>NC_080090.1:61550929-62191762 GCF_950005125.1 Chionomys nivalis
GCACTTCCTCCAGCAAGGCCATGGCTCCCAGCGGTCCCCTAACCTCCCCAGACAGCACCAAAGAACAAGCATTCAAATATCTGAACTCATCAAAAAGCATCCCACCCATAAAGAAAAAGGAAGGATTCCATGGGTTGAATCCCAGCCCAACACTTGGTGGCTGTACTTCCACGAGTTAATGAACCTGCCAACAGCCCTAGTTCCCGATCTGTACAATAAGGTAATGATGATACCTCCCTCACAGAATGGTTAATTGTGTGGGAGATGGGGATCTGAGGAGGTGGTGTATGGTATGTGCTCAATAAACACTAACTGGATACCTAATGTTGCCCCCATAGTCACTAAAATGACAAAAAAAAAAAGGCTTTGAGCTGGTACTACAATGGGGTGAATCTAGGGGAACTTTGGAGAGGGGTTTCTGAATGTGCTCTGTGTGCTATAACAAAACACCACAGATTTGGTAGCGGATAGAGAAAAGAAACTGAGCAATCTGAGATGAAGACCACACAGAAGACCTTAATTCTGTAACAGCTCAGGATGGAAGGGAAGAAAACATGAGAGCGGGGAAAGGGGCAACATCTAACCAGCCCACTCTGGTATAATTAATCTGCTCCCACAATACAGGCACTAATCCACTCATGCAGGCAGGGTCTTCATAATCTAATAGTCTCTTGCTACATTCTGCTTCCCATTGCCTTTGAATTGGGGAACCCTAGTGAAGCACACACACACACACACACACACACATATACATATATATTCGTAGGTTGATCATATAGTCTAAAATATATCTATAGATAATTGAAAATTCTTTATTTTGAAAGAAGTATTCCCTCCCTGGATTGTAGGCTGGACATAGTGACACATATGTAATTAATATAATAAAAAGAGAGAGGACAATGTAACATCAGAGGAGGTCATAAACATACTATGCCTTCAGCCTTTCTCGTCCTTATATATAAAATTCGTTTTTGGAGGACATCTAAACCATCTATGCAGAGACCCTTGAGGCAGTCTATGAGAACTGGGATGAACTGAGGCTACCCACCAATGGTGATGTGAACGAGGCATCCTGGGGGCAGGTCCCTGAGCCCAACTCAGCCTCCAGATAGCTGCTGCCCCTGTGTATCCTTACTGCAACCATGTGAGAAAAACACTGTTTTTGTAATTGTGTGTGCATGTGCGCACGTGTGTATGTGTGTGTATACGTGCGTGCAGCACACATACCATTGCATGTATGTGGAAGTCAGATGATAATTACTGCTTGCATGTGGGATCCAGGGGTGGGATTCAGGCCTGTTCCCAAGCCTTTACTCACTGAGCCATCTCAGAGGCACAAACAACTCAAATTCTTGACCAGATAAACTGAGAGTCAATCCTCCTTATACTAACCCTCTGAGTTCTGGGGCCACTCTTACATAGTAATAGGGAATAATGCAAGAAAATATTATATACAGTAAAAGCATCATGTGGAAATACTATAAAAAACTTCATACCAGTAAATTTAAATGTGTAAATGAAATAAACAAAATCCTTCAAAATTACAACTTATCAAACATTTTCCAGAAACCCCCAGGCAACCAAAATAACTTTATATCTATTAAGGAAATCAAATATATAATGAAAAAATTACAATGAAGAAAACTGTCAAGTCAAATTGTTTTACTGATTAATTCTAGCAAATATTTAAGGGACTGACAATTATAATGTCACTCAATCAGTTTCAAAATGTAAGAGAAAGGAGACTATTTCTGAACAAGTTAAATTGGGCCAGGATTATTCTCATTCCCAAACCTGATAAGAAATGCTGAGGAAAGAAAATATCAAGAAAGTAAAATTCCATAATAAAATATCACCAAATCAAATTGAGCAACGTGCAGGAAGAAAAGACAAGAAACTGAGGTCATCAGAGGATGTTTTAGTTAGGTTTTATTGCTGTGAAGAGACACCATGACCATGGCAACTCTTATAAAGAAAACATTGAACTGGAATGGCTCACTTACAGTTTCAGAGCTTCGGTCCATTGTTATCATGGCAGGGAGCGTGGTGGCATGCAGGATGACTGGGTGCTGGAGCTGAGAGGGCTATATCTTGCAGGCAACAGGAAATTGACTGTCACACTGAGTGAAACTTGAACAAGAGACCTCAGAGCCCACCTCTACAGTGACACATTTCCTCCAGCAAGGCCACACCTCCTAATAGTGCCACTCCCTTTGGGGGCCATTTTCTCTCAAACTACCACAGAGGAATTCAAAGATTTGCTAATTAAGAAATCAATCAGTGAGTTGAAGAGAGTCAGCCAACAAGTCCAATACTATGCTTTGATGAGGAATACTGTGATTTTGTTTTATTTGAGGCAGGAAGATCCTCTTCTAATCTGAATCCTTGAGGTGGGAAGACAGGCCTCCAGCCTGGGCCATACCTTCTGCTGGAAGCTTATATATGGACATGGAAGAAGGAAGCTTTTGTTCTTTGCCTGCTTGCTTTCCCCTTGCTTATAAAACCATTCCTTCACTGGCATTAGGGCCTACTTCTTCAGGATTCTACAATATACTGAAGACCAGCTGAACTATCCAACCCTATGGACAGAACAATTACAGAGTTCTTGGACCTCCCATTCATGGGCATCCACTGGATTGGCTGGACCACAGCCTGTAAGTCATTTTAATAAATTCCACTTCTATATATAGATAGATTCATTTGATAAGTTCTGTTACTCTAGAGATCCCTGATTCATACTGATATATTCTGATGGCTCATGGCACAGCAGAGGAAGCAGAATTGGCAATAACATATTGTGCATCACAAAAGAGCCAGAGGTATATTCATCATAAAAGTAACACATAAGGTAATACATATGCTAATGAGTGGATTTTTACTCAATATATCATGAATTAAAACATAGCCATGTACTTTACAAATATATACAAATACTAAAGTAAGTTTTAAAATCAACCTATACAATTTATACTACAAAATGTTTGAAAATATGGTCAGCTCAATCAAGGCAGGAAACTCCTTTGACAACACTTAACAGACACTGTTTTTTTAAGCCTCTCCTCAAAACAGTGATGGAGCTGACAGCACTGCCAAGGATAGGGGTCCACACTGCACTGTCTTTCTTGATTCCAGGAAATCCCTCGCACAATGTAGGGAGACTCTGAAGTCATATAAATGACAAAGGAAGATGCCCTCAAATGTCTTGAAGCTGGAACCCACTTGGATGGTACAAACCTTGCTCTCTCAATGAAGGAAGTATGTTTGATATCGCTAGCCAGCAGGGGAAATCAAATTAAAACCATAATGAGATGCTAATGGCTACAATCAACAAGGCTTGCAGCATCCAATGCTGGCGACAATATGAACAAGCCAATTTTCATATATGTTTGTGCTCATCAAAGTTGTCTAGGGGCCAGTGAGCAGCCTCAATGGGTAAAGGCATTTGCTGCCAAGCCTAAACACTGAGTTCCATTCCCAGGAACCACACACAGTAGAGGGAAAGAATCAGCTGCTCCGTGTTGGCCTCTGGCTTCATGTGGGCCCACACATGCATACACAAACATGAAATAAATTTTGAAAAATTTAAACCTGTTTTTAACCATATTGAACCATGCATAATGATTCATGACTGTCGTCTCTACTCTAGGGAGGCTGAGGTAGTAGAGCCACAGGTTTGAGGACAGCCTGGGCTAAAGAGTAGGTTTGAGAACAGTCTATCTAGTGAGTGCTGACCTTAAAATTCTTTTCTACAGATTTAGAAATTGTTGATTTCTAATAACATGTAATTTAAACTTAGCCTATATTTTATCAATTCCATCCAAGAGAAATAAAATGTATATAAAAATGTTTGCATAGTAATTCTAAAATTTATTCATAATTAATAAGAATGAACCAACCAAACATGGTTTAGGAAGAGAATGGAAAACTTATGGCTCCTGGTAGCCATGAAATATTGTACAACCACGGCAATAAAGAAACCACCACATGTAACAGCACATAAATGAATCTCACAAAGCAGGGTGAGCAAAAGATGTCTATCTCATATGTGAAATCTCATATAGGAGAAACCCAAGAACAGACTAATTTCTCATAAAGCAGTAGAAACAAGACAGTAGTGGTAAGGGGGAGGGTGGAGCCTGACCGTAATGTGGCATGAGCGAATGTTCTCTCTCTTCTGTCACTGCAGACAGTTGCTAAGACCTGCTAAATTGTGCTCTGAAGATCTCATCTCACTGTAGCTGCATTCTACCTGAGCTAAGGAAATGTAGAAAGGAATAGAAAATTAAATATAATGTTTCTTAATTAATGCAAACCATCCAAATTAAATTAATATAAGCATAGGAACTATGAGATCAAAGATGGCGAGATAAATTTTAAGCAGAAGGAAATAATTAAGTTAATTGAAAATGATTAATTATTTAAAATGGACTGAAAAACCTTAAAAGATCTTTTGATATATATAAAAAGAAACATAAAGGAGGGGGAACACGTGACTTTAACTGTGTAGGGAATTTAAAGAATTATAAAATCATATCAGTGCAGTATTTGCCATTAAATTTGAGGGTCTAGATCCAAAAAAATATTTTCAGGAAAAACATAAACTACAAATTTTTTTAAAGGATGTTAGCCCAGGTTAGATCAATAGCCACAGAGAAAAATGAACATATTTGAAAAACAACTACCTACTTTCCCAAAGAGCCTATAGGGTGAGTTTTAACAATGATCAATTCTACAGGGCAAGATATGGCTCAGTCAGTATAGTCTTTGCCATGCCAGCATGAGGCAAGTTGAATCCCAACACCCATACTTAAAAAAAAAAAAAAAAGATTGAACACTGTGGCATACCCCTGCCATCTCCGTCCTGGGAGAGCAAAGACAGGAGAATCCCCTGTCTAGCCAAATTGGCAAGCTTTAGTTTTGTTGAGAGATCCTGCCTTCAAAACTAAGGTGGAAAATGATTGAGAAAAACTCTCAGCATTGCCCTTTGGTGTCCACACTCATGTGCGTGTATGCACACACACTCTCTCTCACAAACACACACACACACACACGAACACCTACACACACATATGCGCAGAAATAGAGATGACTTATATAAAATTTGCATAGACAATTTCTCTGTTATTTTAACCTTTTGAGAGCATTTGAAAGACGTAGTATCTTTCTACAAATATCATAAAACAGGTATATTTATAACACCAACAATAGATATAAGTACCAGAAAAACAACCTCAAATCACATCCCGATAACTTTCAATGAAATAAACAACAGCAGATTTAATCCAGCAAGCTCATTCCCCATGCTCCTTCTGGCTCCATCGGGTTCATACAGGAAATAGAGCTGACTAAAATGAGCAAACTGGTCACATAAAACATTGAGTTAGCAGGACAAGCAGAATCTATTCAAATCATTTTAATAGATGGTAAAAAAAAAAGCTGCTGAGAAAATCCCACAAACTTTGATAAGTACTCTTAGAAAGGTGAAGTGTAAAATGTCTTATTACCTAAAGCACACCTGCTGGACCTCTACAAGAAGCCTCCTGCTTAAGGTGAAACGCTTAAAGCTCCCACACAATAAACAAGGAGTAAAATAAGGTACACATCCCTATTGCTTTATCCAATACTGTTCTCATGTCCTTGTCAATGCAGTATGACAAGAAAACAGGTCCAGTGTAAATAACGGTCAACCGGATACTCAATCTGATTATTTGTACAAAATGATTCTTTATCCAAAAAACTCAAAGACATTAACTAATTTTACTGCAACTAAAATATATCAAGTTGACCTGATAAACTTTGATACAAAAACCCTGAATGACCATTAATCAGATACCTTTATCTCCATCACACCTCCAAACTTACTGGAACTGTATTCAACTTCAGGGGTTTTTCCTCTCTTCAACTTTATAATATACGGCAAACCTTTTCAAACAGTTGTATTCCTGTACGTTTCCATTTGCATTGTGAGGAGATTTTCATTCCTCCAAATCCTGCCAATACGTGGTATTTTCAGTATGCTTCATTTTAGCCATTTTAGTGTGTTTATCACATAGCATAGCTCATCCTGGCTTTAATCTGCAATTCCTTTAAGATAAACTGGTTTTAAGCACCCACTCACATCAACTGAGCCATTTAGCTGTCCCCTTTTATGAAGTGTCTTTTCAAAGTATTTGCTCATTTTTATTGGACTCTTTTTTTCTTACTAATGTGTCCCTTTTTATATACACTAAATATGAGGTTTTTTATTGGACATAAGCATTATAAATATTCTCTCTCACTCTGTAGACTGCCTTTTCATCTGTTAATAGTATCTGTTGATAAATAGAGGCTCATTATTTTAATACAGTTCAATTTTTAGTGTTTTCACTAGGTTTAGAGAATTTTATGCTCATTTAAGAATTATCTTCCTACATCAAGATTGTGGAGATAAAATCTTCTATAGTTCCCCCAAAAGCTTATTTCTTAAACTACTATATTATCTATGATAGAGACTTGAAATTGGCACATAGGAATCCAAAATTAATTTTAAATGCATTTACAACTGCCACAGTATAATCTATTGAAAAGGATTCTTTTTCCTGCTCAAAATTGTCATAGCTCTTCTCACTTAGCCCAGCACAATGTCACATCTCTTCTTTCGATTTCCTGAGACCTTTAACAGTCTGCTAAGCTTCCTAAACATGCTGTGCAATGGCTATTTTTCTACTTTACCTTTCCTAGTTTAAGTCTGTCATTTAGCACTCTAGCCTTAAATACTCCTTGTCCCTGTCTCCCAGTACATCCTTTCCTCTTGTTAGGCTTTTTATTCCTTTTCCACTCCTTGTCCTTGGCGTCTTCCCCACGACACCCCTCAAGACACCTTCTCCAGTCCTCTTTGTCTCTCTTCAGGCTTCACGTCTTGCTAAGCTGTCCTGTCCAGATCTGTATACCTTTCATCTCCCTGACTCACAGACAACTCTCCAGTGCTACTCCCTGGCAGATGCAGATAGGGAAAGCTCCAGAAAGCTCCAGAACCAAGTGACCGATTCCATCCAAGAGAAGCCCAGGAAAGTAGCCAGGGAAAACACGTGCCAAAGAAAGCACAAATGTTTTCATTCCTGCCTGCTCACCACATCTACAGGCATCTTAAAACTCCTCACCACATCTTCCTTCCTCTGTAATCTCCAAACTAAAAACTCACTGCTCTGTGCTACACAGCCTTATCCTGAAACCCTGAAGCTCTCTTCAGTCACTTCGGTGTCACACTGACCCCAGGTTCTGGTTACCTGACCTACTTGGCACCTTTTCCAACCATGCCCCACTCCCTCACGCCCAACTGCTGATCGCCTGTGCTCAATAGTTCTCTTTCATGTGACTTGTCTAACAGTCTTTTGCTTTCAGCTACTTAGGCATCGTTTCATAAACAATGTTTCTGTTCAAATATCTCCTAATAGGTAACGACTTTCCTCCTTCCTACAGACCAAGAGTCAGCTCTTCTGATCAAGTTACATCTGATATGTAGATGTCCCATAAAAGAAAGCAACAGTGTGACAAACACGTCCCTCACCATGTATTAGATGGTGGTGGGCTTGCAGCAAAACAAGGGACTTGAACTACTCTTGGCTCAAAAAGGGCAGACATCACAAAAGGGAAAACTTCCAGGGACATCGATATTTGGCCAGCAGCTACCCCCAGTTAGATTTGAATTTCTTTTTTTAAAAAAATTATTTATTTATTAAAGATTTCTGCCTCCTCCCCGCCACTGCCTCCCATTTCCCTCCCCCTCCCCCAATCAAGTCCCCCTGCCTTGTCAGCCCTAAGAGCAGTCAGGGTTCCCTGCCCTGTGGGAAGTCCAAGGATCTCCCACCTCCATCCAGGTCTAGCAAGGTGAGCATCCAAACTGAGATTTGAGTATCTTACGCACATGTTGTGACCCACCAGAGCTCTGATGTAGTAAACCATCACTCTAAGAAACAAACAGCAACTCTTTAGCATCTCCTAACACCCACAGAGATTTTTGTCATGCGGAAATCTGTGATTATCAGAGACACAACTCTACAGTCACATGTGCCATGAGGATCCTGTGTGGACTGCTAAACAGCAAAGACCTGAGGCTTTGAGTCACACTTCCAGGAGCAAACACTGAGAGTCAAGGCTTAGGATTAACCGGAAGCTCTGGACATAGACCAAAGGAGACAGGAGTACTTGACATTCTGGGAGCTTAAGGTAGGGAGGGGGGAGTGAATGTTAAATAGAGAAGAGGAGGAATTGTTGTCTGTTAGTTCCTGAAAGAAATGGACACACAATTGCCCTTCTCGAAGCAAGTTTACGAAACAAAAGGGCCTCAGTTGCTTTATCAGGCCTTGAGGTGGGAGAGCATTGGGAAGGGACTATGTGGGACTTCAGAACTACCTCAGTGAAGAACACTAGTTGTTCTCCCAGAGGTCCTGGGTTACTTGGTGGCTCACACCATCTGTAACTCCAGTCCCAGAGGACCTGATGTCTTCTTCTGGCCTTCAAGAGCATCAGGCACACACTTCATACACAGATATACACAGGTGCAAAACACTCATACAAATTAGATAAATGAATTTTTTAAAAGATATGGTACAATATATTAGAAATGTCATAGCAGAGAAAGAAGAAAATCCTCTGTAAAATCTGAAGGGGAGCTTCATTGAGAGGGATGCCTTAAAGACAAAGTAAAGGAAGCTGTCATGTCTGGGGAGGCCCCAAGAAAAGAGCCTTCAGAAGAAAAAAATCCCCTGAACAAAGAAAAATATCTAACTTCCCTGTTTCGGGGATAGTGGGTTGTTCTATATCATAAGTATAGTGTAAGATGGATAGCGGGGGAGGGGGAATAGAGGAGCTAGGAACAGGCAGGAATTGGTAGGACCACAGCACAAAACAGCTTTCTAACTCTGTTTCAGGGAGTGAGGCAGAGGGGGGAAGAGAAGAGAGAACATGGCTTCATTTCTTCAGGAGGTGGGATCTGGCCTCTAGAAGTGATCTGTACCTTTGAGGGGCCGGTCTGTGAAACTGGGATGGTGTGCCCTCTCATAATGACTCCTAGGACCACCAGTGATCCAAAGACCCAGGGGTACAGCTAGGTTCCTGGGATTTCTGACAAAGAACAAAGAGATTAGGCTGATCTGGTTCTGAGATGGAGACACAGACCTGGGCCGGGGCAGGACCTTGCTGCATTGTAGGACAAAGACTCTGCAGTTCTGAAATGGGCCAACTCACAGAGGAAAACCAGAGTCCTTTTTCATCTGAAACTCATGAATTCCTTCTATTCTCAACAGAGCAACCGGGAGCACAGTGGGACAGCCTCCATCACTGGGAGCACAGTGGGGCAGCCACCACCACTGGGAGCACAGTGGGGCAGTCGCCATCACTGGGAGCACAGTGGGGCAGTCACTATCACTAGAAAAGGGATACATATAAGAAACAAGGAGGGGTGTCCCCAAATCCCAGGAATCCTTTCCCAAAGGACACCCTTCAAGAATTGAGTCTCATCTGGGCAAATGTGTCAACTCTGAGTTCTGTTCATGTGACTTTATCTGCCTCATCTTGTACAAAAGAGTGTCTGGACAACTCTGTCCAGAGAATAATAAGTCAGTCTTGTCTTAGGGGATTCTGCACCTTTGGGGGATACATTATCCTGAAAATCAAATTAAACTCCCAGCACATTGAGCTCATCTCCCAGGGCTTGGTACTGCAGCTATGGGAGAAAATGTCACTAAGGCAGGGCCTTATAAGGTAATGCCTTTTAATGCCTAGCTTAGTTTGAGTGCTTGGAAACTATCCATCTTTAAAAGGAAATGAAATCAGATGATCTGTTACTTTGCCCATCTGAAGGCAACGAGACATTTCTCTGCATCAGAAAATAGGCTCATGACCCCAAAGGACCCCTGCATTCTCTGTACGAGCAACAGAAGTGAGCATGCAGGAAAATGGGCTTCCTTAATGTGCACAGCAAAGGATGGATCATGTGAGCCATTAGCAGGGTCAAAGATATAGGGAGTCCCAAACAGCAGTTAATTTTAATTTTTTAATTGGCCCTGGTATACCCTGGATGACTTCTTGTGCAAATCTATCCTCCTAATTATTAGCTTGATTAACCTAATTATCAGTTGGGTTAATATTGAAATTAGTTGGTGTGAGTCACTCACAGTGCAAAAGGGACGTAAGTGTACAGCGCCAGGAGAAGAGGGTTGCAGCCACACTGATGGGTAAGTGGGAACAAAGAGTCTCCCCACCTGAAACACCAGCCACACTACCAACCAGCCTGCCATAAAACAGTTAAGGAGGTTTGGAGCCAGTGGGGCCCCCAAATCTCCAACCAGTCTTTAGGGAGTTTCTCACTGATGCTGGCACTACTGAGGTAGTGAAGTAGCTCTATGTTACCATATTGGTGACTACCTCCATGTCTCTATATCTCCCGTCTGAAGCACATTTAACCTTAAACATCACTGCACCCCTTCCTCCCCAAATCTGATGACTCAGCTCAGTGATCCCTCCTGCTGGCTACCTCTCAAGGGACTTCCTAATCATAGTCCATACGTCAATAATAGCCAGAGCATTGACTGGTGGAAGGGAGGGCACTCAATAGATGCTTGATGAGGAAATAAATCAATCACCCTGGACTTAGCACTTCTCATATTCCTACTAATTGCCTGCTTTCTTATTAATCACTCTCGGTACTATGAGACCCTTGTAAACAAGAAGCTGATTTTATGTATTTGTGTGTCCCTGCTCTCGGGAACTCACAGATATAAAACACTTAATAAATGGAGCCCACCTGCTCCTACTTTGTGACGCTAATTTTAGTATAAATCTTTCTGGCTGACAGAGGGCTTTCACATGTGTTATCATTCCTTATACTCATGGGAACCAAGGATGGAAAAGGGCAAGGAGGGGACTGTGTGTTGGAAGCATCTGTTATTCTCACTATGCAGCCAGAAGGAAGAAAGTTTGTAAGGTTATAATGGCTTGCCCGTGATCACATGACTCTAGCTGACTGTCTAACAATGAATTTATATTCAGTTATTTTCTAATCGACTGCCATCATTCATTCCCATCTCTGACCTACAAATCCCATCTCCCAAAAGAATCCTCCTCCCAAAAGGCTATTACCTAATTCTATTCAGGAGTTAGCCCACAGCAGATTGGAGGTTAAGGAAAGCAGATGCAGGTACAGAGAAACTTGTTTTTGAAGATGATGTTTATGAAAATTGATGTCAAGAAGACAATGACTTTCAAGTATAAGACTCTCAGACTCCAGGCAGGTGAGGAGAAAGCGTTGCATAATTATAGGAACCTGGGAGACCCAGACCAGTCAATTGTGATGTCTGTTTTACAAAGAAACAATGTTTATTCTTAATTGCTGCATATCAAATCCTCCCAAACCTGGAAGCATCCAACAACAGTAAGTATTTACTACTGCACATAATTGTTCGAGCTTTGGGATTCCCTGGAGCAGCTTAGCTGAGTGGCCCTCTCCCAAGCTCTCTTGTGAAGCCTAGGCAAGCTATCAAGGTTTCAGTCTGAAGGCTGAGGATGAAGTTTTCTGGATGGTGCACTCGATACTCAATACTAGATACTCGATACTCAATACTGTCGAGTATTGGTAAGAGGCCTCAGATCCACCCATTTGGAGCATTCCCATGGGCTACTCGAGAGTCATCAGGACATGGTAGCTAGCTTTGCTCAGACTCAATGAGCCAAGAGATAGTACACATTTAAGATGTGCTCCATAAAATGTAATGTCTCATTTGAGAAAGCAGAAGTAAGAAAGTCTCTCTGATGTTTCTTCTGATATAGACTTGGAAAATCCTCTGGTCTTGTGTTAGGTATGACTCTGAAATGTCTACCCAAAGGCTTGTGTTTTGAATGTGTGTTCCTGATCTGGGGGTGCTGTGGTGGGAGGTTGTGGAACCTTGAGAAGGTGGGGCCTCTGTGGTCAATGTGGGTCACTGTGAATGAGCCAATGGAGGTTATAGCCAGCCTCTGGTTCCTATTATACTCTTTCTGCTTTCTGGTCCCCTCTGGTCATCCTCTTCCACACTCACCTCTTTGATCTTACCTGCTCTGTTGTGCCCTTCCTGCTGTGTTGGACAGAAACTCTATGAGTCTGTGAACCAAGATAAATCTTTTCTCCTGCAATTTCTTTCCGTCACGGATTTTGTGCCGGTGGTGCAAGAGGGTGACCAGTACAGCTTCCTCTTGGAGACCTTCATCCCACAGATACCCTCTCTATACATGCTCATCCTGAAAGACCTAGAAAGGCCAGGAAGGGTCAAACCTGCTTAAGGTCCCCTAGGTTATTACCGTTCCTGCATAACCTATGGCTTCTTTCTAATCATTTGGCTCCACAGGGGCCAACTTCTTCATTTATGGGCCATCATTTGCCCAGGTTGGATGTCTTCACTTTCTGTGCCACATAAAGCTTATGTAAAACAAGTATGGGAACTTCTCTCTAATTAGTTGGCCTTTGATTACGGGTGTCTCGGCTCTGCCTCTAAGATGCTTCTAGCTTTAGCACTTTCCCCTCAGGACACTAAAGCCACAGTTGTTAGTCTCTCACACTGTCCTTTGAGTAAGGAGGAGGGAGAAGGAAGGGAAATGAGAAGATCAAGTTCTGAGGCTCACATTGGCACTCTCTGTGCTATCCTAAACTAAGAAAAAAAACATTAAATGAGGGAAAACTGTAGCCTTTTTTTTTAAACTTATACATAAGAAATCATCACATTTCTTGCTCTATGGAGTCCTAGGTCTCAGCTCCCTGGTCCTCTAGTCCTTCCCTTCCCAAGTAGGGAAAGAGCATGACAGTATTCCTTGCTTCTGGTTCCCAGAATGGCTGGCTGAGGGAAGGGCTTCTATTCCAAGCATCTGTAATTTTGTCAAGAAAAAAAAAACAAAAAACAAAAACCCAAGAGATAAGAAAATCTTTTAAATCATTCCCAGCCTGAATATTTGACAAAATTGGGGTTTGATTCTTTTTTTAAATAAGGCATCTGTGGCTTTTTTTTTAAGTAACAAAGAGACTGCTTTATGCAAATTTCCCCTCAGGGCTTTCATTAAGATGTTAACATCTTCCTTGTCAAAATATCTACTTTATTATAATGAGTCGTCTTATTTCTCTTTTCTCTGGCTGAGACATCTTTGTAAGATAAACCCTCTAAGCTGAGAACAAGGTCTATCTTCTCTCTCTCTCTCTCTCTCTCTCTCTCTCTGAAAACCTTTTTGAGAGTTCCAAAGAAAGAGGTAGGAGACAGGAGATTAAAAGAAAGATGGTGACCTAGTTGAGGGAAAGCATGTTTGCCTCACTGCTAGGCCTTGGTCTGATCTCTAGAAAAGTAGAGAAGTAAACAGTCCAGTGAGTCAGCAGATGGACACTTGCTGTGTGGTGGTGGTGGTGGTGAATTCAACTTCTCTGGAGTCACTAGCACCCTTCTGTCCCCACTATCAGGACAACCACTAAGCCCTTTGAAGGCAGCCTTCATTGATCCATTGAAGCCACAGGTTACAAAGTGCCTATATAGTCATAAATGCATAAATGTTTCCTCTGCAAAAACCCATTCCATGGCCCAGGAATGGAAAAGATGGTCTCTGAGAAACAAATACCAGTGATAACCATGAATATGAAAATGAGAACTGCTCTCCATGACCTTTTCATGCTTTCAAAACTGGTACCATCTAGGAGACTCTTATATATTAGTTGACAAGTTCTGCTGCCAACTAGCTATATAACCTTGGCCCCCAACTGGGCCACCGTTACTTTGTGTTCAACTTAAAGATATACTTTCCAAAAGATTTCAACTCAATGGTGCTAGCCTTTTATTAATCACAGGTGTTTTGTTCAGTCCCAGCTAATTAATTGATTTGACCTGAAAAGCACATTGGATTTTTTTGTTGTTGTTGTTGTTTTAATTGAGACAGGTTCTCACTATGTAACTCTGGCTAGCTGAAACCCTTTAGGTAGACCAAGTTGGTCTCAAATTCAAGGAGATTGTGATCGTTTGAATGAAAATGGTCCCCATAGGCTTATTTGAACACCTTAACCCCCCCCCCCCCACACACACACTGGTGGAACTGTTTGGGAAGGGTTAGAAAGTGTGGCCTTGTTGGAAGAAGTGTGTCACTGGGCACTGACTGTGAAGTTTCAAACACCCACACCATTGCCAGTTAGCTAGGTTGAGATTCTCTCTTCCTGGGTGACCCTAGTATGTGTCAAGTTGACAAAAAAATAAATAAATAAATAACCGGCATGGACCACATAGCTCCTGCCATAAATACTTAACTAAGCTGTTCCTTAGAAAGAAAACTGGCAGTTGGCTATGCCTCAACAGACTACATTTATGGACACAGAAGTATGAATTTCACAAAGGTATTTCTCCCCCCTCCGTCCCGATCTTTCTTTTTAACCATTAAAAATTTTAAACAGCCATAGCTCTTGTGCATCCTATAGAAACAAGAGAGAGAACATGGCTTTTGTTCTCGGGCTCTGAGGGCAAACGCTTTCCCCCAGCAGCACTTTGGACTTGGCCTAGAACAGCTTGAGGTGCACACACGCAGCTCCCCAAAGGCCAGCGGTTGGCTGCTAATCACTCCAGAGGCATTCCCTCCTAGCCCAGACTTCTCCTGCCACATGACCCCAAGTGCAGTATCCCAGCATAAAAACCCCACCTAGAAATGCCTAGAAGTGCTTCTATTCTGAATGTTTGAATGTGATTAAAATGAGTGGGAGGCAAGGCAGGGAGGCAAAAGCCCTTCAAGGAGACATTTGGCTCAGCCAGAGAGCCTGATGTCAAAATAATGGGTTTAGAATCATTTTAAGGTATATTTAAGGTGCTAAATATTCATCGGGAAAGGAAGGAGGTGTGAGAGAAACGAGTGGGTTAGAAGAGAACAGCATGGGGCTCAATCTCTCCGAAGTGGCCTCACTGGAAAAGGCTGTCCCAGGAAAACACACACATAATCCCATGGTGTGCGAGTGGACCCCTCCTGTTAATATCACAGGAGGGAGAAGAAGTTACTCTACCTAGACAGGACCTTAAGAGCCGTGGAGACAGGAAAGAGCCTTGGTGTAGTACGCATTCCTAAAACTGGGGTAGAGCTATTTTACCCTAAAGTGGGGTGCAGCCAGCATCTACAGGCCTCCTTTCAGCTTCCCAATATGAGTCACCTCAGGGCCTACTCTAAAAAGACACTCATAGAATAAATGGATGGCAGATCTCAAGAATAACTGGAACCCCAGAATTTGAGTCCCTTTCCCGGCCTGCACACTTAACCGTGTGCATCAATGTCCTTACCAGTTAGCGCCTATTTCCCATGCTACAGAGGGGCCTAAATGAGACAATCTCATGAAGAGGACTTCATTGCACACAGCATGATAAAGACAAAGGTTTGACGAAAACTGGGTTTTGTTCTAGACTTCCGTAATTTTCCACAAGACACGTAGGTCACAGTTAGTTGTATGAAGTCAGTGAGATGGCTCAGCTTGTTAAATCACTCGCCGGCAGGCCTGATGGTGTGAGTTTAGTTCCCGGAATCCACGTGGAAAAGAGAACCAACACCCAAAAGTTGACCTCCAATCCCCACTCATGCACATCATATACACATAATAACTGATACATTTTTAAGGCCAGGCTGTGGTGACGCTCACCTTTAATCCCAGCACTCAGGAGGCAGAGGCAGGTGGATCTCTGTGAGTTTGAGGCCAGTCTAGTCTATAAGAGTTAGTTCTGGGCCAGTAGGACTGTTACACAGAGAAATCTTGTCTCTAAAAAAATAAACAAAAAAATTTTAAAGTTAGTTATGTAGGCTAGAGAGCTGGCTCTGTGGTTAAGATCACACTGACTGTTCTTTTAGGGGACCAGGGTTTAATTGCCGGCTCTCATATGGTGGCAGACAACCTTTTGTAATTCCAGTCCCATAGGATCTACCCTCTTCTGGCTGCTCCAAGAACCAGGCATGCACATGATGCATGGATAAAGACATTCAGACAAAACACCACACACAAAAAAATAGTTAGTTATGTTCCATGGATCTTGTGCTGCGTTTGTTTTGGTTTGATTTTTAACATTGGCTCTCACAGTGGAACCTAAGCTGTCCTCAAACTCACAATTCCCCTGCCTCAACCTCCCTGGTACTAGGATCACAGGTATGAGTCATTATACCCAAATTTAACATATTGTGTGTACTTTTTCTGTGTATCCAACTTTCCACTTGTGATTGTTAACACTATGAGTCTTAGAACTCATAAAGAAGTTGAAGTTACGAAATGAACAAGCTCCACATGCTTGACAATTAGGTCCTCACAGCTGCCAGCAATGCTCCTGTGTATTCTGCTTGGTATGCAGGGATTTCCTTCGTTTTTCTCAAAAGGAAGAAGGTTCTGCATAGCTTCCCCCCAGAAAGCTGATAAAGACACCAGTGTCAAAGAGTCCTCACCTAGGGAAAAGGGGACAGCACTGGGTCCCGTTACTTTGCCTTGTTCTCGCTGCCAGACACTCAACACGGACTAGTTGTTTTATCTTTGTCTCCCTTCCTTCTTTCTTTGATTACTAACAAGGCGATTTTCTTCCTCGCTAACCTTCCTGTTGTGTCTATGGGCCGTTCGCCCTCTGTAGCCACAAGTTCAATAGATGTGTGAGTTTTGTCTCTTAGAGATGCTTTTGAGCTCTTTGTACATTCTGAACTCAGACTTGTTATATTAAAGATGTGCATGTCCCACTCATTCGAGTTTTCTCTGTCTGATGGCATTTTAAATCTCTGTGGATATTAGCCTGCCATTCTTATTACTGAAAATATTCATTCAAGCAATGAAGAAATGAACTCCCCTCCAAGTTCTGTAAGAGTTTTTTTTTTCTTCTTTTTATTCTTTAATAACGCCACCTCTAATCCACCGACACACATTAAGCTGTACCTTCTACGTTCGAAGTCTGGGGTGATTTCCATATTGCTTTTCCTGATCCCAGGAAAGCACAGTATCCATCTTTCCTGTTGACTGAACTTATACTTGTGCGTTAAAAAATATTTTTACTTTAGAGTCTATGGAAACGTTATTACTTCCCAATGACCTATATGTTATGATTAAGCCAGTTCTGTGGCATCTTAAAAATTATCATTATGAAACAAAGCAATACTTGTTAGAATCAATTGCTAGAAAAGAGCCCAGTGCCTGGCACTGAGTAGACACCCCTCAGAATTCTCAGAATGAATAACCAGACTGTGCTCTCTGATTCTTCTCGTCCCAAGTCTTATAACTTACAACAGCTTCTCTTTCATTCTGTGCTGTGCTTTTGCTGCTGGTTTAATAGGATCCCATCTCTGAGAGAGCTGGCAGCACACCATCACCCACAGTACCAGCCTTGTCACTGGGGAGTACATGTTCCTTTTCTTTTATTGGAACTCCGAAGTGTAAATACACGACATTGCAAGCTCATAAGCTTCATTCTAATCCCCTTTGCTCTACAGTTTAGGTTGTAAGGTCTCAGCTGTTTAAACTCATGTCTCTCTTCTTTTTATTTACATGCCATATCCCTTGTCTTTAAATCTTTACAGCACCATTTCCACTGGTAGCTAATCCTGAAAGAAGCGTCTATACAAATTAAAATCCTTACGAAATAAAAAAAAACCTGACTGGAAAACTTTCTACTGTCATGACTTTGTTGACAGTTTTTAAACTGTTTTCTATGTGTCCATAGACAAGATCTTTTTGGTTAGGTCTCCTTTTTCTTACTACTTCTTCCTCTCATACATATTTCTTTAACCCTTCTTTGTTCTTTGTTCTTAAACCCTTCTTGTTTAATCTGTCTGCTCCCTGTAAGTAGCAGCAAAGAGCTGTTTCACTATTGGCTCATTTGCTCCAATACTGTTCATTTTTTCCTCCATGCCAGACCGTGATGCAGCTGCAGTCTCAACCTGTTTGTGTGTTGTGTTGCTAATCCTTACCTCCATTTCATTATTCTTTCCCTGGCATGTTTTCTCTACATCCGGGAACCTGACTGGTGTGCATTCCGGTTACATTTGTCACTATTCACATTTTCCTGGAGTTTTTTACAGATGTTCGCCCCCACCCCAGACATCTGTACTACTACATTCAGGCTATAAGAAGGAGGGGTTCCATGGCTTCAAGCAATGCTGCATTGTGTCATTGCCTGGGAGGGGACGGTCCAGGCAGTCAGTCACAGGTGACCTGAGGAGGAGAGGGCAAACTGACCTGGAAATGCAGATCTGTCCTAGAGCGAGTGGGAAGGGAAAGGAATCAACTCCCATGTTTTGTTTCTGCGGTCGAAAGAAAGGCCTCTTCCTACACACCTGCCAGTCAAACACAGGAAAGCAAACTGGCTTCCCAGAAAGGGACAGGAAGTGGAGAAGAGTCTGGAGGACTGATGAGCGAGTTTCTGGTGCTAGGTAAACATGAGAGCTTAATGGGAAGTGTTTAGTAAGAGGTCATGACCTCATACTCCTTTACAGCCAATTAAGTGTTTGCCTCTGAGTTGGTACAGGAGGTAATTAGGCTGTCTGCACAGGTTTTAGGAATAGGACAAGGGTGCAGATCACTGGGGCTAACTCTTCATCCTCGTGTCGGAGGGAAGGAACAAGACATGACCAACAACAAACAAGGTTATGGTGGGTCACCATGGGTGTCAAGAAGAGCAGGATATGGATGATAAGGGAAAGTGGGTCTAAACTCAATGTTTAGACAGTCAAGTCCTCTCAGTGTCTTTCCGAGGTTCACTCTTTGATGACAGCCCTTGTGAGATGTGGTCCACCCTGCCTGCACAGCCCCACTGATGGACAGTTACAAACACAGGTGCTTACATCCTTCTCGTGAGCATATTTTACTTCTAGGATGAGAATCCATTATCCACCAGAGCTTTCCAAGCTTCCCTGTATTTTGTTTGTTTTATCTTTGGGACTTCCTAGAGTAGAACTGTTAAGGGACAGAATCTATCAGGGGCAAGTTTAAATAAAATTCTGGAAAGAAGGCTTCCGAGACCAAGGTGTCCAGCCACAGGAAAGGGGAATTTCCTCAAATCCAGGTACTTAAACATTCTTGGTTGGGAGGCTAGAGAGGAAATAGTAACATGATGTTAGATGGGAGTGTCTTTAAGAAAATTTCCAAGCTGAGATTCCGTGAGATCAGGTAAGAGATAACTTCAGGAGCTCTTTCCACAGGGCAAGTGAGCTGCGTCAAAGTGATGGATGGAACTCTCAGGAGGAAGTCAGAGAGAGAGGTCACACTTTGATTCTGCCAAGTCTCAAAATGACCTAACATGGATTCTTTAACCATCTGTAGACTATAGGAAAAAGGGATTTACAATCATTGTAACCCCAAACTCTAAGTGTCACTATCTGTCCTTGTAAAATCTGCTCCCTCTCTACCTGCTGCTCCATCCTCTCCTGAAGCCCCATTATTCTCAGACAGACTATGGCAAGAACATCCAAACGAGTTCACAAGAGTCCTATATTTTTAAATGCTCATCTTAGCCTGCCGACTCACCTTGTATTGGTTTCCTAAATAATCCCAAGCCAATAAGTTCAATATATACTATTCACAAACAAGATAGTTTTCAAAAAGGCTCCAGACTCTGATGGAATTTGAAAACAAAAAAAAAAACCCTGCTTCAGGATGCCCTGTGCAGACAAAGGTCACAACCACAGCAAGAAGCGATTAATAGCTTCCTCCTGCCTGGGGCTCCTCACCCTCTCCATTCTCCCAGAAACTGAGAGCTGGCGCCTTCCTTAAGAGAGGAAAATCAGAACAGGGTGACCAAGCCATATTCCTCCTACACTTGGTCCATGAGAGAGGGTTCATGTCTGAAGCTGGGGTCTGCGAGGAAGCCTGCGTACACCTAAGAGCGGCTGGCGAGTGAAAAGAGGGAGGGACAGAAGGGAGGAAAGGGAAAGGGAGAAGGGAGAGAAGAACATAGCTGGTAATTTATTGGGAGGCAGAAAAAGTGCTGAATTTGACACTAGCACAGGAGAAGATGTCAGCTCGACAGCTGTTTCTGACACTTCAGCAACTCATTATTTCTCAGTGCGCAGTGGTGGGCTGCGTGAGGGAGCCCCAGGCAGGCCGAGCCTGTCAATAAACCTGAGTTTGATTGGCAAAGGAAATAAGTAAATACATAAACACAGGCCATAGCCACTGCTAACGACTGAGAATAACCCAGTCTTGCTAACTCCCCAAGACTTGGTGAAACTCCGGTGAGGAGCAGGAAGAGAGAAGCAGCCTAGAAGAATCCAACCTCTATAGGCCCCGCTCTCAGGGTCTCTGCCTTCATGCAGTTTGGGGGTGCACAAAGCCACCAATGTGGGGGTCTCTTGGTCCATAACTCCTGAAAACTACACATTTATTTCCCTGTGCTTACGGCTTCTTCTGTGGGCACCAGAAAGTTATTGCTCTCCACGCTCTTTTTTGAGTCAATGACTCTCAATGAGCCTAGAGTCTAGTTTCTTCTGGGCAAACTGGCCAGAGAGCCTTGGGATTTGCCTATCATCTTCACCCTCCTGTGGGCGGGTTACATGAGAGTCCTACCACCCCTGAACTCAAATCTTCATGCTTTCACAGCAAGCCCTATAACCTATATAACCTATATCCCCACCTCAAAAAAAAAAATCTAAGCCTAGGAATTTTTCACACAGCATCTTTTACTGGGTTTAAGTGCAGTTGACTCACAAGCTTCATTAGGAAGACTTTCTGCAACCCTTCCTTCTTACAGCACCCAAATCCCCCCCTTCCAACCCTTTACCCGCCTGGGTCTCTAGCAAGGAAAGACAACTTAGCAAGTTCCTCAAATACTCTATCCACTTAAACACTCAGAGCGGGTTCTCTTATCTATTTTTCCAGCAGGACAACCAACTTTTCTGAAGGAGAATGGATGATGGGTAAATGGATGGATGAATGAGTGATTCTAACAGGAATGAATGATACTAGTTAATATGACAACCCTCTAGGATCCCAGGAAAAGAGATAGTACATTAAAAATGCTGATTAGGACAGGAAATGCAGTCTATATACGCATCCTAGGAACTGTCAACCCAAGGTGTGATGGTTTGAATGAGACTGGCTGCCACAGGCTCACGTGTCTGAAAGCTGGTCCCTAGTTGGCAGAGCTATTTTTGGAAGGGATTGGTAAGTGTGGAGGTCTTTTGGTGGTCACCCCACTAGGGTGGCTGGGAGGTTTCAAAAGCCCATGCCAGGTCCAGTAAACTCACTCTGCCTGTGATTTGCATATCAGATACGAACTAATGTTCCATCCCCATCCATGCCTGCCTGCCTGCCAACATGTTCCTGCCGTGATATTAGTGGACTAACTCTCTGAAGCTATAAACAGACCCCCAATTTAATGCTTTCTAAGTTGCTTTGGTCAAGATTGCTCTTTACAGCAACAGAGCAGTGTCTTAGACATGAGGTAAAGTCAACCATCTAATATACAGAAAGGAGAGACAATGACCTACAGCGTGGTTAAGACGCTGTGGTACAACATGATCATATTGGTCACTATTATATGCTCTAGTGTGAATTGAAATTCCGGGGGGGTGGGGAGGTCTGTGTGCATCCATGTTCAAGATTATATAAGGCAACTGGTTCAAACTTCCGTGACTGTAACATGCTGGGATATTTTATGAGTCTAAAACCAAATTATCTTGGGATGTCTTTAGCCCCATTAATAGTCAGTCATTCACTACTCACCTCTGAATTTGAGCTACAATTCAGACTGTGACTCTTTGGTAAACATTTTTAGTGAATATAGATACCTACTTTTTACCAAGCTAAAGGCATCATCAGGCAGCATTTGAGGCCTAGAACAGAGATGACCCACTGCCTGATGAAGCCACCAATTTACTTTAAAAGCACCTTGAAGGGGCTGGAGAAGTGGATCAGTGGGTTAAGAATATTCACTGTTCTTGCAGAGGACCAGAATTCAATCCCTGGCACCCACATCAGGTGACTCAAAACTGCCTGTAACTCCAGCTCTGGGAGATTGGACACCCTTTCTGCCCTCTGTAGGCACCTGAATATATGTGCAAATGCACACAAGTACACATAAATAAAAATAAGTATGGAAATAAAAGTGACTTGACTTATCACACTTTTTCACTGTTACTATAAAAGCTTCATGAAACTGTTACTACTTTTGGAATATGGTATTTGGGGCAAATTGAATCAATGTTCCTGGCTTATGGCCACACCTACTTTGCTCCAGAATAGGCTCTCTTCTTATTCCCTCTCAGATCAGAGCTGTGTTTTTGCATCAGCTCAACTCAACGAGTTGGAAGAAAAGGCACAGAGCACTGTGGGTATAGCCTCCAATCAACCTTGTGATAGGTCCTGTCCCAAGTCCTTTCAACCCTATGAGACTTGTTTTTTTTTTAAGAGAATGGGCAAAGAGAGTCTCCCTTGGAAGCTGACTGTCCAATAGGAACGTGGCGTCTTCTCCATTCCTATTCAGGGGTCTTTCTGAGACACACATTCCACCATGTTGCTTCTGCTGAGAGCTGTTTTGTTATTCCCCACCCCTACCCCATCACATAAAAAGAAGCCCAAGCTCCCCAATATGGCTTACAGGTCTCTACCCTATCCCTCTTCCCAGCTTCACTTTACCCCTTGCTTTTACCCAGGCACACAATCCTCTTATAAAGCTTCAAATTTGACCTGCTACAACAAGAAGCCTATTTATTTATGTCCTTGGATTTTTCTGCCCCAGCATCTTCACCTATGCTTGTGTTCAGCCTTCAGATCTCAGTGCCAAGAAACCTTCTCGGGAAAGTTTTGTGACCTTCTGACAAGGTTAAATCATCTTTCTCTGATGGATGGCCAAAGCCCACCAGCTTGCCCCCCTTCCCTCACGACCAGCCCAGCCCAAGGTCGATCATTTCTCCTTTGGAGCTCCTGGAGCCGCCTCCTGCAGTCTCAGGAACCTTCCCCACCCACACAGCAGTCTGCCTCCACAGGCATCTCTGATACCTTCAGCTTCAGACCCTTTACATATGCTGCTTCCTCAACTTGGGACTGTTTTCCCCTCAAATCTTTGCTAAACAGTCTCAGCAATTCTCATTCTCCACCAAAGGTCATCCCTGCTGAGGGGCTGTCTCGCTTAATCTCTAAACACACACGCACACACAACACATAAACACACACACTGCTCAGAGCTTTGTGTCACAGTGTGTATTACTATCCAAAAAGCCTGCATAGGCTTATTTTGACGTATTTATTCACGTTTCATATGGGCAGGTTTTGCTGTTTGGTGTTTCGCCCTCAACTTCTAGCATCTGCCACTTGGAATGTATCTTCAGAGTAGCACGAGCTCTGTGACCTTCCTGAGACAAAAGCAGCTCTCAACAAACTCTGAATAAGTGCACATGTAATAGAATGAATGGATGGAAATAGAAAATTACAATGCACACACAAACGCAAGGTGTTATTATGAAGATGCTCAATCACTGCTCACCCATGTCACTACCGGGGGGCAGCAGTGTGGATAATTTAAAGTCCACCCTCTTCAGGTTCAGTTCTCCCTACCACCTTCCTCAAGGATTTGAGAGGGATGGCCACATGCCTAACTTGGACTTTACTTTTAGTGCAAACCTACAAACTCACCTGTTCACTTTTCCAAGTTGTTTCCAGAACAATTAACTATTTCCCCAAGTTCAGCTTTCAGAATAACTTCCACAAACATTTCTGTTTTCCACATTGTCAGCACGGAAGAATTTCCAGCTCACTTGCAGGCAGCTTCCGATCTCAACTCATGACAAACACTACTCCTACCTCATGTCCCAATTCCATAGAAAGGCTGAAAAGATGACAGAGAGAAGCCATGTTTAAGTACAGGTTGACGGCATGCAATGCCATCAACCTCACTGACATACATTTCCAAAGACAGAAATAAGTTACTGGCCTCTCCGCTACTCTGAGGAAGCACAGCCATTCCCAATTCAAAGTTATAAAGCTTTACAGCGCCCAGCTCTCTCGGAGCGTAGTAACTCACGTTCTAAGCAAATCCATCAAAACCCAACCACGGTTTATCTCATAGCAGCGTTTAGTGTGGTGATTCAGATTACTATAAACCTTCTGGATTTAGTCGAGGGCCCAAAGAAGTGAGGGAATAGTCACCTAAACAGACAACCACAACACTGACTGTCAAAGCTCTGACCTCATTTCCTTTCCTGTTAAAACCTAGGTCAATTTTAGTCCCTTTCAATTCACCCAAGGGCATTCTCTAGGAAATCATAGAACACGCTGGTGGGAAACGATGGAGGGTGTGACGTCTTCCTAACATTGTATCGTAAGGTCTTAAAACCCACCCAATATTGCTCGACCTTCATTCTCAACATTTCCCAGTTTAACTCACCAGCGCTGACCCATGGGTTTATGAAAACAGTGTGGGGTTAGAAGCTCTATTTATTAATCATGTGATATAGGGCAAGGTACTTAATCATTCTGGCCTCAATTTCCTTCCCTACAAAGTCAAGATGATAAATTCTGCCTCGTGAAACTGTACTGAGAATTAAGTGAGGTCACCTGGATGGCTCGTAGGAGCTGGGCTATAAGCAGTGCTTCCTTTGTGGGACACGGTCCCGGCTCACTGCTTTGCTCGTACAGGCCTCCATCTGCTTGGCTGGTACCGTTGCTCGTGTCCGGTAAACTCCCTTCCATCTTTCTGCCTAGATTAAAAACTCTTTGGGCACAGGCAATGCCTCATGATTTCACATCTCTGTTGGCCTGTGTGTCTGACAGATCCAGAGCCTTCTGGACGGAGGGGATTTACAAATGCCACGCATGGTGACATTTCCAGCCAAAGTGTTTTTCTGGGGCTGCGAGAGCTGAAGGGCTGAACTTCATCTGGAAAAAAAGAAAGAAAGGTCCTGCTCCAGAAAAGGAATTCTCAATCCTTGGAAAACAACAGTTGTCCTTAATTGATGTTGTTATTTCCTTAAAACACCTTTAATGGTCAGCTTTTTAGCTTCTTTTGCTTTGCTTTGCTTTGCTGTCGCTGTGATATAATCAAAACTTCAACATGGACCCAAATCTCTCCAAGTTCTGGATTTAGAGTTCTAGATTCAGCAAATAAAAATGCAGAATATCAGGACTTGGAAGATGGTTTGGTAGGGAAAGTGCTTACTGTGCAAGCCTGAAGACCTGAGTTTGGACCTGCAGCACCCACTGAAAGCAAGGCTCAGCAGTGCACATCTGCAATCCTAGCTCAGGCATTGGGCAGTGAGGTAATGGGAGGCAGAAGGCTCCCCAGGGCTCAGGGTTCAGGCAGTTGAGTCAAATTGGTGAGCTTCAAGTTCACTGAGAAACCCCATCTCAAAGCCTAAGGTATGTCCTGATCGAAGAAGACAATGATACCAACATCTGGCTACCACATGCCCACACACAGGAGAATATACCCATCTACACGTGTGTATGTGTGCGCACACACACACACAAACAAACACATGGGCATGTGTGTATGCACACACAAATGCACAATATTATTAAACTTGAATTACAGATGAACAGCAAACTATTTTATAGTATAAGAATGTCTCATTCAATATTTGAGACACACCTGTGCTAAAATCTTATAGCTAAGTTGAAATTCAAATTTAGAGATACTATGTACTTTCTCGGGCAGCACTAGTCAGTAAGGGGATCAAACATGCAGTGAGATAAAGGGGAAAGACAAAGAAACAAAAGCTTCCCCCACAATGACCCTTCAAATCAAAATTCTAACTTATATGAAGAAAATAAGAGCTGATATAGACAGCATATCACTTAATATATTCAGTTATATGACAGTTGGACAGACTTTTAAGCATATTGCTTTTGGTACGTCTTTAGAAAGAGTGAAGTCACAATTTCCATATTAAACAGAATAAGAAGTTATTTAATCAGACATTAATAAAGTATAGATAACAAGATAAGAAACTGAACCTATTAGACATCCTAGAAATTTTTTAAAATATCATTGAATTTTATATATTTAATATTTAATAAAAATTTGAGATTGAAACGCTTTTATAGACCATATGACTACAAGGCAAGGGTTCTACAATGAGCTAACTACACTTATGACCTTGAGAAAGCAGACTGTTACAGAGGGATTTCATAATCTGAAAAATGAAATTAGGGAAATTACAGAGAGAGAGAGAGAGAGAAAGAGAGACTTAAGAGACAAGAAAAAAATCTAATGCTTTAACATTTATTAAATTCCAGAAAAACTGGGATTTAAAAAAATGGCAGAGAATCAATATTTAACAAAAAAATGGCTGAACTTTTCTAAATTAAGGTAAAGGCATGAATATCTTTAAATAAAATGTGCTCCAAGTGCTTATCAAGATAAATAAAAACAAATCCATTCACACTCACATTAAAGAATGACCCTTCAAGATGGTAGAAGCAACAGACTCTCATCTACAAATAATAAAAGACAAGAACACATCACCTTTAGCTGTGAAAGAAAAACACCCAGAGTTTGTGCTTAGTATAAGGGTCCTAAAGACAGAGACTAAGACGAGACAGAGGAGTCACTCTCCTATAACCAGTGATGTTCTGGAATATTCCTTTACACGGTGTGAAGATGTGTCACTGTGATTGGTTCAATAAAAAAAAACCAAACGTCCAATATCTAGGCAGGAGGGATAGGTGGGAATTTTAGACAGAGAAAGCTGGGAAGACGAAAGGCCAAGTCAGTAGCCAGACACAGAGGAAGCAGAACGGCAGTACAGAGTAAGGGTAACTGAGCCACATAAAAGAATGTAGATTAAATGATATAGGTTAATGTAAGTTATAAGAACTAATTAGAAACAAGCCTAAGGTAAGGCTGAGATTTCATAATTAATATTAAGTCTCTGTGTTAAGATTTTTGTGAGTTGGCGGCCCAAGGAAAAAATCCACCACACAGTGGTTTAGAAGAGATAGGTCAAGACTTCTGTGGAACATCCCAACTGAGAACCAACCCTCTCCATTCTATCCTCCTTTCCTCAGCATGTAGCTCCTCTGAAAAAGTCCACATTCAAGGAAAGGAGGAAAGGACAAAAGTGGGACTCCGTTAGCCGAGTCGCCATCCTGCCTTGAGTGCTCCCATTGATCTGGAAGGTTTGCTTGCATCTCCTTCCAGTCAGAGAGTCCTCTTGGCTGGAAAATGTAGAATTTTTGCTGAACACGAGACTTCCTCAACAAAATAAGAATTCTAATTCTGGCCGGGTAGTGGTGGCACACGCCTTTAATCCCAGCACTCGGGAGGCAGAGGCAGGCGGATCTCTGTGAATTCAAAGCCAGCCTGGTCTACAAGAGCTAGTTCCAGGACAGGCTCCAAAACCACAGAGAAACCCTGTCTCAACAAAAAGAAAAAGAATTCTAATTCTGCTTCTAAGAACAAGGACATGAGTATAGGCAGTTAGCTCTCTGTTAGAGCTATTACTTTTTAGTTATTAAAAAATATTAATAGATAATTTCACATCTACACACCTTCAGTAAAAGAATTACCAAGAATCCAAGCACTGAAAAGGAAGAGGAATGGGAATCTCAGTTTGAGTTCAGTCTGTTCTACATAGTGAGTTCCTGTCCAACCAGGTCTACATAGTAAGCTGGGAAGTAGAAGAGGACAAGGAAGAGGAGGAAGAGAAGGAAGAAGAAGAAGAGGAGGGGAAGGGAACGGAGAAAGGGAAGAGGAGGAGGAGAAAGAAAGAAAGTGATGGAGGGAGAGGAAGGAAAAATATACTTCATTTAGAAGAAAATAAAACCAATAGGAAGTTGTAGACCACAAGAAGCAATAATGAACACACTCATTAATAAACTCTTGGTTAATACAATTGAAGCTTACCATCAAAACCTTTTTTGATTAGCTTGTAAGTGGATAAAAAAAAACCTCTTTAAAATCGTAAGATCAGCACTCGGGAGGCAGAGGCAGGCGGATCTAGCTGGGCGGTGGTGGTGCACGCCTTTAATCCCAGCACTTGGGAGGCAGAGGCAGGTGGATCTCTGTGAGTTCGAGACCAGCCTGGTCTACAAGAGCTAGTTCCAGGACAGGAACCAAAACCACAGAGAAACCCTGTCTCGAAAAACCATAAATAAATAAATAAATAAATAAAACCGTAAGATGGTGGAAGCAATTAGATATGACAACATGTTAAAGTTATAAAGCTGGTGGTGAGATTATAAAGATTTTATATTGCTCTTTATATTTGTCTAAATATCTAGAACGTTGCTGTCTTAGTTATTTTAAAACTATGATAATTCATCATAACTAAGGCAAGTTACAGAAGAAAGAGTTTATTTGGGGCTTGCATTTCCAGAGGGTTAGAGTCGCAAGGAACATGGCGACAAACAGGCAAGCATGGTGCTGGAGCAGTAACTGAGAGCTTATATTCTTATCAGCAAGTAGAAGACAGAGAGAAAGAACTAACTGGCAATGGTGTGGGTTTTGAAACCTCAACACCCACCCTCAGTAATATACTGCCTCCAGTGAGTCTATACCTCCTAATCCTTACTAAGCAGTTCCACCAACAGGGTGGGGATGAGGACAAGTATACAAATAGATGAGCCTGTGGGGATCATTTTCATACAAGCCACCACAACTGCATAACTCAAAAATTAGAGAGGACGCTTCTATGAAAATTCTAAGCTTCAATAAATCAAAAGATATCAGAAATAAAATTGAGACAAAATAGAAAGACTAAGGAGAAACTTCTACAACACAATGCAATGGAAAAATTAACATCTAGACAAGAACATTTCTAAACATCTAAACATCAATAGATAAAAGCCAAAAACTTAACAGATGAAGCAAAATAGAATATGAATGAGACTTCACAGGAAAAGGACCACAAATAAATAATGACTTTTTAAAAATATGCTCAATCATGTAATCAGGGAAACTCAATTTAAAACAAGTATAGAATTTCATCTTCTGGCCCACTATGAAAATGAAATGAATTGAGAATGTGAAACACTGGCAAAACAGTTAGACATGGCAACTCTTGAATCCTGTTGTTAGACATATTAGTTGGCAACCCTTGATTAGCATATCATTCTTAAAATACTTAAATATCCAGGACAACAGACTGATAGTTATACATCCAGAAGACCATTCTATGAAAACAATTGCACATTAAACGATATGAGAATAATCATTGTAGCATTTACTATGTAATCCATTTGTAAAAAGAGAAACTGAAATGAGATTGTTTCTGTATGGGTTTCCTGCTTAAAACCAACCAGCTAGAGAAGTGTTTTCTCAGGTTCAGCTATTAAGATGTTGACACAGGTCACTACAGCTCTGGTGCAGAATGGCAGACTCTATCTCAAACCGGCAACAAAATTTGACAGCCATTGTCCACGCGTGTTGGCTTATTCTACAATGTAGAATAGCATAATACCATTTTAAAAACAGAACTCTAGAGAGTAACATATTACAAAACACATAAGGTAAACATTGACTGAAATACAATCATATAAAAATTGTTCAGTATGCTCTGTGCTTCCAAAGAAGATAGGAAGAATATACAAAAATTATTGAGCAGTTGGTGCCTAGGAAGAGTGAGAAAAAAGTTACTCATTATTCTTCTGTACTGTCTGATTATTTAAAGGAGGATATTTATGCCTAATGATCTCATATGTGAAATACAAAATAATTGAACTTATACAAGTAGAGAGTAGAATGTTTTTCAGTGTTCTTAACCACAGAAAACTGGTAAATGTGTGAGGTGGTAAATGTGAAATTTCCTTGATTTAGCAGTGTATAAATTTCCTCTGATATTAAAACCCTCCATCCTGAAGGGAAACTTTTTTTTATTTTTATTTTTTTATTTTCGAGACAGGGTTTCCCCGTAGCCTTTTGGTTCCTGTCCTGGAACTAGCTCTTCTAGACCAGGCTGGCCTCGAACTCACAGAGATCCTCCTGCCTCTGCCTTGCAAGAGCTGGGATTAAAGGCACCACCTCCCGGCTTGAAACTCTTTAAGTAGAAAGTTAAACAACCTGAATAGCTCCAGGAAGTCCTTGAAACTGATGAGATCCCACTAAGCCTCTCTCTGCAAGAGTAAACAACCCAGCTACAGCTATAAAAACAACAACAACAACAACAACAGCTCTGATCTGACCATGCCAAATGCCTGGAAGAAACAGAAACCAGCAAGCAGCCTGGAAGAGGGATACCAATGGGAAGGAGCTCTCCAAATGGTTGAGCTGCCTGCAGGCTGTGCAGAGTCCACCAGGTTCCCAGCTTTTGAGAACTATCATACATGCTTTCATGATGCAGCTGTCTTTGAGTCATCTCTGGTCCTGTGAGTAACCTCACATCATATTCCTGTAAGTACTCCCAGTAAAACTCGTAGTTCAGCTAGCTGGTATTTAGTGAGAACCACACTTTGGTCAGTCATGGATTCCCTATCTGGGGTGAGTAGATGCATATGCTGTGTCTCCCCAGGAAAACTTTGGACACACAAGATTGAGCCAGCCCACAGTGTTTGCACATGTCAAGATAACATGCTGCACACCGTGTATGTGTACAATTTTTAATTAAAAATAAAATTTAAATGCTGTTTTCTAAGCAAAGGGAGGCAACAAGACTCTCTGGCAGGCACTCAGAGACTTCTCACACGGTGGAGATGCTGGGCACCTAGCCTTGTTCTGTCCCTGGTAATCATTAAGACATGGATTTAAATGACCACACTGAATAGAAAGTGAGGCCTGTTTGGAAAGAGAGAGATTGCGCACCACAATGATGGGTTATCGTCGAGCAGGTGAGCCATGTGTTTTATGAAGGAGATTGATGTTCTAATTATCCTGATGATCAAAACCAATGTTTAGAAGTAGAAGAGCCAATGACTGAACCAAAAGAATCCTGTTTCCATGCTTCTCTAGACCCACAATCTGGCTTCATTTGGGAAGCAGAACTCTAGTGGCTGAGAGCCCTGAGGCTCTACTCCCCTTGGGTCTGTCACCCTGGGCAAGAGAATAAAATGCTTTCAGTGGCTTTTTTGTTTTGTTTTGTTTTTGGTTGGGTTTTTTGTTTTTGGTTTGTTGGTTTGTTTTCATTTTGTTTTCATTTTGTTTTTTTAATATGCATACAATAGCATTCTCCTTTGCATCACTGAAGACTTTGAAGTGTCACTGTTTGTGGGGCGTTACCCCAGTGCCCAGCACAGGGAGTGGTATTTGAGGGTTGGCTATTGTAATCATGGCTTGTTTCAATCAACTGGTTGATCTGTAGTTGGTTCCCACACATCAGGATCCTCTGTGTTTAGATCAAGAGAAGAGTGAGGAGCTCAGTGTGAACCTCTGGTCTCCTTTCATAATTTTTCATATAAAAGGAAAACAATTTAACACATTCTGAGCCCTCAGTTCTTGAGAATATGCCGTTACTTCCTCCCTGCAAGCCTGGTAATTAAAATCTCCTGAGGGTAAGAATGCTTGCTATGTAGACATGAGAAAGTGAGTTCAAATCTCCAGAACTCATTTAAAAAAAATACAGGTGTCACACATGGTAATAACTAGAAGGCCAGGAGAGGAAGACTGCAGGATCTGTGAGGCTTGCTGACCACCAACCTAACCAAGTTCTGTGAGAGATTCTTTCTTAAGAGAATATGGCAGAGAGTGATAAAGCAGAACAATTAATATTTTCCTTTGGTTTCTACATGCACTTAGGCAATCTCTCTCTCTCTCTCTCTCTCTCTCTCTCTCTCTCTCTCTCTCTCTCTCTCTCTCTCTCTCTCTCTCTCTCTCTCCCCCTGAAGAAGTCAGATGGTCCCTCCTGTGCTTCTGATGACCATCTCAGCTCTCTTGGGCCATCTTCTTTCACTCCTGTCTGGATGAGTGTTCTTGAGTCCGTCCTGACCAAAAGACCAGGATTTCTATTTCCCAGATAGTAATAGATAAGAAGATGCTAAAGACCAACTAATCCTTTCAAAGGTATTATAAAGACATTGGTCTTTTTCATTTTTTGTTTTTGTTTTTAGTTTTGTTTTTGTTTTTCCATTTTAGTATATATATATATATACATACATACATACATACACATATACATGTGTGTGTGTGTGTGTGTGTGTATCTTGACTGCAGTATGTCTGAACACCACATATATTCAGAGCCCAAGGAGGCCAGAAGAAGACATCAAATCCTCTGGGAACAGAGCTATGGATGGGTGTGAGAGCCCATGTGGGCTCTAGAACTCCAGCCATGGTGCTCTAGAAGAGCAGCCAGTGCTCCTAATCTCTGAGCTATCCCTCCAGCCACATGAAGACATGTTTGTAAGTTGCCTGTCTTCCCAGGACCTGGACCATCTGATTTTCTCTCTGGCACATGTGTTCTGGATGCAGGGGCCGGCTGATAGGCTCACATTGATGTGGCAGGCTTAGTCATCCCAATGCCAGCCCCTCATGCACTCCCAAGAAGTTTACATGAATGTACAGTTCCAATTGGCAAAGGAAGTTGAATAGGAGCCAGGAAGACAAGAGAAGGGCAGGGAAATCAAAGAAGGAAGCAGCTCCAGGTGTAGGGCAGCTGTTAGATACTGGGGCACAGTTGGGGCAGCCTCTCTTCCTTTGTTCTGGGTGTTTGTCCTGAGACTCAGAGCTCCAAACCCAGCTCATGCCATTGATCAGATGGCTTTAGGAAACACTGAAAAGCAGAAAGGTCAAAGGTGAAGAAGTGGGAGAGATGATTTGAAAAAGCAGCAAGATAAAAGAGGCCCCAGGGAAAGGCAGCTCCTGGAGGCAGCAAGACACTTTGATCTTCTGGCAAAATCCCACTAGCTGGGTCTGGGGACTGTAGATCAGTAGGACAGCACTTACCTAGCAAGTGTGAGGGCCAAGGTTCAATCCCCACCAAGAGGCATACACAATCTGATTTCTTAATATATCTTTGTAACCAAAGAGCACATTGGGAACAGGAGGGAAAGTCAGCGATCTCTGTCTGTGGTGTGATTGTAGCCTCGTATTTTTCTAAAGGGGTCATTTTGGGCAAATTTGTTGACATTTCTGGGCTCATTTTCTACTTTGAAAGACAGATTAATTATCACACCTGCATAAGATTAGTTGCATTGGCTTAAACATGGGAGACATTTATTATCTTTACATGTAAAGAAAAAATCTACGCAGGCCATTCCAAGCTTTTGTGACAACTTCTTAGTCACTAGAGACTCGAAGCTCTATTTTTATCATACCATCCTGACGACGTGGCTTCCTGCTTCAAAAAAAGCTTATAGGTCAAGATATCTGCTAGAGGGCTGGAGAGATGGCTCAGCAGTTAAGAGCATTGCCTGCTCTTCCAAAGGTCCTGAGTTCAATTCCCAACAACCAGATGGTGGCTCACAACCATCTGTAAAGAGGTCTAGTGCCCTCTTCTGGCCTGCAGGCATAGACATAGAAAGAATATTGAATACATAATAAATAAATAAATATTTTTTTTTTTAAAAAGATATCTGCTAGAGGACCAACCACCATGTCTGAATTCTGGATAGAAATTAGAAAGCAAAGATAAACAAAAGAAAATACTGATGACTGAGCCGGCATCCTTAGGAACTTATCCTGGGACTCTCTTCCACCCTCAACAATACTTGCTTATGTCACGCTGACCTCCCAAGCTGTCTCAACTTTGCACATTGTCACTTGGACTCTGGCAAAAGAAAAGCAGCAGGGGACAGATAATGGACAGGTGAGGTCTGTGGCGAACCCTCTGAGGTTGTTAAAGAATTACAGAAAATAATGCATGTGGGGGAAAACAACTTGCAAACTCAACTGAGCTTTGTAGATGTTCTCATTCCCCCAGCAACAGCCCTGTGAAATGGAAACAGAAGGACAGACAGCTTTTGTAGCACTGACGGACTGCTGAAACTGGCATCCCAGTTGACATCTGCCCTGGATTCTGATAAGACCCTAAAAGTGAGAGACTCTCTAAGATCTACTGGGAGTCTGTTGAGGGGACATAGGCCCCAGCAGTCCAGCAGGCCTATGGCTACCTCCCCAGTTTCTGAAGCTGCAGCTCTGGGGTATGAGCCTCTCAGGAGCTTACAAGTCCTAAGCTGTCCCTGGGGTGGGAGCCTAGGCAACCTCTCCTAGTTACTCTCAGCCTCATGAGTTGTGGTCAGGCTGTCCTCTTTGAGATTATAGATGCTTTTAATTTTCCCTTTTACCAAGGGCCTTGGGACCTGAGGCCTTCAGGCATGAGTGCCTACAAATTGCATCTTATTACATTATTAATTACCGTGGTATCTGGAGTCAAATAACTAACACCTTAGCAGGCAAGGTTGGGAAACAGAAATCTCCCTTTCTCCTCTTCCCTGCTGTGCTCCAGACTAGAGAAAAGATATAGGGCTCCTTCATCCCAATATATTTTGAACTCTTTAAGGAAGACTCCCCGAATGTGATAAGCTCAGATGCACAGAGGCGAGAGTTACTCACTGCAAACCAATAACGGAAAGACGGGAACAGATAGCCTGCATCTGAATCCCTCGAGTGTGGAAGGGAAGCCCAGCCATGCCATGGAAGGGATAAATGTTAGTGTTGAGGAGGTGAAGTGCTGAAGAATTGTCACTCTAACAGACACCTGAAGTAGCCGACTGTGAAGAGGAAAGTTTCCTTGGACCTGTGGGTTTTATAGACATCTCCCTGCATCTATGTCTTAAGTATAATTCATCCCCACACTTGCCATATAGATCAGAGAACATTTGGAGCAGGGCACAGTAACTCATGCCTGTAGTTTCTATACTCAGGCTGAGGCAGAAGGATCACTTCCAGTTTTGGACCAGCCTGGGCTACATAGCATGACCCTGTCTTTGAAAAGAAAGAAAAGGAAGACTGGGGATACGCTACAGTGGCTGCTGCGAAGCTGAGGAAGATTACTACATCTGTGACTCAGCTCAGCCACTCCCTTATGTATTGTAAATTAGGCCCCGGGTAAGTGTGAGCAACAGGTCCAGTTGACAGCATTGAGAGTCTGTGAGCTGCCCCTGACCAGCTCCTGGGACACACAGGGAAGAGGCAAACATGTCTGATGTTCCTGCTGAGCACTGCAGCCATCCATGGGTTTGGAAAAGTCTAGTGACATACAGAGTTGCTAGGCCACCCTGACATCAGTCCGCTCTTTGGCATGTACAACTGGACGTCGCTGGCAAGCGGCTAAACTTTGTCATTTTTCTGCAAGTTAGGACTCAATCAACTACAGAAGAGCTGCTGTCCCAGAAACCCATCCCAATCAGACCAGGATGGTGGTGGTCAGAGAGACTCACAGAGTCCACAACTCATGGTCCCCACCAGGATCTTCAACTAAAGAACTCCTCTGGAAAAAGTCAGCCTGGGCCTGCTGAACATTCCTGTCCCTAAATGGATGAGAATGCAGGAAAACAGCCATGATGTTCTCGCCATAGCCCTAAGACACGGCGTACGTTAGGCAGGACCTTGCTTTTTTTGCATAAAGAAAGAGACAGGACACTCAGGCCACAGAAAAATGGACAGACAGAGGCCATAGGTCTCAAGAGAACAAGGACGTAGGTGTCCCACAGTCAAGGCCCTGGACACACCTAAGTTTATGCTGTCCCTTGTTCAAACTTTCTCTGTTATATATGGATGAAGCACCCAGGAATTCCAACATAGATGCCACTTAGAGCAGAATGAACACATGCTCTAAACTGGCTGAAACCTGACACTGTGGCACATGTTTATGAATCCAGAGCTCAGAAGGCTGGAGCAGGAGGAGAAATGCAAGTTCAAAGCCAGCTAGATTAGATACGTATGTATGTGTGTGTGCATACACATAATAAGTAAATAGATAAATAAACAAACAACTAAATAAAAAATAAATAAAACCTGAGTTAAACATGTACTTGAAGTTGAGAAAAAGTAGCTCCCTGTTGTGTGGGGACCAAGATCTGAATCTGTCCTGCATTTAACAAAGGATGAAATCTCTACCTACTAAATGGCTGTAAGGATCAAATCACATCCAAGAAAAGCTCTGCACAGAGCCTGGCACAGCTTGACAGATGCCAGCTACATGTTGCTGCCTTTGAAGCCCTCCAAGAACCACACACACAACCATGCAGATTGTGCACCTCCTAGCTCCCGAAGTCATCACCCGTTGTGATGTCTACCACCCCTGGATTTGAGTAGTACACATCCTATACCACTATCCACCAAAGTCTTGATGAGTCCTCCTGCTTACAGTGGTCACGAACCACTGCAGGGGATCCCCTCTGAGTTTGGCTTTCAGATGACCTTCTGCGTTAGTCATGGCTTTCTAGAGGACCAGAATCAACAGGATGAATACACACACACACACACACACACACACTAAGTTAGCTTTAAAATGTATTAACATAGCTTTAAAATAGTAACAACAGCTAAATCACATCCAAGAAGCTAAGAACCTTTTGGTGACTCATTAGAGTCCCACAGCAGCTGTCTCTCACTAGGGACTGGCAATCGCCGGTGCTCAGCACACAAAGCAGGCTGTCCCAGTAGACCCAGTTTGATGCCAAAAGTCCTAAAAATTCGCCAAAAGCCACTGGTCCCTAATCTACTATGAAAGCTTGATGCTGTTATAAGTGAAGGCAACAGCAGGGCAGATCAGTTCTCTTACAAGAGGAAGGCCAAGTGAACAGAACCCAAGAGAATCTTGTTTCTGAAATCCCTTTTTATTCGACTGCTACCAGAAGGTGCCATTCACCATTGGGGCAGGCCTGCCCGCATGAGTTACGGTAACCAGGTCAGTTAGTTCTACAGGCAAGACCTCCTCACGTTTCTAATTTATGGCAAGTTGATGTTAAAACCAACCACAATGTCTTCCAATTCTTCTAATTGCTTTCTCCAGCCTCAAGTCACCCCACTGGTAGAAGCAGTTGTGGTGCAGACAAAGCTTTGGACTGTGCTTTTAATTTTCTGTCAATCTCAAAATTCATTTAAAGTTTGGTTCCTCTACTGTTCAGAGCCAGTGGTAAATTTTTTTATTTATTTATTTACTTACTTATTTTTGTAAAAGCATGCTACCTGTTTTGTCTGGTCCCTTCTCCTTGGCTCTCCAGCCTGTTTTTTTGTGACTTTCTTGGGCTTATATGCCCCTGTCTCAGATAGAGCTTCTGTTGCTATGAAGAGACATCATGACCACAGCAACTCTTACACGGGAAAACATTAATTGGGGCAACTTTCAGGCTCAGAGGTTTGATTCATTATCATCGTGGTGGGAAGCATGGAGATTCACAGGCTGACGTGGTGATGGACAAGGAGCTGGAAGTTCCACATCTGGATCGGCAGACAGCAGGAAGAGAGAGACCTTTGGCCTGAGTTGAGCATTTGAAACCTTAAAGCCCACCCCCAGTCACATACTTCCTCCAATAAGCCCAAACCTACTCCAACAAGGCCAGTACTAACAGTGCCACTCCCTGGTGACCAAGAATTCAAATCTATGAGGCTATAAGGGTGACGGGGGGAGGGGGGAGTTGGGGGTCAGCTTGACACAAACTAGAGTCATCAGAGGAAGGAGCCTATGCTGAGGAAATACCTCCTTAAAATCCAGTTGTAAGGCATTTTCTCATAGTGATCAATGGGGGACGGCCCAGCCCATCATGAGTTGTGCCATCCCTGGGCAGTTGGTCCTGGGTTCTATAAGAATGTGACCTGAACAGGCCAGGGAAAGCAAGTCAGTAAGCAACACCCCTCCATGGCCTCCGCATCAGCTCCTGCCTCCAGGTTCCTACCCAGTTTGAGTTCCTGTCCTGACTTCCTTCAGTGATGAAGAGCAATGCAGAAGTGTGAGCCTAATTAACCCTTTCCTCCCCAACTTGCTTTTTGGTCATGGTGTTTCACTGCAACAACAGAAACCCTAAGACAGGGGGACATTTCTATTCCAACCACCACAGTTTGCTAGATAGAAAAAAGGGCTTTGGGGTTATTGATGGACTTTTATTCTTAGATAAGCTTGAGCAAGAAACCTTGAAGACTGCTGTTGCTGTTGCTGCTATTTTGATGTAAGTGTTATTGAGTTGCAATCCCCTGGTCATTTACTAGGTGAGCCCACAAGCCAGGGACAGAGCCTGGCTTTCAAGGCCGCTCCAGTTCCCAGAGTGCTAATGATACTTCACAGACACCGAGTCCTTGCCGTTTCCAAACAAAACCTTGTTGCACCAGTCCCAGGACTCCGGGGAAACACTCCATCATTACCCGGGCTTTGCTCAGCTGGTCCTCATTGACTGCCAGCAATCCTCAGCTGAGAGTTCTCTGCCTTAGGACTCTCTGCCACCTTCCCCACTCCTCGCCTACTTTCCCACAGCGGGCACCCCAGTTTCCCACAGATTTAGCTCTCAATGCCCTTTGCAAAGGCAGCCAGTGAAATGGCCCCTGAACTGTGCTAATTAGGGTAACATGGCAAGCTTAGTTAGGCCCTTCTCCGATTGCTCATACTGTGCCAGAGGCCAATGGGCTTGAGCTGTGCAAGTCCCTTGTGTTAACCTCACAACTCCTGAACTGAACTCTCCATGTTATCTGCCAAAGAACAAAAGAGGGTAGCTCCTTTCTCAGAACACCTTGATACAGAACCCAAGATGGAATAGGCTAGCGGCCTCATTTGAATCCTGTTACTTTCTCTTTCTTACACTAAAGTTTTTGCTTTGTTCTTAGATTGAATTATTATTATTTTGTTAATTATGACATGAGTTTGACTTAATTTAAGAGGAATAATAAAACAACACAATGGGGAGAGCTCAACAGGAAAATGTTTGTCATGCAACCACATGGACCTGAGTTTGGGTTGCTAGTACCCATGTGGCACCAGACATGGCTGTAGCCCCAGCTCTGGGTGAGAGACTGGTAGAACCCTGGTCACCAGACTCGCCAATCAATGAATTCTAGGCTCTGTGAGAGACCCTGTCTGAAAACATAAGGTGGAAAGCTAGATAAAGATGCCCACTGTCAACCTCTGGCCTACACACGCGCATGCGCGCGCACACACACACACACACACACACACACACATTTACGCATAGATCAATGCTGTAATTTTAAAAAAAAAAAACTACCAGCATAAATCCAGTCTCATTCACTCCCCTCCTGCCCCAGTTGTAAGCACCAAAATTAATTTGATCTGTTTGTTTGCTTTTACTATGTCAATTCACCTCTTGCAGCCATCTGAGAGAATCACACTGCATGTACACTCATCTTCATTAACCTAAATCCATCACAGTTTTGTTAATATATGTAATCCTAGTTTATTTATTTGTGCTGTCCTTTTATGCACAACCCAAAGTGTATTCATCTATTCTGTTGTGTGAACTTTTCCTGGGGAAATAGAAGCAAATGTCTATTGACCCAGATAGGGCACCAGTGACAGATGAAAGAGACAATGTCACTCCAAGTCTAACTTAGCAAACCAATGTGTGTTACCAAACTTGCTTACAGAAGTTTAGGCATCTTACCAGCAGTTACACTAACAAAGAAAATGTCTAACTGTAAGCAGAGACAGCTCTTTCATTTCCTAGCAGCTAGGATGCAAATAGTCACACCGAAACTATATTAATTACAATGCTGTTTAGCCAATCAATAGCTTAGACATATTTCTAGCTAACTCTTTTATCTTAAATTAACCCATTTCTATTAACCTGTGTATCATCACTAGGCTGTGGCCTACTGGTAAGGGTCTAGCTGGTAGCTGGTGTCTTTCTCCTTCTGCAGCTACATGGCATCTCTTTGACTCGACCTACTCTCTCTCTTTATCTCTGTTTAGATTTCCCACCCGACTTTACTAAGCCATTGGCTGGAACAGCTTCTTTAATAACCAATGGTAATAAACCATATTCATAGCATACAGATGGGAATCCACATCATCTCCCCTTTTTTATCTAAATAAAAAGGAAGGTTTTAACTTTAACATAGTAAAATTACATATAACAAAACAGATATCAAGCAAGAATTACAGTTATAATATTTATATCTACTTTATCTTTTATAATAACTAAAGAAAACTATAAATTATAACTATCTATTCTTCAACTCCATCAAAGACTCCAGAAGAATATAATATTACCTAAGTTAACAGGCAATACATTGTAAGCAACTTCCAAAACTCTAGAATTGACAGAGACATCTCACTGCCCAAAACACTTCTGTCACCCAAAGTTCTTCTGTAACATTGGGGCATCCATCTTCAGCCCACAGGCCCATAGTATGCAGCAGACTTTCCCATGAACCTGGATATTTGAAAGAATGTTTTGCCTCTATTGGTAGTTTGTCAGTCACTTTCTTCTGTATCCTTCAGAATGTCAGGAATGTCTGGAAGACTCTTTCATGAAGCAGGAACCCTGAAGTACTGTCTCACCTTTAGGAAAGTTCAGCAGTAATTTTTCTGTGAGTCCTACCTGTCCAGTTTATACAGCATTCCATCAAGCATTCCAGGAAAGAGTGGCTTCTTGCCCAAATGGCTAGCCTTTAATGAATAAAGAAGCTACTTGGGCCTATAGCATGGCAGAATAGAGCAAGGTAGAAATGCCAAGCAGAGATAGAAGAAAAGAGAAGGAGGAATCAGAGAGATGCCATGTAGCTGCCAAAGAAGAAAGATGTTGCCTTCAAAACCTTTCCAGTAGACCAACCAAGGTAGGCGCTTTGTTTACGAACTACCCAACCTGCATGGAGATCTGATCTCGGCACCAGGAGAGACAGCAGTGCGGTAGGAGCTTTGTTTACAAACTACCCAACCTGCACGGAGATCTGATCTCGGCACCAGGAGAGACACCAGTGCGGTGAGTTTGTGACCAGCGGAGGCGGAAGCAGCCCTGGACAGGGAACTCTGAAGTTCCTCATCCCCCTCCCTATACTCCCCGGGCTCCCTGCAGGGGCTCTACCCCCCCATACTGCCTCTCTCTTCTTGTCCCACCCAGCTTGCATCCAGAACCCTTCTTCCTTCTGTCCCCTTTCCTCTTTGGGCACATAACACCATCCAGCTCAGTCTGTCTGGCGCTGGGGGCAAATCCTCAGGGCAAGTAGGCAGGCGAGACCTCCTTTGTCTCACTGGCCCGCCTGCACCAACCAAGGTAGGCGCTTTGTTTACGAACTACCCAACCTGCATGGAGATCTGATCTCGGCACCAGGAGAGACAGCAGTGCGGTGAGTTTGTGACCAGCGGCAGCGGAAGCAGCCCTGGAAAGGGAACTCTGAAGTTCCTCATCCCCCTCCCTATACTTCCTGGGCTCCCTGCAGGGGCTCTATACCCCCCATACTGCCTCTCTCTTCTTGTCCCACCCAGCTTGCATCCAGAACCCTTCTTCCTTCTGCCCCCTTTCCTCTTTGGGCACATAACACCATCCAGCTCAGTCTGTCTGGCGCTGGGGGCAAATCCTCAAGGCAAGTAGGCAGGCGAGACTTCCTTTGTTTCACTGGCCTGTCTGCAACAAGCAAGGAGAGACATCACTAGAACAACAGGAGAGCTAGCACTGCAGAGAGCCATCACTGGGAAGGTACATCAGTAGGCAAGGAGACCTGATCCGGTAAAAGAACATCCAGAGGGGAGCATTCGGAGAAAGAGATGGGCAGGCGCCAATGCAAGAATTCACCTAACAATCTGAAAAACTATATGAAACCACCAGAACCCAGCGACCTCCCAACAGGTGGACATGAACACCTTAATCATGAAGAAGTAGATAAAATTGACTTTATGAAAGTGATTGACGCCATTAAACAACATGTAAAAAATGCCCTTATAGAAATGGATGAGAAGTATAACAGAAAGTTTGAAGAATTGAGTAAATCAGTGAATGATACCCTAGGAAACCAAGGAAAAACAATCAAACAGATAATGGAAACAGTTCAAGACTTAAAAACTGAAATGGAGGCAAAGAAGAAAACACAAACAGAAGGCCAGCTGGGCAGGGAAAATCTAGGTAAACGAATAGAGACTACAGAAGCAAGCATAACCAACAGAATACAAGAGATAGAAGAAAGAATCTCAGATTCTGAAGATACCATAGAGAAAATAAACACGCTGATCAAAGAAAACAGCAAGGCCAACAAATTCTCATCACAAAACATTCAGGAAATATGGGACACAATAAAAAGACCAAACCTAAGAATAATAGGAATAGAAGAAGGAGAAGAAGCGCAGCTCAACGGTCCAGAAAATATATTTAATAAAATTATAGAAGAAAACTTTCCCAACCTAAAGAAAGATATACCTATGAAGGTTCAAGAAGCATACAGAACACCGAATAGGCTGGATCAAAAAAAAACATCCTCTCGCCATATAATAATCAAAACACAAAGCATACAGAATAAAGAAAGAATACTAAGAGCAGCAAAGGAAAAAGGCCAAGTTACTTATAAAGGTAAACCTATCAGACTTACACCTGACTTCTCTATGGAAACCATGAAAGCCAGAAGGTCCTGGATAGATGTACTGCAGAAACTAAGAGACCATGGATGCAAGCCCAGACTACTATACCCAGCCAAGCTTTTGTTCACTATAAATGGAGAAAACAAAATTTTCCAGGATAAAAACAAATTTAAACAATACGTAGCCACAAATCCAGCCTTACAGAAAGTAATAGAAGGAAAATCACTAACCAAGGAGTCCAACAATGACCACAATATCTCAGACAACTAGAGACCCTTCACCAGCGCAACACAAAGAAGGGGAACACACAAAATTTACAACTTAAAAAGTGACCGGAGTTAACAACCACTGGTCATTAATATCACTTAATGTCAATGGACTCAACTCTCCTATAAAAAGGCACAGACTAAGAGATTGGATACGAAAACAGGATCCAACATTCTGCTGTTTACAAGAAACACACCTCAACCACAAAGACAGGCACTTACTCAGAGTAAAGGGTTGGGATAAGGCTTTTCAAGTAAATGGACCTAAGAAACAAGCAGGGGTGGCCATACTAATTTCTAACAAAGTTGACTTCAAACTTAAATCAATCAGGAGAGATGGAGAGGGACATTTTTTACTCATAACAGGAACAATTCATCAGGATGAAGTCTCAATCCTGAATATCTATGCCCCTAATATAAAAGCACCCACGTACGTAAAAGAAACATTGTTAAAACTCAAGGCAGCCATCAAACCGCACACATTAATAGTAGGAGACTTTAATACTCCTCTCTCACCAATGGACAGGTCAAGTAGACAGAAACCTAACAGAGAAATAAGAGAATTAATGGAGGTAATGAATCAAATGGACTTAACAGACATCTATAGAATATTCCACCCAAATAGGAAAGAATATACCTTCTTCTCTGCAGCTCATGGAACCTTCTCAAAAATCGACCACATACTCGGTAACAAAGCAAACATCCACAGTTACAAAAAAATATTAATAACCACCTGTATCTTATCAGATCACCATGGATTAAAGCTAGAATTCAGCAACAATGCTACCCCCAGAAAGCCTACAAACTCATGGAAACTGAATAGTCAACTACTGAACCATACCTGGATTAAGGAAGAAATAAAGAAAGAAATTAAACTCTTCCTTGAAGACAATGAAAATAAAGAAACAACATACTCAAACCTATGGGACACTATGAAAGCAGTTCTGAGAGGAAAGTTCATAGCACTAACTGCCCACTTAAAGAAAACAGAGAAAGCACACATTGGAGACTTAACAGCCCACCTGAAAGCTCTAGAAAAAAAAGAAGCAGACTCACCTAGAAGGGGTAGAAGAGTGGAAATAATCAAACTGAGGGCTGAAATCAACAAAATAGAAACACAGAAAACAATTGAAAGAATCAATGAATCAAAAAGCTGGTTCCTGGAGAAAATCAACAAGATTGATAAACCCCTATCCAAACTAATCAAACGGCAGAGAGAGAATTTGCAAATTAATAAGATCAGAAATGAAAAGGGAGACATAACCACAGACACAGAGGAAATTCAGAGAATCATTAGATCTTACTACAAAGGCCTGTATGCCACAAAACTGGAAAATGTAAAAGAAATGGACGCTTTTTTAGATAAATACCATTTACCAAAGTTAAACCAGGACCAGGTGAACAACCTAAATAGACCTGTTAGTCGTGAAGAATTAGAAGCTGTTATCAAAAACCTCCCTTCCAAAAAAAGTCCAGGACCAGATGGTTTCAATGCGGAATTCTACCAGAACTTCCAAGAAGACCTAATACCTATTCTCCTTAATGTATTTCACAATATAGAAACAGAAGAGTCATTGCCAAATTCCTTTTATGAAGCTACAGTAACTCTGATACCAAAACCACACAAAGACCCAACCAAGAAAGAGAATTACAGGCCAATCTCACTCATGAACATCGACGCAAAAATCCTCAACAAAATTCTGGCAAACCGAATCCAAGAACACATTAGAAAAATTATCCATTATGATCAAGTAGGCTTCATACCAGAGATGCAGGGCTGGTTTAACATACGCAAATCTATCAATGTAATCCATCATATAAATAAACTGAAAGAAAAAAACCATATGATCGTTTCATTAGATGCTGAAAAAGCATTTGACAAAATTCAACATCCCTTTATGATAAAAGTCTTGGAGAGATTAGGGATACAAGGGTCATACCTAAATATAATTAAAGCAATATACAGCAAGCCGACAGCTAATATCAAATTAAATGGAGAGAAACTTAAAGCCATTCCACTAAAATCAGGAACACGCCAAGGCTGTCCACTCTCTCCATACCTCTTCAATATAGTTCTCGAAGTTTTAGCAATAGCAATAAGACAACATAAGGGGATAAAGGGGATTCAAATTGGAAAGGAAGAAGTTAAACTTGCATTATTTGCAGATGATATGATAGTGTACATGAGCGACCCCAAAAACTCCTCCAAAGAACTCCTACAGCTGATAAACGCCTTTAGTAATGTGGCAGGATACAAGATCAACTCCAAAAAATCAGTCGCCCTCTTATACACAAAGGATCTGGAAGCAGAGAGAGAAATAAGAGAATCATCACCTTTCACGATAGCCACAAACAGCATAAAATATCTTGGGGTAACTCTAACCAAGGAAGTGAAAGATCTATTTGACAAAAACTTTAAGGCATTGAAGAAAGAAATTGAAGAGGATACCAGAAAATGGAAGGATCTCCCTTGCTCTTGGATTGGGAGAATCAACATAGTAAAAATGGCAATTCTACCAAGGGCAATTTATAGATTCAATGCAATCCCCATTAAAATCCCATCAAAATTCTTCACAGATCTTGAAAGGACAATAATCAACTTTATATGGAGAAACAAAAAACCCAGGATAGCCAAAACAATCTTATACAATAAAGGAACTTCTGGAGGCATTACCATCCCTGACTTCAAACTCTATTACAGAGCTACAGTAATGAAAACAGCGTGGTACTGGCATAAAAACAGAGAAGTCGACCAATGGAATCGTATAGAAGACCCGGATTTTAACCCACAAACCTATGAACAACTGATTTTTGATAAAGGAGCTAAAAGTATACAATGGAAGAAAGAAAGCATCTTCAACAAATGGTGCTGGCACAATTGGATGTCAACCTGTAGAAGAATGAAAATAGACCCATATCTATCACCATGCACAAAACTCAAGTCCAAATGGATCAAAGACCTCAATATCAATCTGAACACACTGAACCTGATAGAAGAGAAAATGGGAAGTACCCTACAACATATGGGCACTGGAGATTGCTTCCTATGTATAACCCCAGCAGCACAGACATTAAGGGCAACATTGAATAAATGGGACCTCCTGAAACTGAGAAGCTTCTGTAAAGCAAAGGACACTGTCATTAAGACAAAAAGGCAGCCTACTGACTGGGAGAAGATCTTCACCAACCCCGCAACAGACAAAGGTCTGATCTCCAAAATATATAAAGAACTCAAGAAACTAGACTTTAAAAGGATAATTAACCCAATTAAAAAATGGGGCACTGAACTGAACAGAGAATTCTCAACAGAAGAAGTTAAAATGGCCAAAAGATACTTAAGGTCATGCTCAACCTCCTTAGCGATCAGAGAAATGCAAATCAAAACAACTTTGAGATATCATCTTACACCTGTCAGAATGGCTAAAATCAAAAACACCAAGGATAGCCTTTGCTGGAGAGGTTGTGGAGAAAGGGGTACCCTCATCCATTGCTGGTGGGACTGCAAACTTGTGCAACCACTTTGGAAATCAGTGTGGCGGTTTCTCAGAAAAATTGGGATCAACCTACCCCTGGACCCAGCAATACCACTCTTGGGAATATACCCAAGAGATGCCCTATCATATGACAAAAGCATTTGTCCAACTATGTTCATAGCAGCATTATTTGTAATAGCCAGAACCTGGAAGCAACCTAGACGCCCTTCAATGGAAGAATGGATGAAGAAAGTGTGGAATATATACACATTAGAGTACTACTCTGCGGTAAAAAACAATGACTTCTCGAATTTTGCATGCAAATGGATGGAAATAGAAAATACGATCCTTAGTGAGGTAACCCAGACCCAAAAAGAAGAACATGGGATGTACTCACTCATAATTGGTTTCTAGCCATGGATAGGGGCCACTGAGTCTATAATTTGTGATCCTAAAGAAGCTAAACAAGAGGGTAAACCCAAGGAAAAACATATAGATATCCTCCCAGCTATGGGAAATAGACATGACTGATGGGCAAAAAATTGGAATCTTGGGGGTGGGGTGGGATGGGGATGAGGGGTGATGGGGAGAGAAAAGTGTGAAGGAGAGGATGAGGGGAACTGGGGGAATTGGGGTGATTGGGGATAAAGGAAGGTTGGATAGGGGAGCAGGGAAACTCATACCTTAGGTAAGGGAGCCACCTAAGGGGTGGCAAGAGACTTGAACTTGGAATGGCTACCAGATGCCCAGGGCAATGTCCCCAGTTAGTTCATTGGGGCACCTGAGGATAGGGAACCTGAAATGAACCTATCCTATAATCATACTGATGAATATCTTGCATATCGCCATAGAACCTTCATCTAGCGATGGATGGAGATAGAGCCAGAGACCCACACTGGAGCACCGGTCTGAGCTCCCAAGGTTATAATGAGGAGCAGAAGGAGAGAGAACATGAACAAGGAAGTCAGGACCATGAGGGGTGCACCCAACCACTGAGACAGTGGGGCCGATCTATTGGGAGCTCACCAAGGTCAGCTGGACTGCTACTGAAAAAAAACATGGGATAAAACCGGACTCTCGGAATGTGGCGGACAATGAGAGCTGACGAGAGGCCAAGGAGAATGGCACAGGAACTTTCAACTGGCGATAGATCGAGAGAGAGACAGAGACCCAAATTGGAGCAACGGTCTGAGCTCTTAAGGTCCAAATGAGGAGCAAAAGGAGGGAGAACATGAGCAAGGAAATCAGGACCACGAGGCGTGCACCCACCCACTGTGACAGTGGAACTGATCTATTGGGAGCTCTTCAAGGCCAGCTGGACTGGGACTGAATAAGCATGGGTTGAAACTGGACTCTCTGAACATGGCGGACAATGAAGGCTGATGAGAAGCCAAGGACAATGGCACTAGGTTTCGATCCTAATACATGAACTGGCTTTGTGGGAGCTTAGCCTGTTTTGATGCTCACCTTCCTGGGCCTGGATGGAAGTGGGAGGACCCTGGTCTTCCTGTAGGGCAGGGAATTTGGACTGCTCTTCAGGGAGGGGGAATGGACTGGGGGGAGGAGAAGAGGAGTGGGGATGGGGGAGGGGAGTGGGGGGAGGGGGCAATGTGTGGGAGGAGGGGAGGGAAATGGGAAACGGGGAGCAGTTGGAAATTTTAATTAAAAAAGAATAAAAAAAAAAAACCTTTCCAGTAAGCCACAGCCTCATGGTGATATAAAGATTAATCGAAATGGGTCAGTTTAAGATGTAAGAGTTAGTTAATAAGAAACCTGAGATAATATATTGAACAGTGTTGTAATTAATATAGTTTCTGTGTGATGATTCGGGTCTGAGTGACTGGGAAACAAATGTGTGTTTTCCACCTATACAATGGCATGCCAACATAGACAAACTACATCTACATAAAACCTGAGAAAGCTTGGGAAAGAATTTTAGACACACACACACAAAAAAAAAAAACAGAGTTAAACATGGCTTAATGGTAGCAGCATTTTCTCACATGGGCTGTGTTTGCTAGAAGCAAGCAGAGGCATGATTCCTTTAAGATAAGGCTTTCTGACTCAGCAGTAGCAACAAAACCTGTATGGCTCCTTTAAGAAGGTTTTCTAATTTGTGCTAGTTGCATGAAAAACCCTGGATTTTTCAGGAGGCCAAACACTTGAATGAGGTTTGTAGGAAGCATGCTGCAAGTTACTTGGTGGCAACATGGGCCAACTGCTTTCCAGAGTTGAGATAGTGAGCACAATTCCCACCTTACAGTCCCAGAGCTGACAGTAAAGGTACCTCCACCATATTAAAAGGCTGAAAGAAGCAGAGCCAGCATCCAGGGCCACTGCAACCACACTGCTTACTGTTTTAACATGCTCCTTGACATAAAAGGATTTAAGATATGAAATAGGACAGATTCACACATAAAAGATCTCTAAACAATACACAGTGTGTTTAAAAATGTACATAGGCTTGAGAGAAGAAAAAAAGAGTATAGACAGTCATAAAAAGAAATAAACTGTTTTAAAGACTAAAACAAAGTCTTTAAAGCGACAGAGTACAGACAGTCATAGATTGAACAAGTGAAGAAAATAAGCTGTGTAAAGATGGAAAATATACAAAGGATCTGGATTATGTATATTATGTTTTCTTTAAATTTTTTGAGTGTGAATGAGCTAAGTACAGAAAGACAATTCATTGTCTGGGCTACTAAAGCTAAACCAACATATATATTTTAAAGGTATCTTGACTTCAAAATTTGGGTCTAAGGATATGTTGTTTTGGAAAAGAGGTTCTGCTTTTGTTTCCACAAAGGATAGAAAGCTGTGGATTCCTTGCCAGCTAATATGGTTTGATCAAATAAGACCCCCTGAAGCAATGGCAGAGATGGTTCAACATCCATGACAGCTTCAGGACTGTTGGTTTAGGTGGACCTGCCACACAGGATACCCCATGACAGACCTGATTAATAGTGCCCCCAATCAGCAGAAAGGAAGAAATCCTGGTGCCACTGCCAGTGGCCCCACAGTCTGCCCCAGCCATACAACTGTCACCCACATTCAGACGGTCTTGTTTGGTCCTATGCTGGTTCCTTACCTGTTCAACTGGAGTTGATAAGCTCCCATTAGTTCAAGTAAACTATCTTAGTGGGTGGCCCCATCATGGTCTTGACCCCTTTGCTTATATTCTCACTCTTTCCACTCTTCAACTGGATTTTGGGAGTTCAATTCAGTGCTCTGCTATGGGTCTCTGCCTCTGATTACATCGGTTGCTGCATGAAGGTTCTATGGTGACATTTAAGATATTCATCAATCTGCCTACAGGGTAAGACCAGTTTAGGCACCCTCTATTGCTTAGGGTCTTAGCTGGAGTCATCTTTGTGGGTTCCTGGGAGTTTCTCTAGTGCCAGGTTTCTTGCTAGCCCCATAACAACACATTATAATTCTGAATCTGGAAGGCATAAAATCTTTACAAGGTGATGAACTTTGTAGGCAAGGATGTAGTATACCTTCATGGTTGTAGAGAGGGAAAACTTGTCTAAAAGATGATACTTAGTTCTGCCTTCAATATTGCATTAGTAGAGTCAACTTCTTTTAGCTCAACTTTGTCATCTATAAGATGGGAATTTCAATAATAACATTTATGGAAATTAAATGAAAACTATTAAAACATGCATTAAATAAGTACCAAGTACATTTATAAATTAGTACTTGTAGTTAAATATTCATTTTTGCCAAATGAAACAACTAAACCATACACTGAATCTTTCATGGACATTGGATTGTGAACAACTTCCCCTGAGCCTGTCTCTCTAGGCTGTCTTATCTTCTGCTTGCATACAAAGTTCAGAAAATATTTGGAGTACACAGAGCCAGGGTAATGATGTTGATACTGGGTCTGATCTTTTTGTGAGCTGGAGCTTATTAGCCTTTTACAGACCATTTACAGATGAGGAAACTGAGGCTCAGATGTAAAGTAGCTAGCCCAGGACCTGGAAAGAGCTGGAATCATGTTGCCTTTCATCTGGATGCCTTCCCCAATGATGACACCAAGCTCCTTCTGGAAGGTCTTGATTGCCGACTTGGTGGCCAGGTCCAAGTGTGGCCCAGAGTTTAAGTTCAGTCCCATGCCAACAGATTCTTTCTGGTATCTATCACCTCTGAGAACCTCTTCTCCATCCTTAGAGACCCTCCTTTACACACTCACTTTGGAAGGACTGGGTCTATAGTGAGTGAACCTCTCTCTCACAGAAACCTTTGGCCAGGAAGAAAGGGGAAGGCAGCAGCAAGTCCCACATCTGGAGGAGAAGAGCTTCCAAATACAGTGCTGGACTGCTGGGCTGAGCAGCACCTTGGGGTGACATAACAAGTCTTAAATGTGTGTGTCCCAGGGCAGAAGGATTTTGTTCTGTTGTGTTTGGATTTTGATTGTTTTTCTTTTAGCTTGGAATGAGGAGAGTGAGGGAAGCAAGGGAGGCTGCAGGAAAGGAGCAGCTGTACAGAAAGTGACTGGGAAAAGAAGGAAGGGAACTCAGCCATATCCTGCCTCTGTAAAGCTGGTCAGGAGAGGTTGCCCTGGATGCTCTCCAGCATGCTCTTTAGCAGCAGGCATTTCCAATCCTGCAGAAAGGCATGTCCTTGGGAGAGACTAATCCCAGAATGGAAGGTGGGGGAGGTTGGAAGAATGGAGAGGGAAGGCAGAGGACATCACATTACCCTTAAGGGACCAGGCTGTGAGTCCTTCCTGGCTCTGAGGGACTTTAGCCTGGCCTCACAGGTCCATCCCTCCAGCTCAGGACGATGCTGACAATAAGAACTTAGTCTCCAGAGCTCAGTGGCCGAGGAAGCAGAAAAGCTCTTGGGGAGAGTTGTCATCCTATGTCTTGGCGAAGTGCTGCCTAAGACCCTCTGCAGACCCGGGTCCCAGGCATCAGTCACCTGGGAGCAGAAGATCTGAGGCTGAGGTCCAAACAAGACATCAAATAACTCCTGAATACTGTGGGTAGCTGGGAAAGCCCCGAGGAGTTGGAGCCACTAAACCTACACGGGTCTCCCAGTGAGAAAAAAATAAAAGCCGTGTTCAAGGCTATAAAGTTTAAAAAGCTAGAGAGCACAGGCCCAAGGCTGAGGGGAGCTGCCAGGACTGCAGGGGACTCACCAACCCCACACCTTTCCCTCCTCTCCCCACTGCCTTTCTCCAGCAGAGTCTGGAGCCATTATTCACAGGGCATGCAAGTCACCCATTTAAAGTGCACGATTCTGAAGGTTTGGGTCTACTACATTATTAATTCTTTAAACTGTGGAAAATAGATGCAATATAAGATTTGTCATTTTAACCATATTTAGGTATACATTTCAGCAGCACTAATGACAAGTGCAGACTGGACATCCACATTCTCGTCATCCCCAAACAGACCCTGTCCCACCGTAAGCCATAACCTCCCGACCCTCCATCCCCCAGCCTTGGTAGCCTCTAATAATTTTTTAAAACCTGTCTCTGTGAATTTGCATGTTTTAGATATTTATCCTGGCAGAATCATACAGTACTGTTTTTTGTTTTGTTCTTTTGGGGCTTCAGTCTAGCTTGCAACATTTAGCATGCTGTCACTGTTCATCCGAGTCACAGCATGTGTCAGAGCTCATCTCGTCCAGTGACTGTACTCGCTTGTGTTGAATAAGATGCATTTCAGATTCCCTTGTCTGCATTTGGAAATCTCACCATCTCCACTGATAGGCCTGAAAGATGAGTAGTCTTCATATCTCTCTTCTACGGATGGGGCGCAGAACCAGACAGTGGGGCAGCCAGGACTGTAGCCCAAGCAGAAGCCAGGCCCCTTCAGGCTGGTCTTCACACCCTTCTCCTCTAGGTGCCTCACCCACTCCTCCCCTTGCCCCTTGTGCCCACAGCATGCACTTACCAGCTCTGGATTCCCTGCATGGGACCCTGAAGCTCAGAGACTCTGGACCTTTCTCCTTTCCAGGCTGTGCTCCCCACCTGTGGTCACCTAGGACACAGGGTCAATGGATCTGGAGTGCCTAGCTGTCCTTGTGTTCTGTTGTGCATGTTTGGGAACCCCTCAGAAAAGTCAGCCTTGTCACAGCCCATAGGCCAGGGAGGCATGATGTAGACACAGCTACTGTGAGCCGTATGTCCTATGTGGCCAGTCCTGGGTCCGACTGCATCTTCTATAATACGAGCCTGTTTTCTTTGCAAAGGGAAAGCAGTAGACAGTCTTCTTCCCCATACAGTTTCTGATAGACTTCTTACCCCTAAACTGAACGTATTCCAGGCCTGCACTCAGTTCAAGCCCTCCTCACTCCCAGATCCAATCAGTATCTCACCCCTCCACACCTGTACCTCTGCCCCTGTACCAATCCCTCACGCTGGGTGTTCTTGCTTGTTACAGGCCCATGAGCCTTCACCCAAGCCTGTGGGCCCTGGTGTGCTTTTCCCCTCTGTGTGTCCTGCCCCACTGTGTCTGGGCAGACTCCCTGCCATCAGGCACATTGATGCCTCTGCAGTGCAAGGCATGAATATTCACGCCAAGCAGGATAAATAAAACACTATAGATAGCCAGAGCTCAGGGCAGGTTTGGCCTCCGAATGAGTTATGTAAAGACTCTGCTTACTGGTTGTGTTCCAGATAGGAGAGGCTGGGCCTGACTCAGTGATTCTTGGTTTCATCTAATTCCCCCACTTACCCCTCCTGGTTGCCACCTCTCCGCCAGTCTATACCCATGCCCTCTGTTACCCAGTGGTTAGCTGCAGCACAATCCATTGCCCCAAGACCTTAAAGACTGCCCTTAAGAGTCCCAAGTCCCCTACACCATGTACCAGAATATACAGTCTCACTGCCTCCTCCCCCTTATTTGACAGGATCCTCCAGCCTCTCTGTCATTAAAGAGTTTACACAGACGGTGGAGTAGAGACATGTGATATAGACAAGAATCAGCTGAGAAGGAAAAATCCCTAAGAGACTGAGGAAGATGCTTTGCTTGGGAGTAGAGAAGTCAGGATGTGATCCAGTCTCAAAATCCTTCCTGACCTTTGCCTGCTTGGCAGCTGAGTGCGTGACTTTCACCCTCAGTGTGAGGCCTAAAGGTGGGCTCTGAAAACAATGTCTTTCTGGGAGCCCCAAGTCACCAGAGGACAGGGAAGGACACTTTGGGAGCCAAAATACAAGTCAGAATATTGACAAGGACAGAGTCAAGCTTTTTTGGTGGTTGTAGTTTCAAAAGATTCTATTTACTTATTTTTATGTGTATGAATGTTTACTGTTATGTATATATGTGTACACGTATGTGTGCCCGGTGCCTGTGGAGGTCATAAAAGGGTACTGAGTCTCCTGGAACTGGAGTTCCAGAGGGTTGTGAGTTACCATGTGGGTGCTGAGAACTCACCCAGGTCCTATGAAAGACCAGGAGGTGTTATTAACCACGGAGCCATCTCTCCAGCCTCAGCATGACCAATGAAGACTATAGAAAACTTTCCCTTCCAAGCTTGGTAATGCAGACTATTATCTCAGCTATTCAGCAGGCTGAAGCAGGAGGAGCACAAGTTCAAGGCCTGCTTGGCAACTTAGTGAGACGATGTTTCAAAATAAAAAGTTTACAAAAAGAGAAAGGGATATGGCTTGGTTGTGTAGCATTTATCCAGTATCGTCGAAGTTCCAGCACTGAAGAGGAAAAAGGCTCACCCTCCAAGTAGGTGCAAACAAGGTGGCAGGGAAATCTAGCCTCCGATGAATCTTGGAGCAGTCAGCATCTGGGATCTTGGAGTACTGATGGTAAGACTCCCCAGAAGCAAGGGCGCATCTTTTGATGAGAACTGACCTTTAATTTTATGTATACGAGGGTCAACCTTCATTCCTAAACACTGAATTGTCACCTCCTTACTGCCTGGGACTGGGAGACCTGGGTGTTTAAACATCCCTTGAGACCTTTGGAAGTTAGCTGCAATCTTCAGCCCCATTGCCCTGCAAAAGTAAAACCCAATTGCTGCTATTGGAAGGGAGGTTATCATCAATGCTAGAGCAGGTGGAGGAATGAGGGTGGCCTCATCTGATAGACCTCAAGGGCAACCCCTCATCTCCAGGCTCCTGCAGTGTCACTTCCCCTGCCCGGGACCCAGGCCCACCAGAGAAGCATGATGCACACAGGACCAGAAGGGACGAGAGGTGGAGATGGTTAAGCCTTAAAAGATGACAAATAAAGACAAATGGAGAGGAATAAGCCAGGAGAATGTCTGGCTTCAGCTTCCTCCTCTCCCCACTTCCCCTAGAAGATCAAATTATGACCTAAAATCACTGGATACATATTTTATTATGTGGATAATTTAAAGGATTAGAGTGAGACAAAGAATTCATAAGCTGTAGTCACATTAGAAGACAAATTGTTTCCATTAATCTCAGAAGAAGGGAGGGAGGGAGGGAAATGGGAGAAATGCACGTGAGCAATAGAGCAGCAGGCTAGGAGTGCATGCTTGGGAAAGGGGGCACGGACAAGGATGCTTTCTTCCCTTCCTGCCTTAAGCAGTGCCCCCAGCCCTACTCTGGCCTGCTTGCTCCAAATAAGGCTGATCTGCAATGCAGATTTATCTCAGCTGCTTTTTGCTTCTGTTGCCAACCAGGGATGGTTTAAATAACATGTATTGTTCTGTGTGATTCCTTATGCAAATGCTTCTGGCCTGTTTGTTATTCCTGAATAATTTCCAAAGCCTGCTGTCTGGGCAGAAGAAATGGCTTATTCTCCCAGCTGTGCTAGGAGTTACCTGCCGGAGCCAAAAGACAAGAGAACAGGCCCACTGTGGAAGAGCCAGGTCTACAAGCCCCAGCCCTCTAACAGGGTTCTAGACTGGAGAACATCATGTTGGTAAAGAAATCCAAGTATCTAATGTAACAATGGGATTGATACAGCAGAGGAAATGGAAGCCCAGAAAGGGAAGTAACCAGCATGCTTGCTTCACCATGACAAGCAGGAAGCCTTGTATAAGGGCAGACTGTGGGATCAAGATTTGCCCTACCGTAAATGAATGGACAAAAGAATAAAATGATTGACCTTGGACTAGATGAGTTGACTGTGTAGGCATTCGCTGGGTTCCCGCTCTTTGCTAGAATGGTCTTAGTCTGTGCAAGCACAAAGTAGGCCTTCTTCTCAAGAGCCCAGTGCTCTGAATGGAGCAGAGGCCCCAGACGCATGGCCTTCCTCATATTTACATCCCTCCCGCTTCCATTCTCCCCAAGGTTTTGTGTATCCCATGATTTTCTCACACTTTATAGGTAGTGAAGGCTAGCCTTGAATTCCTGGTCTTCCTGCATACTCCTCCTGAGTGCTAGGATTACAGAATGCACCACCATGCAGGGTTTATGTGGTGCTGGGGACCAAACCACAAGCTTTGTGCATGGCTACATGAGCAACCCACCAACTGAGTTCTGCCCGCAGTGCTGTGTCATGGCTATGTCTTTAATGCATCGGAGCATCACCTCCCGCCCACTGAATGAGGGCTGGCATAGAGCCAGCCATTCAGATGGGACTTACATAACAGTAGAGGGCAATATTCTATGTCATGTCTTGATGTGGGATGTCCTTTTGTATGTGTTGCCTTTATTGGCTAATGAATAAAGCTATACTTAGCAGAGTAAAGTTATTGACCTAAACAGCATTATTCATTAGCCAATAAAAGCAGCACATACAAAAGGACATCCCACATCAGTGTCTTTTGCTCATTAGCCCCATATATTCGATAAGCAAACCTGAGTCGTCCCCCAGCGATCACTAGTAAATGGTGCAGAGCTGAAATAGACAAGCTACAGCAGAATTGTGTCTGCACCTGTACTCTGTAAGTTGTGAGGAAGCTCTCACACCCCGTACCTCGTTTTCTCACCTGACAAGCGAGGCAAGGCTGACCCAAGATCAAGTCAGGCGATACAAGCAAAACTCTTAGCACAGAACCTAGCATGTGAACCCTGTTCAAAAATGTTATGTGTGTGTTTATATGTATTCTAGTATTTTTAAGTTTATATTTTTATTTACTTATTTGTGTGCATAATAGTGTATGTGTCTAAGTGTATGATCTCAGCACTCAGGAGGTAGAAGCCGGAAGATCAGGAATTCAAGACTAACTTTGGCTATACAAGCAAGTTTGAGACAACTCTGGAATACAGGATACCCCAGGTTGGAGGGAAATGTGAATTCATAATAGCATGGTGTGCTTCAGGGAGCTGAAGAAATCCTAGAACCTCGAGACAGTGGAAGTGCCTGGTGCCCCAGCCTCCATTCTAGAGGACTGACCTCTAGAGAGGGAGGCCTGCCTTGTATTCTCACAGTCTAAGCCTGTTCTGGCAAGGAGCAGGGCCTCATACACCTGCAGGGTTCAGCCATCTGGTCTTGTGTGCCTATGACACAATGCATGTGTTGAGGTCAGAGAACAACCTCCAGCTCTTTCTCTTCTTTCAACTTTTGAACCCTGAGAGCCAGACATGGGTGTCAGAGTTAGCAGAAACACCCTTACCCATGAGCCGTCTGGTCACTCTCCAAAGTTGTATTTTATAAAGAAAAAATAAACTCAGTTGTACACTGGGAGTACACCAATCTCTATCTACCATTCTCTCTGCTCAAGCTTACCTCTGAAATAGAGCTTGGATACATGTATAACATGCTCTGGGGTGCACAGGATGGCATCTGCAAGAGGCCAAAAGAGCAAAATCTAGAGGAAGAGGGCCATGTGTGCAGGCAGACTGAAAGGAAGGACACTAGGTGATGTTCAGAGGGGTAGATCAGTGGTGGCTCCTTCCAAAACCATGGGCTGGTTGGTGTGGACCAAGCGGTGTTTCCCAAAGTGTGTTTTCTAGTTCACAGATTTACCTAACTTGGTTCATCCAAATATGCCCTTTCCTCTATCTCCACCTTTACCTCTCACCCCCTTAAACTGGAAAGGACCCCCACCTGCCCAGCCATCCTCCCTCTATCCCACAGGGCTGTACAGACAGTTAGGTGACAAGATTTCACTCCTAGGCCTGGGAATGTCTATGATGTGCACAAAGAAGTAGACATAATTAACACAGAAGTTGTTTTTCCAAACAATTAATGGTACTTTTTTTAAGTATGACTTAATTTAAAATATGTTAAGTAAATAACTGTGAGGTAGAGCTCAAAGACAGCAAAATCACAGTCAGGAGGACTGCAAACAGGAAGCCCACACAGAACACATGAGTGGGGCCATGAACGATGGCTGGAAAGGCAGAACAACAAAGACCAGTTTGCTTCCAGCCAAGACTCAAGAACTTGATTTGATTTCACTGGTAGAGCCTCCCTTGAATCCACCACATAAATTGAAGGTTCCTCCTGTCTTACCTGCTTTTCTCTTATCTGTAACAAAACACCTGATGTAGCAGCTACTTGAGGTGGGAAGGATGCGTGGGCTTCTGGTTTCTAGGGATTTCAATCCATGGTGGTGGGCAAGGGGTTGCAATAGAGCAGGTGCTGAAATGCAAGATCATGGCTCGGCCAGGAAGCCGAGAAGGGACCAGCAGTGGGACCATGTTATAACTGCTAAAGGTTCCAAAACAGTGCCCCAAGCTGATGACCACATGCTAAACACATGAGCCTATAGAAGACATGTCACTTTCAAACCAGAGCACTTTCTGTAGAGGTTGGCACACCACAGACTGACAGACAGATGGAGATCTATGGTGATGTTGACCTTACAGTGTTGTGTAGGGTGTGCTCCTCGGAGCAGACTGATGGGCCCTTTTGGACTTCTCTGCAGCCTCTACTGTCAGTGGACACATGGAATCCAGATGAATCAGAGGAGTTGGATCACTAAATGGACATCTCATTGGTGCACTGGACGGGTGGGCTATAACCCTCAGATGTTCCATGTATGATTCCCGGGCTTGCTGATTCAGCACTTGCTCAGAAATGCCATTTCCGTGGTCCTTCAACTTCCCAAACCAGCATCAGAGGAAAAAACTGGAATCTTCCAATCCTACCACGGCCCCTTAAATATGTTACAGCTGTCCATATTCCTCAGATTCTTCACCTGGACCATGCAGAAATGAGTCTGACTTGCTGGAGTAGGAATGAGGACTAAAGGGCTGTGTACCCAGAGAGCTCTGACCACCATCTTTGGTGGGGTGAGTCATGCCGTGTGAGTTCCTGTCGTTAGGGTCCTCCCATGAACTCGCCTTTCATAAACACCCCAGCCAAGTTTGGGAACCACTGCTTCCAGTTGTTAGGTTCTGTGAATCCCTTCCCCAAGTCCCCCCTTTTCCTTACTCCTCCAGGGTCGGACTTCATTCCTGCAGTCAGGCTTTAGCCCTAATAGGTTCCTTTGGGAATACAAGACATTTGAATGGTTGAATCTACCTCAAGTTTTGTTGAATCATACGGAATACCACTGGGCTCTCTCCTGCCACCTGTTTTGGGCTTCAGATTTTACAATATATACATTCATGTGTACACACTCACATACACATATGCACACACACACACATGAGGCAGACCTAGTGTTGACATTGAAAGAAAGGGCAAAAAATAAACGTCAACAAAGGCAAACGGAGTTGACCGTTCAATCTTCCTAATGTCAAGTTTGGTCCTGATCCTGTACCTGTTCAGCTCACTCTCTCAAGCAGAAAGGACAGGGATGTGGAGAGAGTTGAGAGCCCCCAGCGAGGATGAGCCAAGACCCCTGAATGACTGGGGGGGGGCTGTAAAATCAGAAGCTGCTTCCATAACTGTTATGGTATTAATAACCACCACAATAATGATGTCACTGTGCCCGGCACAGTTCTTTTATGATAGTCTCCCCATCCTCCCTGAGGAGTGGGTAGAGGCAAGAGTCATTCTTCCTTTACTAAATACTAAATTGATACCAGATCTTGATTATCCCTGAGTTCTGGAAGGGATGTGGGAAAGGCCATAATCTTCCAGAGTTCCTAAAGCACCTTCTCTGTTTATCAACACATACTCCTGAATGCCTTGCTCAAGGGGTGGGTAGCCAGGGTGGCAGGGGCCAAAGACCTGATCAACCTGTCAGGGACCACACAATCTCCCGAAGTCTGCTATAGTCACACATGGAAAGGAAGAGAAGAGTGCGGTGAGAGGGAGGGATGTGAAGCTAGCGCCACCAGAACAGCTGTATCTTGTTCCTTAATCCTGTTTTCACATTCATAGCGCAGGACAGTAACTCCCTCACCGTGTTGCTCTGAGGACTCATTGTTATGCATCCCCAAGCCTAGAATTACAATATAGTACCAAGCCCAAATATGCAGTACTGTTTTCCCTATACATGCACAATGCAATTCCTTCCCCATCTTCCATCTTAACTAAGCGCTCTTCATGCACCGTGACCGAAACTTCCAGCATTTTGAGGTGTTATAGAAAACTAGCAAGCATTTCTCTTTCCTTCTTCACGGCTTCACAGATCGAGCATTTGTTCTTACTGTAAATCTTAGCAACCTCAGCATGCGATTTTTCTCTCCTTGTTAAGTGGCGAACGTTCACCTTCGTAGCACCTTACAGCATCCCTTCTGCAGGTCTCCACTGCCAGCTACACAATCCTTGTGCTCTGCACCTTTTACCAAGTGAAATAAAGGCCACAACCACACACACACAATATGCAAGCACAGTGACACCAGCACCCTGAAGGCCCATCTGATACCAAGACGGCTACCAGGTGACTTATGGTGGGTCCCTTATATCAAGTGGCAATGCCGGACAAAGGAATGAGTGGCCCCATCTGGATGGAGTCCAAAGCAAGATTCTCTCGGGCCACCCAGAATGATAGGCAGTGTAAACTTCTCAGTTGTGTATTTCTAGAATGTTCCATCTAGTAAATATTTTCAGCTAGTCGTTGGCTGCAATAGACAATGCAAACCAGGGTAAGGGGGACTCCTGTGCCGCCCCAGTGAGGCCTTGTTCTCCTCTCAACTCTCACATCTCTCCCCCACTTCTCTCCCACACCTGCTCCTCTCTGGAAGCCAAGACGCCACCTGCCAAGGCTGCCTGACCCTTGGGTAGCTATGCAAGCTCTTCATTTAGATCACAGCCTGAGGTAAAAAACAGATCTCCGCAATTCTGCTCAGACCTCACCTAATGCAGAGCCTCTGGTAACAGATGTAATCCATTAGCACGGGAGGGTGATTAAAAACAAAACACTACTGCGTGTTTCTTAGTTTGGACTTGACCTTAGTGAGACCTGATAATTATCCAGAGTAATGGAGACTATTCCAGAGTTCTGTGAGCAAGTGCTAAAATAATGTCATTGACACCTCTGTGATGTCAATGTCCCAGTACAATCTGAACAGTCCCATTTGCTGCCGCCCCTTGAAAACAGAGGCCTCATTTCATGCTATGTGAGGAAACCACTGGCAACTCCATCTCTCCCACCTCTAGTCTACAGGGACTCAGAGAGGGCATGTTGCGGGGGGAGGCAAAAGGTTAGGAGACAATGTTGAGGTTTCCGTGCCCTGTGTGGAAAAGGGCAAGGCCTAAGGTGCATAATTTTCTTTTCAGATCTGAAGGCCATAGAAGAGCAATTCAGAGGGCAGGGCACACTGGAGGACAGCTACCAGGGGCATGTTTCTTCTCAAAGAAGGAAGGGAATTTTGAATACTTAGAGCTACCTCGTCAAGAAATAGGCTGTTCCAAAAGTGAAGACGCGCACAGAGATGACTCAGTGAGACTGAGAGAGAGAAAAACCTGTGAACAGAGTCAGAAGTGGGAACATATGTGCTAAGGTTCACGGACTCTGTCGTTACCAAATGTGTAGAGCATGTGAGCTGGCAGGAGGAGAAAGGGGGCATGCGGAGTTCTCTGGAAGGAGGAGGCCTCAGGGATCAATCAAACTGAACTTAGCAGAAAGGGTACACCGCAAGTCACAGTTCCACTAGTCATGGCCCGGTCCTGCCACCCTGGCCTCCTGGTCCTGTCTTTCCAGGAAAGTACTCGGACCTGCTCACCAGCACATGGAGGACCATTACCAGGACTTGAGGTAGCTCCCAGCAGCTCTTATCGCTAAAGTTCATGTTCACACACCACATCAAGGAGTTGGGTGCTGGGGAAAGCAAGGGCTCTGAGTTGGTTGTGGCTTGACTGAGCTGGGTTACCTTAATCATCTGATCCCATTATCCTATGTTATTGGCAGCTAGATTGAAATGGGGGGGGGGAGGCGAGAAACATGCACACAAGCCACTGCTGGGCCAATCATGGCATCAAGATGCTGCTGAGCCAGGTGTGGATCCAGGCCAGCCCCACCCTACAGCCCCACCCTACAGCCCCACCCTACAGCCCCACAGCTGCAGTCTCAACTGAGCCCCTAGAGAGAGTGGGGCATGCAGTCAGTTCCTTAACTTCTCCAAGCTCCAGATTCCCTTATCTGCGAACAGGAAAGGAAATTCTTATCTCTTAAGGTTGCCATGATGATGAGATGAAACAGAAATAATGTGTCTATCTCATGAGATAAGATTAAGACAGTGTCTCCCACAGGGTAAGCGCTTAGCAAATAACCATCTACTCATTTTCTTTCCTCATTCAGCCAAAGTGATAGACAGTCGCGGGGTAGACATGATACTAAGAAGGTAGCTGGTGTAGGGAGAATATCTGTCAGCCCCTCAAAGCTGTGCCCAGCCAGGCTGAGCTGCAGCCCTGGAAGGACTGCTCTACTTTCAGAACAAGTGATGAAAGAAACAGGCAGACAGTAGTGACTTTAACCCAATACCTAAGGGCATAGTGACTGTCCTTGTGGGAGTTTCGATGGCTGTGAAGAGACACCATGACCACAACAATTCTTATAAAGGAAACCATCTGGTGGCTTGCTTACAGTTCGCAGAGGTTCAGTCCATTATCATGATGGTGGGACATGGCAGCATGCAGGCAGACATGGTACCGGAAAGGTAGCTGAGAGTTCTATATCTTATAGGCAACAGAAAGTGAACTGTCTCACTGGGTGTGGCTTGAGCATATATGAAACCTCAGTGCCTGCCTCCTTAGTGACACACTTCCTCCAACAAGGTCACACCTCCTGATAGTGCCACTCACTTTGGGGATCATTTTCTTTCAAATCATCTCAGGGACACCAAATGTGTTTCTAGCTAGCCTGTTAGGCCAAGTTGGGTAATATTATCTCTAGTACCCCAACTTTGAACTAACTTGGGTAATTCTGAGCCTTGATGGCTGCATCCCAAGTGTCATGATGCCTGTCGCAGAGATGGCACGAGGACTTGCTACAGAATGCTGAAGTCTCTCAACACAAGGTTGAGGCAAGCGGATTTACAGTAACATTAATCACCAACCCCCTTCTTCTACCTGCTGCTTATTCCAGCATCTGGCTGGGCCGTCACAGAGATGCTGGATACCCTGAGCAAGTGTTCCTGGTACTAGGGCTGTTACCCAAACTAAGACCAGTGGCAGGCCAAAGTGGGATGGGAAGGAAGAAGACAAAGAATGCTGAGAAAGTGGCCAGTGTTTATTAGGAAAAAAATTCTTGGTTAATTTAAATGGAATTAGTGTACCTTGTCTCATACCAGATGCCACGCTGGTCTATCTTTAGAAATTCTAACCCAAGAAAGGTTCTGGGGATGCAAGCATCTCCGCTCTCAAGGTTGGCTCTATAAATACCCTTCTACCCGGCCTCAGCAGCTCTCCTCTGATCCAGAAATAGCCCCTCCTCTCTTCTCTGTGGCTCTCTCTGTTCTCCGGCAGTGGCTCCCAAAAGCTCCAGCTCAGAGCTCCAAGCAAGGAGATGTGAAGTCTCCTCCCCTGCCCTCCTTTCTCCACCTCTGTATCCCCAAAGGCCAGGCTGGGCTTTACCAGTTTGCTGTGGAGCTGGGAACAGGGAGCAGAAAGGTTACAGAGAAAAGATGAAAATGCTGAAGATGAGCGTGGTGAAATAATGACAGGGGACAGGAGAGAGGCAAGTGGACAGGACCTGATGGGAAGAACGAGGCAATATTCACGCTTCTGGCAGCCATGTTCACAGCTCCTGCTCCTAGCACTGAGGACAGTGGTGAGGAGAGATGTAGCCTCAGCGGGGCGGGGGAGGGGGTTCTACTAAGCTTACGAAGAAGTAAAACAGGTAAGTCTTGTACAATGAAGCTCAGAAATGTGAATGCCAAATTATTTGGGGGGAAAAAGCTGAAAACCCGAAGAGAAAGGGGGAGACCAAGAAGGACCGCATTTCCTCAGTTCTCTTGTGTGTAGATGCTGCTTAGTTTGAGTGGTCTCTGAAACTGGGGTGTGAAGTCTGTTGTCTGAATGACATTACTTGAGTGCACTAGAAGGACTATGTATTTAAGGTGACCTGAGCAGAAGTTATCTGTCATGAAGCTTAATATGCCCTCCTACATCAAACAATGACATATACACCACACACACACACACACACACCACCACCACCACCACTACACTGTACAATACATACAATACCACACATACATACCACCCACAGACTACCACAAACATGTACACCATGTCACACACACACACACACACACACATATATGCCTCACATACATATACATCACACAATCACCACACCCCAGACTACCTATATATCACATACACACACACTACCACCACTCTTCACAAATACCATACCACACACATACGTGCCATACCCCATGCACAAACTATACACATACAACACACACACATACCATACATATACACAATACACCAGACCACACCTGGAGAGGCACAGTTCATGTCCTGAAAAGGCTCCCAGGCTCCTGTCATCTCACACTAAGTTGTCTCTGCCCCAGTAAGCTTGCACTGGTGGGGAGGAGGTGTCTAGTGACCTCAACCTATGAGAATCCCCTCCCCATTCCTTCCAACTGTGGTAAATAAATAGTAGGGAGAGAAAGAAAGCAAGGCGGGAGGCGGGGTGATGTAGGAATAAAGTGACGTGAGGACAATAAGGACTCAAGGGGGACAGAAAATCATCAGTTCTAGGTGTGGTGACATATGCCTGTAATTCCAGTACTCAGGAGGTTAAGGCTACTTTGAGTTTGAGGCCAACTGAGGATACAGAGTGAGTCCCAGGGCGTCCCAGGAGACAAAGGGAAAACCTGTAGCAAGTTAAAAAGAAAAAAACAAACATAAATTTTAAAAAGTAAAAGAAGAGATGGCAAAGAAATAGTTTTCAATTTTCCTCTTCTGCCCCATGTCTTCAGCGCTCGCTCTCTCTCTCTCTTTTCACCCTGCTAGAACCCAGATCCCCTACCTTTCTGCACATATCTCGTAGCCCAACCCCCATGATCCACATACTAGAACTAAGCTCCACCCCATGGTTGTAATAAACAGTACACAGGCCACTCCTTGCTCCCCTGGCCACACTCAGAGAACTGCAGTTGCTCTTGGACGGCTGTGCAGCTCTGCAGCCTTGGCAAATCCTGGCCCTCCCTGTGCCTCAGGCTAATGCTGAGTCACATATTTTAGGGTCATAGCACAAGTGTAGCTCAAGGGTGGTGGGGAGTCACTGTAGCACTGTTCTGAAGATAAGGGTATCCTACTGCCACAGTCAAAGGCACTGTTGTTCTCTGGGAAAGGCAACGATCTGGTTCCTGATTGGACAAAGAGCTATGAGTGAGATCCTAACACAGGTGGGGACTGTGGCCCCTGCCCTCACCCCTGGGATATCCTCTAGGACTCTCTTGTCTGAGCCCTGTAACCTGGGGGACTTGTGATTTGACATCAACAACCCACCAGTTATTTTGGGGTACAGAGACCTGACTTTGCAGCCCAGCATTGAAGAAATCACAGGCTCACTCCTGAACTTCTGCAGGGGGAATGAAATAGTCAGCAAGAGTACAGGGTTAAAAGCCGAGAGAGCAATTTAAATAAATAAATAAATAAAAGAACTCAACTCATTCTGTAATATTTCCTATTTACATTGAAGAAATGTCAATTCTTGGCTTTAAGCCTCGCAAGAGACCAAGGATTTAAAGATACTTAAGAGACAGATATAAATCTTTGATAAGACAATAACCGCAAAGAGAGACATGCTGCAAATGTTAAGCTGGTTAGATTTGTCACAGCACTTCCTTTCTTCCTGACTTGACTTTATAAGCATCTCGATGCTCCACTTGCTGCTAGGAAGTGGCCTCTCTCATCTTCCAGGCTGGCTTCTTCCTGTGACACCAGCACCATGTGCATGTGCCTTTTTTCACAACAGGAAAGAGGATAAGAAATGCCCTTCTGTTTGTACTCAAGCCCCCAAAGTGAAACATACAGGAGCTTACCTTGGTGCCTGGTGAGACGCCAGTGGTTCCCAGGGCCATTGGCAGTCCCCTGGCAATCTACCATCCCGTTAGGGAAAGTAAACGTGAGGTCATATTGCCTGCCAGGATCTCAGATATAACTTGAAAGTCAGCATAGGTGATAGAGCCAAGGGGAGATTCTGGGTATTCTGTCACTTTTCTCAAATGCTCTGTTAGACTTCAGATTAGATAAGGGTTAACAAGGAGAAAGTCCAGCCAGAAAGACACTTCGGAGCAAAGCATGGTTCTGGGCCAGCTTGAACAAAAGAGAGGAAGTGTATAAGAATGGAGAGGTGACAAGGCAGGCAAAAAGCTGGGTAGAGGCAGGAAGGCCTTCTGGTCTACCTCATAAGAGTCTGCATACTTAAGTGGCATCAGGGATAACTGGTATCGATGATCAGTCATGAAGTTCAAGCACCTTTGTAATTTCCTAGTGACCATTAAAGGCTGAGATTGAAGTACAACCTAAAAAGAAAACAACTAACCAGTTAACGTATTTGCCTGCAGCAGCGGTGGATACTTTTCTCCTTACTGTGACATAATCCACGAGGAAAGCAACTTAGTGAAGAAAGGATTTGCCTTGGCTCAGCTTGAGGGTAGAGTCCAGTGTGATGGTGAAGGCATGGTAACAGGACCATGGAGGACTAGATCATATTTGGTCCACACTGAGAAAGCAGAGAGCAATGAATGTTGGTGCTCATCTCCCTTTCTCATTTAAAAAGATTTATTTATTTTTATTTGATGTATATTAATGTTTTGTGTTTCTGTATTTACAAAAATATGTACTGCATGAGTGTCTGATGTCTTCCAAGGCCAGGAAAGGGGGCCAGACCCCCTGGACTGGAGTTATAGATTGTTGTAAGCCACTACATTGGTTCGGGGAACAAAACCTGGGTCTTCTGAAAGAGCTTAACCACTGATCAATCTTTCCAGTTCTTGCTTTCTCCTTTTTATTCAGCCCAGTACTCCAGTCCACGGAATGGTGTCACATTTTGGGTGGGTCTTTCCACCTCAGCTAACCCAATCTAGAAATTCTCTTAGAGACTTGCCCAAAAGTTTGTCTGCTAGATGATTCTAGTTCTTTCTAATTGGCAACTGATATTAGTCATCACAGGAATGAACAAAAGAAATCATAAATGTGTTTCTTCCCTGGAATCAGGCTGCTTTCAGTCATTAAGTGAAGAGAGGTCTAACATTAGCTGCTCTCTGGGCTTCACTCTAGCCTGTGTCCCAGTGGAGCCCATCCCTTGTGCTCACTTGGGATTTGCTGGCTCAGATTCCACCTGTGATTGCAACAGCATTGATCCTCTTTTTCCTAAAGTCTTACCCACATGTATCTGCAGGCCCTGAAGGTTCTTGTGAGCTGGCACAGAGTGTCGCCTCTTTATCCACTCTAACCTCTATTGCCAATGAATTGTAGCCTAGCTTTGTACTCAGCAACTTCCATGGGGGAGATACCTTCATCTTTGAGGATGCTGTTCTATAGTAGCAGGCGGCTTGTTGGTTCCTGGCCGCCTGGGTAGTTTAGACCTGAAATAATCACACAGAATCTGTATTAATTAAATCACTGGTTGGCCCATTAGTTCTAGCTTCTTAATGTCTAACTCTTATATTAATTTAACCCATTTCTATTAATCTGTATATCACCATGTGGCTGTGGCTTACTGGGTAAAATTCCCAGTGTCTGTCTCCTGCAGCTCCATGGCCTCTCTCTGACTCTGCCCTTCTTTCTCCAAGCATACAGCCTAGCTTTCCCTGCCTAGTTCTGTTCCTTCCTGCCATAGGCTCAAATAGTTCTTTATTCATTAACCAATAAGAGTAACACATAGACAGAAGGACCTCCCACACCATTGTCCCCTCAGAGGAATCCTCTGGAAATGGGAACTTCTGCTATAGCTGCTTGCTTTCCCTCGTGTGTCAGGCAAAGTCAGAGGAACACTATGTGGTCTTTCCTCTTCATTCCAGGTACCAAGAAGTCTTCTAGCATCTCACTCACCCAGAGGGCTGAGTCTCGATGAGCCTACTCCACCTTCTCATCAGCCCCTAAGCCTGCTTTCTTTGGACACGATGCTAAAAGTCAGAAGGAAAACCCTATCTCTCCCCCAAGCTGAAGTCTGGCAAGATCAAAAGGGTCAAAGTCAAACTGTCTGTAGCCACAGGAAAGAAATATACCGTGTTGCTCATCTTCAGGGACCAAAGACACACTAACATCCTTGAAGCTCACCCAGTTCCTCCAAACACAGACAAGTGCTCCTTGAAGGGCACCAAGGTCAATACCTTGAAGTAGTTTTCAAGGAACAGGTGCCATATTAGGCAAGCTATGAAGAACTCACCATGGAGACCCCCCTCGCTGGGGCCTGGTGTAGTTGCCTTGTGTCAGTTGGTAGTAATGTAAACAGTAATGTGAACAAGGTCAGGACTCTACACACAGGCACAGTAGTGCATGCTTGTAACCCCAGCACATGCGAGGCTGAAGCAGAAAGACTGCAAGTTCTGGGCCAGCCTGGGCAACATAATAAGCCCCTCTCTCGAAAAACAAAAGTCCACAATTTCTAATCAAGTATGGCAGGCTAGTTCTAAATAGAACACACATTTCTAATAGCCAGGAAAAAAAAATAACCCCAGTTTACATTGAAACTAAGGTTCTTGCAACCATTTAAACATTGAAATAATGGCATCAAATCTCCTCAAAATAGAAGTTAAGGGTTAATGTCAGATGGGCCCTGCCTGCCTCCCCAGCCTTGCTGTCCTATCCTGTGCGTACTCTGGTTCAGCCAATCCATTTCCACACCTGCCCATTGTTTTGACCTTCCTTTGGTCTTGGACTCTCCACTGGGTACTGAGTTAAGACTCAAAAGAACACAGTGGAAGAGTTCAAGCCTTGACCTCAGCCTCGCTGTGTCTTTCACATAGCATTTTCTGGGAAAGAGTCTATGCTGCAGGTTTACATTGCCCTCAGTCACCTAGCACCTCCCTCTTTCAGTTAAAAAGGTAAGGTCCATCCAGGAAAGAGAAGTGGTAAGCCAGGCATAGAACCACAGAGTAGGGAGTGCAGCTAAGTGACACTGGGGCTTCTCTGCCTCCTAAGTAAGATTCACGTCACCACTTCCTTCTGCTCTCCAGGAAGGCCTTGGACAGAACCACCAGCTTCACCATTTACTGGCTCACACAGCTGATGGTTTTCTACAGGGTGTTCCTGTTGTGCTTGACCTGACTTTCCTAGCCCTGCAGCTGCCATACAGGAAGGGGATAGGAGGATGGCAACCCTCATTATTTTTCACTAGGGGCCCCCTCATATAGCCACCCTCTGGCCCTCAGCCCAGTAGCGAGCTCATGATTCCGGGCTGGCGGATGTCCTGAAGGGCTGTTCCGGGTGCTCCAGCCAAGTGCACCTGGACCATTGTAGCACAAGCGCCCTCCCCTGGTAGAAGTGGTCTTCAAAGGGAGATGGAGATTCACCTCACTGGCCTGTGTGGAAGCAGACGTCACACACTCAGGTGTCCCCAGCTTCCCAGCTTCACTGTCACACCCAGGATTCCTGACAGAGAGGACACATGCCAATGGGTCCTCTACCTTTTGGAAAACCCTTAATGTTCCATTTTTGACTCCCCTTTTGGGGGTGACTATAGCTTTGTTATCATGTTCTGGGATGTCCCTCACCACCCAGGCCAATGGGATCAGACTCTAAGGAGCCTCCGTGTTCCAGAAATGGCATGGGGCATGCTCACTGCCACTGGAAGTCAATAGGGGGAGAGGATGTAGTCAGAGGGCAGGTACTTTCCACAGTTCCAATGAACGCCAGGAGCACCTCCACTCCCATCGGTACAGAGAAGGGGTAGACCAGATCCTGATACTTTAGTCATACTGGCTGATCTTAAAATCTCATAAAGTCTATGGCTCACATATACTATTTTGCCTATAGTTTAGGGTTGTTGCCAAAACTTGGTCCCTGTGCACCCAGACCCGTAAGGCTGGCGGTTTGGTCCCTTTTATCCACACATTTCCATGTTTGGGCTGTGTAGTGCAAATAAGTGGTCCACATTTGTGGAATATTACTTTAACTGTGTGAAGGTGTGTTAAATTTGTTTATGCTGTGGAATATTATTTTAACTGTGTAAAGGTGTGTTACATTTGTTTATGCTGCAGAACATTACTTTAACTGTATAAAGGTGTGTTACATTTGTTTATGCTGTGGAATATTACCTTAACTGTATAAAGGTGTGTTACATTTGTTTATGCTGTGGAATATTACTTTAACTGTATAAAGGTGTGTTGCATTTGTTTATGCTGCGGAATATTTAACTGTGTAAAGGTGTGTTACATTTGTTTATGCTGCGGAATATTACTTTAACAGTGTAAAGGTGTGTTACATTTGTTTATGCTGTGGAATATTACTTTAACTGTATAAAGGTGTGTTACATTTGTTTATGCTGCGGAATATTTAACTGTGTAAAGGTGTGTTACATTTGTTTATGCTGTGGAATATTACTTTAACCGTGTAAAGGTGTGTTACATTTGTTTATGCTGCGGAATATTACTTTAACCATGTAAAGGTGTGTTACATTTGTTTATGCTGCGGAATATTACTTTAACCGTGTAAAGGTGTGTTACATTTGTTTGTGCTGCATTTGTTTAACATTGTAAAGATGTGTTGCTTTGCTTGCTTACGACACTGATTGGCCAATAAAAAAGCTGAATGGCCAATAACTAGGCAGTAGAAGGATATGTAGGGCTGGTGGGCAGAGAGAATAAGTAGAAAAGAAAGAGGGGAAGAAAACAAGGGAAAAAGAGAAGGAGACGCCAAGGACTGGCAAGTCAGGCAGCCACCAGACAGACAGACAAAGAAGCAGCAGGAAAGCAGAACATACAGTATGAAAGAAAGGTTTAAAAAAAAATCTAGGCAAAATGTAGATGATCAAGTTATAAGAGCTAATAGGACAAGCAGAAGATACGGCCGAGCATTCATTAGTAATTATACGTCTGTGTCATGATTTGGGGCTTGTTGGTGACCCAAAAGAAAGCCCACTACACACGTACTTCCTTCCTCTTCACTCAACACCTAGTACACAGGGTTCCAAGGTCCCTGAGCCCAACCACAACACACTGAGTCTCCTTCAGACTGTTCCAGCTCTCAGGGGATATGGATGGGTGAGGGAGGCTTTGTGGCGCTCGCTTCCTATCTTGATGAAAAATCTGCTATTTTTGCTCTGCTGCGGAAGAAAAATAGAAGCATGACTTCTACACCCGTTGTGTTGCTGCAGCCGTGTACTTTCACTCGTCTGTCTTGTTTCCCACAATTAAAAATATATCCCTTCCCCTAGGAGTCTGCGCGTGCAGGGCCAGCCCTCCCCACAGTACAGAGAACCGAGGGGGTAGGACTGCAGTCAGGGAGGAGGGGCTCTGATCGTCAATAGCAAAGTCCTCATCTGTGATCCTTGGTGGCCTGGGGCTTATTAGACTCTCCCTGACCGTCAATTAGCCATGATTACTGCTCCCTCGCTGGGAGCTCCAAGGGCAGCTACCATTTGGTCAGGGAATTATAATGATTGTTTGTCTATTAAATGGAAAGGAATGCCCTGAAACAAGGGTGAATTTGAGCCCGCGCCTGGTCCTGAGATGCTTCCCCTGGTTCGGTCTCTCCTGTCTAGAATCCCATACTGATGGATCCACCAGGGGCCGAGAGGCAGTGGTTCTCAGCCTTCCTAAGGCTGCCACCCTTATGTGCAGTCCCTCATGTTGTGCTGATCCCCAACCATAAGATTTTCATTGCTACTTCATTACCGTGATTTTGCTATTGATGTGGAATTGTAACGCAAATCTCTGATATGCAGGATATCTGATATGTGACCCCTGTGAAAGGGTCATTGACCCCAAAGGGGTCACGATCCATGGGTTGAGAACCACTGGTATAGGACCTGCTGGAATTTTCCTGTCAGGAGTACACGGTGACTTTAATTCGTTCCTTAACCGGTGTCTGGGGTATGTGGATGCCCCTGGAGAGACTCCAGGCACAGGCTAATGTGACAAAGGGGACAGAGCAGGTGATCCCCAGGCATGGTGAACTCTAGGAAGGCACTGGCCAGAGGCCACTAGCTGTGGGCTCCAACAGCTGTCCAGTGCCAAGGCTGTCCGGGCTCAGGTAGTCCGGGTGAAAGCCACACCTCATCTTTCTCTCTCTGCTCCTATCCTCCAGAGGAAATCTCCCCTTAGCAGGAATGCTAGTGCCACACTGACACAGGTTCAAATCCATACTCTGCCGCCTAACAGTTGCAAGTTCTTGGCAAACTCCCCCGCACCTCAGTTGACTCTCCTGTGAACTTGGGTCATAAAGCAGAAATGGCACCTAAGAAGGTGAATATGTAAAACAGGCCTGTGCTCATCAGGACAGCAACACAAACTGGTCACATTGATGTGTGAGAGTCTCTCCCTTGCCCGACCCAGGGATTGAGACTCTCCTGCCCTCAGAGCTGGTCACCTGTCCCTCACTATTGAATGGCCATTGTCTACAGTCCTTTTCCAGAAGGCTAGGGGGAGGCCCCAAGCCCTAGTTCTTCCTGTTTGCTCTCCTTCAAGACAAACAACACGCCTTTGCTTTAAAACGCCGATTATCATCGCTAATAGGACCCAGAAAAGTACAACCAAATTCGGTTTCAGGCATAGCTACACAGATCTGAAATCGTAGTAGTCAGAAAGGTCTGAGGCCATCCGAGGCTAACAATAGTGAAATATTGATACAAAAATCAAATAGAGAAAATGTCATTCATCAGGCTGCAGTGAGACCTTCCATGCCGCACTGGCTGTCACAGCGCCCCGATTTTACTGTCAGGTAAAGGGGCTCCTGAGCCAGCTCTGAGGGGTCCTCTCACACTGTAAAGACTACTCTTCTGCGGAAACAAGGGAAATGCCCCGCAGCATCTTCATTGAAGCCTCTCTGGCCATGCACTTCTTGCAGTGCCTGCTGTGTGGCCAGGTGTTTCTTTTACAAGTAAGTGCCCCTCCCTGCGCCTTGGCCAGTCTAATTTGCAATTGTTTTCTGGGTGATCCCTCGGGTTCAGGTGACTGCAGAGCCTCCACTCTCGTGAATCTCGGGCTCCACAGTGTACCAGGGAGCTCCAGAAGCAGTCTGTCCTTGGGGGTATTGCCATCCATGTTCTCCTCCTTCGCTCATGCAGTCACGGTCTGGGTTACCTTAGGCTCGGGTAAGCAATTGTTACAGGCGACCCTGATCGTTACCTTCCCACAGTCCAGTAGATGAAGATCCTGGTAGATGCAGAGCAGAATGCCACATTGGTTTCATTACAGGATCGAACAGTGCCCTCTGGCGGAGACAGAAGCAATGACAGAACCACGCAAGGGCTCTTACAGCTTCCATTAGGACCTGGGTCAGTCACTTGGTCATTTACAAGCCCATTTAATTGGCTACACAAGTGGTGTTGCCAATGGAAGAGGAGGTGTGATCTTTCCCTGAGGAAAACACCACATAAGCCATCGTAAAGCCTAATTTCTGATGTTCTCTACTCTGCCTCTTCTTTTTACTGTGAAAGGATGATAGCCCCGAGGAGTAAGTGATTCATCTCAGGGCGCACAGCAAACGAACGGAAGAGAAGAGGCTAGATGAGTCCAAGGGCATTGAGGACCCTCCAGTTCACATTCAGGAGCATAACTAGGAGCTGGAGATTTGGACTGTGCCCTGCGCCATAATTATAGGCAAATGAACTCTACCCTGAGTTCTGACTTCCCTTTCTGAAATACCTGATCTTTGAGGAAAGTAGGAGAGTCATGATCAGTCTCCTCCCTCTCTCTCTCTCTCTCTCTCTCCCTCCTTTCCTCCTCCTCCTCCTCCTCCTCCTCCTCCTCTTCCTCCTCCTCCTCCTCTTCCTCCTCTTCCTCCTCCTCCTTCTTCTTCTTCTTCTTCCTTCTTCTCTCTCTCTCTCTCTCTCTCTCTCTCTCTCCTCCTCTCTCTCTCTCTCTCTCTCTCTCTCTCTCTCTCTCTCTCTCTCCCAGATGGCCCCTTCACTCCATGCTCTTCAAGCCCATTTCCTTGTTTTCCAAGAAACCGAAAGAAATGGAAATTCCTTTGGGGGTTGCCTCAAAATGCAAAGATTCGTCTGTGGCTTCATTTCCATCTCTGCCCACAGAACTCAGGGTGATCTGAGCCTCATTGCAGTGTCTTTGCTACTCATCACACAGGGGAGAAGATCAAAGCCAGGGCAAACTCTCCCCCCTCTTCCCATCAACCCCCTGACCCAGGAGCACTCCCACAAGGGCAGGCACTCTGTTCCCAGAGACCCCTGGAATGAGAAAATGTCCCTGGTCACCCACATGCCCAGTCTCAGTTGGACCGCAGACACACTCAGTCTCCAAGGAGACCTGGCTGTGGGGCCACCATGAAAGTGGAGAGTACCTTGCTGGCTTTAGGTTGCTTGTGCTGGAAATGGGGAAGTATGGTTTTTGTGCTAAAGATACGGGATCAAACAACAGCCTGAGTTTTCACCATAGCCTCCCCTAGTAGGACTTGGGGATGTGGGGAGCCCAATTTGCCTCTTCATTCATTCAACAAACATTTTCTAAAAGTCACCTATGTTTTGGATAGTGTTTGGAAACTCAAAGATAGGGTAAAAAGTCCTAAACATTATGGGATATGGAAGATGGGGGAGTAAGATTAAATAAGGTATACAATGTATTAGAAATACTAATATCTCTGAAAGAACTAAATGAAGCTGAGGAAAAGGAGAGGAAGTCCTGAGGCAGGAGAGTGGTAAAAAAAGGCAAAGATTATTACTCAATAGTCATCTGGTAGGAACAATTCAGAAAAGGTGAGGAGAGTGTGAAGAGGTCCTAGAGCCAGTGTGCTACCATGTTAGGGGCAGCACGGAGCCTGTGGCTGAGAGAAAAGAGTCTATCAGTAGGAACCAGGTCAGAAGAAGGACAGCCAGATACCATGGGCCTGCGCCCATTGTCATAATTTCATCTTCTCCTTGGTGTGATGGAGGTCACTGTGTTGTTGAGGTGGTTTATGTCCAGGTATATAGTGGGAAAGGGTCGCTCTGACTTTTGAGTGTTGTGACTAACCAGGGCCCAGGTTAGGAGTGGGGAGACCAGCAGAAGGCCATGGGGGCACCAGAGTTGGGGAGGGTGTCTGTTCAGAAAGTAGGTACCAATAAGATTTTGCAGGTTGGGTATCTACTTTGAGCAGAATTGGAGTGTCCAGTGTCCACTTACAAAGCTTTCCCATTGGCTTCTCCCCTTGCCTTACCATGGTGCATCTGTGTGACAGCAGGATCAGGAAAGTCCCATGAGCTTCCTAAAGTCATTCATAGCTGGAAGTCAACAGAGCCGGAAAACAGCCTGTCTTCCAGGAGTCAGTGAAATGCAACTTCAGTTGTCTGACCAGTCATTTTGCTCACCTCTAAACCGGAAGTGATCACCCGAAGTATTGTTATCTCTGAAAGGTCAAATGAGACAAAGGTCTGAACAAAACTACCCACCTCAGCATCTCTCTGCTCCTGTAACCCTGACTTTCTTCAGACCCACCTTTCATGGAAGGTGCTCCTTAATTACCATTCCTTACACTCACCCCCCATAACTCCATCCCCTGAGGGCTATATTTGGTTGGAATTAGTTTGCAGATAGAGTTTCACGTATCCTGGGCTGACTTCAAACTCCTTATGTAGCCAGGGATGACCGTGAATTCCCAGTCCCCCTTCCTCGACTGCAAGGGTCACAGTGGTGGGCAGGCATGCCTAGCTTAGGACAGCGGTACTGTTGATGACTTTCTTCCAGATGTGCATTAAGATGCTCAGTGTTACCTATCTCTATGTGACAGTGCACCCCACAAACAAGCATCTCTACTTCCCCTGTATAGTTATCTCTATAGGTTCTAGAATAGTCTTTGGACTTCAGTTGAAGAGCAGGTGAATTCAAGAACCTTCCTGGTCTCGTATTCCTCACTTCTCCCCAACCCCTTGTTCTTGCCCTGTGAATGGAGGTGATGCCCTACAGAGTCCTTTCGTTCCTCAGGAAATCATCACGGGGAACACTTTACCTTCAGCCAATCAGCTGCCTGGGCTCTGGAGGGTCTGAGCAATGCTGCACAATGAAAATGCAACATGCGCCATGCTGCATCTCACCTGAAAGTTTACAATAAATAAAAACAATTATAGCAGATCATAGTAAGTTTAGTAATATTTTTATTTAATCTGATATATCCTAAATACATCTTAAACTTGTATTTAGAATGCAAAAATTACAAAAGGGACACTCTGTCCCTCTTGTTTGAACTGGGTCATCTGGATCTGGTGTGCATTGTATTTATACTTACAATACCAATACCAATGAGGAAAGCCACACAGGGTGCTCACAGGGTTAATTATACCCTACCCTACCCCAGAAGAATCAGTCAGAGTGAGGCAGAGCTCACCTTGCCTGCCTGGTTGCTCTCCAGATGACCAGGTCCTTAATTCTTTTATTTTCTTTTCCTATGGGGAGGGAGTTTGTGTGTGGAGGTCAGAGACAAACTTGTGAGAGTTGGTTTTCTCCTTCCACCATTTGGGCTCTGGGAATTGAACTCAGGATGTGCCCACAAAAGCCCTTATCCCCAGAGCCATCTCTCCAGCTCCTGGTTCTCAATTCTTGAGCTTACTTTTTGTCCATGTCCTCAGTCAAGAGACAACCCCCAAATACTTCTCTCCCTAAGTCCCGCTTTGCCTTTTTCTTTTAGGTCGGGCTGTCATGTATCCCAGAATAACCTCAAACTCACTGGTAGCCAAGGATGACTTTGATCCTCCTACCTCAACCTCCCAAGTGCTGGGATTACAGGTCTGTGAGGCTACACCCTCTTCATGTGGTGCTGGAGAATAAAGCCCAGGCTTCATGTGCTAAGAAAGCTCTGTATAAGGCCAGATGCATCTCTGTGCCCCTCTTTAAGACTCTCCGTTTCCTTCCTGAGACATGCTCTGCCCCTAGCCAGTCGGCAGGTGACATCAGTTCCTGGGTGACTGTGGGACTGGAGTGTTGCATGTAGGGAGAATAGAACAGACACATCCAGTCCTGAGAGTGACACTGGAGGGGGCGGGTCTTACACTGGCCCAGGTCCAGGTCATCTTCTTCTTGGGACACACCCACTTTCCTTATGTAAAAGAAGCATTGCAAATCCCTCCTGGGCTTGACTTGTGAAAATGACTCCTTCTTGACCTTGTCTTTAAGGGTGTGTCTAGGATCCAAACAGAACAGGAAGAGAAAGCACTCTCTAGCCATATGCCATTCATTTTTCTTTCCACTGACCATTGAGGCTTTCCTTGGGGCTGTTCCTGACCTTCTAGGTCAAGTTCATCTCAAGCAAACGTGATCTTAAGCTCTGTAAAGTCAGGGACATCTCAGGCCTGGAATCTCCTGCAAACTATCAGGAGAAGCTATTTCCCTCCTCAGACAGCCTTCGGACTCTCCTTCCAGACATCCCCCGCGCATGTCTAGAGATCCCACAAGCATGAAACTCAATTCTTCATCTTTGCTTTGGTAGGCCTTCCCTGTGCCCTCCTAAAGATCTCCCTCCTATTCCCTCTGCTTCTCTCCCCTGGATCCCATGTACAACTGGAAAATGATGAAGATGATGACAATAATAATATTAATAATAATAATAATAATTTCTGTGAGAGCAAATGTGAAGATTTGGGGGATGTTGCTTGACATGCTAGCTTTAAGACCCTTATAAAAACTTCGTAAGGTAGGCACCCCTTCCCCATGCTGAGAGCAGTTATGGCTCACCCAGATTTACCGTTCACAAGTACAGAGTCAAGACCGAAGTCTGGGACCTCTCTGTGTAACTTCAGAGCTCCTTGTATCCTGTTAAGCAGCTTAGGGAAAGTGAAATGAATGGCCCATACCCACAGGAAATGGAATCCAGGCAAGGAGACAGTGCAAATGCGTGGAAAATTCCTAAGACAGTTTCTATCCAGAAATGTTTTATAACTAGGGAATCCGGAAGTAGGAGGCGTGCGTGTGCGTGGGATGGGCTGCCTAGCTGCCTCAATAGCTGTGACAGCTCCTGCATCCTGTTCTCCCTGCCTGCTGAGTTAGCGCCCCTGCCCACTCCCTGGCCCCTCTGGTGAGGGCCTCACACAGCTCTAGTCTGACTGACTAAGGCAGAGAGACAACAAAGCCCCCCAGCTAGATTGACAAGGTAGCATATGCTGCCGTGGGAAGTCGAACAATTGCACTTCTAAATAACAGCTCGACATGGAATCGAAGGGATGTCACAAGGCAGGAGATAATGAATTGCCAAATGAATTATTGAAATTGTAATTTCAGTGAAATGTGTAATCGCTGAAGACCTGAATGGTCAGGAGAGGTCAGGCGGGGGATGAAGGACCTGGCCCTAGAGAGAGGGCAATGTTGGCTGCGGTGGGCGCGGGGGTGGGGCATTGTCATAGCGGAACTCCTGAGAGGTTGTGGCAGGAGGCGGCACAGAGGCCTTAGTATCGAGAGCCCGTTGGAGCCAGGCTGGCAGATGTGCCTGCCATGGGCATCTCCCCATGATGAACCATCCCACCTGGCCTTCCACCTGTTCTCTGGCTCTGTGGGATCCGAGTTCTTATCCTCGGGGGGGCCCCCTCTGGCCCACTAGCCTCCTTTGTGCACCAGCTGCTCACTCCACACTGAGGAGAAGAGGACAGATCTCTCATCTATCCCCAGAGAGAAAATGCATCCTGCTGAGCGGGAACAGGAGAAACAAAAACGCAGCATGAGTCGCTGCTGCTCTGTTATGTTGGGGTTCATTTTCACAAGGGCTCCAACACACCCGAACCAGGTTCCATTTCCTGAAATGTAGGACAGTAGCGTAAGTAGAGACTTAACCACCGCAACACTCAGCCTTACTCCTAACCATGTGGTCCTGGATAATTTGCTTAATGTTTCTGAGCTCTGGTTTTATCTGTGACATGGAACCGTCCATGAACAACTCTTTGGATAGGCTTCCAAATTGCATGTCTAATTCCCTGCCTAGGGCTGGCCAGGAGTAACCCAGATCCATACAAATACAGGTGATTAAACTGTGGAGATGGTTCGGTTGGAAATGGGTTTGCCTCACAAGAGTGAGGTTCAATCACCAGCAGCCAGTAAAAGCCTGATGTGGGGCACGCCTATAATTCCAGTTCTGGGAAGGCAGAGACAGGAGAATCCCTGGAGCTCACAGTCCAGCTGAGACGATGAACTTTCACCCTATCTCAAAAAACAAGATGGATAACTATAGAGGAAGACTTCTAACCTCAACCTCTGGTACAGACGAAACGCATGCACTCACACACGCACGCACCCAGGCACACACTCTCAGAGGTACTTTATTATCAGAGAATGGTCTAACAACAACACTCAAAAACAGCTGTTTCAGCAGGGCCTTGTAGGGAGCAGAGGAAGCCCTGCGTGAGTGAGGTCTCCAGTGATGTGTACTGTTGACATGGGAACAGCTATGTCAAAGACTCCCATACTTCAACCCCATGGGAATGGCAAAACCTTCCCTGGGTGAGGCTCGGAGGCAAGCTTTTCTCAGGGGTCTGAGGTGGGTTGGTTGACAATGTGTACAAAAGCTAGCAGCTGCCGCTTTCTGCTCCTGAATGTTTACAACTTGAGACTGCTCCCTTCAGAGACCTCCTACCAAGACTAGCTATTCCCTCCCCCTGTGCCATATGCAGTAAACCACTAAGGTTTTAGGTTGTAGCGGTGTAGGTACCACTCCATAAGAATGCCCAAGCCACACTTGACCTCAGCTTGTCTGTACATGTTATCTGTCTGTCCTTTCTTCATCCTCATCATCTGCAGTCAGGGTTCTATGACTAAGCCATGTCTCGGTCTGGACGCAGAGGCAGGGGAAGCATCTCCAATCTAATTAAGGTTAAAATGATTTACAGTCGCGTGCCGAGCCATCTAGGGTTACATAGTGAGTATTTCAAAAACACAACACAATTTTTTTAATTAGCTGTTTTGAGACTCCCCCTGGGATGTTGCTATAAAGAGTATGATGTCCTATGTATGCCCCACATGGCAGGGACATAGCATGTTATGTGTGCAGGAGTCACGTGAGAACAGACATATGGCCAGGCATACAGGACTGTGATCTACTGATGGGGAGGAGCAGACGCATGTGCGGTCTCTGCAAGCTGGTAGGGTTGAACCAAGGCCCCGGAGTGCACCGCAGTGCAGCTGTCTCAAGGTGAAGACCTCAGAGACATGTGCAAAGGCCTGTTTAATTTTTTAAAAAAAGTCAGAATATGATGTGGTTGCAACTGAGAATCTAAGTGAAGGTAAATTTTTTAAGGCAAGAACGATTGTGTAGCTAGGCTATGAGAAATCTGTTATGTGCTTAGCTGTATTATCATTTGTTTTTTATCTAAATATGTGGTGCTTAATAGCAGCCCCTGTGGGAGGCTGGTAGACTCTCAGCCTCTGAGAGAGGCAGTGCCTGTGGGAGGCTGGTAGACCCTCAGCCTCTGAGAGAGGCAAACTCAGACTTAGTGTATGTGAGCAGCTATGTCCAGGAACAAGTGTGTAGAGAGTTGGGGAGCTCTGTACCCCAGGTTGGGGGCTAGGCTGCATGTAAAAGGTAGGTGAAGGGTACTGGGGAAGGTGGGTGCCTGGCTTCCTCTGGGGGTATATGTGGTCGAGAGCATAGCAGTAGAGAACTGCCTTTGGATAGGGAGAACAAATAGCACACATATAAGAAGACAAGTTGAGGCTGTATGACCTACAGTGGGGTGCTGGGATGGGGCCTGAAGACCCCGATGGCCCTGGGGCTGGGCCTGGGCCTGGGCCTGTGCATTGGGCTGGACTTGGAGCAGGAGCTGGTGCTAGTAAGGGACATCAGGAAGGCTGAACTGGGAGAATGGGGCCTGGATCTATACGTTTTGTGGATGTTCTGATAGGCCATCGGGTTGTAATTGGAGGTGCTTTGCTGCTGCAGACCCACTGAATTGGAACCTCCCCCATCTGTGGCACCATCTGCTCTGTTGGGCTGCTTAGGTAGGCCTTGGAAACCCGCAGTCTAACACCGCCCCTAGTGTCCATCGGAGATACTGAAGGCTGGCGGCTTGGAGAGCTGGACTTTACTTGATATTTTCATATAAAGCCTTGGCAGCTTTTCCCACATTCAGCCTCCCTTGGGCTGCGAAGGCAAAAGAAGCCACGTGAATCCTGAGTTTTGTGCTGCCTCCCAATTGGTCTCAGCCAGGTCCCCCGGGGCAGAGGACAAAAGAAAGAATAGACATCTACAGTGAGCGTGACCAAGGAGTTCAGCTTCTGGCTGGCAAATTTAACTTTTCTTTAAATTTCCTCAAACTCAAAATCTAGTCTCCATCTTCTCCAACTTGAAGGAAGTGTAGCCATCAAGTAGGCTCCTCTCACTCTGAGCCTTCTGCGGGTCTCCTCCACTCTCCTGTGAGGAAAACGAAAACCTCTGGGAGGACCCAGCGAAACACTGCTTGTGAGGCTAATACCGTACTGTGGAACAACGCCATGTCCAGAACACTCAGTCAACTGTGTTATTGCTGATCCGTCCATACTGCGGCCAGATGATCTACACGGAGGGAAAGGAGAAGGACCTTATGAAGCCTGCGCAGCTAGAATGTGAATGAACAAGAATCAGAGTAAACACAGGCTGCCTGGTGCATTCAAATTCAATAACTTCTAGGGTACATCTGGGCATGTTTGTAGCATTGCATATACTAAGAAGACAAATGTCTTACTTATCAGAGTTTAAAGTTTAAAGGGGTGGGCTGATAATTTTCTTCACTATATCTATAAGCCTTATCTCCCCCAGTGCACCCATTCCTAATCCATGCCACCACCATCCACCAGAAAACAAACAAACAACCCTGTCCCCTGCATTTTCCCAGTCTTGTAGAGTGTTTGCACATGCTCAAGAGTGGGTATGGTTCATAGAAGACAGAAAACACCCAGATCACAATAGCCGCAGCACAAACAGCTAACACCTGGCACTTTCTAGGTCCTTCTACGGTCCAGGCATTGTCCTATGTGCTGGCCTGTTTCCACATATTAATGCATCTCATCCTCTGTAAGTAAACAAGGCAAATGCTATCGCATGCTGCTTTGTACAGGTGTGAGAAGGTCAGAGCCAGGCAGACCTGGGACCTGATAGCAGCTCCCTGGCCCCTGGCCTGACCTCTATGGCTGATAAGCAGGGCTAGGACCCTGCTGGAGGAAGATGACACAGTGCACATGTCAGTGTTAGGGCTGCCAGATGGGCTGTGCCATCAAGCCATTTTCCCTCTCTAGAGTCATCTACAACTGTGAATTGTGCGTTGATTCATACAAGCACAAATACATTTCCATCCAAAGCACTGGTCACGCATTAACCAGCTGCCGGCACTGTCTGCTGCAGGAATGTCTGGTGTGCAGACATCAGCAAGCAGATTTATGTGAAAAAGGATTTTTGTTCTGGACCGAGCCAAGCTGTGCTCTGTGGAGCCCGGTCCTCCCCGGAAGCTTTGAACCCTCCCTACACTCCCGCACACCTCTGCAGCCAGCTGTCCCCACATGTCTCTATGGGTAAAGGCAAATCCCCAAAGCAGGAGTGCCCTTTTATTAACTCACCGGACAACCTTTCTTTCAGGATTTAACTACATAGAAAGAAGCAAAGCCGAGCCTCCAATGCATGACCCTATCCCAACAAAACTGACAGCAGCCCTGAGAGACGGCTAGAGACGGCTGCAGCCAGATGCCACGGCACACGCCTTCAGTTCCAGCACCAGAGAAGCAGAGACAGGAAGTTCGGAACTACAAGGTCATCCTCAGCTACCTGGCAAGTTTGAGGCCAGTCTGAGCTACATGAATCCAGGTTTCAGAAAATCAGCTGGCGGTTTTGGGAAAATAACTCAAGGGTAAAATGCTTGCCTTGTAAACAAGAGGACCTGAGTTTGATTCTCAAAACCCATGCAACAAACTAGGCATGTGATAGATTAGTAATCCCAGAACTGGGGAAGTGGAGAGAGGAGAATCCTCGGGATCCACTGGCCATTCAGTCTAACTGGTGAGTGATCTCCAGGCCAGTGACATCCTGTCTTGAAGGAGATAGACAAAGTTTCTGAGGATGACAGAGAACATATATAAACACACATAGTAATGAAAACCCAAGCCCAAAAGGAGAGAGAAGGGGGAAGCAGAAGGGAAATGTGTAACATGCAAGAATTCTTAGGCCCGTTACCTTGTTCTTAGACCCATTACTTTGATAGCGGGGGGAAGAAAGCTTTTTGTATCATTAATTTGCAGGTCAGCTTCATTTCAATTCTTATATGTCTCTCTTGAGAATTTAAAATTCCTCCTCTCCCATCAGAGATCCAACACAATCACAATTCCCCCAGGGGACACCAAGAGACTTAAGCAGTTCTTGGAAAGTAGCTGCCATGATACTAAACACTCTGCAAAGGTACTGAAAAGGTGACTCAGCAGTTAAGTGTCCTTGCAGCCAAGCCTGACAGCCTGACTTCCATCTCTAGGATCCTCATAGCGAAAGGAGAGAAATGACTCTCATGAGCTGCCCTCTGACTTATCCTGTGACGCGCACACCCACCACCTGTACACCTACATATAAGAAATGGTTTTTCCCAGCCTTATTTAAAAATCACACAGAGTTAAAAGCACCAGATTGGCGTAATTGGTTTTCTGGGAAATCAATAAGCATACCTGTAGGCTACATTAATTTGTTCCAAAGGATTAAAGGAACAATATTTTATCCCTTGTCCTCCAAGGTCATTTAGGTCCCAGATGATTTTGGATCATCGATCAAAATTCCATGCCCTGTGCCTGTGGCAAGTCACCTGTCCTCCTGTTTGGGGAAGCCAGGGAGACCACATCAGGTAGACTCAATATCTAGTCTACAAAGAAGAGGGCCAGCACACAGGAAGAGCTTTATCTGCATTTCCAAATGAAGCTACATCCAAGTCAAACCTTTTGACTTATCCTCACATAGATGTAGCAATTGATAACAGGAGAACAGAGAGAGGCAGAGGCTCTTTCCAAGTCCCAGTGACCCCTAGGACCATACCCTCTACTGGCCTGGCCTTAACAATAAAAGAAAATTATGGTCTTAAATTACGGCTACCTGTATGGTCTTAAAACACCCAACAGAAAATTATAAACAAAGACTAAAATGGTTTTTGTTTGTTTAACAGTTCAAGGGATAACATTGTATCACCGTTTGGGAAAATCACAGTCGATAGAGCCCCCTCATTCCTAATCAGAGTTCACACATCAGAGCAGGGCTCTCTTAGACACAGGCCCCATGTTCTCCTGATGGTTTGGTTTCTTTTTCTTTCCCAGCACCCATAACTGTACTTAACACTTAGGAGATAGACAAAAAAAGGTTTGTAATGAGAACCTGTGTCTTCTTGTATCAAAGGGTGAGAAGCAGGATGCCAGATGGATGCAGGTCTAGATTCTCCCCGGCTTTCTGGGCTATGGCCTGTAAGTACCATGTGGCAGGGTCCACAAGGGGAATGTCCTATCACACAGCCACCAGGTTCTTGCCCCATTTGCGCACACACACAGGCAGGAAGGATCGCGTGTGCACACACACACTCAGGCACACACACACGGGTGTTTCAGGTAGTATCTTGAAGATCAGGCAGTTTATCTTACGGATGTCAATGGATAGTCATCTGTTAAAGGTCAGTGGACATTTGCCCACGAATATAGATGCTTTCTGGAAGAACAGAGCAGCAGGGCCTGCCCTGCAGGGATGAGGATCAATAGCAGAGAAGCAAGCAGAGAGCCCCATTTGCAATGAACTGAAGGTACCCTTATCCATACGTTACAGCCTTCATCTGATGTGATGTGTTGTGGGTGGGGTCCTGAAGAGCTGATAAGCTCAGGAGAGTGGAGGCTTTGCAGATGGGTTAAAAATACACCACCACCATGTAGCAGCAGCAGCAGCAGTGAGCTAGCCTGCTGTCTTTCTGTCATGTGGAGTCACAATAAAAAACTGACTACAACCCAGAAGAGAGTCCACAACAGAGCTTCACCACTGTGGCTCTCTGATCCTACCCTTCTAGCCTACAGGACTGGGACAAAAACTATTATGGTTAAGGGAATGAGCCGGGAAAGGGGAATCATGGAGGAGGTGATGGGAGGAAAGGGAAGAGGGGCATGATGTTGTAATTATATTTTCATTTTAATATTTTAAGGAAAAATATCATGGTAGGTACTCATTGCAGCCGAGATGGATGAAAGCCCACCTCTCTGGGTTTCTGAAGGGGCTCTAGCTACTTGACTCCTGGCCTTGCAACCAGAGCCCCTGCATAGGCTCTGAGGACACCTGAACCCGCCTTCTACTTCTTAGCCTGGCATTGTCTCAGCAGCTCCTTTCTGATCTCCAACTTAGTTCCTGTGCTTCTAAGACTGGAAAGTCCTATTGGGGGCCACATGCACAGAAGAACAAACATTCAGTCTGCTGCCCTTCCCACATGCCTGTCTAACTCATTAGGAAGTATAGCAGGTTACCAGCAACATGAGTGATCTCTTAGGTAAGCTAGTCTGAGTGACCTCTGGCTTTCTCCGAAACAGATATGGGCACACCTAAAATAGTTCATAATTTTAAAAAGTGTTGCTTGAGCTGTTTTTAGTCGGCATTCATTTGTGACATAGCCCACAAACTTAATACCTCCTAGCATGGTTGAGAAAGTTGTAAAGAATTTCTGTATCCTGAGGACAGACAGGATACAGTGGGGCTGCATTAAGATATTTTAATGCAAACATTCAGACACTGGGTGTTGGTGACAAACAGAAAAAATAGTGCCGCCTTGAGGGCCAGGGAATGTGCCGGCAGAGGCGTGAAAGCTTGGCAAGGGATGTCTCCTCTCCCACAGTGCACAACTGAAGTGAAGCATCATGGGAGCTGTAGAATAGCAGATCACCAAAACGTTCTTGAAGGCTGAAAATCCAATGACTTCTTAGATCACAACTCTGGGTTTCCAAGGTGCATGCATTGTCTTTTTCTTGGTCGAGGTACGAGCTCCTTACAGGCAGGACAAGGGACTGAACGCTTTGTGTCTGCCCTCTGCACTTCAATGACTGAAATAAACCTGACTAATGGGAGAAAAGATATGCCAGCCTGTGGACATGGGGCCCCGGCAGGAAGGAGCAACAAATATTCATAAGCCGGGGAGGTCTAGGGACGTCAGGGACCAGCCACCCAGCCACCCAGCCACCCAGCCACCCAGCCACCCAGCCAGTCACGGAGTAAGAGTGAAAGTAAGATACACAGAAGTAAGACAAGGAGAAAGCCCAGAGGCAAAAGGTAGTCAGGATAATTTAAGATAAGAAAAGCTGACAAGAAACAAGCCAAGCTAAGGCTGGGCATTAATAACTCAAGAATAAGCCTCCGTGTGTGATTTACTTGGGAGATGGGTGCCGGCCCTCCCCAAAAAAGCCAAAAGGGTTAAAAAAAATAAAATCACACAGTACTCAAGAGCAGCTGGGGTCCTTAAATGCTCTGCAAAGCTTACATGGTAAACTGATGGCATTACATGTAATTAACTGTCCTTTTCAGAGGCAAAAGCACACGTGTGCCGTGAATGTGGACAGAAACAGCTGAAGGGAGACAGGCACATGGCGGGCAGGAAAGGGAGCTGGCTACAAGGGGAACAGAGACTCAACAAAACAGCTTTGTTTAAAAGAATGCCGTAATAAAACCTACTTTGGGAATCCGTGATCCTGCAGTTCAAACAAAAATATGTTAGCAAGAGAGGATAGCAGAGCATGAATGATATGAAGGAATGGGGGCAAGAGTGGGATGGGGGACAGGAGTAGGAGAGGGAACTGAGAAGAGAGTGGGTTAAACAGAACTAAGACTGTATAAAGAAAGATTATTAAACCCCACTAGTTTTTAAAGCTAATTAAAAATATAATTTTTAAAAGGGAGTTTGAAGAGAAGTATTCCACAGGTAGGGAACAACACTGCTCCCAGAAGACATAGCTTATTAAATGAAAATCTCAGTATCCAGAGGGCTATCCAAAAACAATAGAGGCTAATGCAATGGTCTTGGTTGCTCACCATAACTACAAGATAAGGCCTTACTGTTGAAGATATTATACACTGATTGCAGGACACAAAGAAATCAGTCTTGAGTTGGCCACGATATTCTCTCTGCTAGCTAGCTTTCATAGTGCTGTACAGGCTGTCAGGGATCAAAATTCCAGGGAAGGAAGGTCATAGATCCTAGGGTAGAATGTTTTGATGTTACTTCTCTTAACCATCATGTCATCAAAGAGTCTTCTAAATATTTGTGTTAATATCCACAGATGTGTGCTTCTCCCAACCTTGGTCAGTGACGCTCCTTACTGTGCTGGTAATGGTTAGTGCAGTGTCTAAGGTGCTGAGAATGAGTGACTGTGACCCCTCAGTCATGGATGGGTTATTGCATCTCTGTCCACTCCCAAGGCTCCGGGAGCATCAAGGAAGAGGGGGTGGAAAGAATGTAAGAGTCAGAAGATGAGAAGGAGAGCCATGAATGCTGTCCTCTGGACATAGCATGGCTTTGGCACACGTGAACCACAGCAGGTGTGCTTACCTACACAAGATTTCCCCAAGATCAAGCCAATTAAGATTCTAGCATGGAGGCTGGAAAGATGATGACTCAGCAGGTAAGAACACTGTCTGCTCCTCCAGAGGACCTGAGTTCAATTCTCAGAACCCATTTGGTGACTCATAACCACCTGTAACTCAAGTCCCAGGAGAATCTGATGCCTCCTTCTTACTTCCACAGGCATCACGCTTGCAAGTACTACACAGACATGCATTCAGACAAACACTCATGTGCATAAATATATTTTAATTCCAGCATGAAGTCAAGAGGGGATCCTGAGGCCCCACTCCTAGCTGAGTCAGCTGATGGGTGGAGGGAGAGTCATCTCTCTTTAAGAGAGGGAACACTGTTCTGTTCCCCAGCCCTCAGTGGATGCCCCCATGCCCATGTATTTATGGGTACCACTAATTCTATGAATTAAAAATTAATAGTCAATAAGGAAATTGGAGAGATTACTCAATGGTGAAGAGCACTGGCTGCTCTTAGAGAAGAGAAAAGCTCAATTCTTACCAGCCACAGGGCAGCTCACAACCATCTGTAACTCCAGTTCTAGGGGATTTGATGCCTTCTTCTGACTTCCATGGCACCAGGCATGCATGTGGCCCAGATGTGAATACAGTCAAAACTCATACACATAAAGTAAAATAAAATATTTAAAAAGTAAATAAGCAGGACACCAAGTTAAAAGAGAGATGTGATAGAGTTGGAGGAGGGAGTATGGAAGAGATACAATGAAGATACATTGTATATGTGGGTGAAATTTTCAAATAATAAGTACAAATAATTTTTTTTAAGAGGAAAAAGTATAAATAAGCAAGCAAACAGAACTAAGGCAGTTGATGTTTTCTCCCTGGTTAGCCTGGGGGTGTAGAGTATAGTTCCATGCTGAAGGCTCAGGTCACACAGGGAAGAACACAGTTTTCGTACCCACCTCGATAAAGCCTTAAGGGACAAAGACGCAGAACGCCCACTTCTCAGTTTTCTCCAGTGTGGGAGCCTTAACTCTGCAGATGTGTCTGCATTGCTGGAGTAAAGCTCTGCTGGCCTTTCCCGCAGTCTGGCTCCCCCTTTGGGAAGATGCTCTAGGGCAGGGCTTCTTAAACAGTTTCTACCTGGGACTCATTTTCACCCAAGAAATTCTTGTATGATCTTGGGTATATAGGACGTATGCAGAGATACAACCCAAACGCTTACTCTCAACAAGCAATAAAAAGATTCTAAAACATTCTTTGGTATATATGTCTTTTCATCCTTATTAAAGATAAAGGCCGTTTTATCACAGAACATTAATTAAAACAGACTCTATAACATGTTTTCCATTATTATAATTTTCTTTCTTTTTTTATGGTGCTAGGGATCAAAGGTGTTGCACATTCTAGACAATTGCTCCATCACTTATGCCTCTAGCACTCCAAAGCTCTACACACAGGTACTTGAGGGTCTGAGAAGCACTCCAACAGCCCTGATTGCCTACAGGAGCTAAAAAGTCATTGCCAGGGTGGCTGCTTGGGTCAAACCTCATGAAAAGGAGGGACACCCAATGCTGTGATCACTATAGCCACACTGGATTGCCAGGTGACCATTCATGCAAGCATCAAGGAGCTGACAGAGAGAACTCCTTACTTACATCAGGAGCCTCAGCTCAGCTTGCTCCCCTCTGTCCATGGGGCCGTCTCTAGCCACTGTCCCTCCTTCCTCCCGTCCATTCATCTGGGCCCAGTGCTGTCTGCACTTCTACAAAGCCTCCAATGTCCCGAAACTCATGTTTATTTATGTGTCTGACCTAGCATGCTCAGGACACGTCTCCTCCATATTTGGTTCCAGAATAAATTCTCTTTTGTGAGGTCAAGATAAAGGAGGCACACCCTTTCCTGGGTCCTAATTTTCCTGGATGAACTTATAGGGTAGCATCCTTTTACTCTTGTTTATCAGCCTCATGGTGGCACTGCACATCTGGCACTGTTTCTACGCCCACCAAGGTGCAGCGTTGTCCTATTTGTCTGCATTTGTATACAAAGGGTAGTCAACAGCTGCTTGTAAAGTTGAGCCTCTCAGGGCAATCCACCACCTGACAAACCACTGCTTCATACAGTGTGGAATGACTTAGACACCATTGCCCAGGGACAATGCTGTTTGTTACCCCAAACAGCATACGGTCCATTGTGGAAACAGTTTCATGAAGTTTTTGTAGTAACAGAACAAAGGAAATCAGAAGTCTAGGCTCTTTAAACATCAGGTAGGTGAGGGTACATCAAAATTGAGAAGTCTCTGCTCTGTACAGGCCTCAGTGTTCCTTGATGACATTCTTAGCCGCTGGGTTAGTGAGCACAAGGGACATGTTTATATATTCCAAAAAGATTTACTTAGTAATCACAAGGATATTAAGTCACACAGTTGGAGATTATCTTCTCTTGAATAGAAATTGTTTTTCCTTTATGGGCCTTTATTGCTAACTTAACATTCCATCTTCAGAATAGAGAACCTGAAAATCACTTAAGGGCCAGATCAGGGATCAGAGCTACCAAGCACTTCTGGCATCTCCAGCCTCTGGCAAGGACAAGGCTGACAAGAGGCCCAAAGACATTTTTTGGCCTTTAGACAATAAAAAGAAAACAATCAAGCAAACAACAATAATAAAAAACAAACAAAAGCTGTTTACTTTTCTTTGAGGTCGTTTACCCTAAACTGCCTAGATAATTCTACCTATTGTTCTAGTCATGACCCCGCAAGCAATGCTTTTCCATTTATTTTCTGGAAACTGACTTCAATTCTGACCTCCTAATTTTGAGAAGCAACCATTAGAAAAGATCATTTGGACATGGATTTAAGCCAGTAGAAAATCTTTATTAGGCCAGAGACTATACTGGGTATTTGGGATCCAAATGTAGTCTCAAGTCTTTCTCGGTGTGAGTTTTTAAGACAAAAACTATGACTTATGTTTACATACCTCAGTTAACAGGAACATTTAGCCTGCAGTGGAACTACAGACGTGCAAGGTTAGTGCATTTAGGGAGTTTCCCAGAACTATGGACTCTGCCAGATTAGGTCTTTGATTTCACTTTGATAGGCGTTGCTATCTACATGCTGAGTTTCAAGGCCTGACTGGTACTTCCATCATGGCATCAGTTGTGGTAAATTTTGGCAGCCCGTTAAACTGAGGAATGACAGGATGAAGATCCTGCCAGCAACCAGACAGAGGCAGACTAACATGTGCTGGGACAGGTGTCAACTTGGTATCCTCAACAGGAAAAAGCTACCTTGGAAGCAATTAATTATGTAGCACATTTTCTGGGATTCCCACAAGGGCCTGCTCGTGTGCTGGGTGCTAAGCACACAGCGGTCGTGGACTCACTTCACATGCTGTGTGGTAAGGATGACTTGTTCTAAGAGTCCTTCTAGGCATCTGTGTTTAGGGAAGGTACTTAGAGACACTCACAGTTCAGACTGGTTATGAGTTTGGACTCAGGGATCAAACTGACTTAGTTCCTCTTTAAAGAGATAAGAGCACACGCTTTACAGGGCCTTTTGAATTACAGCATAATACGCACACGAAGAACTGAACGTGATCCAGTTATACATTGTGCAACTTAAATTAGGCCTCACACACTGAACACATCTGATTCATCTGTGGCTTTTTTTGTTGCAGCTGTTTTAGGGAATTAAATAAAAATAATGCATGTAAAATATTCAACACATGCTTGGCATATAGCTAATCTCAATAAATATTAATGATTATGTAAATTTAAGGCCTTGCCCTGTGTCTGAAGCATAGAGCATAGGCCCCACATCTCCTTGGGGATGTCTGTAGCTTATATCCAACCTGCTATCCATCTCTCTCATTTCAGAATGCCTAAACAGGAGAAGAGGAGACCCGGTAGTGTTTACTTGCCTGAATCAGAGCAAATATTCCTCAAAGGCCTCTGCATGGAGCTGTCTGTTCTTCAAGCCTCAAGGCCTTGCCACACTTGTCACTTGTGTGAGGAGCACAGTCAGCCCACCAGTGCTCACTGACTCTGTAGTGACTTCAACTGTGGCCATTGCAAGCCCTTGATGACTAGTTATGGGAGGCAGCACGCGCCCAGGCTCCTCGAAGATGTTCAGGCTAGGCCGATTTCAGCAGCCTCACACTTACACAAGACCCAGAAAGGTTTGCATAATTCAGAACCATCCAGAACTTCCCTGCACCCCAGCAGCTTGAAAGCGCCAAGGCTAAAACGCACCAAGTGGCTAACATGGAGTTGAGCTACTGCAATCTATAAATAACCCAGCCTATAAATATGTATGTGTCCTGGACTTCTATATAGTCACCATCTCTCACTTCTGCCCCAGAGGGAACAAACTGTGCTTGGTCAAGAGAAGGAGGTGGTAGGGGAGATGATGAGGCCAAATACGTTCTGCTCTCTTGCCTAAAGGGAAGGGGCAGGGCTTGAATTTAGACATGTGCATGTTGCTTACTGAGTAGAAGCATACAGAAATCTTCTGAAGCTCTGTGAGATTCCTTGGGGGGAGGCGACGTGTGCAGGAATAGATACATGCCAGCTATGGAATCTGCATAACGAAATGGGATATAGAACCCCGAGAGCAATGTGGCAAAGCCCAAGTTCTTTCATGGTGAGGGCAGTACAGGAAACGGGGGGAGAGCATGCTATGGAATAGTTGAAGGTCTCCATCATGAAAGGTCTTCCTGGGAAGGTTCTGAACTTGGGCCAAGTTTATCAATAGGAAACTGTGCTAGATCGGAATTTGGGTTTTTCCAGCACAGATCTGAGTGTCCACTGTGTGTCTGGGAGCTAAAGGCTCAAATGCTGGGGAGAGTGGCAACAATGGATTCATGAGACAAAGGAGCACATTTTATGAGGATTTTGAAAATCAAGCTATAAATGCAAGTATCTGAACAAGTGGGAGAGATAAGACAAAAATGTGCTCATGTCCCCTTTTCCTATAGGACCTGTCTTTGCCTGATAAATGAGAGGAGGAGATAAATGATACCATACATGGGATTTGAGTGCAGAGACAATCATTAGAGTTCCACACAGACCCAGACACATAGAACCTAATGAGGAAAGGCAAGTGACATTGTGCCTGCAGCAAATGTCTAAGGAGATGTGGCAAGCATGACATCAGCCAGGACATGGAATTATGGGAGATTTGGAGGACATGGCTCTGCCCTGAGAAAGATGAAATGCCTTATGTGGAGGATGAACAGAAGAAGCACCCCAAGTCTCTTTCGTGAACTTAGCCCAACCCGGACACCGAGAGAAAGAATCGAGCATAGACTAGCATATTCCTCAAATTCAGACTAGCATGGTGCTTCCGAGTCATCTGTGGTTTGATTGATGGTGATAATTAATCCCAACTGTACATTAGCTACTTTTAGAACTACCTGGGGATAGATCTCTGGGCACGCTTGTAGGATAATAATTTGATTAGGTTAATTGAGATGGCAAGACCACCCATGTGGGGTATCACTATTCCCTGGGCTGAGATCTGGACTAGACGAAAAGGAAAATATGCTCCTTTTATGCCTTTCCCATCATGATGGGCTGCAAAATAATCCTTTTCCCCATATGTAGCTTTGGTCAGGGTATCCAATCATCGCAACAGAAAGTAACCAAGACCACAGCATTGGGTGGAGTAGGGCGTCTGTTAAATGAGGTTTGATTGACTGGCTTTGACTACACCCTATCTGCTGTCTAGAGAATTCACATTATTTCCATAGAATAAAAATAGAAGCTACAGTGACACTTGAGAACAGAGTTGTTGAAGCCTGGAAGAGTGCTGCTAAGATGGAATTAAACACAAAATCTTGCTCAGTAGAGAAAGTCTCTCCACAAAAGTAATAAGGAAGTAAGACTTGGATGGTCAGTCAAATAATTTCACCAAAATGTGTCACACCCCTCAGGTGATCTACTAAAGGATTGTCAGGACAAAGTATCCTGTCCATCATGTAGCCAAGGAGATGCACCCCATTGCACTAATGTTCTCAAGTAAACCAGCACTGGTTCTCAAAGGCGGACACTTGGCCACCTATCAGCACAGAGCTTGTCCTCACTTGATTTTGGCTGTGAACAACACGTGTTGGCTTTATCTGGAGGACGAGGAAGCTTCCTATAGTCTTTATGGTGGGGCTTGTGTTGCATATTGAGCAGAGAGACCACTGCAGGTAGGTTAGATTTTATTGTTGGCTTTTTGTTGCTGTTTGGTTGGGTTTTGGGGGTTTTGTTTTGTTTTTTCTTCTGCGAGAAATATCTTAGAGAGGAAAAAAAGGAATGAAGATTTATTTCGGCTCACAGTTTTCATGATTTTAATTCAAGGGAGATGCATCTGTTGTTTTGAACTCAGAGCAAGGCAGAATAACATGGCAACAGGAGGGTGTTGGGGGGAGGCAGGTCATCTCATGCCCAGAAAGCAGAGAGCAACAGAATGGGATATCAAATTTCAAAGAAACATCCCAGGAAACTACTTCCTCCAACTGATCCAGCCTCCTGTCCTGCTTTCTACCAGTTCCCAGTAATGCCATCATTCTGTAAATCCATCAGGACAGATGGATTAGGACAGAGCCATGAGCATCCGAACAGTTCTCAGAACTCCATCAGCTGACAACCTGAGGTCTTTAACATATGCATTTCAGAATTAAGTCACAACAGTCCCTTAACTTTCCAAAGGACCTGAAGATATATTTTAATTTATGAATAAATCATGCAAAACCATGAACTAAACAAGGACAACAACAGACATACCAAGATGGATGGGGGAATGGCCACTAGACCTCAGTCCTACACTAAGAACTACAAGCGACTAAGGAATGCAGAGAGTGGGAGAAAATCATCTCTCTCAGGGGAGAGCACACCAATTGATTATCTGGTACCAAATGCTCAGCTCTGAAAACATACATACAAGTGACACTATAGGGACTGAGCCCCTTATATTTAGGAATATATATATATGTATGTACGCATCTGTATGCATATAATAAAAATTCATGAAAAAAGAGGTCATGAATTTGAAAGAGAACAAGGAGGGATATATGGGAGAGTTTGGAGGCAAGAAAGGAAAAAAAAGATATAATTATAATCTCAAAAGTAAAAGAAATAATAAAAAAGCAAGGCAGGGGATGGGATATCTCTTGAAGAAAAGTTGACTGACTTGAAAGATCGGCAAGAGGATTATTTCCTCATTATGGAAATTTATATACATTTTAAAAGACCAAGAAATAATAAAAAGAAAGAAAGTCTTTCCCTTTGTTTTCAACACAGAGAAGTTAAGCCTCTTATTTTTAATTGTTTGCCCTCACAGTCTCTGTGTCACTATTAAACCTTATAATTATTTTGATTACAGTGTCTACCTTTCTCTGAGCAAATGTAATTGCCTAAATATCCAGCAAGTCCATAGTAAAATATTGTGATGGTTTAAATATGGATGGGCCCCATAGAATCATAGATTTGAATGTTTAGTTATCAAGGAGTAGAACGCTTTGGAAAGATTACAAGGATTAAGAGGTGTGTACTTGTAGAAAGTGTATCACGACTGGGCGGGGGGGTGGTTGGCTTTGAGGTTTCAAAAGCCCAAAAGCCCCATGCCAGGCTCAGTCTCTCTCCCTGCTGCCTGAAGGTGAGGATGTAATTCTCAGCTTCTTCTCCAGCACCAGGTTGCCTTCTGTTCCACCTTACTCCACACAATGACAGAACCGTAAGCAAGCTTCAATTAAATGCTTTCTTTTATAAGCATTGTCTTGGTCATTGTGTCTATTCACAGTAATAGAACAGTGACTAAGACAAATAAAAACCAACTACCAGCATCACAATATGATGAATTTAATATTACACTATAATACTCACCTTGGGGTATTATTCTTTAAACATAGCAGACACTTGCTTTTGTTTATCCATTGGTACTGGATCTTGTTACATGAATTCTAATCTAACTTTATTAATAATAAAAACCCAGAGTCAGATATAGGGTTTAATGGTGAAGATCAGAGAAGCAGAGCAGCCAGCCACTAGGGAGTTCTTTTACCTCTACCAATGCTCAGACCGAAGAGACGATTCTGTCCTCAGACTGAATTTCCTGGCTGCAACTGTGTCCACTAAACCAAACCTCAGACTGCAGCTGTATCCACCAAACCCTAGACGACAACTGTTTCCACCAAATTCCAGACTACAACTGTCTCCACCAAACCAAACCCCAGGCTGCAACTGTTTCCATCAAACCCCAGACTGCAACTGTCTCCACCAAACCAAACCCCAGACTGCAACTGTCTCCACCAAACCCCAGGCTGCAGCTGTCTCCACCAAACCCTAGACGACAACTGTCTCCACCAAACCCCAGACTACAACTTTTTCCATCAAACCCCAGACTGCAACTGTCTCCACCAAACCAAACCCCAGACTACAACTGTTTCCATCAAACCCCAGACTGCAACTGTCTCCACCAAACCAAACCCCAGACTGCAACTGTCTCCACCAAACCAAACCCCAGACTGCAACTGTCTCCACCAAACCAAACCCCAGACTGCAACTGTCTCCACCAAACCCCAGGCTGCAGCTGTCTCCACCAAACCCTAGACGACAACTGTCTCCACCAAACCCCAGACTACAACTGTTTCCATCAAACCCCAGACTGCAACTGTCTCCACCAAACCAAACCCCAGACTACAACTGTTTCCATCAAACCCCAGACTGCAACTGTCTCCACCAAACCAAACCCCAGACTGCAACTGTCTCCACCAAACCCCAGGCTGCAGCTGTCTCCACCAAACCCCAGGCTACAGCTGTCTCCACCAAACCCCAGGCTGCAGCTGCCTCCACCAAACCCCAGGCTGCAGCTGCCTCCACCAAACCCCGGGCTGCAGCTGTCTCCACCAAACCCCAGGCTGCAGCTGCCTCCACCAAACCCCGGGCTGCAGCTGTCTCCACCAAACCCCGGACTGCACTGCTCCTATCTCCTTCTGCCTTAGATTCCTTTCTCCACCCAGCCATATTACTCCAGTCTCCACCTCCCTAGTGCTGGGATGAAAGGCATGTGATCCCAAGTGCTGGAATTACCTTTGTGAAAGCTCTATTTCTCTTTTAGACAGATTCAATCCTGTGTAGCCCAGGGAGGCCTTGAACTAATAGAGATCCCTTAGTCTCTGTCTCCTGAGTCCTGGGATTAAAGATGTATGCCACTTCTCCCTGGCCTGTAGTGCAAGATTTATTTGTTAAAAACATAAACAAAATATTACTACAGGACCTAGAGAAACCTCCTGTCTCATTGTAAACCTAGTGGCATAGACCTGTCTTCTTCAGCTTCTGTTTGCCTATTGATCAAATGTGTTTCTCTGCTATACCATCTTTCTATTCAATCAATATTTCGTGTGTCAGTTTTATAGCTTGATGGTGCAGAGATCCACAGCTGGACATCATCATGTTGAGAGATAATCTAATCCACAGTTGGACATTATTATGCTGAGAGATAATCTAATCCACAGCTGGACATCATGCTGAGAGATAATCTAATCCACAGCTGGACATCATCATGCTGAGAGATAATCTAATCCACAGCTGGACATTATTATGATGAGAGATCATCTAATCCACAGCTGGACATTATTATGCAGAGAGATAATCTAATCCACAGCTGGACATTATTATGATGAGAGATAATCTAATCCACAGCTGGACATTATTATGATGAGAGATAATCTAATCCACAGCTGGACATCATGCTGAGAGATAATCTAATCCACAGCTGGACATCATGCTGAGAGATAATCTAATCCACAGCTGGACATCATGCTGAGCGATAATCTAGTCCACAGTTGGACATCATGCTGAGAGATAATCTAATCCACAGATGGACATCATGCTGAGAGATAATCTAATCCACAGTTGGACATTATGCTGAGAGATAATCTAATCCACAGATGGACATCATGCTGAGAGATAATCTAATCCACAGATGGACATCATGCTGAGAGATAATCTAATCCACAGCTGGACATCATGCTGAGAGATAATCTAGTCCACAGTTGGACATTATGCTGAGAGATAATCTAATCCACAGATGGACATCATGCTGAGAGATAATCTAATCCACAGCTGGACATCATGCTGAGAGATAATCTAATCCACAGCTGGACATTATGCTGAGAGATAATCTAAACTGGAGTTTTCTATCAGTGAGGGAACGTAACGGAAAAATGGGAGGAAAGACTATATGAGTCAGAAGGGATGAAGGGTACTAGGAGAACAGTCCACTGAATCAACTAAGCGTGGCTCTTAATGGGCTCACAGAGACTAAAGTGGTAAGTATGAGCCTGCATGGGTCTGCACCAGGTCCTCCGCATATATGTCGTGACTGTTAACTCGGTCTTTTGATGAACTCCTAACCATGGGACCAGATATAGCTCTGACTCCTTTGCCTGCTCTTAGGACTCTTTCCCTCCTATTGGGTTGCCTTGTCCAGCATTGATATGAGGGATTTGTCTTGTCTTATTGTATCTTGTTTTGTGGTGTTTGGTTGTTGCCTCTTATAAGCCTGCTCCTTTATGAAGGGAAATGGTCAGGGAGTGGATCTAGGGGAGAGGGAAGATGGGGAGAGCTGGGGGGAGGGAAAACAGTGGTTGGGATATATTGTATGAGAGAAGAATACATTTTCAATAAAATTTGCTTAAAAATTAATTTATAGCTTCCCAGGCAGTGGTGGCACATGCCTTTAATCCAAGCACTTAGGAGGCAGTGCAGAGAAATCTCTGTGCCTTTGAGGCCAGCCTGGTCTACAAAGTGAATTTGAGGACAGGCTCCAAAGCTACACTGAGAAACCCTGTCTCAGAAAAAAAGAAGAAGAAGAAGAAGAAAAAGAAGAAGAAGAAGAAGAAAAAGAAGAAGAAGAAGAAGAAGAAGAAGAAGAAGAAGAAGAAGAAGAAGAAGAAGAAGAAGAAGAGAAAAAGAAAAAAATGTAAAGCTTGAGTACCTAGACACAAGTTATGTTTACTTTGTTGCTGCTAAATGTCTTAGTGTAGAAGGTCTCATTTGAACTCTGTTGAAATCAGAATGTTGGTCCTGTAGGTCCAGATAAAACCCATATTGCCAGGGCCATTTAGAGATATGCGGTTGTGGGAGCCATTGCAGGGAGAGTGGGAACAGAAAGAAGGAAAGAAAGTGTACCAGACCAGCTCCCTCTTCAACACGATCCTTAAGTTGATTGGAACAAGTCCTGCTGTGCTAGGACAGAGCAAGCAGCCACAAGAACAATGACACACTTCTAGAATTTCTCTTCCTGGTTTAGTTTGGTGTCAATTAGTCACTTTGGAAACTTAAGTTTGGGGTTCATTATGAGAACCATAGTACAATCCTCCTGTGGTATTGGCCTTGCCTGGGAAGCATGGCTCCAGTTACGTGTCTTTGCCTCTGATGGCCATGTGGGCCACCGGCAGCACTTGAAAGGGTCGCTCTCTGCAAGGTGACAGCCCTCTTTTCTCAGCAACACTTTTGTGTAGGCAAAGTCTCCCTATGGCCAGGTATAGCTGGCTTCCTCTGAACATTCTTTCAGGCCTTTTATAAAGTATGGATTTAAGATGCCAAGTTCCTGTAAGAAAAGAGCCTTTCAGGTACTAAACAAAATTATGAGAAGAATCAGTTATGTCTGACACAAGCTGTGGTTACATTCAAATCCATAGGCCTACCACACACAAGTTCCAAAGAAAAGAGTCCAGGTGCCATGTTTTTATATTATTTATTGTTTATGTTATTCACTTTCTCCATTTTGATTCATTTGCTCTTCTTGGCCAAAAGATTGTGTTTGTGTGCAAATATTTTCTGAAATTCTGGACGGTAGCAGAAATAAAATAGTGTCCATTGATTTGGTGTGCCTTGTGGGGACTGCGTACAGGCTGAGAACACTGGCCATGGCTGAGCTCCAGCTCCTGAAAGGGAAAGTCTTCCGCTTGCCCAGATGTCACACACACAGAGCCCTCACTTCTATTCTGAAGCCATTTCTTCTTTGAAACCAAATGCCACAGGTCCCTGGTAGACTGTTAGAGAGAGCGTCTAACCTGACCTTGGAATCACATGCAGAGGATTCTGCTAACAGAGTCCATCTGCTGTTATCTGTTAAATAATCTTATCTTTCTGGTAATTAGAACAAGAGTTTAATGTCTTTAAAAGTTCCTTTTTATTTAGATAATTTGGTCAGTGACATAATACTAACCAGGAGCGTGCATAGGGGTTCTTTTGCCTAATAACTTTGTCTAGTCAAATTTCTTTTATGTCATTTTATAGTTATTCATCCTCCCTCCCTCCCTCCCTCCCTCCCTCCCTCCCTCCCTCCCTCCCTCCCTCCCTCCCTCCCTCCCTCCTTCCCTTGTCTCTCAAGTGCTGAGGTCACAGGAACGCACTACTATACTTGGCTTTGTGCTATTGCTAGTAGAAGGGATTCTTTTTTTGAAGGCATGTTCTTTTTTTTTTTTTTTTTTTTTTGCAAATGACCCAATGCTTGTTTAAAATGGAGCTTTCAAGTTTGGAGTTTGCTACATTTTCGTGGCGGCGTTTGTAGTAATGCCAGTGAAATGGTAGTTTAAGGACCCTAACAAGGCAGCTATCAATTTAATAGGAGGTTTTAGAATTCTTGTGTACTAGCCCTTCTCCAAATTAAAAAAAAAAGTTTTGTTTTATGACAAACACCAAACACAAATTTGTAATTGATGTACATAGTCCAGAAGGAGGAACCACAGCTTTAGGAACCAGTATTAACTCAGATTGCTTATGCCAATTTAATTCTGGTTAAAGAATAAGTCTATACAATATCAGAAGTCATCATCACAGAGGAAGCCTTGAGTTGGCTATTGTTGTCTTGGGTGCATAACCCATCAAGTTAGAACCCAGTATCTTCTATTACCCTTGAACAACCATTGCCATCTAGTTAACGAGGCTTGGGAGCCTGTACATCTAAGTATGATATTAAGATTGGATAACAATGTGTGTTGATAGCTCAACACTGCACTGAGACATGGTGGGTTAGGTAAACCCTCAGGCAGCCAGCGCTGCAGGTGGAACATGCCAATAAGAGTCTGAAAGTGAAAGTAAGGGTGTGTTTGATAGGAATGTTAGGGCATGCCATCTCTGAAGCACAGGAATGGACGGTGGCATCCTCAGCACTCAGCACTAGAACTAGAACTAAGACCTCATCTCAGCACTCATCAGGAACTAAGAAGCCAACCACTGGCCTGTAGTCAAGTACCAACTTTCAAGTCAATGTGCCCTTAGCAGCACTTTTATTTTCACGACAAAAGAAGTGGAGGGCTGTCAGAAAGCCCAGAGCTGAAGGAGGGGCTCTTTAATTGTTGCACCCAATCCTAAAAAGCAGAGCAGAAGGTCTGTAACGTCACACAGTAGCTTGTCGGAGATCACTGGAGGCTCTGCGCACTGAACAACAATTCAGATTCACTGTCTAATACCCTCTGACCTCCAATCGCCTGAGTTGTAGGAGGTTTTTTGTTTGTTTGTTTTGTAGTTGGCCATTTTATGTGCCAAATCAGCTGACTCCTGGATTGCAGCACTTTACAGCCTTCAGAAGACAGTAGATGCTCTGGTTTATTGCAGTTTGACAGTTCTCCAATTTGTCTAATGAGGCTTTACAACCGGGCAAAACGAGGGATCGTAACAAGGCCAGAACATCAATTTTTGCATTGCTTTTTTTGTGTGTCTGAGGCCACCAGTAAATTTGCCATTCATACTGCATGACCATACATTCCTCTGGTGGAACAAATCTCCTATTAATGACTAGAGAAAGTAGTGATGCATCTGGAAACTCTCAAGTTTTTTTGCTACAAACATTGACCTCTTTCATAAGTAAAAGCAAACAAAACTTCAGACTCAGCTACTAGAGGGACAGGAGAAAAAAGTAGAAGATTGCCTGGAAGTCTCTGATGAGCGTGCCTTGGCCAGTGAATACAGCGCTTGATGGGAGAAAGAATGTCCGCTTCTCCAGTGACTCACTCAAATTTGTCTTTTTTCTTTACTGAAGTATTTTAATATTTCAGTGAAATAGTAAACATCCATTTTCTATGTTATCCCTTGTCTTAATTCTTATATAGCCAGCTTTATTCCTGGTAGTTGAGCTCTTGACAAGAAATATTGCTTTACAGAGGCCATGGTTTGTCTTTCTTATAAGTAGTTTTTGGCTTTATGTTGTGACTTAATCTGGTGTCATTAGTTTGTAGAGTCCTGAAAAAAAAATGTGGTGATTCATAAAATTTTAATTAATTAGTTAATTTATTTTTGAATGCTTTGCTGGCTTGGTGTGACTGACACTCTTCAGCATGCCCCTCTTTTTCTGGAAGAAACACAGTAACTAATTCAGGGCCCTGCCTTGAGGGAGCTCTAGAAATGCTTCCTCTGGAGAACAGAATATGGTGGCCTTTAACTTTCCCAGCAGGGTCATGAGAGGGTTAGAGAAAAGTAGAGAGCACGCCTCTCAGCACCTACCTATATGGGATCAAAGAGGAAAAGAAACACATGAAAGGTTGGCTTGAAACTAAACTACTGATGGTTGGGCAGATGGAATGGGGGGAGGAGCAATGCCAGTGTCTACCAAGAAAGACAAGGCTAGGCAAGGCCGAGCCTAAGTCATAGAAGCTTCACCACTTCCCAAATTGACTTCATGAAGCTGTTAATTTTGAGTCCCTTGCATAACATTCTCTAGCTGTGTGTTTCCTCTTGCTGGACTTTTTTCTAGTTTCTGAAATCACGTCCTCCAGTCTCTTTCTACAGTCTTCTCTCCAGTGCCCTGGTATTGGCAATGACGCACAGTTCTCTTCCTTTGCTGTCTTTACAGTCTGATCACAGTAGGGCTTATTCTCTTAGTAAGGAGCATTGTTCTCTAACAGAGCAATGTATCTCTATGTGTTGACCACTGTTCTCTAGATTACTCCTGAAATTAGTAGCTGGTCCAAGTCTGTCCTTGTAGCCCTGCCGTTCTCGCAGTCCAGGCTTGGGAAGTTGGCAAAAGGACTGGATAAGGTTACCAAGTCTTCAGCATGATTTTTACCTGCTCTAGACACATGCTAGCTAACATAGAACCTTCGACTAGCTGCTGGGGTAAAGTTCTCAAGAGCTCCTGCTAATCCCTTCGAGGAAAGGATCTCTGATGTGCTCAGTTGTTCTGCCCTGAAGGAAGCAGTGTAGTGTTGACTCCTCTCAGCCCCTTCCATAGCAGGTGGTGACCTAGTTTGTGACAAGCTTGGTTAGTGATCAGGTGAGATCTTCGGATTGTAGAATGCTGTCAAAGGCCAGCACATATCTCTGTACATACATTGTAACTTGAAAACCCAGTTTCTAGCCCTGATGCTCAAAAGAGAGTGTTGACAACACTTTTAGTCAGTTTGTCTTGTCTTGATCTTAGTGTCTGGGGAGAGCAAAATAAACTTTCTGTCTCTTCATTTTAAGGTAGGCCCTTAGCTTTTTAGAGGACCTGGGGCAGGAATGCCATCTTCTGGAAGGTTTGTTTCAGAAGGAAGGCTCTTAATTCCTTTAGAAAACATGGATGAGCTAAGAGACAAAAGATGGACTTACAAAGTTATTGTAGACATTCAGTATATTTTAAAAGATGAAAAACCTGAAGGGTTTGTGGGTAAAGTGAAATTGTGTTGCTGGAAGTTGCTCACTCGTTCCTGGCTGCTCAGACCTGAAATAATTACACAAAACTGTATTAATTAAACACTGCTTGACCAATGGCATATTCCTAGCAAGCTCTTATATCTTAAATTCACCCATTCCATTTATTTTACATTTACTACAAGGTTCTGGCTGCTTGCTTGCATCTTACTCCTCTGGCGGCCACATGGCTTCTCCCTGACTCTGCTCTCTCTCTCTCTCTCTCTCTCTCTCTCTCTCTCTCTCTCTCTCTCTCTCTCTCTCTCTCTCTCTCAATCTTGTAACTATGTGTGATTATCTTGGCTGTTTTCATTTGTTTATAAACATCAAAATGTTTATTTTATAGGATTCTTATATGCAAATTATCTTTCATGTGTGCATATCTGCCTAAAGTTTTATTAAGGGACCATGCTTTCTGCTACTTGGTATTTTCTACAATTTCCCATCCAATGTTGAGAATGGAGCCAAGGCTAGTGGATTGGCTATTTTTGCACAGCTGTGGCAAAATGCTTAAGACCTACAAGGAGAAAGGATTTGTTTTAGATCATGCTTTCAGGGGTTTTAGTACATAGTTCTTGGCTCTAGGCATTTGATAAGACAGAGTATCATGCAGTAGGAGCATGTGGAGAAGGCAGTTCACTTCCGAGAAGGCAGAAAGCAGACTGATGTGAGAACTAGCCATAACCTTCAAAGGCATGCCCCCAGTGACATACCTTTGCCAGCTAGGCCCCACTTTCCCAAATTTCTATTTCCCCAAATGGTACCACTATCTGGGGACAACATATTCAACTCATGAACCTATGGGGTACAGTTTCTATTGAAATAATGATTCTAGTCTTAGTGGGATGGGGAAAAAGTTATGCTACACAGGTAGATTTTAGTTCACTCTAGAAAAAAAACAAAACAAAAAAAACCCTGCCTATCAATTAGAACCTTTCTCCAAAAATACCCTAGGGACCAATGGCTCTCAAGGGCTAATAGTAGCTAGAAAGAATCTGGAAGACTGTTCATCATTATAACAAATGGGAATTTCTACATCAAATAGGATTCTCTGGTAGCTTTCAAGAAAGTTTGGGATTAAACTCCAGAGGGTAAGGAGGGGATTACTTACTGAGATATAATGAGACAGAGTCACAAGGGCTGGCTTTTTTACTCAAATTCCCGATGACCCTATTATCCCACCCTTCAGCTATGGAGAGACATGAAACTAATGTCAAGGCTCCCTTGAGATTCTCAGATAGTGAATGCATTGCCATGCATAGTTGAATGATCACTCGCAGCCTGTCTGACATACCAAGAAAACATAGGCGGAGGACACAATTCTTTTCTGCTGCGAAGCTATCAGACCACTAGAAGGGCGCAGGAACTGAAAGGTAAGAACACTTCCCAAGGAGCCAAACTTTAGCTGCCAGTTGTGGTTCCAGATGTGAGTAATGCCAAGGGTTTCCCTGACAACTGAACTTTTCTTTCATATAGCTACCACTCTTCTCCCACTTTCCACTCTAGTCTTGCTACCTGTCATTGATGTGGAGCCTGGCCCTAATGTCTTCCTCTGGGGAGGGGGTGAGGTGTGACATCAATAAACACAGACACCGGTGAAAGGAATACAGCGGACTCATTTACTGGACAATGGGAAAAACTTATTTTTCCTCCCAGCACCCAATCCATTAATACTGCATGGTTGCCCCTCATTGGCTAGGCATGATCAGGATCTCTGACTCCAGGTTGGCTCCTCTTGGCCTGATAGGCCTTAACTTCCTACAGAGATACTACTGCTTTTCAGCCCACCACCACTGAGGGTGTGGAAAAAGGAACATGTGAGAAATGGCATTTTCCTAAAGTAGCTTTTCAGTGTAGCTATGAAGCCGGCCCTTGAGAGGTTAGTTCACATGGATACAGGCTCTTATCATGTTGAGAACACCTGGTGTGCTGGCTAGTTTTTATGTCAACTTGACACAAGCCATAATTTTTTTTTTTAAAGAGAGAACATCAATTGATAAAATGCCCCATTAGATTGGCCTATGAACAAGCCTGTGGAACATTTTCTTGATTGACAATGTGGAAGTGTTCAGCCCATCGTAGGTGGCATTACCCTGGGAAGTTGGTCCTGGGTTCTATAAGAAAGCAGTCTGAGCAAGTCATGAGAGAAAGCCAATAAGCATCTCCCTTCTGTGGCTCCTGCATTAGCTCCTGTCCCCAGATTCTTGCCTTGAACTCCTTCCCTGGATGATGGACTACAAGATAGAAGGTGAAATAAATCCTTTATTCTCCAAGTTGCTCTTAGTCATGGTGTTTTTATCACAGTGATAGAAAACCCAACTAAGACACAATGAATAAAGCCATTTCATAGCCTGGGTCAAACTTCTGGAAGAGTAGTTCTAACTTTTGACTCTCCACTTTTAAAAAGTAGTTTTGTACTTTATCCATCATAAGAACAAACTGAAGTGGCTCAAGTTTTGATACACAAGTACTATTGCTGCCCAGTGCTCATGGGGTCCTTTTTAATTTTTAAAACTGCCAGCAGCCTTCCCAGAGAAGACACATGACTGACTACAGAAAAGCGCTAAAGTTCAATCGCACACAAGAAGCACAGTCTGGGCTAAGAATAGAAAGCTGCTTTTTCCAGGGAGCCACAGAGCTCCGAGACCTCTCCTGGGACTGGTCGATGCAGAATTAGAGAGTACAAGTGGTGATTTAAAAATAAAGTATACAGATTTACCAAAATCTGGACCTCCTATATGTAAAATATGGGGAAAAGTGGACTAATCTAACAATGGTTAATTTAGGGAAAAGTAAGTTGTGTTGATTTAAAATTTAACTCTGTAAAATTAGGTAGCATATTAAACACTGTCATGAAACATGTGTGAATCATTTACAAGACTCGATCATAGCAAAGAAACTTTAGGTTCCAAGTCTTTGTTAAGTGCTAAGAGCTCAAAAAACATTTTATACTCAGCAAAGGAATTTCAATAATATAGTACAAGAGAAAAAAGGGGATGGGGTAGGAAGTCAGCCTTGAAAAATATCCCATTTCTACACATTCAACAGGTTCCTCACCTTATGTATGAAGCTTTTAGTGAATACAATCTCAGGCCCTGAACTCTGAGGTATCTTAGTGGGCATAGCCTTCAAAGAACACCCGCCTAACAAAATACCTCACTGTCTACCAAGTTTCAGAAGGGAGTCTTCATTGGTTCTCAAAAAGGACACGTAAGCAATGGATACCAACACTATATATGTGCGCTTCTGTGGAAACTGAACATCACACTAGCTTTTAGTTGGATGGTATTACCCACAAAGGCTTTCCTATGGTAGAGATGCTCCATTATGTAAAGAGTACCATTTTACGGGAATATTTTTGCCCTCCCCCCAAATAAAGAGACATTCAATGAAAATTACTCCCCCCCGCCCCTGCACTGCTCTGAGGTCAGCACCAAGAACAGGGGTCAGTAAGCTACAGCTCAAAAGCAAAGTGCAATTTTTAGCTTTTTGTATGGATTGTAAGTTTTGTATATTTTAATGTCTGACAAATACAAATTCTGTGATCCATTATAATGAAATGAATTCCAGTCTGATTTTATTGGAACACAACCATATTAGTTTGCTTACGTTTTGCCCAGGGATGTTTTTACATGCTACAACAGCAACACTGAGCAACTATGGTAGATAGCCCACAAAGTCTAAAATAACTGGCCCTTTACCAAGTTTTCTGACTCCTGGCATAGGACAGACTATATCACATACTAGACACTAAGGTCTTTATTGGAGGAAGGAACCCACCAGAAGCAAGCAGCAAAATGGCTGTATCTTGTTTTGTAAGCAATTGCTATGACCATCGCAGACTTCTAGCTGATGTGCCACCCAAAAGATATTTAGGGACAGATGGAAAATAAGTACCATCCCTATCCTTTGGCAGCCCACTGTCCAGACGAGGCTAAACTTCACATGCACATTGGGAAACACAGCAACCACCTAGACCGATGAGACATATTGGCTGTGAGTAGAAGCAGCTCAATTCAATTTTAGCCCACTCTTAAGTTTCTGGAATATAATGTTCTTTATGTTATATAAAAACAAAGTATTTATGTTTACATTTTGAGTATATAAAATAGTTTTTGCTTTGTTTCTTTCAAAATTCTTGGGGCCGGAAAAATTGCTTAGCAGTTGAAAACACTGGTTACTCTTCCGGAGGACCCGCTTTTGGTTCCCAGAGTCCACATGGAGGCTCACAGCTGTCTTTAACTCCAGTTCTAGAGGATCTGATGCCCTCTTCTGGCCTCCACAGACACAAATGCAGACATCACCCATAAAATAAAATTTAATAATAAAACTTAAAAAAGTTTAAGTTTCTTATGTTTTCAAAGCAAGCAAAACCCTCCTAAGCTTATGGGGAGGAAATCACTATGTACAGGTCATACTTAAAGTGGAGGTATGCCTCAATTGGTATTTTGAGGGTAGGATATAACTACAAATTGGAATTCTGCCTCCTCTTCTCTACACAGTTACTGACAGCAGTATGGCTTCACAATTTATCCCATATATGTGGTTGCATCTCAACATTTATTCTGTTGTTCACTTGTTCTGGTTTTGGGCAAGAGAGCTACATTTTCTTAAAATTCATTACCCATAAATTCTTAGGACTTTTACTCGCTTAAGATTCAGCTGAGGTTTTTTTTCTCTTAAGATAAAAACCTGATAACCACCTCTCCCCAACTCTTCATCTCTCATTGTGTTAGTTCCTGTGTTTCCCCAGTGATCACACAAAGCTCATGTCTGCCTAGGTGCCTAATTATCTCTCTTAGTAGACAATAAGCTACAATTTGTAATTATTCTGGAACATAGGGCAGAGTTCTCACTGAAGTAGGATCTCAACAGATCTCTGGAAATGAGTTCACAATTATCTAACCATCAACAGAAGCAGCAGAAGATGCTGTCAAGTTAACTGTTTTGTGAGGAAGTGCAAGGCACTACTACTACAGGCCAATGAACACAGCGAGCTCTCAGGAAGCAGCCAACACCAGCTACATCTGCATAATTACATCAAGGGTACTGATCACTTACGCTTATATTTAGCTAGATGTCTTCTACATTTGCTTAGCTAAAAGTTTGTGAGCATTGTAGCCATGAAGTTTCCAAGTGACTCACTGCTGGCCTGGTATAATGCAATCCCTTGAAGAAATAAACTAGCTGGGGTAAGTTCTTTTGGTTAAGATGAACTCCAATAGCTGAAGCAGGATCTAAGGTGGCTAATTTTATCTTTAATTCAAGCTCCTATTAACTTTCAACTATTTTCCTTTTTGCCTTCACTAATTCATTAGCCATAAATCCGATAACATCATTCTCTTTAACTATTTTAAACAAAACCCAAATTCTCAATCATGCCCTCAAAATGCCACTGTACTGGGTTCCTCTATTCAAACTCATCCTGTATTCTCTTCCTTGCCTACTAATAATCAGAAAGACAATGTAGCATGAATAATAAAAACCCAGAGATAGATACTGGGGGTCAACCGGAAGATCTGAAAAGCAAAGCGGCCAGCCACTGGCTCTTACCTCCACTCAGACTGAAAATGGGCGATCCTCCCTCCATGAGTGCTCAGACTGAGACTGAGCCCTGTCTCCTCCCGTTTTATATTCCTTGCTAGTGCTGGGATTAAAAGTGTGCACCACCACTGCCTGGCCTGTATGACTGCCTCATCTAGCTGCTTGACACTGCTCTTTAGATAAGTTCTCTTTATTATAACACAAATAATATACCACTATAAGATAAATCTAAAAGTGGTAGTTAAGTTCCAAGATTTTCCCCACCCTAGTTTATTGAGATGGAGTTTCATTTCAGGTAGTCCAGGCTGACCTAGAAATTGCTATGCTGCTGAGGATGACCCTGAATTTCTGCCCTTGTTGTTTCTACCACCCACACGCTAAGATGATAGGAGTGCGCCACCACATTTGGTTTCAGTCTCTTCATTTTTTTTGCTCTTAACTCAATCTTTTAACAAGAACTTTACAAAGTAATTCAAATTTTAGGTGTTCTCTGTGCACAGAAGTGTATGCTTGGGAATAAAGACAAGCTCTGTGAGAAACCTTAGAAAGCCACTGAAATGAAAATTAAACATACCCTGACAATTTCTTGGGAATTTTGTTAAAAATGCACATGTTCTCTAATCATAATTTAAGCATTGTATTTTTACAAGGAATAGCATTATTTTGATCTTGATGTCCTGCAGAGGCGAACTCAAATTTAGAACACTTTTTGATTTTCAAGAAAAAGAAAGAAAAATTAAATGAAGGGGCAGGGGATGTAGTTCAGTTGATAAATGCATAAAGCCTTAGGATGTATTCCCCAGCACTTAAAAGGAGGAATGGCACATGATTATATCCCAGCACCCAGGAGGGAGGCGGGATGATCAGAAGCTCAAGGTGACTTGTGACTATAGAATAAAATTGTTTGGTCTAGGATACATGATAATCTATCTTAAAAAAAAAAAAGTAAAGAAAAAGAAAAAGGAAAGCACCAGCTTAAAATAATTTATTTAAGAAAAGGACAAATCCTTTTGATAACCAGAATACTGTATCTTGTAAACACGGAAACTAACATGACCAACTCTACTAAATAGAGCTTGAGGAGGACAATTAAAAATGTGGGCATGGAAAAACAACATTTAAAGGAATTCATTCGAGGTGGTATTAACTACTTCCTACTTTAAAGATTTTCAGGACATGTAGCTCTAATACCAGGATCTCTTTTAGAACACTCTCCCTACATTTCCACAAGCTGCTATTCATTAATCTCAACATTCACTGGTGACAGATGGTAATTTGAAATTTTAAAGATTTATTCATGTGTGTGGGTGTTTCACTGGCATGGATGCCCATGCACTGTGTCAGGTTCCCTGGAAACGGGGTTATAAGCAGTTGTGGGCAGCCCTGTGGTTTCTTGGAATCACATTTGGGTCTTCCACAAGAGCAGCAGTGCTCTTGATTACTGAGTAGTCTCTCTGGCCCCCAGATAGCAGCCCTTTCTCTCACACTTGGGGCCAAATGTTTAGCAGGTTTTAAATTTTAGAAATCATGTAAGATGCAATTCTCTAGAAGCTGTGAAAACTAGTAAGTTTCACTTAAGTTTGAAGAAAAGTCATTTAAAGATAAAACCTTACCTAAACTGTAAGATTATTTTTCCTCTTTCCTAGCCAATCTCATATAATATGAACATGCATGCTTTGCTGCAGAAGTGTGTGCTGGACCATGAAATACTGCTTTAGTTTTGCTGGGGTTGCTATTTAATATAGTTTCATGAGTTCTCTGAATTTTCTGATATTTGAAAGATTCTAAATTTCAAGAGACACTTGACTTCAATAAATAGACAGAGAAAAAGATGTAAGCTTACTTTAACTGAGGGACACAACCAACCTTTCTGCAAGTGTTTTATGAAATGTGTGAAAAATTTTGCTTGAACCATTTCTGCTGAAAAGTATTCAGATTTAAGTAGTTCTCCATGTTACTTTTGCTCAACCCAATGCTCTGCGATGTTAAATGATTTATAAACTAATTAGACAATTTAGGAGGTCACATGGCTTGGAAACTAGGAGTCCCAGAGCACACGAGTTTAATTCCAAGTCAGGGGCTTGGAGATAATGAGCTGCAGGCAGAGTCTGGAACTTCACCCATCAAGTCGTACTCATTTGTCTACATATCTACGACTACTTTCCTGCTGCACTGGTGGAGCTAGCTCAGCAGTTACAGCAGAGACTGCAGCCCAGCAAGCCTAAAATATTTCCTATATGTTCCTTTACCAAAAAGGTCAGTTGACTTGCTACAGGTCACTGATCAGTCTTGGCCAGTACAATCTGATAGGTCTGGTTAAAACAAAAGCTGACTTGACTTTTTATCGAAGGCTTATTGATGCCAAAGAGAACTGGCCCAGTAAGTCAAAACTCTTTTTTTTTTTTTTTTTTTAAGATTTATTTATTATATATACACTGTTCTGCCTGCATGCCAGAAGAGAACACCAGAATTCATTACAGATGGTTATGAGCCATCATGTGGTTGCTGGGAATTGAACTCAGGACCTCTGGAAGAGCAGCCAGTGCTCTTAAACTCTGAGCCATCTCGCCAGCCCCCGTCAAAACTCTTATATCTTTGGCCAGATCTGGAGGAACACAAAAGATCTGATGATGATAATCTCATAAGGGTGTATAGAAAGGAATTCTTTTTTTTATTATAAACATTAAGCTCACTGGAAAGAATCCACACATTTTACTTTTGTTCATGTTGATATGCGCAGTTTCAAAGAGGTTGGAGAAAACAACTTTAAAATTACTCACCAGTACATTTTTTCTTTCTTTTAAAATAAAATTTATTTTCATTTTAATGTATGAGCATTTTGCCTAGATGTCTGTATGTGCACCACATGCATACCTGGTACTCCAGGAGGCCAGAAGAGGACCCAGAACTCCCATTGGAGCTACAAATAACTGCGAGGTGCTAAGCAGGTGTGGGGAACTGAACCTGGATCTTCTGCAGGAGCAGCCAGCTCTTATTGACTGAGCCTCTCTCCTGCCCCAGCCAGTACATTCTCTACATCCCAGCTGTGATACGTCTTCAAAAGACTCTCACCACACCCGACAAAGGCATTCCCAGCTCAGCTGTGGCTCAATAAACTTTTATTATTTTTTATTTATTTTTATTTAAAAGAATTTGTTTCCCTATCACAAAAATTAGCCACACTGCCAACAGCAAAGTTCATAGTTACACTGATGGCGGAGAATTCTCTGGGTATTCCCAATGGCGTAAAAGGAGGAAAAAAGTACTCAGTACAAATCCAAAACCCAGGATGACTTTGGAGAGACATCACATGCCATTTCTTTCTTTTCTCATCATCTGCTGCAGATGGTTTTCAGGAGGATCAAACACAATTTGACTTCAAGAAACCCTTTACACCAATTCTAGCACCTAATGGGGGAAACACAAAGAAGAGTTTCACAGAAGAGTTCTAAAACATCCAAAGTTTAAAGACACTTTACTGCATGTACTACTGGAAAATACAAATGCCTACTAACTGGTATAATGCCAAGGAACTGGAAAGAACCAGAGCTCATTCCTTCTTTCAATTCAAGCACTGTATGTAAAATTTCAAATTAAGTTACTGCGCCAATTAGGAAGTCTTTAAACTACGTGAAACTGTTGGATACAAATGGTGAGGTGAAGCATGCACGGAATATCTTTGAGTATCTTTTGGTATTTTAATACATTCTTAAGGAAAAATATTGTAAAGGATTTTAATATTTCTTTCTTCCCTGAATGAGCACTAGGTCAATGCTAGAGCAACAGCGATCAAGATTTTAAAGGATATCAATGTGGCCTTTCCTGTTGTTTCTTTCAACTTCAATGCTAACCATCTGGTATCAAAAAACTTGGTTAGATTTTTAGTGTTATGTTATTACCAAGCCATGAAAGTAAGCTGTTATGGTGATAAAAATAAAAGTGAGGAAAACAAGGAAGAAAATGGCTAAGAAAGAAAGAACACAAAGATGGTTGGGGGACTGTCAAGGACTGCTCCATGGACACTATAATTTTAGGTCATAAAGACCTGAAATGTGCAACCCTTCACCTTCTGCTTGAGCTTTACAGTGCTTTTTGTATGTACTCTGTAGTACATTAGGGTCCTCTAGATATGACAGGTCAATGCTGAAAAATGTTTGGTTCTAAGAATTATGGGATTCCATCGTAGCCTTATAGTTATTATAGGGATGTTAATAATTCCACTTGCTCCGTATGGCTGCTGATTAAGATGTTCTATTTTTAATCCATGTCTTGCCAAGAGAATGTGAAACTGAGAGAATAGGGACTTCAGTCAAATTCCAAGACCTGCCACCTTGCTTGAGGCCTCCCAAAAGGAACTAATAATTCTAATCAAAGGCCTAGCTGTCAATGGAGCTGGGGTCCCTCTTTAGGAAAGATATGACCAAACAGACTACCTGTCTAGAAAAGGCAACTGTCATATGAATCAGCTGACCCAAGCAGTCCTGCCTTCTTGAGTTTGTATGGTCATCTCCACAGGATGAGGTTAGTTTGGATTTTTCTCCCTTGGATGCTTCAGGCTACTTATTTATGAATTATAGGATGTTGTGGCAAAATAACACACATCATAAAAAATGCTTTCTAAAATTTCCAAAAGAATATAAGAGAAAGATGTTCTCTCAAAGTATGTGTTAGCACCAAACTTATATACATAAAAATTTCCATCCAAACAAGGTTTTGTTTAGAAAAACTTCACTGCTTAGCTCATCATTTATTTATATAAATAATGCATTATGCCCAAGGGCTAAATACTAAAAGTTATAATCAAATGAAAGTTTGATTTCCTTGAACCATTAACTAAAAAAGAAAGCATGTGGAACACTATGAGTCTGTGACTCAGACTATGCTGTTGGGTGCACACAGATTTTCAGATTACAGAACACTAGAATTTCCTCTCTATTCTGACTCCCACCTTAGTAGTAAAAAATTCTACTTGTTATGGAAGAGGAGAAGAGAAACATGAGGAAGAACAAAGTACAGATGAAAGCTGCAAATATATAGGCACTCGTGTTCTGCCAAATGTCCTACTAAATGTCCCATGTATGGCTGTGCAGGCCCAGAGTAAACACCCAACAGCCCTCACCTGTTTCTCTTTGACCATTTATCAAACCATCTAGCCCTCAGCCCCAACGAGCATTATCATCTCCATAGCTGTGAGCTACCTATTTCTTTCAATGTCAATTAAGTCATTTCTGAGTGCTGAAACCCCTAATTTGGAATGATCATGAAGGCTCAGTATAGCCGTATATTTCTAAGAGCCAGTTGCAGTTTAAAAAGTGGATCTGAGTTTAGACTGAGGGATGTATGAAATGGCTTACCTTAATTGTACCCTGGCTGTTAGCAGCAATCAACACATTGGACTCCTAGGGAGAAAAACAAAACAAAAACAAGAGCTTTAGGAACAGAGGAGAGTTCCTGAAGGGCAGATGAAAAGAGTAATTTCTTCCCCTTCTTCCTCTACTTCAATCTAAGATTCCAGGGGAATCTAAAATGGAAAGCCAGCTTTTGGCATGCGTAAAGATAACTTGAGAAAAGTGAGCAACTGTTTCTCTAGAACATTCACTGAGTTAGTTCAGACATTTTCACTGGGACCTTAGCATAGCATCAATGCTCTTGCACTGAAAGGGTATTTGAAGTGAAAGGAGCAGGAAGCAAATGGGATTTATCTACTCTTTCACTGATCTGAATTTAGAAAGCTGAGACTAGACAGAATTTCTATACCTGCCTCAGAAAAGAGTAATGCTCAAACGAAAGCTGTGTGTATGATACCAAAACTACCCCTAGACACCTGGAAAGGACTGGCTTGCAAAAAGTAACAACAACTAAAGCAAAAAACAAAACAAAACAACAACAAAACAGAACAAAAACTCCAATGTAGTTTCTTTCTTTATGTTCATACTTTCTGTATGTTTTAACAAATAAAGCTTGCCTAAATATCAGAGTACAGAGCTAAACCACTACAGGCCAGGGAGTCTTGTCATACACCTTTAATGCCAGGACTCTGGAGACAGAGGCAGAGGGATCTCTGTTAGTTCAAGGCTACCCTGGGCTACACAAGATTGAATCTGTCTAGAAGAGAAATACAGCTCATACAAAGGACTCAGTGCCTTTAATCCCAACACTAGGAAGGTGGAGACAGATGTGATAAGGCTGGTGCAGAGAGGAATATGAGGTGGAAGGTGATGGAGGAAGGTCATTGGTTAAATAATAAAGAAACTGCTTGGCCCTCATAGGTTAGAACATAGGTGGGTGGAGTAAACAGAACAGAATGCTGGGAGGAAGAGAAAGTGAGCTCAGATGCCATGCTCCCCTCTCCCGGGCAGATGCAGGGCAGCTCCTCTCACAGGCAGACACGATGAAGCAAGCCACCAGGTCAGACATGCTGAATCTTTCCCAGTAAGACTGGTGCTACACAGATTATTAGAGATGGGTTGATCAGGATATGAGAATTAGCCAGTAAAGGCTAGAGCTAATGGGCCAAGCAGTGTTTAAAAGAATACAGTTTGTGTGTTGTTATTTTGGGGCATAAGCTAGCCAGGCAGCCCAGGAGCTGGGGCGGCAGGAACGCAGCCCACAGCTCCCACTACAGAATGGCACTCAACGTGGGGCTCGAACCCACGACCCTGGGATTAAGAGTCCCATGCTCTACCGATTGAGCTAGCCGGGCAGGCGGCCAGGAGCCGGGCAGGACAAAAAGCAGGCCCGCAGCTCCCACTATAGGAAGGAGACAGCAACTCAGTGCAGTCTGAGGTTTGGTGGAGAGAGCTACAATCTGAGACAGTCTGAGGACAGGATCGCCCCTTCGGTCTGAGTGGTGAAAGAATTCTCTATGTCTGGCTGCTCTGTCCCTCTGATCGTCAGCATTAACCCCTATATCTGATTCTGTTTTTTGTTTGTTTTTGGTTTTATGAGACAGGGTTTCTCCGTGTAACAGTAGCTGTCTTGGAACTAGCTCTTGTTGACACCAGCCTGCTTCTGCCTCCCAAGTGCTGAGATTAAAGGCACGTGCCACTGTTGCCTAGCATGACTCTGGGCTTTTATTAATCCCAATTAGAATTTATGTCATACCCCAATCAACTGGTTGCTGCTTAAGAAGGGTTAAGACTCCACACTTTTCAAGAAGGCTATTGCTAGGAACAGGTACCATGAGGTGCTGGGGCCCTTAAGAACCATCCACTGCTATGGGAACATATAAGGACAATGAAAAGCTTTTAGATTTAGCATCAGTTCTTTCTTTCATTTTAGTTCTAGTGACTTTTTAATATAAAGGGGAAGATAGAAAGGAGAAAATGAGGACTGACTCTGCAATTAGCAGGGAACTCTTTTTGCTGTGAACTGAGACTATAAATTATGTAATTCAGTCATCTGATTCCTGAGGAAAGGGAACATGGGAAAGTGTGTTATATACTGACTGAGTATTCTTGTCTGGAACAGGACAGATACAATTCCTTTTATTTTTGTACATATTATACACACAGCCTTTTAGTGTACCTGCATTTATCCTGCAACCTGTTAAATAAAATCAAGTATTTAATTTTCCACCTGTAGTAGCATGTTGATGTTCAAAAGTTTCAGCATTCAGATTAGAATCCTAACAGACTATCTCACAATATATGTTTAGAATCAATATATAAATAGGACAATTTATCTAAATGACCACACATAAGGAGTTTGAAGGCTGTAGCACGCAAGATCATCTGATAACTACCAGCCATGTATAGGCACGTTTTGTTTGCAGTCTTAGGATTGGCATTTATAGATGACGTAGCTGTTGTTACCAGAGGTCCCAACACATTCTGTCTATGGAGACAGATAAATACATAACCTATTAAAAAGTCAATGTATAAACTGAGTAGCTCAAATGGTCTTGCAGGATTGACAGATACAAAGCACGGTGTCCTAAGAATTCTTACACACACTCAAAAAACTATTCAACACAGAAAACAATGAAATAAAGAAAATAGCAACATCATTGTATCTTAGTACATCCTTCCTCAAAACACTATACAAAGGAGTGATTTAGTACTAGATTTTCTTTTCAATCTAGCAGAAAAATAAAACCAGAAACATTACTTCTGTTATTAGGGGTTATTACTTAAAAGCTTTAAACAAGCCAAGCCATATTTGCATTTTGGATGACTGGTGTTTGCTCAATGTAATTGTAGTCTTGCTAGATGTAACTTTTTACTTGTAAAATAAAATGACAGTAATTCTCATTATCTTTTCCTTTCCATTTCTTTTTTTTTTAAACTGCAAAACTCTCCTCAAAGAGAGCTAGTACATTGTGTCCACTTTTTCTCCATCTGAGAATTAAAAGAAGACAACGAAAAACTTAGCAGGACTTTTTATAAAAATAGAAATCACATATACCAAAATTCGTCATAATACCAGCACAGTATTTTCTCTACAACAGTGTTTAACAAAAGCAGTATGTTAAAGTCCTAACCTGACAAAGAATAAGTATTTGCTTAGTTTAAGTTTGAGATTTATTTCTTAAGAGATATATTTGAAATGTAAATATATTATAAAATGTATTTTATAGGCACACACACAAAATATGCATAAATATAAATATTATTTCTGGCCAGGACACAGTAAACAAGTGGGATTTGTTCTCCGACTATGAACAAATAGGAGAGTGAACAAAACACATATGGCACCATTGGAGTACAGACAGTATAGCATTCTCAATCCCTGAGAAAAGAAGTCAATGCTATGACTCTCCTAACCACCCTAGGGCTTTCTGCTTAGAGCCAATTTATGGACCATAAAGTAGGGAAGGGGAGTCTAAGCAGAAGATGGGAGCTCTCTGAATTGAGAAGGCAAAGAATGATGTCCAGAGTACTGGGAGGATAGGATGCACTGATGGACTAGAATTTGTATGCAAAATATAAAGAAGCAATGCTTCAGTAACTTGCCTAGGGCTCAGTTCCCCTTGATTCTGGGTCTGAATAATAAACTGTACTTTTATATGGTGAAACTATACAGTGTCAAAAATATAATAATTTTTAAAAAGCAAAACTGTTAATGTACATTATTAAATCCCAGAGTTCCTAAAGTTCAAAGTTTTGAACAGCATGCAGCATAAAGAAAGCAAGCTCAAGAAACTGCCCTACTTCTCTGTATTTAAGTTTTACTAGAGCACAGCTATGCTTATTTATTCAAATATTGTCTCTGAAAGAATGCAGTGGCAGAATCCTAGCCTACGAATCTGAAACATTTGCTCTCCAGTTTTTCTTAACTGTCTCTTTATATTTACTCTAATACAGCTTAAAGAAGAAGAAAAGATCAACATAATCAAGTTCACCTGAAAAAAATTTAATTTTTAAAATTTAACTTTCTAACAGAATAAATTTCAACATTTAAAAAGAATTTAACAAAAACATGCATTATATAAAAACAAAGAGATGCAGCAATGACTAGGACAATGAAAATGGGAACATTAAAAGTAGGGTATCATAATTAAATTCAAGTAGACAAATGAAACACGGAAGACATAATCATAAGGACCCAAAGAGAAACATACAGTATTGAAAATGGGAACACAACAGTGAAAAAAAGGACAAGGCAAAGGAGAACACACACTATATCTGGCAAGACAGAAACAAACAAATACAACCAAGTCAAGGGGAAAACTGGTGGAAATTCAGAGATCAGCACTTCATTGATCAACAAAGTGAACACAGACATTGTGTACATGTATAATTGGAACCCCAAGTAGAGAAGGGGGAGCATATGAAGATGTGTGACAGAAATTTCGCATTATCAGAAAACAAAGATAAAAGGTAAGCTAATATCAGGAATGAAGGAAGATATATCAGTAGATATCCCAGGCATTAAAATATCATTATGAAAAACTTTATGGCAATAAGATTGACAACTAATAACATGAATTATACAAAAAATGCAAAATACCTCAATATGACAGAAGGAAAAGTTACTGACTAAGGAATGAGGAACATTTTCAAACATTCATAAAAATAAAACCAGCCAATTGTCTTTATAAGTAGATTTTTAAAAAAACCTTAAAATATATCATTAAAGTAATTAATCTATATAAAAAAGAAAAAACACATTAGGGGCTGGTGATTTAGAAAGCTGAGGAATTGAGCGCTATCTCTAGGATCCACAAACACAGGAGCAGAGCTAGCTCCCTCCCACAAGTTGTTCTCTGATTTCCACATTCAAGTTGCAGTACATACACACCCACACACAAAATATAAGACTTACACTGTAATAAAAATGTAAAAATACATGGACCGCGAGGGGTGAGCCCACCCACTGAGATAGTGGGGCTGATCTAATGGGAACTCACCAAGGCCAGCTGGATTGGGACTGATGGAGCCTGTGATCAAACCGGACTCTCTGATCGTGGCTGACAAGAAGGGCTGAGAAGCCAAGGACAATGGCACTGGGTTTTGATCCTACTGCATGTACTGGCTTTGTGGGAGCCTAGCCTGTTTGGATGCTCACCTTCCTAGACCTGGATGGAGGGGGGAGGACCTTGGACTTCCCACAGGGCAGGGAACCCTGACTGCTCTTTGGTCTGGAGAGGGAGGGGGGGAGAGAATGGGGGGGAATGGAAGGGAAATGGGAGGTGAAAATTTGTCATAATATATATAAAGAAAAAACAAAAGAAAAAATGTACACACATGAGGGGGGTGGAGGAATGGCACCAACAAAACAGACTGAAGAAACCAGACAAAAAGAAAAATATATATATTTATTCATATAATTATAAATATTTATATTTATTATGTATATAAGAAATAACATATATATGTTGTTTCTATTATATGAAGTTGTAAGGAAAACTGAAATCAGGAATCAGTTCGTGAAGATTAATAAATACATCAATATTGGCTTCTATCTTATTGAACTAATCATCTTTTCATGCACTTAAGAGAATGAAATCTTAGGAAAGTATTTAACAAGTACAAGAGAGCCTCAACTCTCATCACTACATACATAGACATTTCAAATTACACACATGCACACATCCAAGTGTTTTCAATAAAATAAAGGGTCTGGCTATAGAATGAAGGTTGAAGGAGGTGGTGTTTCTCAGTGTACAAAGCTTAGCTGGGCCGCCAAATGTTCCCTTCTTTGATATCTGGGAGAATGGAGCTTCTTCATCAAAAGAGAACAAGCTTATTCCAATCCCTTAATTCCTCCCTACTTAGGTGTCCTTGCTTAACATCATCTAGGATAATACTAAATGATTATGATTATTATTTGACTGACAGAATGAACCCTCGGTTTTTTGATTCATTCAAACAAATATCTGGTTTCTTAACAAACTTGACAAATAAGAGGAAAGGATTTACATTATTAATTAAAGAGATTTATCATAGCTTCAACTCTGAGATTAAGTTTCTTAATTAAGACCTTTCTATGTGCAGACTCAGTGGCTGTGTGGGGAGCTGGCCAGGTTTTATTTAGGCCATTTCTCAGTGAAGTTTGAACTTAACATTTTAGTAGACTGTTTTGTCAGTAAGCCCTTGGGTTCTGGGGTGTAGCACACGATGGTATGTTTAACTTCTTACATGAGTACTATGTAACCAACTTGGGCACTCATGATTGTGTAGGATGCACTTTACCCACTGACTCATTTCCTCAGCTCAAACTGAGACTTTTCTGAATGAGCAACAAAGATATTTTATACTGATATTTTTCCTTCTTATTTCTCTGTATGAGTGCTTTACCTGTATGTCTGTGCATCATGTGTGTGAAGTGCCTGAGGAGGTCATAAAAAGCATACCCTAGAACTGAAGTTACAGATTATGAATCACCATGTGAGTGCTGGAAATCGAACCTGTACCATCTGGAAGAGCAAGCCAGTGTTCTCACCTGATTAATCTCTCCATCCCCTGATTTTTTTAAAAAATAATAATTCCAAGAAAAGATAAGACAGATATTTTGCTGCACATAAATGTCATTTTAAGTGCTGAATAATTCCTAGTATCTTTATTGTCAGATATAAGAAAGTATAGCAATTAATTAGAGGAAAATTATGTATTAATCTGAACTTCAAATCTTAAGGTTATTCTAATGCAATAGTAAATAAATATATAAAACTTCAAGAATAAATTAGCGACTGATATTTACTTCTATATGCATGAAAATCAGCATTAAAAACTGGTATTAGTGGTTGTTTCCTGGGGAAAATGGTCTTTTAACACACAGAGATTAGTCTAGGAATATTTTATATTTTTATAGGACTAAGATGTTTTAACATTCTGGAAAAAAGGGACAATTTGCTACTTCAAAAATGTATTCAGTCAGTTCAAAGTAGTCAAATCTTGTGACTATTATTTTAGTGCATTTCCTTGCCTTTGTATTGGGAATTGAACTCAGGGGCTTGAGTTTGCTGGGTAAACTAGCAAACACTATTGCTGAGCTCAGCTACATGCCTGCTATTTTAAAACATGTCAGATGAATATAATCATAAACTCTCTGAGAAGGAAAAGAAAGATCCATCCAAACCATGAACCTACCTTCACTGGAATCAACAGATTCTCTTTCCTTTCCTTCCTGTTCTCTATTTAACCATGTTAATATTTAACCTTTAGGTTTGTGTCCTCAAAGTCCTTAGGTTCATTAATAAGCAGTCCTCAGTGGTAAACAGCAAAAAATTTAAAAGCCACAGTCTCAACCTAACATTAAAAAACTACATATTACACATGTGATTAGCTCCAGGTTTGGTATGTGATTATTCCTAGGCCACAAAAATAGTTACATTCAACCTTGGAGCATAACAATATAGACAGGTTCTGTAATTAATGATATTGAACAATGTACAGAATTATTATTAATATGGACATCAATTGGCTCATAATTATCCACCTGGTTAGATAGATTATATTGAATAGCTTTTAAAGAAGTTTGTGGATGAGAAAAATCAAGATAGGCATAATCATGTCAAAAAGGGTAAAGATATACACATATATCTACACACAGCAAATATAAATAAACTGATAGCACAAAACAAGGAGATATCTCCAAAAGGGTACCCTAAATGATTTAAATAACAAAGGAAAAATATATTTCTTGGCCTTGGTTAAATCATAAAAATATATCTGATATATTTTTTGCAAGCATAAATTAAGTTATATGCTTTTTTCTTTGCATTTTACCAATATAATATTTATGCCACTTATTAGTCAGGTCATTAAAGAAAGGAATCTTAGATCTACATTAGAATTTATTATGCTAAAAAATAAGGAAAACAAATATAATGATTAGAAAATTTTAAAATTGTTTATTGAAATGAATAGCTAGACCATGGATTTTTAACGGGCCAGGAAAATTCAGCAACCTGCTTCAATAACTGCCTCAAGCAAAATTTACTCAAAGAAATAAATACAGAAAGTTTAGAACCACAAACATGGTATTTCCATAATTAATTACAAATAAGACCAGTTGTAGTTGCTCACAGCTCACCCTGGTACTGTGGGCCACTCAATTTCTGCCCAGCTCCTTTCCTCCTGCCCTTCTCCCCAAAACTTAAGACTCAACCACAACTTCAAACTTAATACTAAGAAACAAGAACTTTTAATAAAAAGTACTTCATGAAAGCTACTTTCAATAACTGATAACTTTAGGTTAATTAGTCTAACCCATTCCCTAGAAAAATAGCACTTCTACATACATTGTACATCCTGGTTGTAGGTTCTTCAAACAAATAAGCCAACAGAAACAGTAATCTATTTTCACAAACCATCAACTATCCTGTAACCCCTGTACTTCAATAGCAGAGGAAGTAGTTCAAGGCTAACCTGAGTGACAAGGGACCGTGTTTCAAAAAACATTAAAAAGAAAAGGGCCAAAACACAGACAATGAAATCATAAAATACTTCCAAAAGGCTGAACTAGCTTTACTTGGTTTTCTTTTTTGTTTGCGTCTACAATCTAATACATTCAACCACCAGAGATACTGAACAAAATAATAAGGAAAACAGTATTTAGAGTGGTAGTTCAAAAAGTTGTATGGAGGGGAACGATCAGACTTAGCCCGCTGTCCTAAGTCAGACAGAGACCTCCATGTTTATGTAGGATTGCTGCCTTTTGCAGACAAAAGATACTTTCTCATTTGTCTACATGGTTGACTCTGCAGCTTCCACTTTTAGTGCGTTTTATTATTAATACAACATTTGTTATACAGTCTTTATATTCCAATATTCTTCATGTACTTCTTTATAATTCTAATTTCTAACTGCTTTCTCATCTAAATATACCTTAATACATTAAAACAACTTAAATGATAACAAAAAACAGCATCCAGGTAACAGAAAAGAACCACCAAAAAGGCATATTTAACAAAGGCAAAGTGATTCCTAGTCAGGGAGAAAAACTCTAAAAGTATGTACATAAAAGAAGGATGGAGATACACAGACACATGTACTCACCACACCTCAGTCACTCCAATGTCAAGTGGCCCACATCACATATTATCTTTGCTATTCAAGACATATACAGATGCCTTCAAGTTCCATCGCATGCCAAGATCTCATACTTGATAATACCTTGCATACGCTTGAGAACACTATTCACAATGATATCTATAACAAGGGAAACGATTCTGTACTAGTGATGAATATTAAAAACTTCTAAAAGAAAAACTGTACTTTCTGTCTTTAAAAAGTGATTTATTTTGGCTGAAAGACACTTAAGGAAATGCTAAACATTCTCAGCCATCATAGAAATGTAAATCAAAATAACTCTGAGATTCAGAATGTCCAAGATCAAAAATACTGATGACAGCTTGTGCTGGAGAGTATGTGGGATAAGGGGAATTCTCCTCCATTATTGGTTGGAGTGCAAACTTTTACAGCTGCTTTGGAAATCAGTATGGCAATTTCTCAGAAAATTAGGAAACCATCTACCTGAAGACCCAGCAATACCACTGTTGGGTATATATCCAAAGGATGCTCAATCATATCACAAGGACATGTGCTCAACTATGTTCATAGTAGCATTATCTGTCACAGCCAGAACCTGGAAACAACCTAAATGCCCCTCGATTGAAGAATGGATAAAGAAAATGTGGTATATTTACACAATGGAATACTACTCAGTGGTAAAAAAAACAAGGCCATTTTGAAATTTGCAGACAAATGGATGGATGGATCTAGAAAACACCATATTGAATGAAGTAATCCAGACCCAGAAAGACAAATATAATATGTACTCACAAATAAGTGGCTTTTAAACAAAGTAAAGAAAAATCATTCTACAGTTCACAACCCCAGAGAACCTAGACAACAAAGAGGACCCTAAGAGAGACACAGATGGAGTTACATAGAAAGAAAAAAAAGACACAATCTCCCGAGTAAATTGGGATCATGGGGATTACAGGAGATGGGAACAAAGATGTATAGCTCAATAAAAACAGTAAAAAAATAAATAAAAATGATTTATTTGTTTATGTGTATTATGTGCACCACGTGCCTGCAGAGGCTAGAAGAACATGTTGGTTCCCCTGGAACAGGAGATACAGACAGTTGTAAGCTGCTATGTGAATGTTGGAAAATGACCCTGGTCCTCTGCGAGTGCAGTGATTTTAATTGCTGAGCCATTTCTCCAGCACCAGAAATTTACACTTCTAAAATTGCTACTGCGAATTTCCCCTGGTCATACACATAAAGCTACTCCTAGAGTTCTGTGCTATTTTTAGAGATACTCTGTAACACTATGGGGGAAAATACACATGCACTCAAGCATTATGTATGAAATGAAGGGTAGGATACAAATAGCAAATTTAGTAAGTGGCACCAGGAAACAGGGTTAAAGACCTAGAAGCATATGAATGGGCAGAAACCTCTAAGGAACATCTTCAGTTTTTGTATTTTAGCATAAATAATACAAAAAGTAACTTAAAATTCTTAAAGGTCAATTTGTATAAAATGAATGTTAAAAATCAGAAGGCTGGCAAAGAGAGGTGTATAGCTAGAAAGGTGTATTTTATAGCAAAAAACAAAACCACCACCAACAAAAACCCAAACCCAAACCAAACCAAACCAAAACAAACAAACAAACAAATAAAAAACAAAAAAACCCAACCAGCTACAGATAAACTGCAAATTCATGGCATTATATAAGCATTTCTGTAGGAATTTTACAGAACAGAATTCACAGACAAAACTGGAGAGCTGGGTGTCTGTGAGGACAGTTTGCAAGCATTTGCTTACTGGCACGGAAACAGCTGAATACAACAGTATGTTTAAGGAAATATTAACGGAGCTGAAGGCAACAGAGAGGGCTGTATTCCCTAAAGGCTTTCTTCTATGATTTCTACATTAGGGGACAATGGGAAAATGTGTAGGGATAAGTCCTGCCCCTTAGGGGGCGTATTCGCCTCGGGCTAATGTTTACCTATAAATCTGGTAAGCGTGCTCGCAGTGCTTGCTTCTGCTTTCCTGGTCTCCGCAGACCGGTGGTTCTGTAAGTCTATTTCCCCATTAAAGCTGTATATATTTTTACAATCTGTCTGCATTCGTTTACGCCGTTACATTTTGGTGGGAGCTGCGGGTTATGTTCCTGCCGCCCCAGCTCCTGGTAGCCTGGCTAGCTCATGCCCCAAAATAACAACACACAAACTGTATTCTTTTAAACACTGCTTGGCCCATTAGCTCTAGCCCTTACTGGCTAATTCTCATATCCCGATCAACCCATCTCTAATAATCTGTGTAGCACCAGTCTTACCAGGAAAGGTTCAGCATGTCTGACCTGGCGGCTTGCTTCATAGCATCTGCCTGGGAGAGGGGAGCATGGCCTCTGCTCCAGAGAGCAGAGCTGTTGAGTCTGAGCTCACTTCCTTTTCCTCCCAGCATTCTGTTCTGTTTACTCCACCCACCTATGTTCTAACCTATGAGGGCCAAGCAGTTTCTTTATTTTTTAACCAATGACCTTCCTCCATCAGGAAAAAGCATGAGAAATCTTTTTTATGTGCTGTTGTTTTGAGGAAGACAAACACTGCTAAAATGACATTCAGGAGTTCTTTCCCTAATTCTACAGACTAGAAAGCGCAGTCTGTAAAGCAAGAGTGGGTATAGTGGAGGCACCGATGCAATCGTACTACAGCTGGGAAACTGACTTTGGCTTCATGGCACGCACTTGTGGTTGGCTCAGAACTACATTTTGAAGAAAGGTATCAACAGTTGAGATGTCCAAGAAAGTGAAGTCTGAGCATATCAAATCTTCTAGCTTTGTTTGCTTAGTTGTGTTTTTATCAGTTAAGACACATACTCCCAGTAGCTCTGCTACAGGAACCACCTTTGAAAATGGGACACTTATACTTCATTTGCCTAATGTTTATAAAACAACAACAACAACAACAACAACAACAAAAAAGACTAATTTGTCCCTTACAAACTGAGTGAAACTACTCCCCTTTCACTTGAGTCTAGGCAAATGTGTAATAGGAGACCTTCTGATGCCAGAAGGCTGAAAACTCTACCTTTAGTTCATGCTAACAAAGCCATTTCCTGAAAATGTCTTGTGAAAAGGCAGGGCATTCAACTCTGTATATACAGATTATGGATTGCTTCACTTAAAAAATCCAAGGAACCAATCAATGACAACCTCCATACCATAATCTTTTCCTAAAATCATCTGCTTCTTTATAATATAAATACCCAAGTCCTATCACCCTTAGTGAGGCAGAGTTGAGAATGAACCATCCTCATGTTCTCATAATAGACTAATTCCCTTCTTCCTCCTCTCCCTCCCCTATGGCAGACACCAGCATAGAGGATAAAACAAAGAAAGAGGCTACAGTTCAGGACTGCTCAAAGAACAAATTCTTTGGGGAAAGCAGTACACAGGAAAGACCAGTCAAAGGTTTTAATATACTGAGAAAATTTATCAAGCTAACTGACACTAAACAAAAAGTTCAGGATATAGCTTTTAGCACACACTACAGTTTAAGAATTGTTAAGACAAACCATCATACATTTAAATGTTTGGTATTTATATTATGAAGTAGAAAAAAACTCCCACAGTAAAATGTGAAAAGTTAAGGGGCAAGCAACATTGTTTCTTTTAATGTAGGATGAAGACTAGAAGAAAAGACACCCAAAATTAACAGCTTTGTTCAAGTGATAGAATTACACAATTTTTCTTATTCTTTATTTTCTGAAAGTTCTCTACTTCTAAAAGAAAGTTGAACACTCCAAAGCACAAACGATGCAGGGATAAGGAGTAGTCTCTTGAGTAAGTCAGCTGCATTTATATTGTCCCACTACTGAATATAAAATTTCTGCTTGGCCAGGCACAGCTTTATAAAATGATAGGATCAGAATGTTTGTCATTATTTGTAACATATTAACTTAATTGGCATAAAACTCCATAATTAAAATGCAAATATTAATACAACCAATCAAAATCTCTTGCTTATTTCAAAGCACTGCTGTTTATCAACAAGAAAGATCGTATTTAAGGATGAGAGAGCTGTTGGGCTACAGATGTATCTATATCTGGTCCACAGTTCCACTCACAGCATCTCAGAGTGACAGCACATCAGTACAGAAGTGCCAGGAGTGCAGGGTTTACATGAGATTGCAAACAGAAAAGTCCATTATTTTCTCCAAAAAGAATAAAGCTTTAAATAAGCAGGAATACTTCCCTTGGAGTTGTTACCCATACTGCAATCCTTTTCTTTTTTTGGGAGGGGGTTTGGCTACTTCTGCATTAAGTATTTACTAAATGCATTTTTATTCAACTAGAAAATGTTTTTTTCATTATGTACATTTCAGTATCTCTAAGTAGCATTCATAAAACTTTTAACTTAAAGGAAGTGACAACCATTATTCAGTGTTCCTACTTTCACAGAAATAAAGAAACCTGGTATGACAGACAAACATTCAGAATCTAAACTCACACTCCTTTCTACCTCAAAGTATTTTGGACACCTTTAAGTATGGTGGGGCAACAAATGGTTGCATCATTTGTTAAACTTCAAAAAGACCTGCATAAGATCAAGTCATCACCATTCAGCACTGGGGTACAGTGGGGTGGGGTGTTAGCCAAGGAGCTACTGACAGCTGATGACTTCAAGAGGAGGGAGCACCAATTTTCTTAGAGTGTGTGGCCCCAGGTAGGTCAACTCTAGTGGATAATCCCATACCCATGAGCATATTAATTTGTAGGCCAACACAAATTAAGAGTGGAGGTGTAAGGATATCCAATTTAGAGAGGATGGGATGGCGCGAGGCAGGAGTCTGGGAGCAGTCAGAGGGAAGAGGGAATTGATTGTGATCAAAACACATTATATAAAAGTATGATATCTTCAAAGAATAAAAATGATATTATTTGGTAAAAATTTGGTCAATGCCTTCTTAAATAATATTTATTTTTTTCTTAGAAAAGGCAGAATCAAAAAAGGAAGCAAACAGCTAAAGATCCATGTTAATTTTATTAGTTAAAATTTTGGCGTAAATAAAACAAGAAAAAATTGAGTTATTTTAGTATGTCAAGTTCTATTACACTGTTACAGATAATATAAAAATGTCAATGATGAAATATTTTAAATGTTAAGTAGAAGACTTCACAAAGCTTATTTGTTAACTTCCTTACATTTACTACGGAATTCTGCTAAGTTGATCCATATAATACTGGCCAGTAAACTAAGGAAATTCTATACCTCAAACAATTTACTCTGAGAAAAAACTAACAACATTCAGTGTCTTGGAATTTTGTCACGGTTTTGAATGTCCCTGACTTTCTACATCCTGGATACTAGAGAAGAAACTCAGAAGTTGGAAACACATTCTTGGAAGTCAGGGTCCACACTCACAATCTTCTTTCACTCTCAACACAAAGAGTTCATTTAGACTGGCCCTCTTCCTGACAGTCAGCACTATTTTCTGAAGTGTCATAACCATCTAGCTAAAGGAAGGAGAAAGGATGATAAAAGATGAAGAGAAACAGTTGAAAAAAGTGGCAAAGAGAAGCTCCTCTACTATATATTCACTGAACAGTTTTCAAAACGCAGTAAGTGGAGAGTCTTCTGTCATGTGATTATATACGTACATATATAAGATTTATAGACATGTATGGTTTGTCATTCATTCACTCATTCATTCATTCACTATGAGACCTCATCATTAGCAAGGGCTAGAAAATGAGATAACTGGTTTTAACCTAGCAAAAAAAATTATCAAAGCTATATAGAAGGCTATGGCATAGAGCACCAGCCTCTACAAATCTTTAAACTCAGTAGGACAAGCAACCAACCTCTCACAGGCAGGGTTTCACAGGGTTTCTCCTTTACCTTGGAGTAAGTGTACATATTATCAACTAGAGACAGCTGAGATTTGTGCAGCTTACCTCAATACAACACACTGTTTGGTTTCCAAACACTCTTACACTGTTCAATATACAGAGGCAAGGCCAGTATGCCAATTCATGGTTCTGTGATACCAGTCCACTGATAGTGTTTTATAATAAATTTAAAGTTAATTTGAAACAAAGATATGAAATTTTATATTTGTCTTAATATATTTCAATGAGACAGTGCTGTGAGAAGGCAACTGAAGACAGGTCCTATGATATATTCATCTGCACACATTTTGTATTTTATATCTCCACTCTCTGAAGTTCCAAGACTCAAAGAATCTTTACCTTCATGTCTTTTACCAACTTCCTAAAGTTCTCAAAAATAATCCCTTCTAATTCTTATTCATGTAAAATTACTTGTCTTCCTATGTTTTAAAGTCTATTCTTGAATATAGTAAATGATAATCATCCTTTTCTTCATTTCCCATCATTTTTGCAGCACTGTTCTTTGTATGGAGGACAAAGGCTGACATCCAGTGTCTTTATCAATCATGTCTCACCTTACTTTTCTGAGACTCACTGTCAGAAAACTCCAGGGACGCTAGTATTTCTGCCTCCATACTACTGGGCTATAGGGATGGCCACTGTGCTTAGCCTTTCACGGAGGTACTAGGGGTCTAACTCAGTTCTTCATGCTTGAACAGCAAGTATTTTATAAACTTAGCCATATCCCAAGCCCCTCTGTGTCTTCTATATACTTCCTCCTAACTTATCCACTGACTAATCATTGTCATCCTTTCCTTTCATTTAATTCATTAAATGAATTCATTGTGGGTTTTCATTTTAAAACTTGTTTTCAATTCCCAAGTGAAACTGTCAGTCCTGTCTTTAATTTTATAAGCACAGATACGTATAAGCCAGCTGAGAAAACTGTAGTATAGTGCTGCTGTGATTCTGTTTCTATTGTGTGCTGCTACAGTGAATTTTTATTTATGTTGTCTTGTATTTTGCTATGCCTGTTTAGTTGCTACTGTGTCCTACATACTATATTTCCAAAAGCAGAAAAAAAAGAGAAAAGAAACTATGTTAATCTTATTTTATAGATAATTTAGGTTATCTATTAGGTTCTATTAATACCAGTAATCTAGAACCCCCTAAATTCAATTTCAAGAATTGATAGGATTTGGAGCTGCTTTTTAAAGTGACAGTTTTTCTTCTACCATTTTACCCTAGGTTGTATTTCTTTTGTGACCTAAAGATTGTGAGTCACTCATACCATGTAGCTTAGAAACACTAGACTCTGATTTCTCTGCCCTTAAGAAGCTGCTCTGAGTGTGTTCATTCCTAGTCTGGTAATTCTTCTGTCTTCTTTCAAAGCAGATTAGGATGTGCTAAGAAACACATTGTTACATGATTTTGTTATGGGAACATCACATCATATATGTACAAAAAGCTAGATGGTCCAGCCCCAAACCTCCCCAAGTTATACATAGAGTCTACTGTTCTTAAATTACAACCCGCACTTACTGTATTAATAATAAACACTCTAGGAGATAGGTAAAATATTTGGTGTTAAGCATTGTGCATCTAAACACAGAAATAAAATGCTATGCTAAAATATGGTACAGAAGGTGTATATATCATGGTACATTTATATCTGGCAATGACCATCAAACAACATGCAGGACTGAAACCTGTTCTGGTAAGCAGTGCACAGTAGTAAATGTGAAGGGACAGAACATAGAGGTCACTGCTGTCACATTTATAAACACTGTACACTTAGGTCACACCAACTATAAACCACGCCACCACCACACCCAGGGAATTTTGATGCTTGTCTATGATCTAAGAATTTGAGAGATAAAAGGTGGAGGACTGAAGAGTTTCAGGAAAGCTGTACTAACTTAACTAGACTTTCTCTCCAAATGAACACACACATGCCAAAAGGAAGGGAGGGAGGGAGGGAGGACAAGACAAAACAAAACAAACCCTACTAACAACAAAACAATACTTGTATAGAAGTTGGTACCAGGTAGTTATTGCTGTGATAGGCCTGCCCATGATTTTGTTTGGAGGTACATGGACTTTGGATTATAAAAGCAACTGAATGCTTTAAGCAAGGCTTAAAGGGCTCTCCTAGTAGGAACAGGGAAAACAGTGGTGTGAGGGTGATCTGAACTGTGGGGCCTGTTTCAGAGAAGAAACTAGTATGTGACCTACAGACTATTCTTATATTTTGCTGACAAATGTTGCTGGTTTCTGCCCTTGTCCAAAAACTCTGCCTGAGACTAAAGTGTAGAGATTTGGATTAATTACCTTGGCAAAGCAAATCTCAAAACAGCCTAGTATAGACATTGTCAAATGGTTTATTAGTGGTAACTCTTAGGCAGATCCATAATGAAGCAAATTGACCAAGTAAAAAATGTAAAATGTACAGGTTGAGAAGAAGAGAGGCACCAGGAAGTGGAAGGGAACTAAACTGTGTTCAAGGAGATAAACAAATTAAAAAGTGAAACAGAGGGAATGGTGACCTCAGGACGGGACTGCACCACCCTGCTAAGATTTCAGGAATTAAAGAACAACTTTAGTCCAGGTGAGGTGGTGCCCACCTTTAAATTCAGTACTCAGAAGGCAGAGAGGTGGGCAGATCTCTGAGTTTGAGGCCAGTGTGGTCTACAGACCTGAGTTTCAGGATAGCCAAGCTTAGGCAATAAAGGATACCACTGAAAGCAGGAAGTTGGTGAAGATATAACTCAATGAAGGAGCCATGTTCCAGCTCCACTAAGCCGCAGAATTTGGCAGCTTCAGCAACATGGTTTTGGCTTTAGAATCAAGGTCAGAAGAAAGGGGGTTATAGAATCTTCCTCCTAGACTAAGGAGAGCCGCTGAGACCAGATATGTGTCAGGGGTGTTGTTGTAATTTTGTTGACCCTCCCTGTCAGTATCCTGTCCCTTTAAGAGACAAGCTCCACCCACTCCCAATCCCCCCCCCACACTGAGGCAGCTGGTCTAGGACTCTCACTCTCACTAGCTCTTCTAACAAGGCAGTTCTCTGCCTCCCTCCTCCCCCTCCTTTCTCTTGCTCTCTCTCTCTCTCTTCATCCCCTCCCTGCCTCCCTCTACACTCCCCTTTAATAAAACTTTACATTCAGTCTCTGTCAGCATGACATACTCTGTTTTCTATCTGCCTGGTTCCCCACCTGCAGGGACATGCTAGGGTCACTCCTGACAAAATCTTTCATTGGTGTGTTGAACTCGGCAGGCTCTCCCTTTCAGGTGAGGGCTCCTGGGGATTCTTTTAATGTTTAACCCTTTCATAAGGTCACTTTTCCAACTCAAAATCATTCTACACCCAACATTGACACTAACCACTTCTGACCATGCCCCCATGATTTGTATTGGAGGTGGTTCCACCACATGAAAAGACCCAGTATTGGTCAACCACTTGTCTATCAGACTTACAGCCCCTTGCTCTAGCCCCCAACTCCATGTGACAATGCAGGGGTTCGGTTTGTGTCCACCCATTCTCATGGCCCCAGGACCTTGTAAGTGATGACTCAAGGCCAGTCTGAGCCATGGTCCATACTGAACTTTTGAGATACAGGAGTTCAGTTTCTTGGACTTTCTTCTTTCCTTACTCATGAAAACTGCACCTCCCCCCTCACATACCAAGCTACATAGCTGCCCATCGTCAGCTTACATTCTGCCAATGATCGGTAGTTGGAAGTTTTATAAGAGAAAGAAAGATGGTAATGTTATAATTTTGCAGGCCTTCCCTGTCAGTACCCTGTCCCTTTAAGAGACAAGTTCCACCCACACCCAATCTCCCCCTTCCTGCTGAGGCCAGCTGGCTCTCTTCCTCCCTCCCTCCTCCCAGCTCTTCTAAAGAGGCAGCTCTTTGATTCCCTCTTCCCCTCTCCTCTCCCTCCTTCCTCCCCTACATTCTCCTTTAATAAAACTTTACACTCACTCTCCATTCACATGGCATATTCTGTTTTTTACCCACCAGGCACTGTAGGACCTGCTAGGGTCACTGTGTGAAACTCTGAAGGCAAGGCTTGCTTTAGTCCAGTATTTCCAAACTATATACTTCTTTCCTTCAATTTTGGGGTCGTAATGTGTATCCTGTGCTATTATATATTGGAAGAATGTGATCTGCTTTTTGATTTCGATTTCACAGGGGATTACAGTAAAGAGATTGTATAAATCTCAGAAGAAACTTTGAACTTTGGAGTCTGCATTAAGGTATGGCTACAAGCCTAGTGGGGCCAGGGAGTGAAATGTGGTGGTTTGAATAGGAATGGCCCCCACAGACTCTTGGGTTTGAATGTTTGGCCCATAGGCATTTGCTTAGCACTATTAGGTGTGGCCTTTTGGGGATAAGTATGTCACTTTGGAGACAGGCTTTCTTTCAAGTGTCATATATGCTCAAGCAACACCCAATTTGGCAGTCTCATTCTCCAGCACCATGCTTCCTGCCTTGACTATAATGAACCAAAACCTCTGAATGTTTTTCATAAATAATCTTCTTCTTCTTCTTCTTCTTCTTCTTCTTCTTCTTCTTCTTCTTCTTCTTCTTCTTCTTCTTCTTCTTCTTCTTCTTCTTCTTTTTTTTTTAAATAATTCACTTCTTTATTTAGTAAAGTTTCTAGCTTAAAATCTGAGCCGTATACTTCAGCTTAGGCCTATACATTAATCTTAATAGTCTCTTTCTTTGACCTGATTGGTCCTCCTGAAAAGCCTTCTGGGGTGACAACATATACAAAATTGTTTTCAGTAACACCAATACCATCTAGACTCCTTAAAGACAGGTGTGAGACTCACAGGACTTGTCAGACATTTCAGAAGTATGAACATGAAGCGTGCAAATGCATAACATGCGTCTCTGTTCATCACAGAGTTGCCTGCACACAGAGGGCTCACTGCAAACAGCCTGTCCTATGAAGGAAACCCTTCTGATATTGGTAACCAGGTTTCCAACTTTTTAAGGACATTGTTAGGACTGTAAAGAGTTCTGCTGGGTCTAGACCTGGATGGAGGTGGGTGGTCCTTGGACTTCCCACAGGGCAGGGAACCAGGATTACTCTTAGGGATGATGAGGGAGGGGAACTTGATGGGGGAGGGGGAGGGAAATGGGAGGTGGTGGCAGGGAGAAGGCAGAAATCTTTAATAAATAAATTAAAAAAAAAAAGAGTTCTGCTGTTCACTAAAAAGTTTCAAGTTCTTTCTTGGCTCTCCAAATTCCTGTTTTTGTTGCCCCCTTTTCAGCTATACTTAATAGATAACATCAATTTTTGAGCTCTGGGATAAACCGAGATTATTGCCACACACACAACTTGTCACCAACAAACACATACTCATGTGATGTGTTACAGCGCATGAACTTTGGTATAACTTTCATAATTCTACACGGTGAGAAGGCTCATACAAATTACACAGTTCTATTATTATCAAACCTGGAGGCTGAATCACAAATTTTAAAAGGACACCAAGAGTGTATCAAATGAAACTGCAGCTGGAAGTCAAATACTTTAAATTATGTGTCATGTCAGAATTTTTTGTGTTGAAAATAAAATTAGGGGTTATGACTCAGTGGAAGAATTCATTTTTCCTTGTACAAGGCCGAGGGATTAATTCACAGACCCTAAACACAACCTACATACAACAACAAAATTTCTCCTTCTCCCTAATCAAGCATCTAAAAGACTTTTAAAAAAATGGCACTGACAACTGTTAAGACATAAAATAATAAAAATAATTCTTTCTACATATAATTCATTGAAATCTTTAAAATGTATAAAGTGAAAAATTTGATGATCTGATTTTTATAACCCAGCAGTGTAACTCTCTTGTAAATAAATTGAATGATTAAATATTACTATATATCTGGAGAGTTAATTCTACCCTGAAATAGTATTTAATTACGAATACATTAGCTAAGCCCTTTTTTTGATCATTAAGAAAGAGACACAGATGATATTCTGGAGGAACTTCTAGTCTTAAAAAAGGTAACTCAAGTATGCACATGTGTACTGGGTATATGAGATTCATCAAGATACTGCTTTACTGGTGACATTTTAATTAGTGCCTAAAACATCCATTTTCTCTGATGATAAAATGCCAGAACAAAACAACAACAAAAAACAGAAAAGAAAAAGAAAACACCTACCATTTACCTAGCTATACCTTAAATCTAAAACAAAGACAATAAAACAACCAATGCTAAGTATTCGTAAACATTATGAAATGCCATGGTTAAAATTATATGAAAACTTACCCCATCTGATAGTGCCCGCCAACACACAGCACTAACAAATTCATTTGTATCATCTTCTTTCCGGTCTTTGTCCAGAACACTCTTGACTGTATCAAACTTAAAAGTCAGCAAAGTCTTAGAAAGTCCTTTATAGTACAGGTAGAGGGAATTGTTTTCACTTCCTGAAAAGAAATAATAAGTGCAATCTTTTTAGAATGGGAGAACCTGGAATTAGAATACATACATACATACATACTCACTTGAGGCACTCTTGCTATGTTGCCCAGATCGTCCTTAAATTTAAACTGTCTTCCTCTGCTTCTCAAATGCTGGGGTTCATAGGTGTATGATACTACGGCTAGCTAAGAATACCATCCTTCCTATAATCCCTACACTCTGTCCTAGAGATTGAATATAAGGCCTTTGGCTACAGTGAACTACATCTCTAGACCCAGTTCCAGAACACAACATTTAGATAGTAATTATTAATCCAAGTTTTAGCAAAGAGACCAATTATCTTTTATATTCAACTTTGAAAGACAAGGCTAATTAATTGGGAACTATGGGAGAAGGAACAAAAGTATAGCTTACTAACCTAAAGAAATAACCATTGCTAAATGATGTGACAGTGCTTATGATTCTAAGTTTGAAATGTTTCATATTAAAAAAAAAATACCTATAGCAGAGGTCTATACATTTAAAAAGCATCTATGAAACAAGAATCTTAAACTGCATTTAAAAAATATTACAATGTACAGAGGAAAAAAAAAGTTGTGGTACTTGTAAAGGCCAATTTGAACAGCCTAAACAACTCAATTCTCCATTCCCCATACAACATTACCCTACCAATGAGAAAGTTGAACTAACACATTTTAGGAGCCTCCTAAGGATAAACGTGCTGCATATCTACTTTGGTGGTAATCAGGCTCATACATTAGGAAAAAATAAAATTTACTGAATAAGGGCCATGTCATTTAAAAGTGTTGACAATTCTTTTATTAGAACATTTGAAAACAGAAAATTGAATTTTTCCACGTCTGATTTAAATTTGCATAAGTTATATATTAATAAAAAATCCAGAATAACATTCATGCAATCCAAACAGACTGTTTAATGAAAAGGATACTAGACAAGACAAAATAAAAATAATGTTTCTGAAAAGATGTCTTCTTGAAATACTAGTAGCAGAATTTAATAGTTTTTATAGTTTAGATAATTCCAACAAACATTATGGCATGTTTAGAAATACTAGAAAGCAGTTAAAGATCTTTTTCATTACTAAGAATACAGGGCTTGGGTGCAGAAAAGAAACACTAATGCTCTCCAGCATGACTGGAGAAAGAATTCAGTCCTAAGCATTAAGTGATGCTGTCTTCGGAGAACACAGATCATTTTTCCACTGAAAACTACCATGACATGTCTTTGCAAAAAGTTACTTTTTTTTTTGATGGTTTCATTTGTTTATTGATGCAAATGGTAAAGTTTTATAACAAGAATTTTTATATTGTACATATTTGAGAATAAGTAAGAGTTTAGATCTGCAGTGTTTTTGCAGTCTGAATCTTATATATAGTACAAGAATATGGTTAGTTTATCTTAAAAACAATTCACTATAGAAGTCTATAATGAGAAAATGAGGCAATCTACATAACAATTAGAAAAATTGTTAGATGATACACATTCCTATTATAAATAACATTTTACAAGCATTCAACTTTTTTATAATATCACTAGAAAGACAGTGTTAATATTTATAAAAAGTTTCTTTAAAAATATAATTTCACTTACCACAAGCTATATAATCTCCATTGGAAGCAAGTCCTACGAAGTTTTTTTCATTAATATGACCCTTGAAGGAACGCAGACAGTATGGTTTCCCCACATTCCACAGTTTTAGTTGGCTGTCTGTTGAGCTGAGATAAATACAAAGAAGACTAAATTTTAGATTTCATGGTATGAAACTCATCACCATTAGTAATTAAAAAGCAATCCAGTTTTGTGGTTAAGAATGCAGACTTTGGTGCTGGTGTGTCTGAGTCTTATGTTCTCATTGGTCAATGTTTTAACAGGTAAATATGATATATAATTATCTACTTTATAGAATTAAATGGGCCTGGACCCAACACTGTGAAAACCAAATTCATCTAACATGCTTTCAATAATATCTGGGTAAATAGGAAATAGCATTGTCACCCTATCAATAAATAATGAGTCTTTGCACTCAGAGATGTGCTCCATTTTGGGAAGACCCTCATTTTTCTTGTTATTGGTATACTAGACATAAACTTTTCATGGAATTCCTACATGTGAGAGATACGGTTGGAAAGCACACAATGTAGTTTATTTTGCTGACAGAATATATAGATCTTATTGCTTACCCAAAACTCTCTTTGTTTTTTCTAAAACCCACTGGTAATTCTAATAGACAAATTTAGGACTCATACTATTTTGCAAATTGCTTTCATATATTGAATTGCTTACTTTATACTTTTTGTATACTTTTTTAAGGGATTGTATTAATGAATTTATTAAGGACTACAAAATTAAATCATTTTGAGCAGGACACTATGGTACACCTTTTCCATATATTATTTTATTTAAAGATTTAAAAACTTAGTGCTATTAGCCCCATTTTGAAGATGAGGAAATTGAGGTTCAGAAGGTTACAACTGTATAGAGACAAGATTCAAACAGTTTGATTTGAGCTCCTTTAGAAATCCCAGCACTTGGGAGGCAGAGGCAGGCAGATCTCTGTGAGTTTGAGGCCAGCCTGGGCTATAAGAGCTAGTTCCAGGACAAGCTCCAAAGCTATAGAGAAACCCTGTCTCAAAAAAAACAAAAACAAACAAACAAACAAACAAAAACCAAAAAAACCAACCACACACACAAAGAAAAAGAAATGTGCTTTAATCTATTTTATTCCACAGTATTGCAATGACTTTCCTTTTATGTTTTCATTTAAAACTTCATTAAAGTTATTTACTGCCTATAATAGTTATTCTAAAGGAAGAATTCTCTTTAGCTACCACTAAATTTAAGTTTGTGAATTCATTACCCACATTAACTCCCTTGCAAAGTTCAGTTTTGAATATTTTTTGTCCTCTTTTGTAACTGAACTGAAATCATTTTTGCAACATCACTAAATTCTTATTTACAGCAACCAATGTGAAGATGAAGATGAGATGCAAAATTCAAGGCCCTGGTGTAAACAAGCTTCTAAGAGAGATAAGTAACTAACTTAAAAAGAAGAAAGCAAGAAACCAGTAAATTTGTGTGTGTGCAGAAATTAAGAATGAATATTTACTAGATAATAAGAAAACTATGAGAATGATAAACAAAACATGGAACTACCCATGTTATTAGAAAAGTTCTGTAGTTTCCCATTGGAGATTACTTTGTATCACTGATATTTTCTTACCTTCAAAAATAGCAATTAAGATTTTATAAAAGGACATTTGCTGAGTATAAACAGACACACTTAAAAAGTTATCTTTAAAACAGATTTTACTGTGAAACTGATGTAGGTTATTATAAAAATCAACAAAATATTTAAAACCAAAAACCATTCTACTACTATGTTGAAAGCAGACCTATAAGTAACACATACTGATTGACTTTAATCAAATAAATTATTTTTCTTTATACTGCATCAACCATGTTGGTTACCTCTTCAGGAGAAGCAGTAGCAGATCAAATTTGAAGTTCAACTGTTAATTAAATTACAAATATCACTTAAGAGGGCTTATCAGAAAGTAACACAGTCTTTTATTTATAAGTAACATAAAATAAACAATGAAGGTAAAATACATGTATTTTAATTAAAGACATGTAAATCTGTCACTTGAGAAAGAAAATACAATCCAAGGTCACTCTTTGCATATACCCAAAACATCAATGCTGAGACCTCTGTACCAAACTCACCCTCCAAGGGGAGTAATACTCACGCAGAGACAATTTCTTCACCACTAACAAACTTGGCATAAGAGACTGCTTTTCTGTGTCCCTTGAATACCATTATTGGTTGTTTAGTGTTACGAAGATCATAGTAGTGAACACAGTGATCTAAAAGAAAGAGATAAATGTAGTAAATGAAGAAAAGGAAGGAAAACAACTGAAATGGATTTGGTGTTTACATCTGAGTAAAGTGGTGGCTGAGTAAGAGCGATCGATCATCTTCACACAGAAACATTATTTTGAAGCCTTGTTTAAAAACTACCCTCGCAAAAGTTAGAACGGAGTCCAGGAGAGAGATCTCAGTATCTTGTTTAAGCCTAACAGAAGCAAGCAGGCTATAAAATACAAAAGACAACAACAAAAAGAAAAGAGCTGCCCACAAACCTCTCCTTAATTCCAAATAACACAGCATACAAATAAGCCATTAGGTAAGGGAAGAAGAAACTAGCTTTTTAGACCTAAAACTTAGAGCCTAGTAACAGAACATGAAGATGCAATCTAGTATCTGACAGTGCCTAAGGTCGATTACCAAGCCAGTGCTCATGCGCCAAAACTTTGGGTGAAGCTGACCTGGTGTCAACAAGCTGCCCCTACCTCTTCCCTGAGTCCATCATTGCTCCATTCCCTGGGGCTAAGGAAAAATGACACAACAGTGCCAGGCCACTGAAACCCAGCAAGCTTTTGGTCTTCAAGAAAACAGCATCTGATCTCACTGTGATGTTAGGCAGGAAGGGATCTGTGGCCACAGTAAAAGCAATCTGTATTTTGACCAGCATCACCTGTGGCTGACTTAGCTACCTAAGGCTCCAAAAATACCAGAGCAGCAGACAGGCACAACACCATGGTCCTATGTTCAGTCCATGCTATGCTGGTCTTAGGTGTGGGCTCTAAGGATGACTCTATACTGAGGTGTCATCCTGAACCCAATACCCAACAGAACAAGGACAGAGCCAGTATTACTTGGAATTAAAGGAAGTAGTTGCCAATTTACTGCGTAAGATCACTTGGTATAGTTTGTAGTCTAATGAACACTTTGGCATATTAAGTATCACTGTTCATTAATCTAGAATACATTTCCATTATTTAGGGCTTCTTTATTAGTGTTGCTGTGAAAATAAACCCTGACCGAAAAGCAGAGTTTCAATGTTGTAAATTCACAGGCAGAGTTTCTTGGGCTATTTAACCCCCTTAATAGTGAATCCCTGCTCACTTGTGTCTGACTCAACAAACCTGAACTACCAAGTAAAATACCCTGGGATGTATTATCTTAACAAACCACTAGATTCCACCAATCCTAAAGGCTAAAATGTCAACAAATAGCATCTGAATCCATATCAGGTATTTTCCTATCTGTCTGTAACTCTCCTGGTCTGATGTTTTCACCAATGTAGCTAAAAATGCCTTAATTTATGTTTTCTGTTGTTCTATGTTTACAAAAACAACACAATTCTGAAATCATATCGGAACACGGTATTTGAGACAAAATCAGTCAGTGTGCCAGGACCACGGTAACTCGTACTGGGCTTCAGATACACACTCTATTTTTCCTTTCAGTGTTTTGTTATTTCGTTTACAAAAAGTATTTTGAACAAATACCTAATTCTGGGATTACACCCTTTTTCTAACTTTTAAGTACTTTTTGTGATAACTCTGTTGATCTCTTGGTCTCATGTACTTGTTGATGCTAAGTCAGTTGTTAACTAGTAACGTGAAGGGACCAGTGTAAAATAGGAGTGCAAAATACTTAAGGTGATTTGTTGCTATAACTAGAACCACCTATCTTTAAAAAAAAATAGACTACACATCAGCATGTACTCCATGCTAAACAATTGGCAAGTTCATTCCCCTTAGGTGAGTGCATTATGCATAGCAAGAACTGAATAAATAAAGTCAGAGGAATTAATATGCTTCTTAAAAAATCCTGGTCCTCTATAGTACAGCTGTTTAATAAACACTATTCTGTTAGTCTCTAAGAAAAATGCACACAAACATTTAGCAGACAGCCAACAAAAATTAACATGCCCATCTCTATTATTAAAGATAGGTGACAGAATAACACAACTAGGTATAACAATAAATGAGTAATAACAATGTACTTCTCACTAAAACCTAACAACAAAAAGAAAATTTAAGATTACAAAAGTATAATTCATTTTTAATTGCACTTGCAGGCACGGGAATAAAAAGTGAAAGAGGATAAATCTACTTTTATTTTTTACCTGCACAGCCAAAAGCCAAATGGTATCTGGAGGAGGGGCTGAATTTCACACAGCAGACGTTAGCCTTTGCCTCAATGCTTGCCACGGAATTGTCTAAATTGGTAGACCACAGCTTCACTAAGGTAATGAAGATAAAAATAAAAAGAACAATACACTGAGAAAATGTTTCTGCAACTGGACAAGTGCTACCAATGTACCTTTTGTGTCAATATAAAACATTTTATTAGGACAAAAAATTAAGATGAATAATCATGTAATAGAACAATACTTGAATCTGAGAGCAAGCTTTCAATGCTAAAACTCAACAGATATGAGCAGTGATTTCACAAAGATATGTGGGACCCATAAGACAAAGGTACAAAACAAGCATTCTGGAGCTGGATGGTGGGTCCATTATACATAAATTAATATCAATATTCTATAGTGAAGATAAAACACACATTTAAATAAAAACCATAATTTTCACATGTATGAGATTGTTAAAATAAAAATGTCTCTTAAAACACTTCAAAATTTCCAACGAAGGTAGATCTGGGCTGCTCTTAACCTCTGTCAAAGAAGCAACTTCTTTACATTAGAAAGTAGTTAATGGAGAGGTGTATGACTTGTCAGACACCGAGAAGAAGAGACTCAGTGTGCTCAGCTCTAAGTGGGATATTTATATTCCCAGCCCTTCCCAGCAGCCCCAACATTAACACTATGACCAAGGCTTGGGGAGCACCTTGGAAGAGGAAAGAATGTAAGGACTGAAATATGGGAGGAATGCTGTCAAGTGCTGACTTCTGGATAGCACAGTCATGTGGATACATACCTAAAACCTGTAGCATTGTAAACTACCCCCAATTCTGACACAAATGTGATAGATGACTCTAGGACTCTGCCCAAACCAAGGAGCAACAGGAAGTGGATACTTGCAGGGAGAGAAAGAATCATTCTTTATTGGTACTGGTGGGTCTCCCATGCTCCACTGTGTGGCTTCGTAACCAAGAACACACATGCAACTAGACTTAATAGGTTATCAAAAAGCAGGAATGTGGTGATGTGGTTTGCCAGTGTTTGGGAGGCAGAGGCAGGCAGATCTCTGTAAGTTCAAGTCCAGCCTATTATCACAGTCCCAGGCCAGTCAGGGGCTAAAGTGAGGAACCCCCCCCCGCCCCCCCCACCCCGTCTCTCCACACACACACCAGAAAAACAAACAAAAATTATGTAAATTTTAGTTTTATATGGTTTATGTAAACATAAATAACAGGATATGAAAATCCATGGCTATATTTTAAAGTTTTTTATATGATACAGTCTATTCTAGTGGAATATACTAGAATTTATGATTAATTAAGAATCAAATTAGAGCAGATCTGATCTGAAGCAGAAAAGTAAGCTGTTACTTTACAAAAGTACCAGAGCAAATTTTAAACAATGAAAATATATGAGAATAAATATAATTCACAAAACAGAATTTTAAGGCACAAGTTGCCATCCCGGCTGAATAAAAGCATTAAAAGTACAGGGAAAGGTTTACCAGCCAACTTTATCCATCTTTTGATCTGTTTCAATATCTGATTCAGGAATATTTCTTAGACGGTGCCAGGTAATTGCAATTTAAATAAACTTTTTTTTTTTTAAAAAAAAAACAAAACACCCCAAGTGATTCAAACATATTTTTGGGGTTGGAAAAAACTTCAGGGCCTTTAAAGATTACTGACAAAGTTACCTCTAAAAAAGAGTAACTAAAAAGAGTCACAATAAAGAGGACTTCAATGAAGATGGCTTTCATAATTTACACATGAAGTCTCAGTAAAAACTACTTATTACCAAAATAAGTAAGCTTTAAAAGAGACACTCACCATAGTAAGGATTTTAAACACAATTGTTTGTTTTGTGTTCTTTACTAATAAGAAGATTCTACTTCAGTAAACATAATTTTCTATCACCATATAACCACACTACTAATTTCTGTATACTCATTTTGTGGAGATGGGTTGTTTGAGTCAATAGAAGTTTTTTTTTTGTTGTTGTTGTTGTTTTGTTTTGTTTTTTAAATTGGCAAGCCAGGGAGTGGTGACACAGGCCTTTAACCCCAGCACTAGGGAGGCAGAGGTAGGTGAATCTAGTGAGTTCAAGGCCAGCCTGGCCAATGGAGGGAGTTCCAGGCTACAGAGAGAAACCCTGTCTCAAAAAGAAGGGTGGGTGTGGGGTTAGAAAAATCAATGTAAAGCTATTTCTCAAGAGAACACATACAAATGGGAAGCAAATACACAAAAACAGGCTCAACATAACTAAACAGAGGAATTCAAAGAGAAACCACAAATAGAAACCACAACTAGTGGTTACTCCAGTAAGAATGGTTATTATGAAAATGACAAAAGGTACAAAAGTTGTCTGGGCTGTGGAGAAAGGGACCACCATGATCCAGTAACCCCAACACTAGGCATATATCCCACAAAAGTAAAATGTGTTTACTGAAACACCCACACTCACATATTTATTACACTATTTATAATGGCCAAGTTATACAAATAAGCTATTTGTTCATCAGACACTCAACCCTGTCCACTTGGCAAAGATGCAGACGGATGCATCTTCCAACCCTCATCAGAAAAGCTTTTATTGGCTACAGATGATGATTAACACAAAGAAACACAACTAGGCAAGGTGCAGAGAACAAGTGCCATCAGAATACTCAGTCCCAAATGGAAAATTTATACTGCACCCTCTCCTTAAAAAGGTCAAGAAAGAGGGGGCAGAAAGACAATAAGACCCAGAAATGTGAATGAATACAAGAAAATAGTATTCTACAGACACAGCCAGGAAGCTGTACTATGAATTCACAGCAGTTAAGACTACAAACAATTCCTGTGCAATTCCACAATGGAGAAGAGAGGTAGACATTGCTAGTGGCAATGGATAGCTGCTGGGAGAGACTCGTCTTCTTTGAGTATTACCACTGGTAGGTAAACTAAGCCCCAGTGGAAAATCATATACTCATGAATATACAGACAGAACAAGATGAGACTTGTGGAAAAAAAGAGGACACAAAGTTGGCTTGGCAAGGAAGTGGAGATATATCAGGAAGAAGAAGAGGTGGTGGTAAATGTAACTAAAACTCAGCATATGAAATTCTAAAAAAAAAAAAAAAAAAAACTAACTAAAAATTAATTTAAAGACAAGATCCAAAGCAATAAAATCAAACAAAATACATATTTATTTACATATGCTCTCCTTTGGTTCTAATAAAAAATATAAAAATGACTGATGGAAAAACCATATAGCAATGAAGGACAAGAAAAACAAACTCATTATGAATTCTATCTAGTTGGCACTAGGAAATAAGTCTGATATGTAACATTAAGTGTTCTATACAAGTTTTATTACCTCAGTGTTACTAGGTAAAGGAATGGTTTTTCCTTTAGTACCATCTGATTCCTCAGCTCAAATAATAAATTTTCAAAAATTCAATTACCCTATAGAGCAAAGTTTATTATCTAGTAATCTGCAATATTCGAGCTAATCAATTTCCTAAATTTATTTTTCAAAATGCTATTTAAAAAAAACAGAATATACATTGTATTTATATGAAACAGAAAAAATACAAATAAAATTGACAATGCTGTTTACCAGAACTATCACAAAAACTTAAGATCTCATAAGAAATACAGGAAATATTCTGAAAATAACCCAGGGACTCTGTGACCATTGTTTTTACAAAACTTTACTAATACAGGCTCATGTTCTTGATTTATATATTCAACAGTTGGTTTTGTACTACAGCAATAGAGGGGAGTGTGTATAGCTGGCACTTCATGGTCCTCCTATTTAACAATATTCACTATGTGGACCTTCACAGAGGAGAAAAGTTAAATCAATGACAAAGTATTGTCAAGCTAAGGGGAACATAGATGAGGGTCACAAAGGTCCCATGTAATTCACAGGCATGTTTTGTTTCCCTGAGTGATACCTGTTTATAGAGTAAAATAAAAAAAGAAATTTACTTTGAAGAATAAAAAGAATCTAAGAAAGATTTTAGAAAAATGGAGGTAGACAAGTGAATCAGTGAACTACAAAATAAAATAAGAATTAACCTGAAGAATAAAAATACTGACAAGAAAGAAAATAGTATATTTAAGGCTCATAAAAGAAAACAGAAAGGTAAAATATTAATACAAATAGTTATAAAGAAGAGATTTCCGATTCATGAATATTCAATGGTGTAGTTCTCAGAAGACTACTAAGAGACTTAAAGAATGGTACTATGTATTAATAAAGGGGCAATTTACCAACATGTACCAACCTTCAATTGGTTTATGCCCTTAAGATAACAGCTTCAAAATACATGAAGGCATACATCTCTACTTTATGTGTCAGGCAGAACTGAACTCAGGCTTTTCTTTTTCGTTTTAAGGTTTATTATGTGTAGGTACGTACGTGGGCCTGGGTAACTAAAAGTACACCAAATGCATGCAGGAGCCTGTGGAGACCAGAGGGAGTCATATCCCCTAGAACTGAAATAGAAGTTGGTTCTGAATTGTCATATGGGTGCTGAGAACTGATGTAAAATGTCCTTCTGTATTACTGTGTTACTTTCATTGGCTAGTGAATAAAGCTGTTTGGCCAATGACTTAGTAAAGCGAGACAGGAAATCTGAATAGAGATATAGAGAGAAAGCAGGTTGAGTCAAGAAAACATCACATAGCTACCAAAGGAAAAAGACAACAGAACCTTACCAATAGGCCACAACCTCATGGTGATGCACAGATTAATAGAAATAGATTAATTTAAGATGCAAGAACTAGCTAGGAATATGTCTGAATCATTGGCTAAACAGTGTTGTAATTAATACAGTTTTCGTGTGATTATTTGGGTCTGGGCACCGGGAAATAAATGAGCAGTCTCCGCTTACAGAGAACCAAATATAGCCCTCTGTAAGACAAGAAAGTACTTTTAATTGTTAAGTTATCTCTTTTAATGCTGTCTCTAAATATAGCTTGTGTGAGGTTTATATTTTTAAATAATCAATCAGAGCCATTAAACCCCACATACTCTTGATTTCCCCAGCTTTTGCCCTAACATGTACAGAAATTAAGGGAAAAAAAGTGTACTTCAAGATTGTTTTGTAGTTTCTTACAGAAAGAGTCACTGGCATGCTACCTTCCTGGTCAACTATTGCAGGTTCTATTGGCATATGTGGGACTTCAAAAAGAGATTATTTGACACAATGAAAATTGCAGTTAGTGCCAGATTATGAGCAATTCATTGACTAATTCCTAAGAAGTAGACAGAAACAAAACTCATTTAGCAATTGTAGTTACTTCTTTGAATAAATAAATGGGACACACATTTATTGTCACCAATCTACTTTTTTGTCCAGATTTATTTTTAAATTGTGAGTATGTGTGTGAGTGTGTGTGTGAGTGTGTGTGTGTGTGTGTGTGTGTACATGTAAATACAGATGCCCTGGGAGGCCAGAGTCCTTAAAGTCTCTGGAAATGAACACAGAGTATCCACTTAACCACTGAACCATCTCCAGAAAACATGCCTATGTCACTTCAAAGATTTATTTTTATAACTACTCTGATATAAATAGTCTATAGTTTGCGGGGGAAAAAAGAAAGGAAAAACATTACACAGAACACAGAAATAAATTAGACTTCATGTTTCTATCTCATAACCCGAAAAATCAGTAGGATATGGAAAACCAGAACAATACTACCAAGAGTTCCCTAAATGACACATTGAATTCTCTATAAAAGACAGAGTAGAGATTCTTCTCAATGCCTCTGAAATATTTACCAGGGTAGTTCATAAACTGGACCACAAAGTGAATTACAGCATATTTAGAGGAATTAAAATTATATAAACTGTCTGTACATAAATTAGATTTCTGAAAAATTTAAAATACATTTTATAATGATCCACAGCTAAACAAGTTACTCAAAAAAAAAAAAAAAAAACCCTGGAATTAGAAGTTGAAACTAAAAACAAATATTAATACATGAAATCTAAGGATTAGCTAGAGCAGTGCTTAGAAGAAAGTGTATGAAGAACAAAGCTTAAAAGAGAAGGTCTCAAGTCAGAGACATGAACTATAATAGGATGAAAATAATTACACAGAAATACAGAAATATTAATGAATAAAATTCACTGAAGTCTGAACAGCTTCCCTATGAACACTCAATTGTTTTACAGAAATAAAATATATACTATCAATGGGCCCAAAACAGCCAAAACGGATCCTGAAAACAATCAAAGATGGCAGATTCATACTTCTTGATTTCAAAATAGCACTTCAATTATTAAAAAATGTGATACTGGAATGAAGATATACATAAAAACAATGACATACAATAAAAAGACAAAGGCTAAACCCATGAATGTAAAGTGTAATTTTGTTAATTGTTCCAAGATTATGAAATGGGAAAAGAATAAATAATCTTTTTAGTAAGAGACGTTAAAAATCCAGGACATCTGTGTGTAAAAACAAAGTTGTATTTTTAAACCATATACAAATTAAAATGGGTCAAAGACATAAATGTTAGACTTACTGCAAAACTCATGGAAGAAAATACAGGAGAAAAGTCTCACAACAATGAATTTGGCAGTGATTTCTCAAATATTCTAAAGGCATATACAACAAAAATTAAACAAACTGGACTTTATAACAATAATTTAAAAATGTACCAAACGCTATCAACACTATAAAAAGGGAACCCGAAGGTGGAATACAAACTACGTGCTTGGTTAATACCCAGAATATAAAGATAACTCTCATTTCAAGCAAAAACAGAGAAAGAAAAATGAGAATTCTGGTTTTTTGTGGGGGTGTGTGTTAACTTATAATTCAACAAAGATAGCTAGATTGTTAACACACACACATAAAGAAAGATGTTTCGTATCACGGCACTGTAGAGAAATTAAAATAAAAACTATATTGAATTACCCCCTTAAACCCACTTTTAGACTTTATATATTTTACAACAAAACAAAAACAGAGGGTAGAAAGACATGAAGGCACGCAGGCAGGCAAAAAAAGAGGTTAGTGAATGAAAGCAGGGGAATATGGAAAGAAAAAGGAAAGGTGGGAATAAAGAAAAAGGCAGAGAGGGATGGAGTCAGCTGGGCAGGTAGGCAGGTAAATCCAAACTAAGAGGCTAAGGATGCTGACATGAATGTGGAGAAATCAGAACACTCAGGCACTATACCCATTATATATGGGATCTTAAATGGTATACATAACATGATAAATATGGTGACAGTTCCAAAAATGTAACCACAGATTATCATATGATAGGGCAATTTCACTTCTGAGGACTAAAACAAATTAAATAAATATATTTGCACATAGATAGATAGATAGATAGATAGATAGATAGATAGATAGTAATATTGTTCCCAACAGTCAAAAAGGCCTTTATATATAAAAAGAGAGAAGAAAAAGCATAATATGTGAAATAAAGGCTCCAATGCTGGGACCACTATTATTTAGACCTTACTGTGGAAGCTACACAATGAAAGGAATGAAAAAAGGGAAAGAAAATTATGGCAACTCTCTTTAAAAGTTATTTTTAAAAAGTTTATATTTTTTCCTTTATATGATTGTGTGTTTGTGTGTATACGTGTGTGCAGATGCCTGTGGAGGCTTGAAGAAGGATCTGATCCTCTGGAGCTGGAAGTACAAGTAGAGAGAGACTTGCCTGGCTAACTCACAAACCTACATAAGTAGGGGCTCCAGACAACTGAGAAGTATCACAGACATACAGATATTTATTTAATTATAACACAAAAACTACTTAGAAGGCAAACTGAATGTAAAAATATATTCTTTGTTAGTTACACAGACATTCAAAAATGCAGCATAAAATAGAAAAATTCAGAAACTGGAGTACAGTATTTTCTAACATCATGCTTCATAAATAATTATGTTAAAAAATAAATATTCACCATCATTTTTTCAATACAGCCACTGCTGAATCAGTTAACAGTTTCCATAGTAATTAATTTTTATTTCCATCTAAAATTTTTTGGGACATGGTCCCCTTTAAATCTGTTTAAAGCTGGGTTTACTGGCATTTATTATCATAGGTCACAAAAAAAAAAAAAAAACATTCAAAAGGCATTAGTAGACTTGATTTAAAAGTAAGTTAACCTGTTCACAACACCTCTACTAAAACAGGAAAGGAAGAATAGTAGAAAATAACAAATAGTAAAGAAAGACAAAGAAGAAAGGCAGAAAAGGCCAATTGAGATAGCAAAAGAGATATAAACAAAAATATTACACTACCATGAGGCTTTAGAATATATTGGATACTTCAAATAATTTCAAATGTAGAAATTTCTAAATGCTTCAGGAAATAAAGTTTACTAGATGGTATATCTAAAACACTTGGTTAAAAGATAATAGTAGGGGTGGACACTGGTAAATAGCACTTGCTATAAAACTGTGAGGAATGGAATTCTGACCCAAGTACCCACGGTAGTGTGCCACTACTGCCTGTAACTCCAACTCAGGGACCTGACACCCTCTTCTGGCTTCTGTATACATATGTGCATATACACGGACACACAAACACAGACACACACACGAGGCAGGGGGAAGACATACACACACATAAGGAAAATAAGAATCTTTAGGAAGTTGCCAGCAATTCAGAGGGCACCGTGTGACACAAAGAGAAAAACATTATTATGAAGAAGCAGTGCACTCATTTTTCCTTCACTCAGGAAAAACTGATGTCTAACTCAAATGATTTTTGATTCACAAAGGACTAGCATGAGTTTCAATAAATAACTTACATAGCTGTGCTTAAAAGGAGTTCTGGGGAGTGGGAACTCCTGAGGGAAAATTATAGTACCTTTTGCATCATCAGAACCTGAAGCCAAAAGTTTAGGATCCATCAAATTAAAGTCAACACTCCAACACCTCTTTTCATGCTCCTTGATATAGAAGAAAGAAAAAATAATAATAATTTATTGATATGGGTTGGTGGCACAAAATGCAATCAAATGTAAAACAAAGACACTGATAGAAATCCTCACACTAAAATTAATGCTTCGGTAAATGTATTTGATATATTCTAAAAATAAAGTATGAGAAATTTCTTAGAAAAGCATTTAGTACTACCACAGTTGTTATAACTATAAAAACACTAAAGAGTGACTAAATTTTTTAATTATAAAGCACATGAATATCACAAATTACTGCAAAACAAAAAATTGTTTTAACATGTAGTCAGTTTCCATACTTACCTGATAGACTTTTGACCTCTGTCCTGTGAATCCATCCCATAGTATAACAGTGCCTTCATAATCACTGCTGGCTAGCAGATTCTTATGGTAACTACTCCAACTGATACAGCTGAATGAAAGAAAAGCTAAAGCTTTAAGATGTAAATAAGTAACAATGGAGCATAATGAATTTCAGTGTGTTCAGAAAGATGAACACTCCTCAAAATGGTTTATATCACTTCACAATCATTCAGAAAGAGATGATAGTACTACCTACATTTCCTGAGAGGACTATCCAATGCTAAAGTTTACACTTTTTACTCTGATCACAGTATGACAGATACGAACCAGAAGCTGCTACTGATCATCTCTACTACATGTGAAAAGCATAACTACTAATCACAATGATAAATGCCCAGGTGACTCAGAGAATGTTACAGCACAATGACAGATATGAAAGACTGTTGAGCTCTATATAAGCTTTGCCAAATCATATTAAGCTAAATAAATGAATATGAATTACATTTCTGTTTATATTCAAAAGGTCTTAACCAACATAAGTTATGATTAAAATTCCAATACCCCAAAAGATTCAAAGTTTGAACATTTATGACTTTAGCTATTCTCTAAAAGTCTGCATCTAAGGCAGTAAGCTACTGTTGAAACATACATGTTTAAATCGGGCAAAATAAGATGTATATTACTGAACAAGGTATTAAGAAAAGCAAGTATTTATGACAAATTTTAGGGATTGGGAAGAGATCATTTGCATTTTAAAATATACTCAATTTTCCATTGATGGATTTAGGCAGACCTGCACTTTAATTCCAGACTGGTTAACTTAGTGTATTTCATAACTGGCGAAAACAAACTGGACAACTCTGTTAGTTTTGCTTAGTTTAGGTACAGGTCCTTTTAGCCCCACAGATTTTGGCCATTTACTCCAATGTAATGCGCCATAAAGTACTAAGCATTTGCCTATGTGCCATGGCAGAGTAGGCGGCAGCACACTTAAACTCTAATTATGTTTTCCTCAAGGGAACAATGAGGATGAATACTTGTCATGAGCCAAGTATTCTGCTGAGTTTATTACTATGATGTTTTAAACTACAATTTTATACAAGTGATATTACTATAATGGCCACATGCTATAAATAAGTATAAAGGGGTTACAAGTACAAACTCTAGAATTAATACTACCTCAATTTGCTACACATTACCTAGCTCATCCCAGGCAAGCTGTTAACTTTCGGTTTTAGCACTCCTCAGCTGTAAATGTGGCAATAATGGTAACCATCTCAGACAACTTTTAAAGCATGCAAGACAATGCCTAACACATAAGCATTTAATAAATTCATTTTTGCAATATATTCTCTGCTTAGAAGACAGACTGATGTGGGATCCCCCTCTGTATGCTGTGAATAAAGAAGCTGTTTCGGCCTAGAGCAGGGCAGAATAGAACTAGGCAAGAAAACTAAACTGAATGCAAGAAGAAAGAAGGTGGAGTCAGGGACTTGCCATGTAGCTGCCAAAGGAGGTAGATACCATGTAGGTGCCCAAGAAGCAAGAGGTAACATACCACAAGCCTCACAGTAAAATATAAAATAATAGAAATGGGTTAATTTAAGATATAACAGTTACTTAATAAGAAGCCTGAGCTAACAGGCCAAACAGTGTTGTGCATAATAATAGTTTTTGTGTGATTATTCAGATCTGGACAGCCGGGAAGTAAAAGGCAGTCTCCATTACAGACAGACTGAAATAGATTCTCAAGTATGAGTGCCACTGATAAATAGACGGCTCGTAAACTGTTGTGGGTGAATTAGGAAACAAAACGAACATAACACTAGTTTATTACTAACATCATTAAAATGCACATAAAAACACATATACCTTGGATTCAACATCTTTAATCCAAAATGTCCCAGAATCTAAAACATCTAGAGCACCAAGTCTGTTGGCTAAATATACACAAACTCTGTTTCGTAGCAATGGATGTGAAGATACACATTCATGGTAAGTGAAGTCTGTGATTAGGTTCACATCTTATCTCCAACATGTTTTGAAACGCACATGGATGAAAAGCTTAATCAGAAACACTGTGGTACCAAACATTTCAGATAAAGGATACTTAAAACTGTATGTATGTATTTATCAAGGTAAGAAGGGTACATGGATGACTGATTTCTTTTAGAGCTTAAACTAATAATCAGGTGCTCTTGAGAACAGCTAGGGAAATCTATTTCTTCTATGAGGTAGAAAAAAGAGGGGGAAAAAAAAGAAAAAAGAAAAGAAAGGAAAAGGGTGATTGTGGAATTCCTGACATTCCTGGAAAACACGTTAGCTCTGCACTGTTATGAACTATAATCCTTATTGAATTAAATTTAAATAGTGTTCTTTCAAAGAAAAGCCTAATATTTGTATGAAAAACATCTTAAAACTAGAAATAACTATAATATTTAGAGACACGTACATATTATGGATTATTTCTGATGTTCAGATACTATTTATAGGCAAAAGTAAATGATAACTTCCACAAAAAGCAAACAATGTCTACAGGAAAGATACTGCTTTAAAACAAAGCATCTCAACATGTACAATCACAGTATTCAGTCTCATGGAAAAGGGAAAATAATGTCATACTTAATGAGAATATGGGCAGCAGCTACTTTGGGGCAACAAAAAATAAATACCTGATTTTGGAATTGCAGGTCATTTCATTCTCAGGGTAATGAATATCCACTGCATCCTGGATGACTGTGCCATATTCATAGACTTTAATCTTCTTTGTAACCCCAGCAATTGCAAAATAGTCACAATCCCGATCAAATTCGATACTAACGGGGAGGGAAAAACACATCCTGTTTGTGAGATCATGAAGCAAACCTTATGATGTTATACATAGCAACATTTCAGGGTTTTAAGTTTTTCTTTCTTTCTTTTTATTCTCCCAATGCTGGGGCTTGAACGCAGGGCATAAATGTATACTAACTAGGCAAGCACAATGCCAATGAGTTATATCCTCAGCTGGCACTTTCTATTTCTAAGAGTTGCCTCTACCGATAAGACAGCTTCCTGACATAGTTTCAAGTTTCCCTATGCCACATGTCCAGAATAAGTCATCAAGACATCAAATTACAAGAATTAGGAAACTATATAGATATATACCTGTCAAGGTGAACTTTTGTTCCTAGACAACTGACATGTTTTTAAGTTTACCTTTAATAACCACATTACATCTCAGTATAGAAACCTTTAATTATTTGAAATATTACACGTGTCAAATGAAAATTCCAATTAATTTTTTTCATAAATTCTTGTTATTGCTCTTTCAGGGAATGTGATATTATTTTAATAAATCTGAACAAGCAGAATTACTGAAGCAATTGGGTAGTGACAAAGGGACAGAATATTAATAAAAACAGAGTAACTAAATAATCCTTACTCCCACCCAGACCATTCCTTATTCCCAAAACAAATATTATCTCTCTGAATTACAAAATGTTAATGCACATCCCTTATTGCACAAATAGGGAACTCTCTCTAAAAAAACAAACAAACAAAAAACTCCTCTGTTCCTTTTTAGAGGACTTAGGGAATCCACTTCTTTCTTGTAATTACTCTAAATACAAATTCCAAAGTAAGCTATTTCAATACAATATCTTATTCACTCCTATCATACAAGCTAGAAATCTAACTTGCCCTGATGCGGGTAAAAATTGAAATGAACCATCATATTCAATACTTTTCAATATAAATTTAGTTTCCTTCTAGAGGTTTAGCTGTAACTCTAGAGAATACAAAGAGTTCCCAATGATCTATAATTACTAATTCTCTTAACAACCATATGAGGAAAACATTACTATTATTAATAGTTTAGATTACTGAGGGTTAAAGTGAAGTAATCTGCTCAAAGTTAGCTGGTTTTCAAGTGTTTGAGATGATAGTTATCAAGTAATTTGGCTTCACAGTTGAGGCTACTAATATTTAGGTTAAATCAAAAATCAAACCTCCTATGTGCAAGTCAAACTACAAAGTATAAAGGTTAAAAACTCGAACTCTAATAAAATTTGTTATATATTTCTGTACCTACATATATCTTCCCACCAATAAGTATCAAGGTACTCATTAAATGCATATAAATACAATTGCATTATATATGTGTATAAATACAAATACTTATATGTGGGGTATTTAGGAGTGCTAGCCAGATAATATACTTTAATGGATTACTTGTGCAATACTCATGCAGAATTAACTAAGTTACTACCTAGTTAATAATTCAATAGGAAGCTTACTTAGCTGATGACTAAGAGAAATATACATTAAAATGTTCTTAAAGACACATTAAAATACTTTTCTAAATTAGTCTCAAATCATTTCTTAATTTCTAAGTCTTACAAAAAATTTCAGTTAAGTGCCAGCAACTACAGAACAACTCAGCTAATAACCCTGCCAAAAAACACAATCCAATAAGACAGACTTACTGGTATTATAATATTAATGTACATCTGCCTCAGCTACCACCTGTGTTATGAATTCTAACACCAGAATTATATTGATGACAACTTTTCTATCCCAGAGCGTATACACAGACACACACACACACACACACACACACACACACACACAGACACACACACACAAATGATATTTGTGCTGGTTATGTCACCTTAATCTAAACTATAGTTATTTAGAAATGGGCAATCTCAAATGAGAGAATGGCCCCATTATATTGGTCTGTAGACAAGCATGAAGTACATTTTCTTAATTAATGATGGATGTGGTAGGCCTCAACCCATTGTGGATAGTTCCACCCTGGGCTGTTGGTTCTAAGTGCACTAAGAATGCAAGCTGAGGAGGTCACAAACTAATAAACATTTGTTCATGGCCTCTGCATCAGCTCCTATGTCCAGGTTCCTGCCCTGTTTAAAAGGTCCTACTTTGACTTCCCTTAGTGATAGACTGTATTGTGGTACTATATATGGAAATAAACCCTTTCCTCCCAAAGTTGCTTTTGGTCACATGATTTTATCATAGCAACAGAAATCATGACTAAGACAGACTGGCAAATGACAGATATTGGAACTGAAATCTACTCTTAACTGAGTTGGTTTAGAATGCCTAGTTCAAGAACCATTCATATATATAATTCCTAAATATATTCCCTCCATCTATACTACTAAAAAAATGAAAAGTACTCTAACATACAAGTGAAAGTGTATAAGAATAGGCAAACTTCTAGTTTTTAATACAAACAAGTTTAAGTGTTAACCTGTTATCAACTGACCAAAATCCCCACACAATGGCCTGTGGACACAGCCTTTGCTGACGCTTGGTCTCGGATATCCTTTTCCTCTAGCAGGATGTGTCATTACTTACTTTAATTCGACTGTGGAAAAAAAAAGTCAATTTTTTTTTTTTGTTTTGGACTCATTGCTATTTTCTTCCATTTTGGTTATTTAATAAATATTTTGGGGAGTAAGACATGATGATTCATTTCTATAATCCTACTGCTCAGAGGCTGAGGATTCTAAATCTGAGAATGCCCTAGGAGACAATCAGACTCTTTCACAAAAAACAAACCCAAACCCAATACAACTGAGCCCAAAACCTATTACACTAGGAACAACAAAGCCTTAGCATTATACTAAAAAGTAAAAAAGAAAATGAAAAGGAAAGATCTGAAAACTGCACCATGTCTGTGAACACTAACTTTTAGGTGCTTAGGGATTTCTAGAACCCATCTAAAATGAATATCCTCTTATTCCATAAAATGGCATTTCAGTTATTTTGATTATGATGTCAGATAACACAAAAGCAGTACAAAAGTTTAGCAATGTCAAATTAGGATGAAATAAAATAAAAGGTATTCCCCCAAAGAATAAGAAGGCTTACTATTTACTGTTAAATAAAACTCCATTTCTGACTTCTACTATTATCTACAATTATTAAAACTACTGATAAAAATTTATTACAATGAAAATTTCAATTTCATCAACCCAGAATGTCCTAGTAAGATATGCCGCCACCACTACCACTACCACCACCACACACGCACTTAGGTCATCTGAGAACCCTCTGTTCCAGGAACTAGTCATATGACTTCTTACACCTGATTCCCCTGATAAGGCCCAACCTACACTGCCTATGAGGCCAGACCACACTGCCTAGGGATCTCCAGTACCTGTCTTCCTCTGTGAAGGTAGGCCCTACAGAGGCCCTAACACTTCCTAGGAACCTCAGGCACCAGGTGACCAGTCTGCCCACAAGATTTCTTGCACCCATCTTCCCCAGTTAAGGCCTGTATATATTATAAGTACGCCAGGGTCCAGCTTCATTTTCACCAGGCCCATCTACAGTTCCCAGAAATATTGCTTCAGGAGGCCAACCCACAAGGCCTTCAACATAACCTATCCACTAGAAAACTTCCTAAACCAGGTACCTAGAGGAAGACAGTTATCACCATCATACTGAATTAGTCCTCTCCTACACTGTAAATGTTGCATGGAGGCAATATGAATCAAGACAAAACAAACTGAACCAACAAACTAAATCAGATGTGCAAGTCTCAAAAGAGAAACAAAATGAAAAATCCAAACATACCAAAAAATGATTAATTCCATAATAATGGTGCCTACTGAAATTATTCTAGTATATGAAGAACTGCAAGAGTACTACCATCTTTAAACAAAGACATGAATATAGTTTAAAGAACAAAAATGAGAAAAGTCAACCGAAGACATGAAAATAAAACTCAAGGAACAGTATTGCTAGAGAAACTTCAAAATGAAATGATTCTGAGAATGAAAACCCCAGTAAGCCAAGTGAAAAACCTCACTATGTACAACACAGAAATCAGGGCTAGAAAATAAAGTAAAGGAATTTTATCAGTTAGTAAAGGTCAATGATAAACTTTTAAAAATGAATAAAATGATAGTTATGGGACACCATGAAAAGATATAACCTTTCAATTATGAGGATAGAAGAACAATAATATAGCAAAAGCATAGAGAATGTTTTCAATAAAATCATAGAAAGTTTCCTAAACTCAGAGAAAGAGATGCCCACCCACGTAAAAGAGGTCTACAAGACCCCAAATAGACAGAATCAGAAAAGAAACTCCCCCAAACCCAATACAGTTAAGACATTAAAAACATAAAATAGTGAAAAAATGAAAGGTTCCAAGAGAAAGGTCAAGTTACTTACAAAGTCAAGTTCATTAGAATAACATTCAAGCTGAAAAATTTAAAACCAGTGGACATAGAAAGATGTGTTCTAGGTTCTGAAAGCTAACTAATGTCAACCTAGAATATTATACGCAGCAAAACCATCTGCAAAGCCGGGCCGATGGTGGCGCACGCCTTTAATCCCAGCACTCGGGAGGCAGAGGCAGGCGAATCTCTGTGAGTTCGAGACCAGCCTGGTCTGGTCTACAGAGCTAGTTCCAGGACAGGCTCCAAAGCCACAGAGAAACCCTGTCTCGAAAAACAAAAAAAAACAAAAACAAACAAACAACAAAAAAAAAAACAAAAAAAAAACATCTGCAAAATTTAAGGAAAACTTGAAACTTTGCACAATAAAAACAGACTAAAGAATTTAAAAGCACTACTTCAACTCTATCAGATGATACTTGAAGGGAAGACTGCAATCTGGAGACAGAGATCACAGAGAATAAGCCACTCAAGAACAGTTCAAATGAAAGGGGGTGAGAAAAAGACAGAAAACAAAATGACAAAAATTAAAACACATCCTTCAGTAAGTCTTGAGTAAATGGGAATGGGGAAAGCAAACCAGCGCTAACAAAGATGCTTCACCCCTATGGCTAGCAATCACAGTAATGTAAGGTTCTATGCTTAACAGGGAACAAGCAAATCAACAATCTTACCCAGCTTTGAACTTTGCAGCTACAATGAGGATTGACCTGACAAGGGTTATCTTCATTGGAACAATAGTGGTATGTATGCTATGAGTAGGCAATGATTTTCTCAATAAATTTAAAGCACCAAAACCTGTGACTGACTAGGTCACAGACATTGAGGGGGAAAACCCAATCCTTATCTTTATATCCATAGATTAGTGTATCTCTCAACCCTCATCAAAGTTTGTTTGGCTACCCTATCCCAGTAGATGGCAATAAATACAAGTGAACAAACTGAGGAGCATAAGAGACCATGAAGTGTTCAGCCCTAAATGGGATATCCACATCAGACTTTCTCCTCCACAGGGTTCAGGAAACACCATGGAAGAGGGGGCAGAAACACTGTAGGAGCCAGCGGGTATCTAGAGCAAAATAGTTTTGCCAGACACAACAGCGCACTGCACACACACACACACACACACACACACACACACACACACACACACCCAGAGCAGTGGTAAGTGAATCATAGCTACACAAGATCAAGACAACTTCTGCGGAGAATTTCTTTTCAGGGATCTAACCTCTGAGAGACTTCCTAGGCTTTGGGGGACAGTTCTACAACCATGCACATGAATGTAGCATGTAGGCCTAGTGGATTCAGTGGACTTATTTTATAAAATTAAAAAACAAAGCACAGAGTTCAGAAGGGAATGAAGTAGGGTGGAATTTCAGGGGGAGGGGATGGAAGGTAGACCTGATAAAAACAAATTATATGTATGAATGAAACTGCCACTAATAAAGAATTCAATCTCACCAAATTTATTTATTTCCAAACATACTTTTTTCTTTTGAAAACTAGTATTATTGGAGATGTACTTAAGCATAGCAATAAATTGCATTTTCTTTCACATTTTGCAATTTTCAATTGTTTAAGAATGTGATTTATTTCAACAGTTGAAAAACATAATTACACTATATGAAACTGACATATCCTTTGTCAAAAGGGCCATAAGTCAAGTGATTAAGTAGCAAGGCAACAGACCATAAAGCACAGCTGATTAATGCATCTTTCCAGTACAATGTAGCTCAGGCAATGAAAGTTGTATGTGCCCAAGCAGTTAATTCTGTCACTATGCCTCACAGTCTGTTATATCTTTATGCAATTATAAAAATAAAAATGAGTATTAACAAAGATAGATTAATGTCCCCAAACACTAGAACCTAACTATCAGAAGAAAACATAGTAAGAACAGTTGGTAAAAAAAATCTTATTAAACAAAATAGTGTGCCTCAAGAGTCACAAGGAGCTATAATTTCAAAGAAACAGATCACAGCCTTAGAAAGTGATGATTATAATGAAAAAGATATTGCCAGATCTTTAGAGAACACAAATATGTGCAAAAACAAAAACAAAATTAGTGTCATTCAAAGGACTTTCTCCTAAAGCAGTAAGTTAAAGCTCTATAATAGTTATTACACTGAGGGTTAAGCACTATTTCAAACATTAAGTTTAACTCCAAATGTCTACTATGTAGATGTTAAGTCATTTGGTGTAGGTTATATCAAGTAATTAAAATTCAAGAGGCCCAATTTCAGTCTATGCTCTCAGTCATCACTTAAAACTGTCATTTAATGAGAATAGGCTGTTCTTCAAAGAACATAACCTTAGGCAAGAGCATACCACAGAATAACACTATACTATGCTACTATACATATAATAAAAAAGAATAATCCTAGAAAACAAATTAGAGGGGGAAAAAGAATGAGAAAGTCTTAAGGATTTTCAACTAATAGGCAAAAATACACAATATTAATGAACGACAAGCATGAGACACACAGACACAGCAATTCAAAAGTCAATGATAACTCAAGAAGAACAGAATGATGCATGAATATTCTTAGCTATCAAACATCTAAATGTCCTTTTTCTGCTAGTTGAAAGAAAATCCAGACACAATGTTCCCCAAAATTACAGAAGTACTGGATGTGCACTAATGCTAACTTAAGCTACTTTAATAGCGCCTTACCAAATCTAATCTTACACATGCACACATACGCATGTATATTTACTTTAATTATGGTCTCTGTGTGTGCATGCACATGCATGTACGTTATATTTGTACCACATGCATGCAGTTGTGCAGTTAAAGCATTTGATCTCTTGAACTAGTTACAGGTGGCTATGAGCCACCAGATATAGACAGAAACTGAACCCTTTGCAAAAAGAGCAAGTGCTCTTTAACAGCTGAACCATGTCTTCAGTCCCTCTAATCCATTTAAAAAAGGAATTAATTTCTCAAACCAGATCGGTGACATAATCATTTACTATTGTATAACGTCCCAATCTTAATACTATGAGACCCATTACAGTATCACTTGAAAGCTTTTAAAATTTAATTTAAAAAAAAAATTATACCCCTCAACATATAAAGGAGGAAAAAAAACCCCAAGTTTCAATTTCAATCTTGCCAAATATGTAATCAACTACCCTACCTACAAGTAATGGGTAGGTTCAAACTGTATGTATGCTGTCTGAGACTTCCTAAACATAAACAAATATATAAGAATTTGTACTGTTTAAAATAAAGTAGATGGGATGAGATCACATTAATCTACACTATGTATCAAGTAGCATTTCTTAGCAATCATTCTGCATCTGTATATTTTAAAGTCACCTTATTTCATTGTAGTGGTTGTACAAAATTCAACTGTAGGAATGTTTTTTGTTTTTTTTTTACATCACTAAAAGCCATTTAATTTTGATTTTTGTTAGTGTTGTTCTTTTGTCCTCGCTTGAAACAGTGTCTCATGTAGCAATGTCTGACTTTTGTAAGTGAGGATGACGTGGAACTTTTGATCTTCCTGCCACACCTCCAAATGCTAGGTCTTCTATAGTTTTATTTAATTTTTGGACTTTGTCACAGATTAGAATCTGATCTGATTACATGTCTCAAAAAGTAAAATGTTTATTTTCTCTTAAAGATTTTCATGAATAAAAATATTTATAACTAAAACCTCATTCTATTAGTTACTTTTCTATTGCTGTGATGAAAGACCATGATTGAGGCAACTTAGAAAAGCAGGCATTCACCTTATAGTTCCAGAGGGATCTAGTCTTTTTGTGGTGGGAAAGCACAAAAGCAAAAAAGCATGGTGCTGTAGTTAGACACTGAGAGCTTACATTTTGAGCCTCAAGCAGGAAGCAGAAGAGAATGAACTGGTAATAACAAAGTTTTGAAACCTCAAGGCCTGTCTTTAGTGACAACTTTCCCCTAGCAAGGCTATACCTCCTTAGCCTCCTCAAACAGCGCCCACCAACTGGGGATCAGCATTCAACTGCCCAAAACTATGGAGAATGTCTCAATCACATGCACACTTCATGATGAGTGTATAGGGAATACAAGTGATTGAAACCTCATGTTTTCCATGTTGAAATAAACTATTATTTTTCAGTTTTCAAAGTTTTAGTTTTAAAAAGTCAAATACAAACACAGATTTGATGTACTATTAAAGTATTTTCCTATTTATAATTATCAATCACAGTTGTTTTATTTTATAGCTGTTAACAAATAAAATCCGTGGCCACCTCATCTCTTTCATTATTCTCATAAATGAGCATTACAACATTTCTTTCTAGCAATCAAAAAAAACTTTTATGACTTACTGTAATAAATCCATCAAATCTTTATTCTGAGCGTGGTATAGTTACTTTTCTCTACACACTTTCCTCTTTGACCTCTACTGATTGCAACTATTGCACTTTGTACTTCTATACACTATTTATAGTTCTCAATCTTGTGCCAATGAAAAGCTATAAATAAAGATCTGAGCACAGAACAAACTTAAAGACAAACTACTCTAGCATTTCCAATATGGAACATTTTGAACTTATTCATTATAAGTAACTGTAAAGGTCTAATTATTACATTTTTAACCTAACAGACGTGTTTCCAAATACATATTTGCTGGATAAATCATCTATTTTTTAATATTTAAGAATGTCAAGTATATTTTATTCCTCTTTAAAATTAGACAAATAAAAGGCCTCATGTATAAGAACTTAGAGCTAATGTCCATCTTCTCTGAAACATGACATCACTCTTCATCAGATCCCATACAAAATTTTTAGTGACATCAATTATTGGAATTCAAATGTTTATAAACCTAAGAATATGATAGACATAGTAAGAGCATAAGTTATGGCAGGGTTCATTTTGCTAGCTGCTTCTACAAAGAATGACCACTCAAGCTACTGGAGGCTGTGGAGCTTAGAAGCCCAATTTACCAAAACAACCACTACCTTTGTACTTAAGGGGACTTTACATGTAGTCATGGATCTTTGCTGTTTTGATCAAGCTAGTTCTAAGAAACAACCCAGTCTGCTTTATTCTTTCAGCAAACTTTACTTCACATAAAGGCCTGCTCCCACTTTATGGAGCAACCAGATTTTTACAGTTTTGGAAACCATGTGCTTCATCTATTTTAGAGTGCATTCGCCACAACATTCATTCATAGTTTCTACCTTTTTTCAAGTATTATAAACCTGAGAAAAATAGTTTTCTTTTATGTGGTGATAATGTGACCACTATGTATCTAAATCAAGTCACTATAATTGTCATTAAGTGTGTTTGGGGAAGTAATATGTATTCATTTTATTTCAGAAGTATTGGTGTTCTGATAAAACTTTATTTATAAGGATCTAGGTATGTAGTTCAGTTAGCATAGTGCCTTCCTAGCATCTAGGAAGTTCTGGGTTCCTTCCCAGCAATGTACAAAGATGGGTAGTACATGCCTGAAATCCTAGCACTCAAAATGGAGGTATGAGGGTCAGAAGTCAAAAGATTATCCTTGGCTCCACAGCAAGAAGAGCCTAATTTATCCCAACAAAATAAAAAGCACCATGAACTTATTTATGGGAACTGAAATTGAAATTTCATATAAACCTCACACCAAAAAAATAGTACTCACTTTATTTTCAACATTTTCAGTGTAAAACCTATTCTTGCTTGCGGACTACCTAAAATGAGGTAATGGAGCGGGACTGTCTAGCAGGTATTTGCTGACAATTACTCTGACTTAATGGATATACTTATTACACTAAGAAGTATAAATTGAGGCTACATTTTAAAGTCCCCATATATTTTTATCTGATTATTTTATCAGTTGACTCATTTTGCCTTTAGTTCCGTAAGTCCAAGAAAGCTTGTTTTAAAACGATTACTTTCTACAGCATTTCCTCTGACATTCCCTCTGGCTATCAGCAAATAGCTGGAACAAATACACGACCTGACAGACTATAATGAAACACTGCGAAGAATGTCAAGTGCTTAGAGTGGTAAAATGTCCTTTTCCTTAGGGCAATTAAAACTCAAGTTGTATCCTGAAACCCTTAAAGATCAATGCACTGATAATCAACTCTTGATTCGGCAAAGCGTATATGATGTCATAAGCTATGTTCATTTATACCAGTGGTTCTTAAGACCCCTTTGAGAGTTGAATGATCTTTTCATAGGGGTTGCTTAAGATCAATAGAAATACAGATATTTACAAGTAGATTCATAACAGTAGCAAACTTCCAGTTATGAAGTAGCAACAAAAATAATTTTATGAGGAAGTGCATTAAAGGGTTGCAGCATTAAGATGGTTGAAAACTACTGATTTAAATCAACTGAGTGGTGAACTCACTTCTCCTAAACTGTCCTCTTCTATGCACAGTAAAAAGCTATCCTCTAGATTCTATACACCAGAAATCTTTGATAAAATGACAGTAACTTCTAAAATTAAAGGTCAATAAAATCTATGAAAGCAGAAAAAGCCAAATATATTTTGTCTACAATCTTTTATCCTATCGGAAATGTGTACTTAGTAATATTAGGATTAAATAGAGAGCAATTATGAAAGCAATTATTTCAATTCTACACTTCTGACTGAAGTAGAAAGTATTTCTCAGTAGTGTTCTCAAGTAGTATCTACAAATATTAAATAAAAATGTCACTACTACAATGCTTCACATAAAATAAAACAACTATAATTTAAACAATCTGTCATACAATTGATGACTAAATTTAAAGCAAATAATTATGGCCTAGAAATATTTCTTCATGAATATTAAAAATTGTGTTCCATAATATTAGTTAATAAGGCAGATGTAACAAATAATAAGCTGGGTAGAGGAGACAGCAATGAAGTGTTTGTGTATATACATGAGGCTCCAACACACAAACACGCGCACAAACACATATGGGCATGCACAAACATATGCACACAAAGAAAGACGAGAAACTCATTTCCTATTTCCCATTAAGAGAAGCAGATAAAACACTAAAGAAAAACATTGGAACTGATTTATTGGGAGCCCACCAAGGCCAGCTGGACTGGGACTGAATAAGCATGGGTTGAAACTGGACTCTCTGAACATGGCGGACAATGAAGGATGATGAGAAGCCAGGACAATGGCACTAGGTTTCGATCCTAATACATGAACTGGCTTTGTGGGAGCTCAGCCTATTTGGACGATCACCTTCCTGGACCTAGATAGAAGTGGGAGGACCTTGGTCTTCCCGCAGGGCAGGGAATTTGTACTGCTCTTCAGTATGGAGAGGGAGGGGGAATGGAGTGGGGGGAGGAGAAGAGGAGTGGGGATAGGGAAAGGGGAGTGGGGGGAGGGGCAACATTTGGGAGGAGGGGGAGGGAAATGGGGAACGGGGACAGGTGGAAATTTTAATTAAAAAAGAATAAAAATAATTTAAAAAAAAAGAAAAATAATTAAAAAAAAAGAAAAACCTAAAAAAATAGACTTATCAGCTAAATCCTGTTATACAATCAATGGGAGGGAATTTAAATGAAAATGGCTCTTATTGTAAAACATAAATAGAAATGCAAAGGGAAGTTTTAAATAAAAAACCAATATAACTTTGAACATAAGACAGAGGGTGGGGATAAAACTCAGTGGCAGAATAACTGACTGCAATGTGTAATATCTTAGATTCTCTCCACACCACCAGAGTAAAAAGTGACTAAAACAATGAAGACCTCTATTACGTGATTTCTTGCTTCACTTTCTGAACTATAATAACCAATACAAAACATTTTGACAGTACCTTTTGATTACATAATTTTACAAATTTTATTTTGGTGGTGCTAAAGATACAACTCAAGGCCTCATCACACATGTTTTCTAGAGATTAAGAAGTTCCCTCCTAAGGACCCAGACCTGGAGATCAATTGTCATTATAAACTGCCAGTGTTTATATTAACGGACTCTGCTGTGAAATGCAGTAAGTGGCCCATGATCCCCTAAGCAACCACTCTGAAAATAAGTCTCTAGCAATGTGTTTTCTAAGTCCTGTAACAGATTATCAATTGCTGTTCTGAGGGCTGTATTTCTTCTGAAAAGATAGAATACTATTAGCAGTTAATTTGTGACTTAGTATTTGTGGGACAAAAATACTAGAATAATTTCATGATCTCATTTCAACTCAATTAAATAAGATTAACTGACTTTATTGCTAGTTAGGCTAGACATAAGAGAAAGTGCCTTACCCCCACTCCCTAAAAAACTGACAAAAGTTCTTATCCCCATTTCAAATTACACGCTACACTCTAAGCATTTATAATAACTTTCTCCCATAGAGACCATATGAATATATGTAAATATTTTTTGCTTTATTTCTCTTGTATATTTTTATCCAGAGAAAGCAAAATTAAATTTTACCTTCCTCTAAACTTGTTATGTACAAACATGCCAGTTTTCAACAACAATATCTATAACGTAGGAGCCCGCTCCTACAAAGTCAGTTAGATCCTGGATAGGGGATCCTCGAGGCCAAAGAAAAGTCAGATGAAAGAAACCGAAGACAGGATAGAATTGGGAGGTCTTGTCTGGTCATGCCGAAGCAGCCAAACGGCCCAGAGTTTATTTAGAACTAGCTTATATACAAAAGCAGAGTAAAACACAGCAGAGTCAGTCAACATCTAACCATAAGACCATTTTTGTCCTTGAGTGAGTAGCCTCCTCTCGAATATGTGCTTGCTGCTCAGAAGCAGCCTTTTTATCTTGAGGTTTGTTGCTAGCAGTATACTTTTTTATTAGATAGAGTGTCTTTTACAGGATAAATTAGAAGTCTCTCATAGCCCTCAAGGTTATTGGAAAAAGCAGAGCAGGCAAGCTTGAACTCAAATGACTTTTTAAAGTGAGAAATGACTCCAGATAGAAACTGAGTCACACGTGGGCTCCCACGCTACAACACTAAAAACTTTTCTAAAAAATTACTTTTTGACTGAGTGGGAATTTTTTGTTTGTTTTGCTTTTGTCATTGCTGTGTTTTTAACAGTCTCACTCTAGAGCCAGTCTGAACCAAACTCAAAGCAGACTAGGAAAGCTTTCCTTCAGAGGAAAACTTCAAAGCCACAGTAGGAAGCAGCCGATTTACCAATGACCAAAAGAGCTCTCCTTGAGACTGTTTTTTTTTTTTTCCCTGCAGTCATTCATTTGCTCAGCAAATATTTGTCACTAAGTAACTACCATGTGCCAGACCTAGGAATACAGCAAGAAATCAGATAGGAAAGAACCCTTTCTAATGAAGTTTCCAGCCTCAAATATAGTTGTAATATACTGCTTTTGAACATCGGCCCTAGAAAACATTCCTGAAGGAAATCTTCTCCTATGCATTCCTGTTCATCTAATTTCTCCCTAACCCTAGAGAGCTGATAATTCTCTTTACAGCAGAAATATATTATCAAAAGAGAAAGAACACTGGTGCTCACTCCTTAAAATTCACCTCTTCTTCAGAAATCAAGTTAAGATTTCCTGGAGATCTATTAAATAAAATTTAAAACTGTTTATAGAATTCTTATTCTGTAAACAGCACATTAAAATTTACCCAAATTCTGGATGAACACTGCTGTCATAATAAACCGATGTGTAGCAAAAGTAATATTTGTAAACATCAACTATAAAACAAAGTTTAATTCTAGTAGTTTCAGTGAGCATTTGAACAGTACACACTATAAACACACTACACTGTGTTGATCCTGAACAAGTTACATTTTTCTTTACCTCACCTTCCTTCCTATAAAATAGAGAGACTTACTCTAAAGGGGTGAGTTAAAAGCACAGGTAAAATAGTTACAATTGTCTTAAAACAGGCAATTGTTACTTGTAGTAATAATTAAAACCAGTAAATGATTAATTACAAGTGACTAATTTTATATCAATCAATCACACAACTATAAACATTTACTTCTCATGAGTTTACAAGTGCTGAACACAACACATCTGAACTTGAACAAACATAAGTCAAAGGCTAAAACCAATTCAATGATGTAAAGTAGTTACCAGTTTCGTGTATAACACTATTGCATTGGTTCTCAGCCTGTGGGTCACAACCTTTAGGGGGTCCAATTACCCTTTCACAGGGGTAGCCTAAGATCACCAGAAAACACAAATATTTATATCAAAATTGTAACAGTAGCAATGAAGTTGGCCAGGAGCAGTGCACCCCTTTAATCACAGGAGACAGAGACAGGTGGATCTCTGTGAATTCGAGGCCAGCCCAGTCTATGGAGTGAGTTCCAGGACAGGCTACAAAGTTACAGAGAAACTCTGTACCAAAAAGCCCCTGCTCAAAAAGAAAATATATGAAAATAATTTTATGGTTGGGGTCAGCACAACATGAAGAAATGTATTAAAGTGTCGCATGCAGCATTAGGAAGGTTGAGAACCACTGTACTATAGGAATGTGAAATTCAAACCAGAAATTCATGAAGCAACTTGTACTACTACTACATGCTGAGTTACTTTAAAAGACACAATTTCAAGTCAATCCTCTCTGGTGGCCATAGAAAAACCTAATAAAAAACAAAATGTAAAATATGATATAACTGCTACATTTAAGGAAAAAGTAGGAAGCATCTTTCCATAATCTGTTGTTTATTCAGGACCATATAATAAACAGGAGAACGAACTTGTATTAGCAACCAATTTCTAATCTTGTCAACTATGTAAACCCAGAAATAGTGTAAACAAATGCTGCCACCTTGTGGACTAATGGATCTGGGATTAATCTCAAGCAAAGAAAGGATTTCTGAAAAAGAGATGAACTTTAACAGTGAGTACCAATGTTCTTTATCTTTTGATCATAATGTATTTCTGCTATAAAGAGAATTATTGGCTCTTTGTGTTGGGGAGAAATGAGATGATCAGGAATGCAGAGGACAAGATTTCCTTCAGGAATCGTTCAAAGCTTAGTGCTTTTCCTCTCAGATAAGAATCAGTGCAATAAGGTAATCAACACAACACAGATCTTACATAACTTTGATTAAGAAAAATAATTTCTTCTACCCAACATTGTTTTAGTGGTTTTTAACCCTTTCTGAAATTCATTAACTTCAATATTAATTAAAAGGAATAAAACCTTAGAGTGAATTTATTACCACTGTTTCAATATCAGAAGAGCAAAATGTCTTCAAAATTATGAAAATTTCAAAGCTCCTTCATTTTGGACTTCACCATCCTATCTTACTTCCTATTATTCTTCATCTGTCCAGTTTGCATAACAAATTTCCAAATTTGGAAAAGTTTCATTAAGAAATGTTAATTCAGCATAATTGAGAGAAAATAATGAAGGATTTAAATTTGTAAAATTCTAACTTAAAATATGTAAATGTGACTGACCTCACTTTGAATGTATAGAATTTCCAGTCTGAAATTCTATCTAATTTTAAGTTACTTCTGTTTTAGGATATAAAATGTTTTGACATGAATGTCTTGATATGGTAAAAAATTATTTAAGTACTTTTGTTAAATTCTGGAATATATTAAATTGAACAAAACTAGGTTTTAAAATGTTAAGGATATATTCCTCTTGAAATGGACTGACTATAGGTCTTAAATCCCTCAGACAGAGATGTTGCTTTTGCAATATGCTGCTTAAAAGAAATTTTGATCTTGTTTTTAACTGAATAGGAAAATACGACACATGATCAATCAACAATAGTAAGGGACAGTAACTGGAATCACAACAGGGTCCAAATACTTTAGCCTGTGTATAGTCCTATTATATTACATCAATATTACAAAATCTTTTGAGAGAGAGAGAGAGAGAGAGAGAGAGAGAGAGAGAGAGAGAGAGAGAGAGAGAGAGAGAGAGAGAGACTATCCCACTATATAGCAGATCTGCCTGCCTCTGCCTCCAGACTGCTGGGCATTAAGACATGTGCCACCACACCAGCCCTCCTTTCATAGTTTTGAATTTTGCACCTGAACTACATTTCTGAAGCATTTAAGAACAACCTATGTTATATATTCTTATCAGAAGTTAAAAATTTATGTAATAATATTAACCTGTTACTACAGGATAGATTGTTTTATAAACTACCCAATTATATGTTAAAGACATGAAAGTAAGATTATGAGGCCTCCCGAATGTAATCAACTGTATGCACCCTCTTCACTAGTATAAATTTAGTTTAGATAACAGGTAATCAATGAAATTTTGTTAGAAGAATTATGCAATTAAATCAAGTTGAAATTCCACTGCAGCTTTAAATTCTATTCACCCAAGAAAAACTAAAATTTCCAAAAGGAATCAATGTAAGGATTTTTCATTTACAAGCAGCTAGAAAGCTCTGGAAAATTTCTTGCAATCTTGTTATCTTTAATGGCTCAGAGTTAAGGATTAATCTATATAAGTGTAAAACAAACAAACAAACAAAAACCCGCTCTAGTGTTCCCCATGAAAAGCCTGCAAAGTTTTAGTAACGTTCAGGAGTTAAAATGGAACTGGGGTCAGGGAGTAGCTTAAGGGTACAGTCAGCAACAACAATAATAACCCAACTGGTCAAATTGTTCATCTGTTTAAAAATGTCTTTTAACCCTATTTATTCTAGTAAATTGGAATATTGACAATTTGTAGATACCAAGGAATTACTGAAAATGGGCTAAATGGTATACAACTTAATGGTTTTGCAATATCCATTATTTTAAGAAATGGAAAACTGCATATATTAGTGAAATTTGTGTCTGTTTCCAAGTAAACCCACATGTGTACAGGTGAACAAATGTGCATGCGAAAGTCAGAGTACAATTTTGTTTGCCATTCCTCAGGTATTCTCCACCTTTCTTTTAAGACAGGCTCTCTTCCAGGCCAAGAACTTGCCAGCGCAGTAGCACTGGCGTAATAAGCATGCACTACTATAACTGGCCTATTAACTCAGGATCTCTTGATTTTGAGGCAAACAATTATTGGCTGAGTTATAACACCAGCCCCCAAATACATTTTTTAAATATACTCTTGTCAGTTTGTGCTTAATACAGTTAGACCATCTACAGTCTATATCTCTTAAGTTCCCAAGTTATATGCTAATTGTACAAACTATATAATTACTTTGACCATATTCTTATCTTCAATGGAGTTTCAGAGGAGTCAAACATTACATTCAGGAAAGAAATATACCAATTCTATCTAGACTTGCAAAATCAAAGAGAGGACATAAGGAGCACCTTACAGCATTACACCAGACAACAGATACAAAATTATGAAAAGAAGCTGCAGCCTTCTCTCAGATTGGTACCACTGAGTATTCCAATTTGCTAAATCTTAGTAACGGGAAGGCATTTAGCTCTTGAATTCCAAATTTCAGGGATGTTACAGCTGCTTCACAAATTTAGTAAGTTTGCTTATATTTGAATAAGAGAACACAGTAAGAAGTGTACCAAATACTTACCTAGAAACTATGCTGGAACCATTATAGAGATCACTAGCATATGATAACGTGGCCAACGGTCTTACTGAGTTGTATCGAGTAAATTTGGACAAACATTCCTGAAATTCATCTAACTGGCTTGCAGTTCTACTGTCATCTGTATCAAAAAAAAAAAAAAAGATAGTAAGTAAATAAATAACACTAGGGTTTCTCTGTGGCTTTGGAGCCTGTCCTGGAACTAGCTCTGTAGACCAGGCTGGTCTCGAACTCACAGATATCCGCCTGCCTCTGCCTCCCGGCTCAAATAACAAATATTTTTAAAGATTCTAAAGAATAGCAGCATGCTCAAATTAACTAGGTGACCTTTAAACTTTAATAAAAATGGTCTACGGAGTCATTATAACGCCTTCTTATGCCATGAAGAATATAAAGGCAATCTCTACTTTGGTTCTAACTTCAGGGAATTAAATACTTTTTAAAAGAACTTCTAGTGAACAGAAATCAACTTATTCCTTAAAATTAAATTCTGATTACCAATGTTGACAGTAAAGGAAGACTGATCTCGAGGAAGATCTACACATGACTTGGTATTTCTTAGTTTAACAAATGTGTTTATAAGGTTGAACATTTATCCCACGTTTATGGTCAAAGTAAAATTATATAATAAATATTAGGAAAAAGATGTGAAATTAACAAGTGTGCTGACAAAACTGAAGTATTTTAAGTCCTATTCTCAGAAGTACAAAATGGCAATGTATAAATTACTGATTCTCAAAGACAACTGTAAAGACACTCAATAAAACACCAGACAAAGTCCCCTCCAGGTAATATACTCAAAACTGAGATACATGAGATTCAAATCAGAGCATTAACTTACAAGCATCTGGCAATTCATCTATTCACTAATACAAGGTATGCTTGCAGGAAAACACAGATAATAAAGTACTCAGGCTTTAAAGGATATTGAAAATCTGATCTGTAAACTTTCCCCCAAAGAATTGAAAACAGAACAAAAAATTACAACACACAGTTATTACTTTAGCTTTCTAAAGACAAAATTTGAAATGATCTATTTTAATGGTATCTTCTTATAACTTCCTTCTTTTTGTCATCCACATACAAGCACATTCAACATAAACTTAGTGATTCCATTTATTACATACTATCTGAAGTATAACAGTAGGCATAATGAAATTAAGATGCAAAAAGTACCGAACAAAAACAATTCTTTAAAAAATTATCTTGACTTACATGACATAAAATCTAATACTTATAATAAAAACAAAGTCATTTGAAGAAATTAAACTCCATCACTGATGTTGTCATAAATACTAAAGACTTAAGCAGTAAGTAAAAACAACCTAAACTAAAAGAGTCCAAGTTAGTGTGTTTTTATTCTAAAAACAATACAAGAATGACCTAGTTAGCATATGATATCATAACAGAAATAAAAGTCTTATTCCATAAAAATTACAGTGGCACAGTCCAAACAGATTTTAAATAAAACATGGGTTACAGAGCTGGCAATCACTAAAATCAACTACTACAGAATGCTATAGATATGATTTTTATTTGTAATCCTATATTGTAAACTATTTAATATAAGTACATGAAGGATAACTTATTTATTCATTCAGAAAAGTTTTTAATATTACTCTTCTTTCACATTTTGCCTTTAATTCCTACTAAGTACATAATCACATAATCACAAGCATTCAAGAATGAATACTCTGTTGAAAAGCACAATTTGTTTCTAGTGTTCATGAACTCCTAGCTATCAATCAAGCTGATTAATAAAAACATATTGCATTTTATAATAAAAAAAAAACGGGCTACAGAGATGGCTCAGCATTAAAAGCACTTGTTGGGGATGACCTAGGATTGGTTCCTAGTACCAACATGGTGATTTACAACCACTCATAATTCCAGTTACAGAGGACCTGAAATCCTCTTCTGACATCCACAGGCAGCAGAGGAGGCACACGATATACACGCAGCCAAAAATTCATATATGTAAAGCAAAACAAGTCTACAAACAAGTTCTTGCTATTTCAGTATCTAAGTGTAAACCAGTTCTTTTTCAAATATCTGGTTATAATGTTTGGATTTTGTCTGCTTGGCTGTTTTATGATCAACATCTGTCAGCATATCACCTCACCATCTTACTTATAGCTTAGAGAAGTAATTTTAATGTCTCTTTTCCTCTTGATGACATTGCATTTACATCCTGTTTAAATTACAATTAAGAGGTCAAGACATTAATATTCTAATAATTACCTGTCATTTTCACAATTGAAAAACAAGGTAGAGATAGAAAAATAATAAAGTGCAATCAACATTTTATGGACTCCACTGGTACAAGTGAAGGTTTCCTCCTAACTGTTGAAAGAACCTCATATTCAGTAGTACAGTTAAGGGTAGCCAATGTGCAAATCTAGCATCAGTGAAGATTTCTAAAAACCAGAGACACCATGCTTTACGTGTCCTCCTCGCCTATAAATCTACATCTTCTAGAACCAATTACCTAGTTACCACTTTTACTATTCATAGTAAGCATATCTGTGTTATCAGTGACTTAATTCTATCTCAAGCTCTTTGTCATCTCTAGTTTAAAGAAATTATCTCAGTATCTATCCTATGATCTATCATCTTCAGCATCAAAATAACAAGTCATGTTTAAAAGAGTCAACAATTCCCTGCCTGTTAAAATATAGGTAAGAGATTATTAATTTAACCACTCCTTATTGCAGTCTATATTCATAAACAATTATAGGCACTTGATAAAGGACTTAAACCCTTGGCAGGCAATATTTTCATCCATAAAAAAGTTCACAATTAATTTCAAACAGGCTTAAGAACAAACTTTAGCATTTCCCTAAATGTGTGTATATATGAATGCATGTATGTGTATAGGTTAGCCACCAACTATACAGTCAAGGATAACCTTGTACTTCAAATCCTATGGGTTCTAACTCTTAGAGGATTGCAGGCCAAGCACACCATGCTTATTTTTACTTTTAAATATAGTATTGGCAATCAAATTCAGGATTCTGCATGTTATGCAAGTATTCTACCAACTGAGACATATACTTAGCCTGCATGAATCAGTATTTTTTTTCTACATCACCAATTATGAGGTAAATTTTTCAACAAGATCTAAACCGTCTATATACTATCTTATAAAGTGCTGATTCATTGAGGAGAAAAATCATAACTCAGTTTTCAATAACCAGTATACTACCAGACAATTTTCCCCTGGATGTTTTTCATTTACAACAGGCATACTACTAATGGAATCAGTTAGTTGGACACCTAACATGTACTAAGCACTGTGTTCTAAACACTTCACTTATAACTATTTTTTATTTATTTGTGTGTTTGTGTGTGTGTGTGTGCATGTGTGTGCAAGTGCGCGCACGTGTGCTTTGATCAACAGAGGTTAGAAGGAGTCAGATCCTGTGGTGCTGAAGTTACAGGCAATAGAATTGGGAACTGAATTTGGGTCCTCGGAAAGAACAGCAAGTACTCGACACCACCTGTCCATCCCCTCATGTATAATGCTTTAAACACTTGTGGGCTTATTACTAATACCCACCGCTCACAGATGAATAAAGATGTTGAGAAAGGTTGAAGAACAATCTTATTATTCCTCTAAAATTAAATATCTTATGTTATCATGTCCATGTGGTCCTATGCTATTTGTATGTTTCTAATTACTTTTTAGTTAATTTATTTGTCTAAACACAATCTAAGTCCCCACTTAGAACATTCTCTTATGTCTTTCATTTTCACTTATTCCAGATTTTTCACACGCAGTTGTACCAATGGATACTGCACATTTGTAGCACATGGTACAGATGAAATTATTAACTGCTGCTTTTGCCTACAGATTTATAATATCCCACCTTATGATAAATAAGAACCAATTCTTCCATCTTTTTTATCCTCAGTACAAAGAAAAGTGTTTAAAACTTATTAATGTTGAATAGGAGTTAATTAAATAGAACTTGTTTTTGCTAGGTACATATCCATGGTTATTTTTTCAAATTTTATATAGTTTGCTCTAGAAAGAATAAACATTCCTGAATGAGAAACAGAGATTACCAATAGAAAACAGCATTCTTCATGATCTCTGAGATCCTCCACACTATGGATAAGACTGCCAAAAAAATAGAATTTGCTTTGACATTAGAACTTTTCATATATCTAGCATATGAACCTGTACATACATCTGAAGAATGATTTTCAGACATGTTTGAGAAATCCTGAACATGTACCTGAGATACGAGACATCCTTGTAGAAAAATAACACTGCTCTAAGTCTTCAAAATGAGCAGTGAGTCGCTTTCGTCTTGATGCTAATGTGCTGTTATACCAAGGCTGTTTCTTTGTCTAAGGTGATAAGAAAAGACACTTACAACTCCATGTAATCCACATTCTTACACAGAATAGCCAAATGCTTACTTATGGACTTTCAAATGTAAGTTATATTAAAGTGAACACAAATGGTGAAAACCTGTAATTCTCAGACCTATACTTCCAATTTTTCTTTTCAAGTAAATACATAAGGGGGGAGTAATCCTCTCAAAGAATGATTAAGAAATAAAAATGAAACATTCTTTTTAAAACAGTGATGTGAAGGTGATAGAGATCAGCCGAAAGAGTGCTCATCTGTCATGCACAATGCCCTGGTTTCCACTCCCTGTACCACATAAAACTGACAGTGGTGGCCAAGGCCTGTAAACTTGGTACTTAGAAGGAAAAGGCAGGAGGATGAGTGGTTCTGAGTTAACCTTGGCTATACAGCAAGTTTAAGGATTAGCCTGGGCTACAGAAGACTGTCTCCTAAGTGTTCAAAAAAACAAAACAAAACAAAAAACAAAAACAAAAAACCACCACCAACAACAAAAACAGAGAGCAATAAGGAAAAAAAACAAGAAAAAAGAAATGGGAGAGATTCATTAGCTAAATGAGATACAATATGAAAAAGATTAAATATAATTTTCTACCCCTCAACATACTTCGAAAACATTCAATTCAAATCCCTATAGTGATTGTTTTTGTTGTTGTTTTTTGTTTTTCGTGACAGGGTTTCTCTGTAGCTTTGGAGACTGTCCTGGAACTAGCTCTTGTAGACCAGGCTAGCCTCAAATTTACAGAGATCCGCCTGCCTCTGTTTCCCAGGATAAAAGGCGTGCACCACCACTGCCCGATCCTATAGTAGTAGGCACCAAATCTGCAACATCCAGAAATAATTATTTCTTCTATGAACTACTCTTCTAATCCAAAGCTTTATGGATTCACCTCTTTAGCCCTTATTAAGATAATAAAATGTAGCCTTTATTATGCCTGGACCCTTGTATACAAACTATTTTATTATTCTGTGATGAAGCAGGTAATATGTATGAAGCACTTTACAAGTAAGTGTACTTAAATTTACTCTTAGTTGCTGTTATCATGGAATACAAGAATAAAAGAAAAAATGGTAAATATAAATTTCCCCCCACCAGGGACAGAGAAAAATAGATGAATTGGTAAGATGTTTGCCGTGCAAACATGGTGATTTGTTTGATCCCCAGAACCCACTTTAAAAAGCTGTGTATAAAATCCCCTCTTTGAACTGCCTTTTAATAAAATTGAATGTCTGTTAGACAACTTTGTACATCATAAGTCAAAATGCAATATCAAAGAATATGAATTAATTTGTTTAATATTTCTCATGTCTCTCTGAATGTATAATAATTCTCCCTCTTTTCTGATTTCTTTTTCACTTTGTGGAAACTGGTTCCTTGATTCTGTCTTTGGCTATCTGCATCCTTTTGGTGGTACTTGACAGGTTCCTTTCCCTGTTAAATTTCTTTAATTCATTGTTAAATCTAGAGTCTCTATCAAATTTGAATGTGATGTGTGAGACCCAGAGTTTCACACATGATGCTCTTCCCTTGTGTCATCAGAAATGTAATTGGACCTTTCTTCTTTTTGGTGACACTGAGACAAGTCTGTCAGTTCTGACAACAGTGGCCTGATCCTTCATGGTGGTCCCCCATTGCCTTTAAAGTAACGGTTTCACAGCTGTGACCAAATTTTATGCTGTGCTTTGATGGTTTGGTTGATATCACATGTTAGACTTTTTTTATAGTCCCTAATTAAAAGCCAAATTTTGCCTATAATAATAAAAAAAAAAAAGCTGTGTATAGTGGAACACACTTGGTATCCCACCGTTGGGAAGGAAGAAATAGGTGGATTGGACTTTACTGGCCAGTCAGACTAACCTATTCAGTGAGCTCCAGGCCAATGAGAGATCCTGCCTCAAAAGAGAAAACAAAAAACTTTGGGGGTTGGTACTTCACTCTTTGCCACCATGCCCTCCATTGCAGAATAGACTGTGACACCAAAATGTGAGGGGGATTGGGGTAGAGAGAAGAAACCCTCTCTAAGTTATTTTCATTACTTATTTTGAGAAAACAAGAAAACTGTCATTAGCCAACCTTCTCCCTCATTAGAAGCAGAAAAAAAATCCTCAGACTGGTTCTTTAAAACCAAGTGGAGGGCTGGAGAGATGGCTCAGAGGTTAAGAGCATTGCCTGCTCTTGCAGAGGTCCAGAGTTCAATTCCCAGCAACCATATGGTGGCTCACAACCATCTGTAATGAGGTCTGGTGCCCTCTTCTGGCCAGCAGGAATACACACAGACAGAATATTGTATACATAATAAATAAATATTTAAAAAAAAACCAAGTGGAGAGTCCTATTTATCATCATATCCATACAAGTAACATTATGCAGACTGAGTGGGCATATTTATACACTTAGGAATATAAATGATAAAAAGAAAGGCATGAATTTGAGAGCAAGGGAGGTTAATGGGAGAGGCTGGAAGGAGGAAAGAAAAGGAAGAAAATTATACAATTATATTTTAAAGAATTGTAAAAACTAGAAGAAAACATTTTCAACATTATCAGGGGCATCTACAGAAATAATATCCTAATATAACAGGTTAAGGTTAGGAGGGAAAGGGAAAGAGCAAAGAAAAGAGCACCGAGTAAGAAGGAAAAGGTACAGGAGGAAATAAATGCAGGGAGAATACAGACATTGAAATTGTAAATCAAAACTCACTTTTGTCAAACCCCAAGAAGGAGAGCCAGGAAAGCCACTCAGAGGTTTTCCTGCATCACTGACTGCATCACAAAAAAACTGCTAGAATCACAATTTGAATAAAAGCCCCTTAAATTACACAACAAAAATTATTTATGGGAGAGTGAAGAATTAGCCCTAGCAGCTGCCTGTTCAAGCTCAGGTCAATCCCATTCTTGTCAGTTGACCTTGAGTCAAAGACAGTAATTTCAGGACAAATGGGGTAACCCTTTTCATTTTACCTGTAGAACTACCTATGTTCCCTTCTGCACATAATTTACTATGGAACACAATGCTCATTTTTTTCCTTTTTTTAAATAAATTTTTTATTTTTTTTTAAAAAGATGACAATTTTTTTCGTTATACATACCAATCCATGTTCCCACTCCCTCTTCTCCTTCCATTCCCTCCACAATCCCCCACCCCACCCCCATCCACTCTTCAGAGAGGGTAAGGCACATTGCTTTGGGGAAGGTCCTGAAGAATAACTTATCTCTGTTGACAAAACCAATAGGAACATGTCTCTACAAATTTAAATGAAAATTTCATAGGATACCCATGCAACTATCAGAAAAATAAATCATATTAAGATGACAAGATATAAAAGATAATTAGCATAAGTTATGTAAGACCTCTATATTGTAAGTACAAATATATTAGTTTCTGTTTTACAATTACATCTTACTCCATGATAATCTCAAATTAAGTGTCATTTTAAAAATGTATTTTTAACAATAAATTTTCAATATTTAAACTTCTTAGCAATAAACATCCAAAAACATGAGCACTATAATAAAATCATCCATCAGCATGCTCTTGGATAGTTTCTAATGTAAAGGCGGGGTCTGGATTAAGTGTGTGTGTGTGTGTGTATCAAATTTTGGGTCTTAAGCAGAGAATCTAACACTAAAAAATATCCCTGTCTGTACTCACCCCCTTCAAATGTTGTTTACTGAGCTAAGTAAGGTAGTACTAAAACTCATAGGATAAAATGAATTGGAAAACTTTACAAAAGACTGAAGAACACAGACTACTATGGTGAAGAACCAGGAGGGAGCTTACCTTTAAAAGATACCCTAACAAATAAATTACACTCTTCAAAAGGCTGGCAGTAAATGGAAAGATACACGACAAATAAACTTAACAGTGATTTTAAGCCGGTCCTGGACCATTAGGTAGTTTTTTCCCCCTTTTTTCCACCAGGAATGGTGGTGGCTCATGCTTGTAATTCCATCATTTAGGAAGCTGAAGCTAGGGAACTGTTCTGAATATGAGGTTAGAATAAGTTATGACAGTGAGTGTCTGGACAATCTGAGTAACAGTTCTAAGACAGATACACAGCAGTAATAAGAAAATGGCTATTCAATTTTAGCTTTAAAATACAAGTCCCTATGATTTTTAATAATAAATTCTTAATTTTGCTCATAATACAGAGCTATAAACAATTCTAAAGCAAAAAAAAAAAAATACCCAGATAATTAATAGAATGGAATACCTATACTATAAAAAGGTCAACATTTCTGGCTTTTGTTAATCATGGTAGCATTTCAAAACTTTATTTCACTCATTAAGTTGTTTTTTTTCTATGCATATAACACCTCTATAATTATAGGATAACATTCTTAAATTCTTACTTATTTTACTATGGCTGGTCATGTTTATGTTTATGTTCCAGAATTTGCTATACTACAACTCCATTTTAAAAAGGTTAGTTACAATTTTATGGCTTACGTGCCTGTAAGAATATATGCTGCATGTGTGTGCTGTCTATGGAGGCCAGAGAAGTGCACTAGAATCCCTACAACTGCAGGTGACAAGGTGACAAGCAGCTGTGAGCCACCTTACATATGAAATCATGGCCTCTGGAAGAGCAGCAAGTGTTCCTAATTGTTGAGCCATCTCCAGTATTATCAATCTTTTTGTACCACTTCAAATCATTTCTTTAAGGATTCCCATGAGGATAATTATCAAATCAAATATTTCTAGCAATTACCATATATATACATACATACTACCAACTCATGCAGTAGGAGCTGCGGGCTGCTTCACACCTCCCAGCTCCCGGCCACTGGCTAGCTTTACCCAAAATAATTACATGGAAACTGTATTCTTTTAAACACTGCTTGGCCCATTAGCTCTAGCCTCTTACTGGCTAATTCTTACATCTTGTTTTAACCCATATTTATTAATCTGTGTAGCACCACGAGGCGGTGGCTTACCGGGAAGGATCTTAACCTGTGTCCATCTTGGAGAGGAGAGCTATAGCGTCTGCCTCACTTCCCTTCTTCCCAGCATTCTGTTCTGTCTACTCCACCTACCTATGTTCTGACCTATCAGGCCAAGCAGTTTCTTTATTAATTAACCAATGAAAGCAACAGATAGACAGATGACCCTCCTCCATCAAATGCAACTTCTCCATTTTCTTCTGTCTACCCTTTCTCCTACAGACACAAACACGAATATGCATGCATGACTAGGAGCACAAATGTAGCCATGCAAAAATAAGGATACAGTCATATTACACCTAAGAATGCTCTGAAACATAATGGCTGGTTCCACAGTGCTAACAGCAGAAGAATTTCAACTATCATATTACTGCTAACATACAACTCCCATATCTGAGCACTGCTGTTTAGTAACAACCTCTTGTGTTGTCAGCTGTACAGGTCTATGCCTTAGGTAACTGTGTACAGTATGCAACATTAATAATGACAGTATAAAATAGAACTCCCAGGGAGGAAAAGCCATATTTATTTTGAAGACTGACTGATTGGAATTTCATGACAGTAGTGCTGCAGGAGCACCTACCTTCTGTTCCTTCAGCCAATAGCTGCTGAAATACCAGCCCACTGGGGCGTGGTCTATTTTTCTTTAAAAAAGAGCAGCAGACCTCTGCTTGCTCTCTTGCTTTTGGCTCTTGCTCCAGTGACTAGACTCCTTTCCTGGCTGTCGGTGTTCTGTAAGTTTTTCCCCTCAAATAAATACCCCTTTAAATCCAAAATGGTGTGGGACTGTTTTGTGCATTACAGTAGAAAGTTGAAACTCAGCAAATTTAGAGTCAAAATTATCTTGGACTATTTTCATTTAGTCATTTTAATAGCCATTTAGTGCTCACCTACAGTATGATGCTTAGAACACTTTCCATCATCAGGCATACCTTAGAATGTATAAACTTAGCAGATGGCAGGCTTTCTCCAAGCCCAAAGCCCAACAGCATCTGAAAGCTATTAGCAGAGGCTTTTTGGACTTGGCACCATAACGGATCTGATGTCCTATTTATGTTAGTAAGTGCATCGACTCATGACATTCTTCTGTGACATAAAAAGTTTGTATAACTACTTCTTCACAGAAACATCTTTGTACACAGGGCATGGTCATTCATATTTTGCACAGAATAAATTTCCTCCTATTCCCTTGCTCTAAGAAATATTTCAGTTAGGCATGCATGGTGGCTCATGCCTTTAATACCAGCACCTAGAAGGCAGAAGCAGTTGGTCTTTGTTAGTCTGAGTCTGCCTGGCCTATGCACTGAGTTCCAGATCAGCTGGAGCCATATAATGAGACCCTGTCTCAAAACCATTTAATAATAATAATAATAATAATAATAATAATAATAATAGTTTCATGCTGACAGCATTAAACAACTCTGCTCTTAGAATATATACTTATAGTCTACCACACATTTTTGTTAGTTTAGAATGCATTCTTACTTGTATACAGTAAGTTAACTATAAAATGCTCTGCTGAAAAGCAGGTTCATCATCTTGTTTTTATAGGCAAGTGACTGTATTAGATAAAGTGCAGTGATTGACCTTCAACACTGAGTTTGTCTAACTATATTCATGATGTTCATACAGAAACTATCTACTAATGATGTGATTCTCAGAATGTATCCTCATCTCAAATGATTCCTAATTGGGTTTCTCATTCTGAACTATAATGTCAGCAGGAACTATTGCAGGACTTCTCTCTTCTTTAGGAAATTTCTCTCTTCTTTAGGAAATTCAGACTCATAGCAGATGACATGAACATAGGCATTTTTATCTCTTTAATCACGTCTTTTCACAAAATGTTTAACCCTATTGAAAGTTTGTATTTAAAAAAAAACTATCAATATCAGAGTTATTTCGTTTCTTTCTTAACATTTTATAGCAAATAAGATATTTTATACAACATACTGAAGATGTTTCCGGTATGGGTCTACATTTTGTTTGTGTTTCTAGATTTTGTATGCTGACATATTTCACCATTTCTATTTAAACTATTATGTATTTGATCTGGATTCTTATTAAGTACATACAAGTAAATACAAGACATATTTCTATCAAATGTTTTCCTAGTTATCAAAACATATATTTGATCTTTCTTTATGCACTACTTCATAAATTCCTTCATAAATATTAATGATATTTCCACTAGATTGTTAATTTTTGTTTTGCTCCTTTAATAACAGTATTCTTTTATGTTGTTTGGGTAAGTACTCTCTTCATATTAACCACAGAATCATCCATTTTTATCAATGAATTTTAAAGTCAATTGATCACATTCTCTGTACACATATGAAATTATTTGTGGGAATTTGCTAGAAGAAACCAATTAAATTAATAATTAAGGCCATTAATCTATCTAAATTGTCTTATGATTATTTACTTATTTTAATATTATATGAATATTAAAAATTATACATTTACGACTGCTACTTTTACTCATGCTAACCTGTACTGACTTAATTTATGCTGGATCACGATGATAACTAATTTCAATTTATCATATGTGGGTCCTTCTTTGAAAATCTGGGTTTTGTACTTATACAATATTGTAGACTCCTTCAGTAAACACATAATTTTTTAAATTGATAAAAACAATGACTACCCTTTTTGGTATTTTTATCTTAAATTATTCTATGATTCAGAGTACTCACAGAAATCTAGTTTGTCTTTAAATTACACCAGTACATTCTATCTGAGATTCTAATTATGGAATGCAGAAGGCATGATATATCCGGTTGGAATCAATTCATTTTGCTAAGTTTTCCAATGACAAAATAAATGAAATAGCCTTTTAATGAAGAACAGTAAGTATGCAAAGCATTTATACTTATAAAACCAGAGGCACCATTTCTACAGCACTTAATGTCATACACACTCCTGACTTCATTCTCTACTTGTCTCTCTTCTGTTCATTCCTCTCCAGCTAATCCTCAGGACCAGACAGGTTCTATTAAATAGTTTATTTATCTGTTGCTCCTGCAGTTAGAGCTTAGACCCAAAGATAGTGAGATAACTTACTCTCTCACTTCCTTTCCAATCAGAAGACATCTTTGTTTATATTATTATTGTTTTACCAACTAAATTAGAAACTTGCTTAATATAGTAATTTTTGTGTTTTGGTTTTGCTCAATGATGTGTCTTCAGAACCTATGATAGGGCTTTGTAAATACCAGGTACTTAAAAATACAAACAAATAAAAAACAATGATTGAATGAGTGATTCCTCAACTGTACACGATCTGAGTCACATGCCTGGTTTAAAACCTCAGTTTTCGCCAGGCGGTGGTGGCGCATGTCTTTAATCCCAGCACTCAGGAAGCAGAGGCAGGCAGATCTCCGTGAGTTCGAGGCCAGCCTGGTCTACAAGAGCTAGTTCCAGGGCAGGCTCCAAAGCTACAGAGAAATCCTGTCTCGAAAAATCAAAAAAAAAAAAAAAAAAAAAAAAACTCTCAGTTTTCTCCTTACTAGCTACATTTTCTTGGTCAATCTCTTTAGATGTTCTATGTACCAGTTTATTTCTTTAAAAATGCAAGGTAGTATTTTAAGTTACAGTGTTACTAGCTGGGAAATAGCCACAAAAAGTAATTATGAAATAAAGCTTACCTAATTATTTCCTTTAGTTTCTAACAGCATTTCCCTCACATTCATTCTAATTCTTTATAACACTGCACAAGGTACAGTTGACCCTTCACATTATCAAGTTCTGCACCTACAGATAGAAAATAGTTTGAAAAACGAAAATCTATACTGAACATGTGCGGACCATGTTAAAAACAAAAAGATTATTCCCTAAACAATATACTGCAGTAACTAATAACAAAGTTTTTTACATTGTAGTAACTATTACAACTAAGTAATCTAAAGATGGTCCAAAGTATGCGGGTTGATATACATAAGCAAACATTACACTATTTTACAAAAGGGACTTGAACATTCAGACTTCTGCTACCATAGAAAGAAAGTATATGTATGGAAAGAACTCTGGCAGGTGCTACTTTGGGGAAGAACACCTTTTATAAATGTGAGAACAGTATACCCTAAGTTTCTCCTTAAGTTCTACTTTGGTCTATGTGTTTGTTTTTGCTATACTCCTTAGCTCATATTTGCCAAACTTATGTTCATCTTTTTTTTTTTTTTGGATACTTTTGTATTAATTTCTTTTAGTTTTGTCTCATACACTGTTATAAGTAAAGTGAAAGGCCAAGAGCAGTAGCTCATACCTGTAATCCCAGCACTCAGGAAGCTGAGAAAAAAATTATTCCAAGGGTGAAAACAGTATGAGATCCGTGAATAATTATGCCTCAAATACCACTAACAAGAAAATGAAAGGTGAGAATTGAGAATTCCTTAATTCCAGTCTATGAAACTCCAGTAGGACTTATTCCCAATAGTTGCCCTGTTTTCTAACAGGCTGGATTCTGCAACAAAGCTGTAGGACTAGAGTCATGTAAGCCTTTTGAAACCAAAGTGCCAAATACTGACATGGAGTCGTCAGATCTACTTTTTTCCCTGTTGGGTTTCAGTCTTGCTTTGTTCCATTCTTTTCTCATTACATCCTTACCCTTCTCTAATGCAATGGGAATGTATACTCTGTGTAATTGTATGTAAGATGTATATAATTTGTGGGTTTTGCTTTTTGTTTTAATTTTACAAGGGGTCACAGTTGAAGAGATTGACTTTAGTCTAGACTTCCAAATAATCTTGAGACTGTTAAAGACTACGGGGAGAGATAGAACATGGTAGTTTCAATGAGAAATATCCACTATAACCTCTTATTTGTATGCTTGGGTCCCAAGTTGGTGGATCTGTTTGGGAAAGTTTGGAACATTTAGGAGGTGAGGCTTTGATAGAACAAGGATGCCAGTGGTGGTATGTTTTATAGCTTGAGCCCACATCCTCTGGACAGATGAAAAATAATCTCTCTGCTTCCTGACTCGCAGGCTATCTGCACTACAATAAACTCTATCCCCTTAAATGTAAGCTAAAATAAATCCTGTTCTCCTCAAAGTTGCTTCAACAGGACTTTTTGTGGGTAAAGACTGGAAAGATATTAATGCAATGCCTCAGGGTACCAGAAGTCTTTTGACTACATACCAGTAAGGATATAAAATTAATAAAGCCATAAAAATTCTCAACTTATCCAAGGTTTTTTACATCCAGATAAATTATGAACTCAAAATATTGTAAAAATGCATTTAATACTTCTAGCCTACTAAAAGCAAAATTTAGCAAAACAATCCAATAGACTACTTCCTGTTTACCTTACTGACTGCCTAAAAGGGAGCTGTGGTCTGCTGTCTTAGCCCAGCGCCACTGGAGACTACTATAACACTATATTCGCTTGCCTAGAAAGGATCACATCACAAGATTCTGAGAATGGTTTTAACTGATTGTAGACTACTTTTAAGCCATCACACAGATTTAAAAGTGGCAACCATCAAAAGTAAAGAATAGCTACTTTACTCATTTTCTTCTTCTACTAGATTCTGATTTATCTTTTTCCTAGTTCATGGAATTTGACAGAAAATCCAAAATAGTGCTATAACATAGTATAATGAAAACATTTTCTTTTTTCCGCCCATCTAAACTTTTCACATTCCTCCAATCACAGACATGCATAAAGACTTTCTACTGCCAAAAGACACACTTAGAAGAGTGTCAAAAACAATCTATAGGATTAAGGCTCACATAAAATGTATAGGAGCATTCAAGAAAGTTGAATTTTACTCAGAATCAGAGTAAAACCATTATGTGGGATAAATTCTCTCATAATAAATCTTAATCTATTCAGAAGTGGAGCTGCGATATAATATAATAGCTAAAATCTTTCTTGCTTAAGTCAGCATGCAAGATGCTCTGGGTTCAAGCCCCAGTACCACAAGCAAGCAAGCAAATAACAAAAAGTCAGAAGAGGAACAAAGGAGTGCAGTGCAGTGTACTGGTGAAAGGCAGCAGCCATTTACACTAATCTGGATGGCAAGTGAAGTAGCAGCCGTTCACATTACTTAGGAAATGTAGTGCTTGTTATTTTCTGTTTTCTGCAAGCAACCGTAAGTGCTTGAAAATTGTGGAATAATGCACTCTGTTTGTTTGACGTTATTAAAGACATAGGACAGCCTTGTCTGATATTTAGCCTGTGAAATTATATTCAAAAGGAAAACATTAAAGCCTTGCTACAAACACTAAACCATTTAGTGCCCAGACTCAGGATCGTCTTTCCTTAATCAAATTGTTATAGTTTTTGTGGCTTTAAAAATTCTACCAACATATCTTACTATATATTATAAAAGACACTCAAGTCAAATGTTTTAATAGCTATAAAGAGATAAGTCACTCTATGAACCTTAATATAATTAAAAAAGTATTATTACTATATATTTTAAAGTTTAGCAGTAGCACACTTGCCTAACAGGCACACAGTACTGGATGCAATTTCATTAGTGTCAAAACAGAACAAAAAGGGTTTAACAAAACAGGTCAATGCAAGATTGCAAAGGAAGATGATAACAGATGTACCAAGTAGTTTCAAAATTATGAAACAGGTAATTATCCAAGTACTTGGGGAGAGAATGAACCCCGAAAGCTCCATATTTCGAGAGTTTTCATTTACGAAAGATAACTTTTCTACATAAATATATATAAATAAGTCAGCATTGAAAACATTTTATTTATGTTTTAAAAAACACTTTCTCTACAAATATTAGATCAAAATAGCATACTATTAATGCTCACTTCCTGGATTTTACAATTATATTATAATTACAACAGACAGCATCTTTGTTTTCAAAGAAACATACACAGAATAATCATGGGTAATATGTGTCTATACCTTAATCCAGGAAGGAAAAACTACAAAATATATCTGAAAGAAAATTAAATACTTTAGAAAGGAAGAACAGCATATATAGGTAAAAGAAAATACCTGAGAATGTGAAGATTTTTAAAAAAGAAAATTTTTAAAAAGAAAAAAATTTAAAAAGATTTTTAAAAAGAAAATACCCGAGAATGAGAAGATTTTTAGTGTTTGGAAAACTATTTGGATTACATAAAGGAGTTCTTTTTAGTAGTCTTTCTACTTTTCCCTGAATCTGAAATTATTTGAATATATAGGGTTTTTTTAAAAAAAAAAATACTCAGAACTTAAAAACTAAGGATAGCAAATATCAACACCCCCAGTCAAAGATGGAAAAAATAAAAGTTAAAAGAATCATAAAATTAATTGGTAAAGATGGGGCTACTGTTAATTTTATTCAAACCTCTAGTTTATATAACTATAAGAAATGCTTAATGTTTTAATATAATGCTACACAATAAATCAATAATTCTACCTTTCCTACCCCTGAGACAAACAATGCCTGACAATATTTTCTTCCTCTTAAGGTCTGACATTAACTCCACAACATTAAAAACACTTCTTAAAAATTCCTACCACTGACAAGCAAATAAGGAAGAGATTCTTGTGTTTTTGTTTGTTTTTCTGTTTTTTTTTTTTCCCCCAAGACAGGGTTTCTCTGTGGCTTTGGAGCCTGACCTGGAACTAGCTCTTGTAGACCAGGCTGGTCTCAAACTCACAGAGATCCGCCTGCCTCTGCCTCCCGAGTGCTGGGATTAAAGGCGTGCGCTGCCACCACCCGGCAGTGATTCTGTTATATATCAAAAAAGAAAAGAAAAAGAAAATCCTAGCCTGGCGGTGGTGGTGCATGCCTTTAATCCTAGCACTCGGGAGGCAGAAGCAGGCTGATCTCTGTAAGTTCGAGGCCAGCCTGTTCAACAAGAGCTAGTTTACAGGACAGGCTCCAAAGCTACAGAGAAACCCTGTCTCAAAAACAGAAAAAAAAATTAAGTCTTACTAAAAGGGGTATGTCATTATCCAAGAATATTTTAGTAAACTAAACTATTATTTTACAAAATAATACAATGTATTACTTTAGAATTTTACCATTCATAGTACGACCAAAACATACTGTCAAATGTATAACTTACCTGAGAAGTCCCACTGAAACCTGAAGGTTGGCTGTATTCTGTAGAATCAATAATACTACTGCAAAAGAAAGAAAGAACAATATAACTTCAGTATTTACATTATTTTAGTAACAGAAAAAGTTGATCTAAAATGTATCGTTTATAAACCCATTTATTTATAATTTTAAATAAACATCTATTACCAATCATTTAATTAGACATCAAATGGCCCATCAACATTTACTCCTCCCAGTTCTTCAAATATACACATCAAGAAAGGTTATGAAATGGGGAAAAAAATATGGCCACTGTACACACACTATTTACTTCCCTTTCCAAATAGGTTAGTAAGGTTTGTAACTTTAAGGAAAAGAGGATTTAAAACACTGGGAAAACATTAGCATGCACTTGATGGCAACAGTTAACAAACCCTGTTATGGCACTAGTGGCCATGTGCTCCTGAGCCATTGCAATCACTCAGTTTCCTCATTGCCAAATGAGGACTATCTATTTCTATGTAAGTTTCCAGCCCCCAAATGGCATGACAAAACCTGGTAAAAGAAAACTATCAAAGGCATAAAATAAATGTAAAGTGACAGAAGTCTTTCTCAAAATCCCAAACCCATATGATACTAGCTTCCTCTGTCCCAGACACAGTCTAGCTTCTATGTTGTTTTTCATGTGGTTACACCTTCTCCTATTTAACTCTAAGACAACCTTTAGAAACTCAGGCTAGTTTCTTATTTTCTTTATCTATTTCATTGCTATTGTTTCTCTGCCATCTTAAAAAAAAATAGGCTTATAAAAACTCCCAACAATTGAAAGGTACTCAAGCACTACAGCTCATAAATGCCTTGAGTTCTAGAACAGGGAAAGTTGAAGTTGAGGCACGAGTATTGGCTTACACAAAAATCATAAATTACTTATCACTGAAAGAACCTAAAAGTTCTGAGAGGTACTTTTGGAGTTTGGATTTTTAATTAAACAGCAAATAACTTGACTCTGGGAAGGCAATTCTTATCTGATTAGCAGTTTCTACATCTATTAAAGATGACAACATGAGACAGAAGTGTGAAACTGGAATGTAGCATTATATACAACATTAAAACACAGCAAACAGTTGCTAAAACGAAATATAAAAATTAGCATAAACCCTCACATTTTTAGAAATATGATAAATCATATAGACTATCCATACGATTTTTAAAAACTATACACTCCTACTATCTACACAGGTCTCAGTTCATTATATTCCAGGCTATTTCTTTAGTAAAGTTCAGTCACAAAGCCAAGAATCTTTATTGACAATATCAAGAATATATGGAATCTTGGTATCAGATAAGCAATTAAGGGCTTCAGTGAACACCAGATAAACTCAGCATATTTTAGTTACAGACACACACACGCACATGTATAACTATAATAATGTTTTTAAAGGCCATGAATTTGAGAGAGAGTGAGAGATAATGGGAAAGGCTGGAGGAGGAGTCCATGAGGGGAGCTGGAGGTAGGAAAGTTAAGAAGGGAATTACAGAATTATATTTTAGCTAAATCATGAACTTGTCAAATCGCTTTCTTCTAATGGAATATAATTAATGTGTGCATTCCCTGTAGCCATGGATGTGTGTGTGTGTGTGTGTGTGTGTGTGTGCGTGTGTAGGAGGTATCACATGCTATTTTTGGTTTCTTCATACAGGTACTACCAGCTGAGAAATACATACAGGTACTAACAGATGGAAGTCTGTATTAAACATGTTTTCTTTATTAATGAAGCAATTCCTAGCATTTCTATGTCACTAATAAAATACACGGCTGTGGGGCTGAGGAGATAAGTCAGTGGGTAGAGTACCTGCTGCTGTGCACACACCACAAGCTACAATCCCACACCCTTCCACACACAAGAAGTACTGACCTCTGGACATTACCATTTATAAAAAGGTTGGACAATGTGCCATATCCTCCCATGGCTTCCATAAAGGCACTTGCATCCATGTACATATGTGTGTAACATACACACACATTTGTAAAAATTCTGAAATGACTATACCAAAAAACATTCATCAAAATTTCAGAGGTAAATGAATCCTGATGGATTTAAATTCTTGGAGTCCAAAATTCTACTCTTTCTGTACTTTAAACAGAATGATTAATTTACTGACGCAATTATTTTCCATCCCAAGTCAGCATAATCAAGAAAGTAAGTCTTGAGGGACTCTCATATTTACAATTTTATCATAGTGTATTCACACAGTGTTTTATGTCTGCTTGATACAATCCAAATTTGGGATAGTTGACCTAAACTCTTCAAGTATTTTAAATAAAGAAAATTAAAGTTTTAAAACAACTTTAATCAATGTTATTATTAAGTTATGAACAAGTAATTAAAAAGCATTTTCTATACTCATTTAAAATTTTATGCCTTCTCATGCCTATGGCATCAAACTAGAGGCAAGGCATAAGGTAAAGAAAGTCACGTCTAGTCCTCCTTGTAACATCCCCAGGCTCAGTATTCCTGAGTTTTGTTCAAGATCTGCTACCTCCCACTTCACTTGGTTGTTTACTTATTTATTTTGCTGCTGTTGCTTGGGGAATTTTGTTGTTTTTGAGAGAGGGTCTCACTATATTGTCCTGGATGGCACTGTGCTCATAGAGATCCACCTGACTCTGCCTTCTCAGGACCAGGTGTAAAATTATCTGTCACCATGCCAAGCTCATGCAATTTCCTTTTCCATCATCATCAATCATAGCCCAAGCTCTCACTCATCTTTCTTAAGTTTTCTAGCTTTTCTCCAGGCTTCCAATGGTATGAAATCAGGAATGACATAAAGTGTCCTCCTCTCCTTCCACATGGACATTGAAAACATATTCAAACATGGTTAGGCTTCACTCCATTAGTTGTTATCTCTTTGGAAAGCCCAACTACCTAGAAACGGAGTATTCATGCAAACATCTAGTCTGCTAAACTGCTCTTCCGAAAGCATCATATTTATGTCATGGACTACTAAGATTGTTATACATTTGCCTGTTTAGCATCTCTGCTAACCTTAATATACATACTCAAAAGCCATAAAGGCATGAGCTTTGTCAGAAAAAAATTCAGCAAACAAAAAAACTGCCTAACCTATCAGGGGCATTCAACAAATAAACAAATTAATTTTCAAGACTCATAAAATCTAATAGACTGAGTATTATAGTAGTTAAGAAATGCTTTCTGTTAAACTGAGTGACATGACAATGGGAATGAACTGCCAGTCTGTTACTGAAATGTCTGTGGTACTGAAAGTTATCATGTCCCTATAGCCATACACACACACACACACACACACACACACACACACACACACACAGCCTGTTATCCAAGACATCATATATCAGAAAGTAAATGATAGGTTAATAACAATATCCCACATTAGGATTGTTGTAAAGAAATTTAAAAAACTGGTAGGAAAAAGGTGAATTACAAGGTGGCTATTGCTCTTATTCGACTATTTTAAACATAAAACCCTGAAGTCCAAAATTTAGATACCACATATTTCATGGAATTAATTTACAGCATAATGTATCATATTCATTTACTTTATTATATAAAGAGTCAAATAAAACTAAGCGTTATTCTAAATTCTAGGGAGATGGAGCAAGAGCTATATAATTATATATAATTCCTGCTGTAATAAGCATATAGATGGTAAGATTTTAATAATTTGTAAAATGGAGTATGTTTTAACTATTTTTGCTTTGTGAAACACTTTTATTTTTTGTAACTTAGGTTGGACTTGAACTAGCTATGAAATCAAGGGTGACTTTGAACTATTCCTCAAGTTTCCATCTCCCAAGATAACAAGAATAAGAATACAAGGACAGGCATGGTAGTATGTGTCCAAATCCCAGCTCCTCTGAATGCTGAGATGAAAGGACTGTGAGTCTGAAACTAGTCCAGGGAACCTAACAAGTCTCAGCCTCTGCTATCCACCTACACACCCACACCACACACCTTGTAATCCTGACACTATGGCACTTGGGAAGCAAGATTCTGAGTTTGAAGCCAACCCAGGATAAATAATGAGAATCATAATAAAAGACTCAGGAAGAGTTAAACTAACACATCTTTCTAATGCCCTCATTTAAAAATTGGGCAGAGTAACCAATGCCCCAAAATACAGTGAGCTGGAAAAAAAAAAGATTTAAAATTTTACTTCAACATTATCATTTTAAGACTGATCTTACTTTGTATACCTAGCTAGTCTAAAACCTGCTATGTAGATCAGCCTGGCTTCAAACTCAGAGATCTTCTGCCTTTGCCTCCTGGGTATTGGGATTTAAAGACATGTGCCAGTACCAAGGCTTTTTATTCATTTCCACTAATATTACCAATTTATGTTTCTAAATTTTGACATAAGATATAATATTAATTTACAAGACATCAAAAAATTCACCAAACTTTTTATCCATCTCAAAATTTAAAATATTGTAACATCTACCCATTAACTTAATCCAAAGGATCATTGGCTATCTGTGTTTCATTTCTCAATGATTTCATCATCTGCATTAAAAAGGCTCCTGAGAACTAGAGTACCATGAACACATAATACAAAATCCCAAACAATTACGAATGTGAAGCTTTGTACCTGTGTGATGGAGAAGGAGCTTCAAATTGAGGCACTGTGCTATCTTCACTGACAGGAGAGTACAAGCCACTCATTTCCTGAAATTGTAATTATTTGAGTTATCATATACACTCCAAACAGAAAATATATATTTCAAAAAAGCATATGGCATTATATTCTGTTCTAGACCCAGGTCCCATCAGTCCCTTTCTGTCTTCAAAACCAAACTTGTCAAAGATTCCTTCCCATAAAGTACAAAAGCAAAGTTAATCTGAAATTAAGAAGTAATCTATTACTAGTGTTAAAGAACTATAAATCCCATTAAATCCTCTTCTAACTAATGAAAGCACTGAATGCAGAAAAACTCAAAAGGAAGTATACCAGAGAGGACATACAGCACATTCTGTACACAGTGAACTGACTACTCATACAGGTGATGATCCATTAATGTATATTAGCATAAATATGTTGGGAAAGTGACTAGATTACAACATTCAAATCTTCAAAGTAAATGACAAAAACTCTCTAAAAGTAATCTACAAATAATAAGAGAAATATTTCTTGAATTAATTACTGACTTTAATAAGAACATAAATTATAATTTTTGCTCATTAACCCAAAGGGGCGATCAGAGATGATCACATAAATTATATCGCTGAATACTATTGATTAGCTTCCCTTTTTACTTATGTAAAAATTTTGTTTCGTGGAAAAACAGCAACTTTGAAAATAAAAACTATAGGCGCATAAAAAGGTAAAATTATTTTTGGCTTAGCTCAAAAATAGTCAAACAGGTAATATAAACATAAGGGATACTGAGTTCCCATTGAATACTATAATACTCATTATCCTTTGACATGTTTTATAAGTCAGCAAAAGGAAGTCATGTGTGTAAATAAGTGCACACTAATTTAAATGTAGCCAAATGTAGACCTCAACTCACAATAGTCTATGAATAGCCCAACAAATTTTTAGAAGTAATCTGTATTTTATTATAAACTCCAACAATATTAACAATGTATTTAAATCACTAAATTATCATTAGTATCCAATAAAAAATAAGAAATAAAAATGTAACATTATTTTTAAAATTAATAAAAGAATGAAACCATAAGTCATTTTTAGAAAATAATGAAGGATTAGCAGGAAATTATTTAGATTGCAAATAGAAAACTGAACAACTTTTGTTCTATTTAATCAAGAATCATAGCAATAAATGTCAATATAAACTTAAGATTACAATTTATCTTCAAAAAAGTATTCAGACTTTGCACCAGCTGAAATGTCAACTAAGATGAAGGTAAAACTATGAAAAATGTGAGAATTTCTCGATTTCTTACTTCCACTCTTTTAATATCCTCTTCCAAAACACTTAGTTCCTTCTGGATCTGTTCCAATTGCTGTAGATTAAAGAAATGGAGAAAAAATTCTAATCTAAACCACAATTTCAGCATCATGAGAAAAAAAATTCGATTTGGATAAAAGAAAAAAGGATACTAAACTGACAACTAAGAGCAAAAATAAGGGGACTGAAAGAAAAGAAAATCATAAGTAAATTTGAATGTTACCATTCAAATAAAGATACTTGTCTATATGGAAACACAATAACAATGACTGATTTTTACAATAAAAATATAAAAATGAACACTAACAATAAAATTACTTAAAAATACAAGATATCCAAAATCTTTCACATTTCCTCATTTAGTTGATTGCTTTCTTAAGGCACATTTTGAAACCCACTTAATTAGTATGATAGTGATTCAGCCAACCTCAAAGCAACTATAAACTAAGCATTTAAATAAAAACATTTAAATATTTGGCTTTTTATGTTGTTCCCATTAGATCATAACCATTTGCATGTATATTGAAAGATTTAATACAGAGATTTAGGATGTTTACAACTATCATAAATCTAGAACATACAGGTATCTCAAATATTATAATATTTATCATATTAAAAGTTTATTTTAGATTTTATTGAGAGATGATCTACCAAATCTTTAGACAGAAAGGGCAAAATTCTGTCTCCATGAATCCCCACACTGCACACTACACTCAGTTCCTGTCTCCTGTCCCCACCTCCCCACAGTTGGGATTAAAGGCATGTGATCCCAAGTGCTGGGCTCACCTTTGTGTGAGCTTTGTTTCTCTTTTAGACAGATTAGATCTTGTGTAGCCCATGGTGGCCTTGAACTAACAGAGACCTTCCTGCACCATGCCATGCCCCAGTCCTGAAATTAAATGCTTGTGCCACCACTCCCTGGCCTGTATGGCTGACTAGTACGGCTGCTTAGCTCTCTGATCTTCAGACAAGCTCTATTTAGTAAAACATAAATAATAAACCACCATATAAGCTGCTTTCCAGAAATTCTAAATACCCCAAGTAAGCATAACTAGGTGTTTTACTTTAACACAAATATATTGAACAATTTAAAACTGTGAAAACTATAACAGATAATTGTGTAATACTGATTGCTAGATTTGAAGTAGGTACTACATATATTAGGAAAATGAGGCATAGAAAGGCTAGGTAATTTGAAGACCGTTCAGTGGTGAGCAAAGAACTGAAATTAGAATCAAAGCAGCCTTCTTATTGTAGTAAGCAAGCTGTCAACCATAGCAACACTGTCTCAAGACAACAGCACCTTATAGCTTACGCCTTAATGCCAGTACGAGAACATTTTTAAAGGTCTCTTAGTATGAGTAGTGTCTACTGCAGCAAAATAAGCACAGTGAATATTGTTTAATTGGTGAATTTATTGATATAAATGTTTGTCACAGCATTCTGCTCGGCATGGAAAACAGTACAATGGAAGTAATGTTCAAAACAGAATCTAAGTAAAATTAGATCTTAAATCAAAGATGGAGCCCTAAAAGACTTACAGAATTTTACAAGAGGTAAAGTCAAAATAAAAAGAGTAAATAATAAGAAATGCTAAGGCTATGAAGAAAGAAAATAATAAAAGGAGCCCATAGCAAAGAATATATTTGCCTACCATCAATTTAATCAAAAAAGATGAATCAAGTACTAGACAGTAGAGAAAGCTAACATTAAAGAAGCAGGCAAAGTAATATACACATTAAGTGGAAAGAGAAGAAAGCCAAATTTAGCCACCAACCCAAGGGAGAAGATATATTCATCAGAGAAATCAATGGTTACAAAACAGTGATTAGTATTATCAAATGTTTTCAATTAAACATTGCATCTACTTTAAGAAAACTTTGCTCATTCATAAAAAGCATAACACAAGCATTTCTACCTTAATTAAAACAACTTGGTAGTCTTTCAAATAAAGGCTGGTTAAGTGGTCAGTTTTCAGTGCCTCAAATTCACAGCATACACACAAACCCACAACTTCCTCTACATTCGTTCCACTGCTATTTCCAACAATCTGTGCTCCATTCTGATATTAAAAGTACTATAGCCCAGCTCACATGAAAGCCATGCACTTAAATGGCTCTCAACCTATTTTACATTCTATAAACAACCCAGTTATTCCTCACCAATTGCTGAAGTCTTTTGTTTCACAGATACTTAAAATTCCAATGGCTTTTGCCAACATAGTACTCTTAGGGTCACCTCTTAAATATTTTAATTCAGTTATTTTAAAAGGTAGCACTCCTAAATATCTTTATGAAAAAAGTATTTTATTCTTAGGGTTATTAAAAAGAATGCTAGAAACAGTTGATATAAAAAAACCTATATCATCAACACAGATAATCCAGATCACATTTGATCATTAATATAGCCAGAAAAAAATTAGTAATTTTTCTAATATATGAAAACTTGAAATATGAGAGAAAATTCTGATGTCACCTGAAATGACACAACAGTCAATTCTTATTTCTGTCTCATCTTTCTAGAGTACCGACATAGCTATTTTAATACATAGGAGCTGCTGTATTTTTAAGATGAATAATAAAAAATAATGGCTAATATCAAATAATCTATACTTTTAAAACCAAGATTTTAGGGCTAGAGAGATAGCTCAGCAGCTAAAGTACTTGCAGTTCTTCAGAGTACTTGTGTTTGATTCCTAGCACCTACATAGCTCAGAACCTTGTGTTAGCTTCAATTCCAGCGATACCCTGCCCTCTTCTGGCCTCCACAGGCACCAGCACGTGTGAGATATACAAACATACAAGCAGTCAAAACATCTATGCACACAAAATGAAATAAAATTATTTTAAAATAAATCACTGTGCATGGTGGCACATGCCTTTAATCCCAGCAGTGGGAGGCAGCCACAGGGAGATCTCTGTGAGTTCAAGACCAACCTGGTCTACATAGGGAGCTCCAGGACAGCCAGGGCTGTTACACAGAGAAACGCTGTGTAACCTGGTCCAAAAACAAAAAACAAACAAACAAAAACTAAGACTTTCATATGGATCTTAAATGAAACAAATAACCAAGGTAAAAATGTTATCCTAATAAATATAAAAATGGTGTTAAAAGTTATTTTTGATGTCAAGCAAGAAATTAAAATGGAAAATTAAAAGAAGTCTGAAGAAAAGAAACTGGTTAGAAATTACATTATTAGATTCAAGGCATTTCCATCTCAAGATATCGATACAGGATATTTCAGTACTAATACATGGGAGACAAAAAATAAACATCTGAGAGAACAGTGCTAAATTTAACCTCTAGGCATCATAAACCCAAAATGCAGACTGCCAGAATAAGACAGACAGAGGTTCAAGTTTGTTTTGGAAATAAGTAGTCCATGAAGGTGACTGCTATCATATAAACGAAATTCTGTCACAACTTGAGAGTGATAAATTCAATCAAATTTGACTTAATAAAAATGCAGAATTTAGAGCTGCTAAAATAAATACAGTAAATGACAGTGCATTTCAGAACATGTTCCTAAGACATCAGTAGCAAGTACTTTCTAAATAGTGTTAAAAAAAAAATCAGAGGCCGGGCGGTGGTGGCGCACGCCTTTAATCCCAGCACTCGGGAGGCAGAGGCAGGCAGATTTCTGGGAGTTCGAGGCCAGCCTGGTCTACAAGAGCTAGTTCCAGGACAGGAACCAAAGCTACAGAGAAACCCTGTCTCAAAAAACAAACAAACAAAAAAACCCCAAACAAACAAACAAAAAAAATCAGAGAAGAAATACTTAAACATTTAAAAAGAAAAGTGTCTCAGAAGTGCTCTAAAAACAGAGTTTGAAATTGAGGACTACTCTATTACTGACAAGGGTTTTAGAACAGGTAGTAATTTTTGTACTCACTTCTTTGAGCTTTTACTAATTGTTTAATAAAGTGGATATATGTGAATATTGAGCTCACTTGTGAATTCAATTGTGTAACAATATTACTTAGAATAAATTATACATACACAATCTAAAATAAACAAAGGAATGTGCTATTAGAGAACAGGCTGGTAATCAAAAGAAAATAGCAAAGCTCAGTGTATACTAATTCTAATCAAGAAACTACTAAGAGCAAAACATTTAATCAAAGTATAAAGTCAAAACCCTTATTGTTCCATATAATAGTACAGATACATACTTAATTTAATATTTAATGGCAGGCTTAATATTAATACTTCATTTAGCTCACCCGCAGCATTTTATTTTTAGCCAAGAAACAAATGAAACAAAAAGTAAATGAATGAACTAGGGAAAACAAGAAGGTATAGTTTAAAAAAATGTAAATGGTGGGCTCACATGTCAACCCACACACTGGTTTGCACATGCATACTCAAAAAGACACAAATTATTATAAATTAGTGCAACAACTGGGGGGATCTACAAAACAGAGATGTACTAAAAACAAACAAGCAAGCAAACAAACACTCAAATGGCTGAATACATGCCTATAATCCCAGCATGTGGAAGACAGAAACAGTATGTAGTTCAGGCTGGGCTATATACAGCTTAAAGTACACCCCGCTTCCAAAAAAAAGTACAGACAAATCAGAAGAGAAATTTTGAAAAACTACTCAAGAAATCAAATGGAGAAAAATATTCTAACAGAACAATGAGATAGTTCAGTGGGAAAAAACACTCGCCTGGGGAGCTGAGCCCAAAGTGGAAGGAGAGAACATACTCCTAGAAGTTGACCTCAGACCCTCATACCCATGAAAGTACTCATGTGATACCCTCGTACACACACAACTGTAATAGAAAGTAATGTTTTTTTAAATATAATAAAAATTTAAAAAAAAGAATAAGCACAAAACAATAAAGCAACAAATCTAATTGGTGTTATTTACAATAGATCTACACTAGGTCTAAACACAAAAAGAGAAACTGTAGATTAGTTGGCAAATGCATGCCTCTAAAACACAAGGACCTTTCTTTTTAATTTCTAGAATTTATGGCCCATGATTATAATCCCAGAACTGGGGAAGCTGAGGAAGCCTGGCCAGCCAGCTTAGTCTAGCTGGCAGGTTCTAAGTCAGTGTGGTTGTCGTCTGGCTTCCAGACACATGTGCAAATATGCACCTGCATGCACACAAAAGCATACTGCAATTATATACAGTCAGAGGTAAAATCACCTCAAATATAACAGTTTTAAAATCACTATGACAATATCACAAAGATTCAGTAAAGAAGCAAAATAATGTCAACACACATTTAACAAGTTTATACTGCACAACACTTGAGAAGTGCAGAACTTACTATCTACCAGATGGTAAATAGCATATGCAAAGAAAGTAAATCCTTTTCAAGGAATGTACCTAACAAAAGAAGTAAAAAACATCTATAAGAAAAGCTATGAAACACTAAAGAAAAAAAAACTGAAGGAGACACTAGAAGGTAGAAGAAGAATCTCTCGCTTTTAGGGATCAGCAAAATTAATATTGTAAACATGACAATAACACTGAACAAAATTTACAGATACAATGTAATCTCCAACAAAATGTCAATGATATTTTTACAGAAATAGGAAAATAAAGATCTAAAATTCAAGGGAAAAAAACCCACAAAGACCACAAATAGCTAATACAATCCTGACCTAAGAGAACTAGAAATACCATTACATATAATTTCAAATTATACAGTAATGCAAAAATGAAGAAAATAAAATGGCTACCACACAAAAACAGGCAAGACTAAAATAGAGGATCCAAAAATGACCCATGTAACTACATCTACAGAATTCTCAACAACGGGTTCAAAACAGATCTTGAGAAAAACAGTCTCTCTGGCAAATGGTGGCATGAAAACTGGATACCAACATGTAAAACATAAAAATAGATCCCCACCACTTACCCAGAATTTCAAAACACAACAAATAAACAACAACCACATAAAAAAAAAACATTAAAATACCTTACTATAAGACCTCAAATTGCCAGGCAGGAGTGGCATACACCTTTAATCTCAGCACTCAGAAGGCAGAGACAGGTGAATCTCTGTGAATTCGAGACCAAATTGGTCTACAGAGTGAGTTCCAGGACAGGCTTCAAAGCTACAGAGAAACTCTGCCTTGAAAAATCAAAAGACCTGAAACTTTGAAAACACTGGGAGAAAACATAAAGAAAGCACAAAGATTCAGGACAGACAAGGACTTTCAGAATAGTATTCCAATATCAAGAATCAACAAGTGGAACTGAACCAAATTTTAAAACTTCTGCATAAATTAAAGGTGTGCCTAAGACTACAGAGTGACTTCAAAGGCAACATGGCAGAATTAATGAAAACTTATTTCAAAGAAAAAGAAAAGAAAAAAAAAAGAAAGAAAAGAATAAAGGAAGCCTGGAGATTTAGCTTAGTGGTAGAGCTCCTTACTGCCTAGCATGCATAAAACCTTGAGTTTAATCTTCAGTACCAAAAAGAATCCCTGGAGACTAATAAGAGAGCTTTCCCAAGCATAAGGGTAATGGAACATGAACAAATCAAAGAGTGCTAAATAGTATAGAGTACAAACCTGAGATCCCAGTATTCTAAAGGCTCAGGCAAAAAGACTGAGAATTCAAGGCCAACCTGAGCTACAAGACCCTCTCTCAGAAAAGAAATACTTAAAATTGAAACAATAAAGTCAGAGTGTTTCTGTTATGGTAAAATTAAATCAGCAAATGACAAAAAAAAAGAAATCTTCATATTCAAGTAATGTTTATTTCTAAGTAATCCACTGTCAAAAACAGTACCCCACATAAAGTACGTTCAAAAACATTTGATGTAGCTAAAATGAAAAAGGAAAAGTACAACCACAGGCCCTTGTAAAATAAAGCCCACATAACAAGCACAAACAGTAACACATGAGAAACAAACAGGAAAGTAGCAAGGGAATGATAGAAGCTAAAATAAAATAGAACACAGGATAGTCAAAAATTGATTTTTAGAGTAAAATTGATATGTCCTTGGGAAGAACCAATCAACGACTGATAAAAGAACAATAATGCTATAAGCAATATCAGAAATAAAAGAGGTCATTAAGTTTTGAGAAAACAATAAAAAATTAAGAACAAACTTACATCAAAAGTTCATGGTAGAGAACTTCTCAGGAAAGTGTAACATATAAAAAGTAACCAACAAATATCTGGATCCACATTTAACTAACTGAATTAATAATCTGAAATCCAGTGAAAACAAATCAGATCTAGATGGCTTTTCTAGCTAGATTCTAAACACTGAAAAACAGACATGCATCATCAACTGCATGAATTCTGCTCACCCCAAACAAAAGAACACCAGGAGAGTATATACCTCCCAAATCATTTGTTAAAGTTAACAATCTTTACAGCAAAGCTGCACAAGATCTGCGTAACAAAAACACAACTTCACTATCTCACCCATGAACATCAACACACAAAGAAATATGAAACAAAACACTAATGATCCAAATCACACAAGAGAGTACACAAAAAGCACACAGTTTGCTTTACACAAAAAGTTGAATTCAAGTAATGGGATAAATTATCCTGATGGGCCTCCTAGAATACAAAACATTCTATAAAAGACAACCTTGCAGTAATCTTGGTGGCTGGTCACTACAGATACATAGCTGACTGACTTTCTAATGTTAAACCTATTATTTATCCAAATTAAGAAAATGAAAAAGAAAATTTCTATGATTATCTGAGATGTACAAAACTCCTGAAGTATACTCAATCCCATTCATAATTGAAGAAAAAAATCCTCTTACTAAGGAGAATAGAAATATATTTCCTTGAATGATTAAAAACAAAACAAAACCCTAATGGGGATAAAAACCTACAGAAAACTCCATACCTAATGGTGACACGTCGAATGATTTCACTTTGAGAGCAGCATCAAGACTAGGATGCTCAGCTATCACCACTTCTATTCATCACTGTACCGGATGTCCTAGCCAGCAGAGTAAGACAAGAAAAATAAATAAAAGATATAAGGATCATAGAGAAAGACATTGAATTGTTATTGCAGATTATGGTGTGTACATAGAAAACATAAAGGAATCTACAAATAAGAATTAATGAAAGTCTAACAAGGCTGCTGGGGACTAAAATTATGTACGTCAGTTGAATTTCTAAATATCAGCAATATTAAGAAAATAAAATCAAAAACAGATAAGCACTGAAATCATAAAATCTAAACAAGATATGAAAGACTGGTAGTCTTTGAAAGTATCAAAAATTTTAAAGATGGTTTAAAATCTAAAGTATGTAGAAATATCAAGTTCAACAGCACAATGCTATGAAGATATATTCTTCTCAATTTTCTATAAAGTCAATGCAATCCCCATAAAAATCTCAGCAGGCTTAACATGGAAATGCATTAGCGGAGTCAATTATGTGTAAGAAAATGCCAAGAGTTTCTTGAAGAAAATCAGTCACTTAAGGTTCTAGCACATAATATGGTACTTCCCAAAGGATAGACAAGTCAAGCATGGGGGCAGAAAGAGAGTCCAGAGGCAAATGTACATATACATAGACACATAAGAAATGAAAGTGAAAAACTTAAGAATAATGGGAGAAAGGATGGACTTTTAATAAAGAATGTCTGGGCAGCTGGGGAGCCATGTAAAAAGATCTCTAAATACCACATTATACAAAACAAAACAAAACAAAACAAAAACAAAAACCTCCAAGTAAAGCAAAATTCAAAATGTGAAAGATAACAAAGTTTCAAATGAAAGACAATACAGGAAAATATCTGCATAACCACAGGTAAAGATTCGTTACCTAGCACCAAAAAAAATAATAAATAAAAATAAAAAAAAAAACTAAGAAAGATAATTTTGGTACTATTAAAGTTAGAAACTTCTATCCATCAAATAGCCATCAAACAGCACAACAGAAAAAAAAAAAAGTATCCCAAATAGAAGAAAACTTGATCCTTGTGTTAGACAGATCAATATAACAAAGAATTTATATCAAAACAAGTTACAAGCAGTAAGCCACAAAAAAATTAAGTAAATGGAAAAGCTACAACTAAACTTGTGTAAGTAGTGCTTCATTCAGATGCACATAAAAAATAATTCACAGAACCAGCAAACATAACACCATGTGCTCAACCTATTAATCATCAAGAAAAAGGCAAATTCAAACTCCAAAGAGATAGCAATGCATACCTGTAGGAAAAGTTTTTAGTTTATAAACTAGAAAAAGTCACTGATAACTTCTGGTAAAACGCAATACAAAAACCCATACAGGTCTGTAGAAGGAATATGCAATCCAAGGAGTACTGTTTAGAGAACACTTCAGCACTCTCTCTTTAATGTAAGATATACATACTCTACGACTTACTGATTTACATGTATCTTACACAAGTAAATATTCTAATATACAAATATGCACAATACCAGCATTGTTTATGAACAGTCCCAACTAAAATCAACCCAATGTCTACCAACAATTATTTTTATGAAAATAATATATACTTATTCAGTGAACACTATGAAATACAATCAGAAAATATCATGGTAAGTTTTTTGTCAAGCAGACGAGCTAGTATCATTTGGGAAGTGAGATTCTTAATTGTGAAAATTTCCCTACCAGATTAGCCTCTGAGGCATTTTCTTGATTAATGATTGGTATGGCAGGGCCCAGGTGACAGTGATTGGTGGTACCCCTGGGCAAGTGGTCCTGAATCCTATAAAACCAGGAGGCTGAGAAAACCATGGAGAACAAGTCAGCAAGAACACTCCTCCATATCCTCTGCTTCAGATCCTGCCATAAGCTCCTGCCCTGACTTCCCTCAGTGATGGAAGATGACTTGAAACTTGTTAGCTGAAATAAACCCTTTCCTACACTGGTTGCTTTTGATCACAGAGGGGTTTTTGTTTTGTTTTTTATTTGTTTGTTTGTTTTATCACAGCAGTAGAAACAACTAATTCAGACATCCAACTAGCCATGTATATCCATATAGGTGAACCTTAACACTGAGGCACATAAGGACGGGGCAGATTACATACTGCACAAATACATTTACATAAAGCTCAAACACAGAGACCTATAAATGCTTAAGCAGCAAAACATTCAAGAAAGGCAAGAGAAGTTACTACCATAAACATCAGGATGTTAGCAAACAGGAAAGGGAGAAAGGAATCTGAAAGGGTAGTCAGGAAACTTCTGGAATCCGAGCAATACTTCAATGCTTTATTGTATAATCAAGAGAGTTGTGTGCATATTATTCTATTCTAAAGCATACATTCAATTGATACAGCTTTCCATGTTTCATTTCATATAAAATGATAAAAATTCAATTCATTCCAACTGAAGTCAACTATTTAATAAAGAGGGTCCAAAAAATTGCCAGAAAATAAAGCAAGTGAAAAATTAAACAATGATTCTAATACTGGTACAGATTTGAATGGATACAAGTGCTTTTTATCTGGAATCCAAAATTCTTCTACCGTTCTATGACAAAAAGACATTCATCTAGATACAGTTATTAAATGCTATGATAGGAAAGCTCTCATGTGACTGCTAAAGATCCTCTCCTCTTAATATTTATACCTATGTGGGGAACTCCCTCTTAAGTTTAGAATAGAACATTATTTTTTATTTTAAACAAAGAAAAATTGGTGAAACTGTTAACGTAAAAACGAAGTGTCAGTCCTGTGAGATGGCTTATGGGATAAAGGGACAGACATCAAGTCAATGATCTCAGTAGGATCTCTGGGACACACAGGGCAGCACAGAACATGTTCCCTCATGATGCCTTATATTCTGTGTATGCCACCCTTTCCTAACTCAACTGCACAAAGTAAATAAAATAGAGTAATTATTTAGACTTTAATAAATTAGCTCCTCGGTCACTTGTAATAATTGAAACTAAAATAACCAAAATTAAATCAATCATGGATACACTAAAAAAAATGCAGTAGTGCCTGTATGTGTATGTATGCTTACTATAGGCTCCAATATCCAGAAGCACTTGGAACTAGTATTTTTTTTTTTTACCTAAACTACCTATAAAATACAGTACAAATGGAAATCAATCTCAAGCTAAAGGACCCAGCACAATTTCCCAAGAAGTTTAATGACAAAAACAGAAAACCAGTAACAAAGCCATGGGATTCAATGAAGTAATAGAGATAATACTAGAAATTACCAGGTACCTGAGAAAAGACATATTAGACTCATTAACAAAATTACTGCTGGCACACAATTATCCTTCCCACCCATCATTCCAATTTTTGCACTTTATGATAGGTTCTGTTCAAAAATTTTTGTAGGCAAATATTCATACAAGAATGACTAAACAGAACTGCTCCAGGAACAAGGACAGATACATTTTGTGACTAATATGATAAAAATAGTATCTCTACAGAACAAAGACTAGATAGACTCAGATTTCCTGAGCTTAGGATCCCTTAGCTATAACACAAATTCATTAGATGGACCAATCAGTCCAGATGGACCCACCTCCACCCTGCTCTGTGGGGTCTGAAAGTCAGAGCAAACTCATGCACAGATGAAACATCTCATGGGAAATGAAGTCTTTCACCTCAACCCACTAGGATCAGTTCTTCGGCCAGCACCTACTAAAACTGTGGTAGTGCTAACATCTTAGTTTGCTAGTTGAGGGTAAAAGACTCTGCCCTTTTGAGGTTTTATGGATATAAAAAAATTAATTGTTAACACTTGAAACTATACAGAAAAAAGAAACTTAATAGTGAATAAAAACTTTAAAATTTTCAGTATACAGAAAATTCTCAGACATTTCATTTAACTTCTTCCATCCTGATGGCTGAATTATTCACTGTACTGACATGTTTAGTCATCAAGGCCTTTACAAGTATCAAGTACTTTACAACTAACCAAATACCATTTAAAAGGAAGTATAAGTCTAAGACAAAAAGAAATATGTAAAATGACTGTAACACTCTTTCATGCATTCCGTTTAATAAGTAAAGTAGGTAAGAAATATGAAAGCTAATCAGTTTTATAGAGAATTTTTCACCACAGGAACAGGAGACAGGAGGGTTCACAACGTACACACTGCATTTAAAACATCCACGAATCATATGTTTTCAGTTTTGTTACTTGTAATGATCCAAGGATCAGGGCTTCAACAACATCTAGGACTTGCTAGAAATGCACAGTCAGGGTTCAAAGACTCCCTTTAATTTAATAAAAGAGAGAGATCCTAGGGTGACTTGACTGAATGACCTCGTTAGATTAGCTACTGTGTATAGTGCTAGAGAGATGGCAATTAAGAGTATTTGCTCCTTATGCAGAGGACCTAGGTTCAGTTTCTAGCACCCAAGTGGCTCACAAGCATCTGTGAATTCAGTTCCAATGAAGCCCATCCTCCTCCTCTACCCTCCAAAAGCACCAAGCACACTTGTGGTACAATCACTTACATGCAGGCAAACATTCAAACAAATAAAATAAAAACTTTTTTAACTTTAAAGAAGCACTGTGCTATAAAATAATGTATATAAATGAATTACTGACCATTACCTGCTCTCTCACAAAAACCACCAAGAGACAAGTGACTGTTAAACATATAATAAAGATACTGTTTCTGTTACCATACAAAATAAAATTCCACAAAAGTTGGGATAAAAAAAGTATAGTCACAAACCATGGAAAGAGTGTTTAGCTATTTACACCAGCATATTCAAATCTTATCTTAAAGCCAGAAGTTAGTAACAAGATGAATAACCAAAAAGGAAACTACTAAGATGATATAAAGTTCTATAAATATTACTAATAATTTTTTATTTTCAAGTTAATGATCTAAAACATAGTAATAGGTAGATTACATTTTTTTTTTTTTTTTTTTTTTTTTTTTTTTTTCCGAGACAGGGTTTCTCTGTGGCTTTGGAGCCTGTCCTGGAACTAGCTCTTGTAGACCAGGCTGGTCTCGAACTCACAGAGATCCGAGTGCTGGGATTAAAGGCGTGCGCCACCATCGCCCGGCACAAAATTGTTTTGAGTATCCTACATGACTTGAGACTTTGAAACTAGGTTTTAATTATTTTTTTCACGCGCATTTTTCCACATCAAAAACTGCAACTTTTCAAGTTTTATTTAAATCTTTCTGTTTTTGATGAAAATTCATGACGGCTCTATTTACTACTTTTTATAACTTTAAGATGAATCATTATGGTAAGTGCTATACACTGGAGTATTCACCAGGGTCTCATTATTGTATATAGTGGCAAATACTCTACCACTAAACTATATGCCTAGCCATTAAAGTAAGATCCACTGAAAACTATGTGGCATATACTTCCAAAAATGGGATCTTGAAAATAGAAAATTGTGCTGGGCACGGTGGCATGCACTTTTAATATCAGCACTTAGGATACTAAGGGAAGCAGATCACTATGGATCCAAGATCAGCCTGGTTAAGAGTCCCAGACCTACCAGGGCTTCATAATGAGACCTTGCCGAAAAAACAAAACGAAACAAAAAAGAATACAACAACAACAAAAGAAATTGTAAGTTTTTTTTTTTAATGACAAAGATTAGGAACCCCCCCACCAAATTAAAGGCTTCTAAATAAAAATATTTAAATGTTTCAACCTAAAATGCTTATACACAATAGGAACAAGAAATAACAGAAACTAAACATAAAGTAAACATGAAATAACATACCTCTCTCTTATTTCTCCTTGCAACCTTGAGGAATTCCATAAGGATCTGTAGTTGAGCTGCATGTGATTCCTAGAACACAAAGTTTTAACATTCCTTAACAAATACAAGCTCAGAGTTTTCACTAACAAACTGCATAACAAGTACTACGGATCTACTTAAGTTAGTTTATTACTTCTATCTAATCAGTTTTCCCATCTGCTAACTGCAATTTCAAAAACCAAGATACTTTCTATAAACAAATAAAAGAAACAAAAACAAGAAATTTGTGCTCTGCATGTTAAAAAAAAAAACAACAAAAAAAAAACACCATGTGTATGTAGGTAACGGCTTCTTTTCCCCAACCAAACTAAGCAACATCAAGACAAAAATAACAATGGACTTAATATAGTTCCTAAACATGAAAATGATTTTCCAGAATGTCTCATTTGCTAGGATAAGCATTAATAAATAGGAAGCTATCTCTACGTTTCAGAAACGTAGGCTCTCGTAAGACTGAGCCTCCTACCATTCACAGGTGTTAATAGTGGGCTCTGAACCCTCTGTCCTGTAAAGAGGAAGAGGCTCTTTGTCAATAGAGTAGTTTCTTTGATATGAAGCTGCTGCCTTCTTTTTATGGTAAACAGAAATACATTGCCAGGAAGTCATACAACACCTACTCACACACATATGAGAATTAATATAAATATATTTTGGCAAAGTTTGCTAAAAAGAAATTAAACGTTTGAAAACACAAATAAAAATTATATATATATATATATATGTATATATATATATATGAGGATAGAGTACCCCAAACTAATAACTGAATGATGACTGTATTGATAAATAATGATTATGACCATGACATTTGGTATGCATCCTAAAATTCACAAAATGAACTAAGGAATTCCAGATGTTTAGAATAAATATATGTCAAGACCTAAAAACAGCCAGACTGTGGTGGTACATGCCTGTAATTTCAGGACTCAGAGCCAGGTAGATATCACAGTGTATGTAGAAAATTATAAAAATATATTTTTAAATAGAACAAAAACAAAAAAAGGTACAAGAATATAACTAGCAAAGGCATATATATACACACACACACACACACACACACACACACACACACACAGAGAGAGAGAGAGAGAGAGAGAGAGAGAGAGAGAGAGAGAGAGTGTTTCTGCCAGAGGAGAGAGGAGGGAGATCTAATTTTCTCCTGAGGCAGAGAAGGAAGATCTGACTGAGGTAAATAGGAAGGGATCACTGACTCCATCCACTTCTTTATCTTAATAAGAATGTGTGTGTGTCGTGTGTGTACCTGCACATGTGGAGGTCATGAAACAATATTTTACAGTGAAGTCTCTCTTTCCACTATGGAATCTAGGGCTAGAATTCAGGTCATCCGGTTTGCATGGCATGGCCTTTCACCCTCTGAGCTATCTTGTCAATCCTCCACCTGCTTCACAGACAGTCTACCAATCCTAGCCTGGCTGTACTAACCCTGACACCTGATACTCCCAACTGCAGAGCCTCTGCCTCACAATACATACAGTGTAAGTTCTTAGCTTTATATCACTGTTGGTTCAGTGTGCAGTTTTGTCTACCTTGAAAATCTATTACCCTATATTCATCTGCTTCAGAACTTAAAAAAACAGGGGCTTAAGAAATACTTTTTTACATGTGTTTAGTCTTATTTAAAAAAAAAATGGTACTGACAATACCCTATTATTTCCAAAACATTCTAGGCAATTTTATTACATAATAGATTATCGTTTAAAACAAACTATCTTCTAAGTTTAGGCACCACTTACTGCTTCCAGTTGTTTCTTCTTCTGCACTAGTAATTCCAACATGAGGTTGACATTGGCCAAATCAAGGTTATCCTGATCAGTTCCTAGCAAATCTTGAAATATCTGCCACCTATGCCCATTCTAAAATTAAAAAGAACATGGAAACTTAACACTGTTTTAGATTCTAAAGCAAACACTGAAGAAGTACTTTCTACAGCAAAGGCAAACTGCATTCTCATTCTTACTTCTCCCCAATTCGTGAAGCACAATGAATATATAGCTAACAAGTATAAAAGGCACACAGAAGACAAATATTAAGTTGATATCTCTAAGTAATTAAGTATATTAAGTTGACATGTTAAAACACCTGGATTTTCAGCCTTGCATTTCGTAAAATATTAATTTAATCACAGCTGTCTCAACAATTTGGGGCTAATCCTTTTAGTTAAGAAACTTTGCATAGCTTGTTCAAAATACCTTGACATATGACCTGTCACATGCTAGATACAAATAAACCCTATCTAAGGTGATATACCACCAGGTCCTTCAAATGATGGTCAGTCTGGTAAACTACTACAGATAATACAGTTAAACAAGTTATTATTTACTTATTTATTTAAGTATTCTTAAATAAGCTTCTTTAAGAAAAGTCAATTATTTCTTAGGTATTAATATCTATTATCAAATAAAAACATTAAAATGAATTTAGTAGAAATAGGAGTAAGGGGGGCTAAGAATATTGTTTAGTTCATAGGGCACTTGTCTACTATATACAAAGCCCTGGGCTCAATCACCAGTATTATAAAACAAACAAAAACAGTAATAGTAATAAGAGCTGAAACATACGGTGCTACTCACTGAGTGGTCCAATTTGAACCTCTTTTCCTCAAATCTTTGCTTCTGTTTGAGAATGAGTTCATTCACTGAAAACAAAAATAAAAAAACACACAAAATTTGTATATTTGTTATATTTATCTTCTACTTGTTCTGTTCAGGTAGATTTTATCTTAACTTTACAGAGTCTCAAATTTAAATAAATATAAAGGAGAAATTGTTAGCTTTCTATTCTATTTTGAATTAGGAAAATATTTTCTATAATTGTTACAGGAAATTCTTTATAATTAATTCTATTACTGCGAAAAATTCTTCATAATATACACCCCTCTTTTACATGTTTCTCAATACTAATACTATTGGTATCTGGAAAAGAGATTATTTTTCACTGTGTGAAAACACATGTATTCTATGAGACAAGCACTGAAGATTTTACTTTGTTATAACTTTTCTATAAATCTAAACATCTTGGAAGAGACTGGTAATTAACTATTCAAAACCATTTCATTGTTCTTAGTAACAAGATTATTTTTCCAGAGCTGGAGAGATGGCTCAGAGGTTAAGAGCACTACCTGCTCTTCCAAAGGTCCTGAGTTCAATTCCCAGCAACCACATGTTGGCTCACAACCATATGTAATGAAATCTGGTGCTCTCTTCTGGCCTGCAGGCATACATACAGGCAGAACACTGCATAAATAAATAAATAAATAAATAAATCTTTTTTTAAAAAGTGTCACTCATGTACCTGTTTTTTAAAAAAAGATTAATCTCAGACTGCCATATATAACTTTCGGGGATGCCAAATCTCTTCTCAATAGTGTAACTAATCAAAGCCAAACTAGTGACTTTGTTCTTAGCCAGGAATTGAGGCGAAGTCAAAGTCACACAGTTTGATTTTGGTTTTCCAGACAAGGTCTTACTATGTACCAAGCTTGACTAGGGTTCCTGATGCTCCTACCTCAGCCAGGGTTATATGGATGCTACACACAGCCCAGAAACACACATTCCTACTCAATGAGAGATGTGCTCTCTTTCAAATGAAAGAAAAAAATTTCTCTCTCCAGAAAGAGATGGTATCTGATACTTCTTAAAGCCATTTTGAAGTTCTGGGGTAGCTAGCTATGCAATGGATCAAGGCAGAGCCTCATCAAAGAAAAAAAATTAATATTATTAAGGAAGTGCTAAATAATTAATTCTGGAAATTCTCTATAAATGAATATAATTTAAACAATGTTTAAGGGACTTTTACTTGTATTTGGGTTTTTTGTTGTTTTTTTGTTTATTCTTACAAACATACTAATACCAAAAGAGCTGATAAATGGTGCTAGAAAATTCTATTACGATGCAGAAATTATTTGAGAAACAAATGGACCAAGACAGAGTTGATATTCAAGATGAAATGCTGAATATGGTCCACTACACAAATAAATCAAAATAGATTCCAAACCCACCTTGGGATTGAAGCTTCAAAACTGAATGAAATGATCTACAGCCTCAAATAAAACTAGTAAAAGAGATACATATGGTGTAGTAGTTATAATATAATGGGATAACTAATACTATCATTGATGTAGACTTACAGAGTACACAGGCCATCTAAAGGTCAAACAAGAATGGAGCCAAACTATGCATAGACTCTCTAGATATAAAGATGAATAAAAAAATACAGATAAAAGTATGCATTTACAAGTTGTGACCTACTCATGAAACATCAGAGGGTGGTTTTGTGAAGCTTAATAGGGCTAATATTTAGAGCCTGAATATTAATACATCAGTCTGGTTGTAAAAAGTAGGAAACAAACACCTCATAAAATTATTACAATCTGATAGAGACAGAGAAAAAAAGAGAGAGAGAGAGAGAATCTGAAATAATACAATGAAGAATGAACAAGTAACAATAAACCAGAGTGGTGCTGGAGGATGGCTAATCAGTTAAGACTCTTTGCTTCACTTACAGAGGACCACCTTCAGTCCCCAGCAACCGCACAGCAACTTATGACCACCAAAGCCTTTGTCTGGCCTCCTTGGCATATACTCGGTACACAGAAATATATGCAAACAAAAAGCTCATACACACATAATAAACCAATCTTTTAAAAAGAATAAGCTAAGTTTAATGTTTTAGTTACATTACATTATTAGCATTTAAATAAGAACTGTGACTTAAATAGTTACAATACTGTATGCTATTAAGTATCTTAAAAGTATTACACGCCACTCTCTGATTCTTACCAAGACATTACATCGTTTTTAAAGGTTACAAATTGCAAAACAGTTATAGAAAACAAAGGTTAAAATGAAAAAGAAAATACATTAATAGGTATGAAGTATTATAGCATACAGCACTATAGAAAGATTACATTACAAGAAAAAGGAAAAACGGGTATGGTGGCACAGGTTTATAAACACAGCAGCATTTGGGAGTACCGCATGGTAAAATTACAAGCACAAGGACAAGCTGAACTGTACAAAAAAGAAAAGCACTACCTCAAACATTTTTAGCAAGGAAATAATGCAACTAAGCAAAATAAGCTTTAAACATTGACTCAGAACTTTTGTGTGGATACTGAAAATACTTGATTATTCTTCCCTCCAAAAACTATACTATATAAGGTGTTATGCACAATACCGGAGGAGAAAAGCAACTGTCAATCTTATGCCACTGTGAAACATTTGATCTATATTAACAGCCTATCTAGCAAGAAATATCTATCTCACCAGTACAAAAATGGAACAACCACTACGGGATTAACCATCCACTTTCTTATTGGATTTAATGACCAATCCACAAAATGAAACCATACCTGACACCACTGTCAGGCCTAACCCTGTGACTGGACAGGCACCTAAGTTTAGAGAACCTCCTATGATTATTCTGCTGAATGGACAGAGAATTACACTTAACTGTCAACTAATACAAGGCCACACATCTAAAACTAGAGCCGGGCGGTGGTGGCGCACGCCTTTAATCCCAGCACTTGGGAGGCAGAGGCAGGCAGATCTCTGTGAGTTCGAGACCAGCCTGGTCTACAAGAGCTAGTTCCAGGACAGGCTCCAAAACCACAGAGAAACCCTGCCTCGAAAAACAAAAACAACAACAACAAAACTTTAATTATGCCTTTAATTAAACAGCAGTATGGCTGTGAAATAAAGAACTGATTTTTCTTTCTTATGTATATTTTACTTCTTATAGAATTTCTTTAAAAAATATCTTTTAGTTTTCACTTTAAACTGTGAATAAAGTGGAAGTCTCTTCAAATACAAGCTACATATGATTGACTATTTGGCATGCATCTTTTAACCAAGTCTTTTATATCTCTAATCCGATCTCAGAAAAATGACTGAGAAGAAAGGTAAAGTCTATATTACTTTACCCGAGTTACTCAACTTGTTTGTGTCTCAGTGTCATCATTTAAATAATTACAATCATACTGTATGTCATAAGACTTCATAAAGATTAAATTAAGCCATATCCATAAAGTATATAATATAGTATCTGGAGGTCTGTCTGCCTAAGAATGAATGTATGTATGGGACAGACAGACAGACAGACAAATGGGAAGAGGGGAGACGGTAGGGAGGGAGAGAAGAGAATGAGGAGCAGGGAGAAGGGAAAGAAGAGAGAGACAGAGAGAAAGAGAGTCTCCCTGTGCAGCCAAACTTAGAACTAAATTTAAAATCCCCCTACTTCATCCTCTGAAATGCTGGGAGATTACAGGTTTTCACCCCTATACAGGTCTAAATATAGATTTTAATTTAGTAGAATCTATAAAAAGAGGTAGATTCATAACAAAACTAAGAAAAGTTAAATTACAAACTTTATAAACAAAGAAACATACATACTTGGGGGGTGGGGTGGAAAGTGGGGAAAAACTAAATAATAAGTCCTGAAAATGGTGGTAATACTTCAAGACTCAAGGAAGAAAAAAAGGAGCTCTAAGAGTACTGGGGGTGTTGTAGGTTTTGTCAATTTCCTTCCTTTTCAAGTCTGAGTAATACTGGGCGGTGGTGGCGCACACCTTTAATCCCAGCACTTGGGAGGCAGAGGCAGGCGGATCTCTGAGTTCGAGGCCAGCCTGGTCTACAAGAGCTAGTTCCGGGACAGGCACCAAAGCTACAGAGAAACCAAGTCTGAGTAATATTCTACTTTGTATTTTATCCATTTTGCCTTCCATGGCTCCAGCTCCTGGGATAATGGCCATAGGAATGTGCACATACAAATACTCCTGCAGAACTCTGCTTCCAATTGTTCTTGTATCTACTTATAGTAAACTGTTGGATCAATAAAATATTGTTTTCAGAAAACACCATACTGTATGTATTCCATTCCAAACATAACACACACAGCTTCTCCATGTCTTTGCTTTTCTTTACTAGCTAGCAGCCACTTTAATGAGTATATATCTATGCTTTTTGAGTTCCCTTTTTCATATTCTTTAGTTTGCTTTACATTTTCTGACTTACTACAAGGGATACCTAAAAGGGTGGAAGAAGCGGTTCTAGGTTTTCACAGGGTAAGGTAGTGAGGTAGGCGGGAAGGACATGTGTAGTTGCCTGCTCTCTCCAGGCTTGCCACTCTTCCAGTACCTCACATGCTCAGCAACGTGCACACCTCTGCACCGGACATCGTTTTGTTTCTTACAGAGGCTTTTCATTAAGTTGTAGAAACTGATTAAATCAATGGTCATTAAATCAACTGACCCTTCAGTTCCTCTCATCTCCCTGTTGATGAAGGTGAGCTTGAAGTTACAAATATCTACAAAGTAGTTAGTCCCCTGAGCAACCTAGAAGCTCCCAAACAACAGACAATTCATTTTACCTGTTTTTCATAGGAAGTAGAACATTCTACTTGGAACTAGTCATCCTCATGAATTATTTATGTTTATTATTAGTATATAAGATTGGTCTTAGTATTTCTGCTGTGTTCTAACAGTGCTTAGTCCCTTAATTTGTATTGAAGTTAAATTGGGTCTGTAATTTTATGTTAAGAAATTTGGTGTGGCTGGGCGGTGGTGGCGCACACCTTTAATCCCAGCACTCGTGAGGCAGAGGCAGGCGGATCTTTGTGAGTTCGAGACCAGCCTGGTCTACAGAGCTAGTTCCAGGACAGGCTCCAAAACCACAGAGAAACCCTGTCTCGAAAAACCAAAAAAAAAAAAGAAAAAAGAATTTTAGTGTGCAAAATTAGTACTAACTTATTTTAAGACAGGTCTGCCTGAACCACACAGGGTTTGATATGATTAGTCTCCCAGTGCTGGGTAAGAACACATGCCACTACATCCAACTAAAGCCACTAATTTTTAAATTCACAGTTCACACTTGACTACATTACTTCCAAGTTTTTACCACTTATAATTAAAGTTATACTACAATTCTTACATTTCTATATCAAATTCTTTATTTATATCTTCCTCCTCCAACTGGGTGACGACCTTTCCAATTCATACACTCTATACCCAGGAATCTCCATCATCAGCCTTTTTTTTCTCCTGTCAGTCAACACTGACTAAGCACATGTCCTCCCTCCCCGTCAAAGCTTTCCTTTGTTACTTCTCACTGCTAAACTGTCAGGAGAAACATAGAAACACAGGATAAATTCTACTTACAGAGACACAAAGTGTTCTAGACCTTTGACAACCTCTTGAAACCTTACAATCTGTCCAAACAATGTGCACAAAACTCTAAAGGGCATGTTGGTTTTGCTTTTATGAAACTGAAAAATAACAAGAAACGGTACTAACCATGTATAGAGTCTATGCCATAGCCCAAGAAGATGAAAGCACCCTGGTGAGTAACAGAGAAAAACTTGCTTACTTCTGAGTCGGGATTTCTGAACAAACTATTTGTCAGCATATATTTTGTGGAAAGAGTATAATAAAAATAATTTAAAGACTCACCCAAGAAATTAGGATAGAGATGGTCAATATTGTCCACAACATAATTACACTTGGGACATCTATTATTATTGTCCTCCAAACTCTGATGAATACACTTGTAGCTATCAGCATGGGGGAAGAAAAAACACAAACTTAATTATAACAATGAAGAAATTAACAAACTGGCCACAAAGCACTATCTATTAGTGTTTTCACTTTCAACATAACTAATATAGCCAATTTATTACCACTTATATCTCTGTATAACAAACAAAATACATAAAGCATTTATTGACTGAACAATATATAAACTATTTCAGCAATTACTGAATAAACAATATATAAACTATTTCAAAATAAACTCAAAAAGTCCTATATATAGCATAAAAGACAAGAGGACTAAGTTCTAGGTTTCGCATTTATAGTATATTCTAGAAAAGCAAATGCCTATGGTCTAATGAATCTTGGGAGTACTTATATTACACAGAGCTCAAACAAAAACTCTTAACTACTCAAGAAAAGACAAAAATCTAGTCAAGAAGAATGAGAAAATCATCACCTTCACTCTATAACAAGTCATATTTGCTTCACAAGAACAAAAAAGTGACTCATAATTACATGTTAATTTTTACTAACAGGAATGGAAAAATAAAAGAAAATATAGTTATATTCCAGAAGACATAATCGTAAATAGCTGAATGAAATGAAACCAATACAACTTTCCTAAAAAGCATATGCAGAAAAAAACCTCAAGGTTTCATATTCCTTTTAATATGGTAAATTTTATTTATAGGGATTTATTATCAGGAAGCAACAGTTATCTAACAGCATCATGGCATCGTAATAGCAAACTATAATAGAAGCAACTTAAACTACACAAACTGACTAAATCTGTAATTATCAACCCAATACAATGTATACTAGCAATAAAAATTACATTTTACCTATGTACTATACCATATATTATTTAAGAATGTGTTCTATATATAATATGTATTTCATATGTACTATATGAAATTTTCTTTCTTAAATTTTTGTGACATACTACTTTTTCAAAAATGTTAACTTTACTAGTACTCTGTGTGTGATGCTGAGAAGCACATTCAAAAGATCAGAGGACAGCTTTGTGGAGAAGGTTCATCCCATCCACCTTTTCATGGCTTCTGAAGAGCCAACTCAGGCTGATAGATTTGCATTAACAACTGTATGGCTGATTTCCATACTTTCCCTTCAAGAAAGAAAGAAAGGCCTGTGACAGAGTCAAAAAGAATTGTCCTTGCTAATATGGAACTGACTTTTCATACTGGACTGGAAAATATCAATCTATACTAAAAGAATTAAGGTGCAGCAACTTACATATTACCATATAAAACTTAACTAACTGTAGGTGACCTCTAACTCATTAAAGGCAAATATTTATTTTGCTTTCCTCTGTGCCTTTAAAGTCTAGTCTGACACCCTGAATTAGAAATCAATAATGCATGAAGAAACAGATGTAACAAAGAAGGAAAAGAGAGAGAGAGATGTGCCAAAGTTGCAAGGAAGGACTTTCAGTGGCACGACTTTGTTTTGGTGGAGTAGAACATGCTTTTTGGGAGACACCAGCAAGGAGAGAAGGTTAGCTAGTTGTTACTCAACCCCTCTGAGCTAGCAGGTTTTCACCCCAGCCTTTGAATATTGAATCTATCTATAAATACAATGATAAATATTTAGTTAAAGCTACCTTTAGCGGCAACAATAGAGCCAGTGCCTGCAGGAACAGAATTCCCACCAGACCTGGCAGCACTGCCACATAAGCAGACCAGAAACTGCAGAGTTGCAATTACTGGCTGAAATAGCAGCAACTGTGCCAAAGACAAAACAAAATAACACTGCTCTCAGAAGCCATTAAGTTATTAAACAAAAATCTGATTACTACCTCTATATAAGTAATTAGTCAGGAAGGTCCCAAAGGTCCCAAAGACAATGCAGGCTGATGTTACTATTCTTTACTGTCTACCAAACTAGATGATAAACAAGACCCTACTGCTGAAATATACCACACACTTAAGTCAAAGGACTTAAATCAAGCAAGAATTGTGCTAGAAGTTTTCTTCCTTTTCACTAACATTTATAGTAGTGAAGGCATTATGCAGATTTCTGGGGTAGAAGGGTCACCATCTGTGAACCTGGCAAGCTACAATAACAACCTCCCATGCAAGATGTGCCCACATGTGCCAATAGTAGCATATCTGTTATGGGAATAACCAATTATTTTCTGATGAGGTTTAGGCTTGCTGCACAGTACGAATTCATGTCAGGCAGTATAAATCTGTTCAAGGAGGTTATTGGACCTAGGAGAGAATCTACCACTGCTGTTCTGCTATATGGATATGATGTCAAAACGCTTCCTAAATAATTGTTTTTGCCCACGTAGTAGTGCTTCTTTTTGTAATGGGCTACAGTTAACCAAAGACTAAAAATAAGTAATTTTTGAAAGGTCAGCCCAAAAAGGGGGGGGGGGACACATGTTTAATCCTCCCCACCCCAATCTTAAGGAACATGGAAGAAGAGAAAGCAGAGATGGGAAAGAAAGACTACTGTGAAATGTTGTCTCGGACGTGACACAACTTTTGTAACCCAGATCTTACCACAGCAGTGGCTACTTACACAAGACCTCTAAAAGACTGGGTTCATCAGTAAACCATCACAAATGGGGGAGGGCCACATAAGTCCCTAAGTTTTTTCCAGGAGCTATAGACAATGGTCACCAGGGTGGGAGGCACAGATCATATTCAACAGTGTGGTAGCCCTGGTAAGCTACCCTTGCTTATGCAAATAACTGCCTGTCCATGTTCACACAGGCATCCTTTAATAAATGCAGTTGGGCCACAAAAACAACAAAGACATGAGCTAAAGAAAAGGACTAGTAGGGGTGAGGAGGCTTGGTAGGAACAGGAGGGAGGTAAAAGAAGAATGTAATCATAATATATACATGTATGAAATTTTCAAATAATCAAATTAATCAATAAAAAATGAAAAATGACACACAAGTAGGAGGGGGACTTCTTGGTAAAAGTATTTGGTGGGAAGGAAGGGGATAAGAGTATATAATGAGTAGGGTATTATGATTACAGTACATTATTTATGTATGAATTGTGAAAGAATAAAATTTCAAAGAAAACTGAAAAATAACATGGCAAAAGAAGTTCTGAAAAAAAAAAGATGTACTCATTCCTTAACAGTGAAAACTTCTGACAATGGAGAAAAAAGCAACTAAGAGACATTTACTTTCTGTAGCACAGCATTCTATACGACAAAAGTTGCTTTTCTAAATCAAGAATATATAGTGGCATAATTTTATTTTAATGGAGAACATAAATACTACAAATTAAGTAAGTTAGCTTAATCTGAACTTCTTATCTAATCTAACCTTGAAACATCATACTCCAGATCAATGGCCTCACCCACTATTAACTCAAGGATATCTACCTGCCAAATGTCATGCCCACCCATTTTCAACATAAAATTATAGGCACAACTTCCAATATGGACTAAAGAAATATTAATGTTAATCTTACATACTAACAGGACCCATAAATCATGAATATGGCTGATCCCAAGTAGAATATGCAAGTTCTAATGGAAAAAATAAACAAATAAAGCCAGGTGTCTGCTGTTTGGGAGCTTCTAGGACTAACTACTTTGTAGATGTTTGTAACTTCAAGCTCACCTTCATCAACAGGGAGATGAGAGGAACTGAAGGGTCAGTTGATTTAATGACCATTGATTTAATCAGTTTCTACAACTTAATGAAAAGCCTCTGTAAGAAACAAAACGATGTCCGGTGCAGAGGTGTGCACGTTGCTGAGCATGTGAGGTACTGGAAGAGTGGCAAGCCTGGAGAGAGCAGGCAACTACACATGTCCTTCCCGCCTACCTCACTACCTTACCCTGTGCTTACCCTGTGAAAACCTAGACCTGCTTCTTACTTCTACTCTTTTGGGTATCCTTTGTAGTAAGTCAGCAAAAGTAAAACAACCAAAAAAAAAAAAAAGGTGGATATCAAAAAGAATTGGAACCAGAGTTCTGCAGAAGTATTTCTTTTTTTTTTTTATATTTATTTATTATGTATACAATATTCTGTTTTGTGTATATGCTTGCAGGCCAGAAGAGGGCACCAGACCCCATTACAGATGGTTGTGAGCCACCATGTGGTTGCTGGGAATTGAACTCAGGACCTTTGGAAGAACAGGCAATGCTCTTATCCGCTGAGCCATCTCTCCAGCCCCATGCAGAAGTATTTCTATATGCATACTGTAACGATGTGAATGAGAGTTCCATATATTTGGCAATGTTTGGGGAAGCTGAGAGGTCCATCTTTGCCAGAGAAGTACATTACTGGTGGAGGGTTTTTAGTGTTTAGTCTTTCCCACTTGCTATTCCCTCTCTCTACTTTGAGTCATATTTGAAGATGTGAGCTCTCAGCTTAACAATCCTGCCACCATGCCTGCTGCTTGCTGCCATGCCTCCCCATCACAATGCACTCCTTTCCCTCTGGATTGGGAAACTCTTGACTTTTCCATCAATAAGCTGTTTCTGATCATGCTGTTTTATCACAGCAACAGAAAAGTAACTAATACACATTCATGGTAACATTATTCATAAGAGTCAGGAGGTAGACTCAACCCAATCATCATAGATGGCTGAATGGATAAACAAAAATGTCACCTATACATGTAACAAAATACTATTCATACTTAAAAAGGTAATTGTGTCACAATAGAACACAGAAGAATTCAAAGGACATTATGTGAAGTAAGTCACTCATAGAAAGACACATATGATCTGTGGTGGTTTGAAAGAAAATGGCCCCCCAAAGGGTTGCTCTAACAAGAGGTATGGCTTTGTTGGAGTGAGTATGGCCTTGTTGAAGGGAATGTGTCACTGTGGGGGCAGGCTTTAAGGTTTCCTATTGCTCAAGATATGGCCCATTATCTCAGTAGACTTCCTGTTGCTTGCAAGAAGAGGGACTCTCATCTACCTGCATGCCACCATGCCCCTGCCACGATGAAAATGTATGTACTGAACCTCTAAGACTGTAAGCAAGCTACCAATTAAATATTTCCCCTTTGTCAGAGTTGCCATGATCATGGTGTCTCTTCACAGCAATTAAAACCCTAACTAAGACATGATCTAAGTACACATACATGTGATATCTAGAAGTGGCAAACACAAACACAAAGCAGAATGCTGGATTTTGTAAACTGCAGAGATGAAAAGTGAATCATTGTTTTAAAAAGTATAGAGTTTCAGTTCTGAAAAAAGAACAATACCTGGAGACTATACAATAACGAACAACCATAGCACAACATAATTATCAAGATGTTAAGCAAAATAAATAGATCAAAATAACACAATATAGTCTAAAGACAACCTGTGAAGTATTAACAAAGACAGCATAGGATGTTTTAATCCACTCCATCCTTTCCCTAGGTTTGTGCCACCTGTTTTAAGGGTCCTCTCACCTCACTTCCAAGTGAGTAACTGGTATCTCGTGCTTAATGACTGATTACCCACCTTAATTTTCTAAAACATCACCGTTTCTGCTAATAGGAAATAACCATAAGATTTTACAGCCTCTATTTCACAGAAGTTATGTACTAAACACATTTTACATCTTGAACTGTCAAACCTATCAGTTGAAGAAACAATCTAAAATGAGTTTAAAGGGCATAACTTCTTGTTAGTTGCACTTATATTGAATGAAAACCACCTTACCAAAAGCTATGGCCACATTTTGTCATGTACGCCTCTTCAATCATATCAAAGCAGATGGGGCTACAAAGAAAAGAAAAAAACCAATCACTAATAAATGTTTGTTAAGGCAGAGTACTACACATTATAAAGGGCTAGTGACCTAAAATCAACCAAATCAAATTTAATATATGGCTAAGAGTTAAGTATTCTAATTTTCTCAACAGACATTTACAGGACTATTAGTAAAAGTAACATACTCAAGCTGACCCAGGGAGCAATACATTCTAAACTAAGCGCAGTGAATACACTTAGATTATTCAAACATTAACACAGCCCATATATCCTGATGCTGTGAGTTAAATTTCAATTCTAATTCTCCTCTTCCATATTCTTCTACAGAAGATCAAAACAACACTCAAAATCCCTGCATTCTTTGCACTTAAGATTGGCCATAAAGAGTATGATGAGCCGGGCGATGGTGGCGCACGCCTTTAATCCCAGCACTTGGGAGGCAGAGGCAGGCGGATCTCTGTGAGTTCGAGACCAGCTTGGTCTACAGAGCTAGTTCCAGGACAGGCTCCAAAGCCACAGAGAAACCCTGTCTCGAAAAACAAAAAAACAAACAAACAAACAAACAAAGAGTATGATGAATGGTATAAGATTATAGTTAGATAGGACAAGTATCTTGAATGATCTAAATCATAATATGATAACTATGGTTAACACAAAGAAACTAAGCATTTTAATTGGCTAGGACAGGATATTTTCAATGTTCCTACCACAAAGAAATGGTAAATCCCCAAGGTGGCAGACATACCAAACTGTATTAATCCAACCATTACATATTATACACATGTACTGAAAAGCTGTACTCTAAGTATACAAAATAACTGTGTCAACTAAAAAAAATAAAATAAAGGGAGTTGGGGTGGCTCAGTTGGCAAAACACTTGCCTTACAAGCAAGAGGACCTGAGTTCCAGTCTTCAAAACCATGTAAATGTGTATGATTTGTGAACCAGGGAGGCAAAGACAGAATTCCTGGGGATTCCTGGGTGGCTAGTATAATCTAATTGGTGAGCTCCCAGCCAATGACACTGTTTCAAATAAGGTGAACAAAAATCATAAAGATGAAAGTCCTCTGGCATGCTCCTGTTCACACACATACACAACCTCTCGAAAGGGCCCTATGGAAATATATTTTCAATTGTTATCTTCTTTTATTGTGTATATGCGTCCACCCACACTGATTTTGCACATAGCCTCATACACACTAGGCATTCCTGATCTAAGATATGTCCCCAGCCAAAACAGAATTTTATTATACTTCTCTCTTTAGATTTACATAAACTTTGTCTTATATCATGTATGTAAACTACACATAAAAATCAAATCGGGGCTCTTACAAATGTGTATGTTTTAGTATTTAACTTTAAGGATTTAATTTTTTTTTGGATGGTGTGTAGTATATGCATGTGTGTATGTTTGTATGTCCGAATGCTAGCCCATCTGGGTGAGTGTAGAGGTTAGAGGTGAGAGGTCAACGTTGGGATGTTTTCTTCAATAACTCAACCTTTTATATGGGGGCTAAAGGGGAGAGTAAGTCTCTCACTGAACTTTGGGTACACTTCTTCTGCAACATTGGCTAGGGAACTCCAAATTCATCTGTCTCCAACCCCTAGCACTGAGGTTACAGGTGTGTACACTGCCAACTCCACCTTTTGATGAGGATACGAACTCAGGTCCTTATGAATATTCAGCAAGCACTTTACCTACTGAACTATACTCCCCAGTATGAATTAGTTTTTATTTTTTTATTTTTTTAGAGGCAGGGTCTTTGCGTAGCCCTGGCTAGCTTGGAACTCAGAATGTAGATCAGACTAGCATTGGAACTCAAATAGATATACTTGTCTCTTCCCAAGTGCTGGGATTAAAAGATGTACACCCAGCTAAACTTGATTTTATCTGTGTGTGCAGGTTCTATGGCACATGTGCAGGTTAGAGGACTCAGCAGCTGGCTCTCCTTCTGCTAAGGTTCCAGAACAGACTTCAGACTGGTTTATGCAGCAACTGTTTTATCCATCATGCCATTTCACAGGATTCTCAAGTAGCCTGTCACCAACAGCCAATTTTCCCACACAATAATAGCCAGTACTTTAGTGATGCCTCATCACTAAAAGATTTAAGAGTCCATAATAGAACCAAACACCACTGTCACTAGGATCTTATGCCACCTTTAAACTTATCATGTATTCTACAACTGATTTCAATTGTGGAATTCTAATTTTCTACATCTCAGAATCACTTGTTCCTCATTCCTACAATTAGCTCAAAAAGAATGAAACAATTAATTCAAAATTATTAAGGAGATTTTCTTTTATTTTGCCAAAACCTACATTTATGCCTTGAGGCAGGTTTTTTGTTGTTGTTGTTGTTGTTGCTGTTGGCTTTTCAAGACCGGATTTCTCTGTGTAACAGCCCTGGCTGTCCTGGAACTGACTCTGTAGACTAGGCTAGCCTTGAACTCACAGAGATCTGCCTGCCTCTGCCCTGGCTGGAATTAAAGGCAGAGCAGGTATTTTATGTACACACATCTGCATGAAATGATAGCTACATCTAACCACAACTGTTATGGTACCATCAACTATAACATACAAATCAATGCTTTAAAATGTCAAAAGGTAAAACAAGTAAAAGATAGTTAAATTTATTCTCAGAGAAACCTAATGAAGTTAGTTCACTTGCTTTTGAGGCCAACATCTAACTGGGGAGAACTTTCCTTTGACCATATTACTCAGAAAACTAGATAAAAACAAACAACCTCTTTTATGCACTGAACACTAGTCAGCACAGGACTGGACCCTTGAGAGAAGGGAAACAAATGAACATATTTTTATGTGGACCCAGTTTATTGTGGCCTCATTCTTTTGCCTGAAAGCATTTTGTAGGTTGTCATAACACAAGCAGAACAACTAATCGAGCACTTAAGGAAGCACAAAGGGACATCAGAAAGAACTCTGGAACAGCCTCATCATAAGCTTTCTTCCCTGTTAGTAAGTGTGACTGTATTAACGGTCCAACTGAACAAGATCAGGAATAAAATGATGGAGCTATTGTTCAAACCCCAGGTGTCAATAGATATCCTAGAAGAGATAGTAGAAGTAGTCCCAGCCTATCAGACTCTAGGAAAGACTTAGTTCTTGAAACTTGCCTTCAAAGTGCTGCTTAATTTTAATTAAAAAAAGAAATCAAAAAGAGCAATCTGGTCTTCAAGACAACAATGTCTACCACCAAAGTGTGTGTGTGTGTGAGAGAGAGAGAGTTCAGCCTATGGCACCCAAAAGAAAACATGACCTATGAACAGGAGGGGAAACAGCCAATAAAGAAAACAGACTGATGACAAAAAAATGTCTTAACAAGTATTACTAAAATTGTCAGTAGTTACAGGGAACCATAACCCAACACTGCCACTAGCTGCCTGCATTCCACTCTCAGGACCTCCACTTAGATAAAGGCTGATTCTTGGCTCTGCAGCTACAGATTCAAGATGATCTAGGGTTAAGCTAAATCGGTGAGTTTACTAAATAATTGCTTAGACAGCCATATATGAAAAGGACAACATACATTCCCAAAACATGGGTGCAGTCTTCTGCAGAGAATTCTGCTTAGGTATGCCATTGTAACAGCTGTGTATGGGATCCTGTAACTTTCTATTTTACATCTTCAGAGGATGTAATTTATGAGTTTTAAAGGTTAAGACTTAGAATTTAAATTTAAAAATTAAGAAAAAAAATTATGAACTAGTTTGTATTTTTATTATTCTTAAAAAACTCCCTTTTGGTTTTATGAGATCATCATTTAGATTTAGAGATTGAAAGTTGATATGGCAAAACCCAAGTCACCATATAACACAGTTCATTTGCTGTGTTTAACATCCTTGCGTGAGATGTCTTTAGGAAAAGACACTACCTTTCTAGGCAATTCTGACATTATAAGTTGCTGTTGAAGTTTCTTGGCTTTCATTTAGCAAGAAAGGCATACTAAATTCCAGAGTTAATGTAATGGGACTTCTCATGTCACCTTAATTTTCTTTGACATTTTATCCTGTGAAATACAATACTGTCAATCATTTATTTATAAGATACATAAGACTACAAGCTATAAGTATCTAAAATGTCAATCAATCCTACAATTAAATACAAACTTACTTTCAAATATGATAAAGCCAAGAGTGTTCCCAAAATTAGGTATGTGACTTTATTTTAAATAACTGTTCTCAAGTAGGGTTTGGATGGGGGTGGGGGCATGTCCTTATCTACTGCTGCCCACCCTAACTTCCCATTATAATATGTCTTAGAATAGGGACAGCAAGGGGAGAAGTGGCTGGCTAAGGAGAAAATCATTAAAATGAAAACACTGTCTTATCTCTAATCGAGCCCGTTTAGGAACCACTGGATAGTATGCTAGAACTCAGAGCTCAAGCTTCTAAACACATAAGGGGAAGTGCTAAACTGAGACTCCAGATCGGATTTCTCATCTTGTCTCTTAGCCATCCCACCTAAAACGGCAGGTGGAATCATCACACTAGTGTTATAATAAAATAAGAAGAGTCTACATAACTCTTTGCAACTACTCTAAGGATAAAATGAGATGTGAAATACAAATGTATCTTTTAAAAGGTGTCATCAATGAGTAAAGAATTAACATTATTTGAACTTAAACCTCATTTCGATATAAAAGATTACAGTAATTTGAATTGCCTCACAATCTGACACTGAGATACAGAAAAAGACAAAAACACCTAGAGACCAATTAGGAATAAAAAAGGGTTTTTAGGACTACCTAATACATATCCTACTCCAAGAGTCTGATCAAAATTAAACCTAGTTTAAGAACTGCAACATATACTCACTGATTAAGTCTTCTGAATAGCCAATCTCAACACAAAGAAAAGTAATAAATTAAGATTCTTAGTGAAATATTTGGAATTTTAACTAAAAATATTCACTGAACATTTTCTCATTAGAATATAAAATATAATACCTATACAACATAGGATAAGAGGGTAGGCTTAATTCTTTCTAATTATTTATTTTATGAGTGTGTATGGGTGTTTTTGCCTACAAGTATGTATGTGCACCACTTGTGTGCCTGGTGCCTACGAGACCCAGAGAAGGACTCAACCTCCTGAAAATGGAGTTACAGACAGTTGTGAGCAGCCATATGGGTGTTGGGAACAAGTCATCTGGGAGAGCAACAAGTCATCTTAGCAACAAAGTCTCCTCTCAAGCCCCTAGGCACAATAATCTTTTTAAACAAACAGGGGATGAAGTAACAATTTAGTCCTACTCCTGAGCTGGTTAGTTTTAACTGTCAACATCATCTAAAACCCCCGGAAAGTGTCAACCAAGGAACGTCTAGATCAGGTTGACCACTGGCATGCCTGTGAGGGATTTTCTCCATTCTTAACTGTTATAAGACAACCCAGCTCATTTGGGGCAGCAGCATCTGGTTTGAAGTGCTGAACTGTACAGGAGTGGAGAAAGTCAGCTAGGTCAGAGGCAAGAAAACAGGCAGCATGGAACATTCCTCTCTACTTGACTGCATTGTTCTCTCCATAATAATGAACTGTAACTGAAATTGTGAGCCCAATAAACTTTTCCTCACTAAGGTGCTTGTAGTCAAGGTGTTTGACACAGCACAGAAAGGAAACTAGGGCACGCCTAATAACAAACCTAGGGCCAGCTGCTCCGCATCCACCTCCTGCTCCCTGTACCACAGCCTGTATTACTCTCAGACAGATGGCTTAACAGTCAATGTCTAAGTTATCTGTGAAATAACTGATTAATACTCGGATTTCTCACACATTTTACAATATTAAATGACCTAAGGATGATGGCATGCTTGTTTTCTCTATTTTTTGAATACTGAAATGCAAATAATGACTAAAATCTTTTGCAAGCTGCCGGTTTTACTAGCTTCTACCTTATCATGCGACACTAGTGACCGGACGAGACCGCAAACACCTCAGCTGGGCAGGTGGTGGTGGGACACACTTTCAATCCCGGCACTCGGCACTCGGGAGGCAGAGACAGGCAGATCTCTTGAGGTCAAGGCCAGCCTGGTCTACAGAGTGAGTTCCAAAATGGTCAGGGCTATACAGAGAACCCTGTCTCAATAAAACAAAACAAACAACGAGAAATGCAACCATACACTATTTAAATTGTGTACAAATAGTCATGTGTTTCAACAAGTGTTACTTCTAAATCTAAAGAAAAGCAGATATACAAATTATATTCCTGAAGAAGCAAGAGACTATAGCCAATATCTTTCTCAATAGCTACAATCTCTAACCCTATCGTATTTAATAACACCATATAAGAGCATCTTCAACTCTAAAGTGAACCAACTTCCCCAAGAATGACTGTTCAAACCAACTTCCTACATCAAGTCAGTCAACAAAGTCCCTTTGCAGGAGAGGCCCAGAAGTCTACCAATTTTTGAGCAGGAAAAGTTAACTAAGTTCTCTTAATCTTACAACTAGCATTTAAAATCCAATTAAAACTCAAAAATAATTTCAAAACAATCAGATTCATCTTTTTGTTTAAACCCCCCTTAGATGCCAAATGACTGAATTCTACTGTGTCATTCAAGATGTCAGCTGTGATGCAATGATACAGAAGTTCCACTATTTTATACAGTTCTGTTTTGGTTTGGGAGTTTTTCCGGGGGGGGGGGGCTTTTCAAGACAGGGTTTCTCTGTAGCTTGGGAACCTGTCCTGGAACTACCTTTTGTAGACCAGGCTGGCCTCGAACTCACAGAGATCTACCTGCCTCTGCCTCTCGGGTGCTGGGATTATAGGCATGTACCACCACAGTTCTTTAATATTTCCGTTCATCACAGGAACACTAAGAAATGGGTTTCTCTCTTTCCAATAGTTGGAACATGAAATTCAATGGTCGTGAAGAAATTTTGACTACATTATTATCAACAATAGAATTACAAGTGTTTTAACCACTCAAATAGAAGACATCTACACATTCCCACGCCTGGTGGTTACTTAAAAAGATCACTCAGTAAAACATCCACAACCGTGTTTCGAGCACCACCTACTGTATTTACAATACACAGGTGACCGGCAATTCTATAACTCAGAATCTCAGGCAGTAAGTCGTCTTCTGAAAATCTAATTCACATGAACTACTCCAGACTGGTTCCTTATTCACTAAATGGTCAAAAAGCATTCACGATTCAAACTCCTGGCTCAAATATTTCCTTTTCTACATAACCACTTCCTGGACCTCCACCTCCATCCTTAGGCAGTCCCTTAAATGCCTTCCGTTCCTGCATACCGGCAACCCACCTCAGCGTAATCACATTTTACCACTTTGCCTCGGGATCCCCGTCCACCTTCACCCCCCAACCAAGAACCTGTAACTCTGCAAACACACAACTCCTCGACACCCCCAAGCTGCGCTCTTTATCAGGCCTCCCCACACCGGACCCGGTCAGCTTCAGCAGTAGAAACTCATGGTCGAGGGTGCAGCGGCAGTTCTGCGAACCCACCAAACGAAGTCGTTGCTTTTGTCCTCGTAGGAGTTGTGGATCCCGTTGCAAAGCGGGGCGAGCAGAGGTCGCTTCCTGCTACTGCTGCTGCTGCTGCTGCTGCTGCCCAGGCTGGTACTGCTCCCTCCAACACCGGCGCTGGGCCTGGCCGCGCAGCTGAGCCGGGACAGGCCCGCGGACACCGCCCCGCCACCGCTGGCGCCGCCGCTGCCGCTGCCGGACACCGCGGCCGCCACCAGCACAGGCCGCCCCAGGCCGCCGAGGCCACCCGAGCCCGCGGCCGGAGCCGCCCCGCCGGACACCAGCGTTGCCGCCGAGGCCGCCGCGGAAGGCGGCGACGGAGACGAGGATAAGGACGAGGAGGCGGAAGTCACCGAAGAGGCCGCCGAGGAACCGGGGCTCGTCCCAGCGGAACCCGAGCCGGCCTGGCGGCTACCTGACATGGTGCTTCCCTCCCTCCTTCCCTCCCTTGGTCCTGCGCTCTGAGGCGAGGGCCCGGTCGGACCGCGACCCTCCGCCGCCCCCGGCGCTCAGCCCCCGAGCATCCTGAGGACGCGCCGGGAGGTGGGCCGGGGGAACAATAAAGTTGGGCTATCCACCGCCGCCCCACCGCCGCGTCCTACGCGAGGGGGCGGGGGAAACTATCACATCAGAGAAGCCATGACTGCCGAGGAGGCCGCCGGGGTAGCCAACCCGGGCGCGCCGAGGCGGCCGGGCTTGCGCACGAGCGGCGGAAGGGGCGGGGCACCCGGGGCAGCTGCGCACGCAGCGGCGGGCGCTGGGCTCTGCCGGGAGGCCTAGCGTGTGGGCCTGCGCGGGGGAAGCTGATTCTGTTCCTGACGCTGCAGCGGGATGGTCGTTTGAATAGAGTCAAAGGGTGGAAGGGAGTGAAGTGGAGGGAGATGTAGCGGGCTTGGTCTGAAGGACCAGGGACGCTCGAAAAGCAGCTCCCCGAGCGGACGCTGGGAAATTGCTCTGCTGGACCGGAGGCGGTGCGAAGCAGTGGCGTCTGCGCGTGCGGATCCAAATTGGGACCTACTGAGATCGCTTGTCTTGGTCTCCAGAGCCTTCACGTTGTTGCCCAATGGCATGGCAGGTGGCAGGAAAGTAATTTGTGTTTCTTCTTTTGTTTAGCTCCAGAAGTCCTATAAAAAGGAGCAGTAGGGGTGAAAGGACAGTGAAGGGGTAATGAGCCATGCGTTTCAAACATTTTATGGTACCGGAAATTATTTGACTTCTGTTCCCCTTGTCACTTATCTAAATTATCTGTAATAGTTTGTAAAGCCTCTTTGATAACTCCTGATTTGTTTTCATGGAAGCAGCAAGCCTAGTTTCATACAAAATCCTCCCTAGAGAATACAAACTAAACCTAATCTTTGCTGTTTTGGGAGGACTACTTTTGCCAGAATCATCTTCTGGACGTGGGGCATACAGGGGAGAATTCACAGCGTCTAATGTTGCATCTCTCTGATGACTTATTTGTTGTAGGCCCATTTCCCCGATTAGGGGCTGTTTGTTGCCTTGAGTACTATTTCAGCCCCATTCTGAGGAGAAACAGGTTTACAACAAAAAAGTCGTGAGATAGGTACAGACATTGCCTTTACCTTTCGTGTCTCGGTTACTGTAAACCTTTGGGCCTCCTCAATGAGTTGAGGGTTATCATTCCTGCAAAACCCTCTAGCTTTTGAACTTTTGAAATTTTTTGACAATTTCCAAATTTAATACCCTTGCATTTTCCAGAGTCAGTGGATCAAGAGCGGTTTTAGTCCTGAATCTGTCTGTCTGTCTGTCTATCTATTTATTTATTGTGATTACTCAAAAAATGACCCAGGACTCTTGGACGTTGAGTTCTTGTATAAGAACCTCAGTGGTCTTATACAAATTAGTGAGGTTTTTAAGCTGCACCTCAAATTCCAGTTATAACGTACAGGTGGAAAATGTTTAAGGCCTGAAAGCCTGAGTACACATTAGGGTCCCAATCAGGGTACTTGGATAAAGCTGTCTCAAAAGCAAGGCCAAAAAGACCTTCCTTGCCACTGCCCCAATATGCTTCCTTTTATCTGAAGTAAAAAGAGTCAGAAGGAGTAGCTAGCAATCATCCCAGGTGTAGAGGACAGATCCCAGGAGGGCAGGTGGGTTTGGGTCTTCCAGTTAAAAAAAAAAATTTGAATTAGAGAAAGGAGTCGTCTTCCTTGTTAGTATAGTGGTGAGTATCCCTGCCTGTCATTCCCCGACAGGGAGACGTGCCTTCCTTTGCCTGGCAGTGGTGGCGCACGCCTTTAATCCCAGCACTTGAGAAGCAGAGGCCAGCGTGGTCTACAAGAGAAAGGAGCATAGATCAGAAAAGGATGACACCATTCCCCTAAGTCAGCAATTCTCCACCTGTGGGTTGCAACCCTTTCGTGGGGGTCCCCTAAGACCAACTGAAAACAAATGTTTACATTACAATTCATAACAGTAGCAAAATTGCAGTTACAAAGGAGCAACAAAGATAATTTTATGGTAGGGGATCAGCACAACATGGCCTATATTAAAGGGTCGTAACCTTAGGAAGGTTGAGAACCACAACTCCAAGTTGTTGCTTCCAGCCCCACTCCCAAGGAAGGACAGTGATGTCTGTAAAGGAAAAAAACAAGTCTAGGGAGACCAAACAGTACAGCCTGCTCTCAGGCACTTGGGAGGCTGCAATGCCCTGGCCAAGTTCCCAAGGACCTTACCATGTAAAGTGACCCCAATCTGGGGGGCTGTCCATTTACAAGGAACCACTGCCCACTGTGGAGCCCCAGGAAGGAGAGGCACCAAGTGAATGACTGGGGGTAGGGGTACTCTCTACATGTGGGTTGGTATGACTAGAAATTTCTCAGCCTAGAGAGTAAAGGAGACTCTTTTTAAAAAATAAAAATAAAATAAAAAATAAATTAAAAAAATACCACTAACAGCAACATGCAGAAGGAGTTACCTACTGGCAGAACTCTGAGAAACAGGCAGAATTTTAATCAAGTTAGCCAGAGTGAGCACACGGTAGCCTCATTTTGGGGAGAACAGACAAAACAACAGAAGCACCAAAATCAAGAAAGCAGATAATGTCCTAGGCCAAACTTCCCCTCATTCATTTAGTCATTCACACAGTTGGCCAGTCATCCTTTCAAGCAAAACCTAAACCATGTATCTCATTCCAGACAGAACCAGGATACCCAACTTAGTGTGGGAGGACTGGGACTGGAGAAGAATTCCTATTGAATTTTTCCCAAACCAGAAAGAGAGCTTATAATGGTATTTTATTTGTGTTTTAAAAAATAAAGCTTGCCTGAAGATCAGAGTGCAAAGCTAGTCAGCTAGGCAGTGGGGTACACACCCTTAATCCCAGCAACCACACTGGTTATACATCGAGGCTGAACAGTGGTGGTGCATAGCTTTAATCCCAGCACTAGAGAGGAATATAAGGCAGGATGAGCTAGGCACTCGCTCTCTTTTCAGTCTGAAGATTTTGTGGAGGTAAGAGCTCTCTAGCAATTGACTGCTTTGCTTTTCTGATCTTCAGGTTGAACCTGCTCTGGGTTTTTATTATTCTTGCCACATTTGGTGTCCAATGTTTGTGGTATGGATTCATGAAAAAGCCTTTTGCCTGTGTTTTAACAGCCACCACCATAGACTGGACTACATGTGACTGGAGTTACCATCCTACCGGCTAGGTTTTCCTTCCTTCTCTCCTAGCGGGCTCTTCCTGAACCTTCTTTTTGGGTGGAGATCCAAAACTGTGAGCCTATTTCCACCTTGTTGTCTGAAGATCAGAGAGTTGGAACTTACTTCTGTTCCTTCAAGTTTATATGTTTCTACCACAAAGTTCCTAGTTCCTTAAAGAGAAAACAATGATTCCGCCCAGGGAGTGGTTGGCCTACAGAATGCTTTTGTCCAGGGTGTAAGCATGACCTGTCTTGTTCTAGCAACAGAATGTTTAACTATGAATGTAGCCCGCAACCTTCAACTAGTATGTTCATTTCTTTGTATCCTGTTAATGCAGGTTTTTTTTAATCTTCCTCCTACCTTTTGTGATCTAGGTATTTTAAGCAAGTGGAAATTAAACATGGGTGATTTCAGTATTTCCGTGTTTTCTGTTTTGTTATTTTCAGTGTTGTCTTTATTATCATTACTTACTTTTTCAATCCCCATACTCCTACCCTGGTAAGTGGTATTTTTGGCAAAGCTGGTCTCCAACACTTGGGCTACTGCCAAACTAGGTAGCTGCCCTGATATCCAGTCAGACTTTTACTGTTCTACGCAGCAGCAATAAGCCTCACAAGTCTTCATCATCATCAGTGGCAGATTTAGTAAGAAAATTGGGAATTCTTAAGGAATGAGTTAAAAATTCTTTACAGAGCTTTATCTGCCACACTCACCTGGAAACTTCAGGGCCTGATTGCCCTGAGGCTGTTTAATCAGCTCTCTAGCCCGCTGATTTCTAGCCCGCTGATTTCTTGAGTTAATGTAGTGTAACTGACATGCATTATTGTTGTCGAGTAGAGTAGTACTAGAGCAATAAACTGAGAACCAGGCCTGATGGTGCTGAGACAGCTGAGGCGAGAAGATTGCAAGCGTAAATCCTCCTGTTTTACAGAGCAAGACTGTAAGCCTCTTCTAAATCATCAGAGAAGTTCAAAATAACTGGGATGTAGCTGATCAGCTCAACCCTTAGTGCCAAACACTAAACTCATAAGAGAAAGGAGAAATAGTTTTTCTGTTGTTCATTCTCAACATGAGAAAAAGGGAAAGCTTTATGAACCCAATAACATAATGCTACACCTAGTAGGAAATAATCCACTGAAACCACAGGTGGCAAGGTGATCCACATAAACTGGCGTTTCTTGACTTTTCACTTGAAGGCATATATTTCTCCGAAAATATCTAACCCACTTTTATCATTGTATAAAATTTTACCATTATCGCAAAAATGTAAAATCGCAAGCATTTCATTAGTGAAGTTAAACTAACAGCACCAAAGCCCTCACAATTAAGTCATATCGTTTTAAAGTTAATTTTCTTTAAGTATTTCTGACATAAGGTGCTGCTTCCAATTTTGGCCAAGGAGTTGCAAAATATGGCCTCAACCTATCAGAAGTATTGTAACAATGGAAAACGATAGGAAGAGCTGTATTAATGTGAATAAGAGTTACTTAAGGCTAATAATCTTTAGAAACGTTCCCCAGATTAGAAAAAAATTTAATATTTACTGAAAAAACATGCCACCAACTTGTGTATGCATTCCATGAAACTCTTGGAACGTTTGGCTCCACTGAACTTCATAAGCCAAATAAAAAACGTTTGATACATTCCACGAGAATGAAGCAATTGGTATCATGTGATTGTTTTTAATTTCTTTGCATTTAAACTAAATATTACTGGTCTTTTCCTTGAATTTCAGTGTCCAAACATAACTGATATGGGCAAACCACAAAGCTAGAATCAAGAAATGTTTAAAACAGTTCAGTGTGGAGATGTTTTATTTGTGTTCAAATGAATAAATCTTGCCTGGAGATCAGAGTACTGAGCTAGCTGCTAGTTAACCACAGTGGTGGCATATACATTTAATCCCAGCACTTGGGATCCCATGCCTTTGATCCCAGATGATGTATAAAACTTATTTAAGGACAAGGCCTGGTAATCAGAAAAAGAATGCATTTGTGTGTGATGAGTACAGAAAGGAGGACTGTAATATAAGATGTACCATTGAATTATGTAATAAATTAATATTAACATAGTGATAAATTATGAGCCCATATAATCAACCTGGAATGAAAAAGATTAGATATTTGAACATAAAAATTTTAGTTGTATTATTAGCTTGGATGAGAAATTTTCCTGGGCACACTTTCAACTTTTTAAGGTGCTGGACTGGCTGGTTTTGTGTGTCAACTTGACACAAGTTAGAGTCATCAGAGGAAGGAGCCTCAGCTGAGAAAATGCATCCATGAGATCCAGCTGTAAGGCATTTTCTCCATTAGTCAATAATGGGGGAGGGCCCAGGCCATGGTGGTTGGTACCATCCCTTGGGCTGCAGGGCCACCTCCCATCCACTCCTCAGAGAAGGTAAGGCTCCTCATGGAGAGTCAACAAACTGGCACATTACTTTGAGGCAGGACCAAGGCCCGCCGCACTATTTTTAGGCTAAGCAAGGTTTTCCTCCAAAGATAATGGGCTCTAAAAGGCCAGTTCAAGCACTAGGGATAAATCCTGGTGCCACTGCCAATAGCCCCACAAACTGCCCCAGCCACACACCTGTCACTCACAATAAGAGGGCCTAGTTTGAGCTTATGTGGGTTTCCCCACTGTCAGTATGGAGTCAGTGAGCTCCCACTAGCTCAGGTCAGCTGTTTCTGTGGGTCTCCCCAACATGGTCTTGACCCCTTTGCTCGTATTATTGCTCCTCCCTCTCTTTGCATGGACTCTGGGAGCTTGGCCCAGTGCTAGCTGTGGATCTCTGCATCTGCTTTCATCAGTTGCTGGATGAAGTTTCTTTTTCTTTTTTTTTTTTTTTAAAGATTTATTTATTATGTACACAGTGTTCAGCTTCCATGTATGCCCTCAGGCCAGAAGAGGGCACCAGATCTCATTACAGATGGTTGTGAGCCACCATGTGGTTGCTGGGAATCGAACTCAGGACCTCCGGAAGAGCAGTCAGTGCTCTTAACCTCTGAGCCATCTCTCCAGCCCTGGATGAAGTTTCTATGGTGACAGTTAAGGTAATTATCGATCTGATTACAGGGGAAGGCCAGTTCAGATACTCTCTCCACTATTGCTTAGGGTCTTAGCTCAAGTCATCCCGTGGATTCCTGGGAATTTTTCTAGTGCCAGGTTTCTTGCTAGCTCCATAATAGCTCCCTCAATTAAAGTATCTCTTTCCTCGTTCTCCCTCTCTGTCCTTCCCCCCTTCTCTGGCCATCCTTTTCCTTCATGTTCTCCCTCCTTCCTTTTTCCTTTCCCACTTCACTTCTGCCCTCCCTTCTTGCTCCCCTGCCATGCTCCACATTTTCTCAGGGGTTCTTGTCTATTTCCCCTTCCCAAGGGTTCTTCTCTTAGGGTTCTCCTTGTTACCTACCTTCTCTGGAGTCATGGACGATAGGCTGGTTATCATTTGCTTTATGTCTATTATCCACTTATGAGTGAGTACATACCATGTTTCTGGGTCTGGGTACCTCATTCAGAATGTACTTTTCTAGTTTCACCCATTTTCCTGCAAATTTTAAGATGCCATTGTTTTTAACCACTTCATTGTGTGAATGTACCACATTTTTCTTTATCCATTCTTCAGTTGAGGGCCATCTAGGTTGTTTCTAGGTTCTGGCTGTTATGAATAATGCCGCTATGAACATAGTTGAGCAAATGTCCCTGTGGTATGAGTTTGCATCCTTTGAGTATATGCCCCAAAATGGTATTGCTGGGTCTTGAGGTAGATTGATTCCCAATTTTCTGAGAAACCACCATACTGATTTCTAAGGTGGCTGGACAAGTTTGCACTCCCACCAGCAATGGATGAGTGTTCCCTTTACCCCACATCCTCTCCAGCACAAGCTATCATTGGTGTTTTTGATTTTTAGCTATCATGAATGATATAAGATGGTATGTAAGAGTCATTTTGATTTGCATTTTCCTGATGGTGAAGGATGTTGAGCATTTCCTTAAGTATCTTTTGGCCATTTGAGAGTCTTCTGCTGAAAATTTTTTGTTTAGAGCTGTACCCCCTTTTTAAATTGGATTATTTGGTATTTTAATGTCTAGTTTTTTTTTTCAGTTCTTTATATATTTTGGAGATTAGTCTTCTGTCTTAAATGGATTTGGAGAGGATCTTTTCCCATCCAGCTGGCTACTATTTTGTCTTATTTATTGTGTCTTTTTGCCTTAAAGAAACTTCTCAGCCAGGCGGTGGTGGCGCACGCCTTTAATCCCAGCACTCGGGAGGCAGAGACAGGCGGATCTCTGGGAGTTCGAGGCCAGCCTGGTCTACAAGAACTAGTTCCAGTACAGGCACCAAAGTTACAGAGAAACCCTGTCTCGAAAAACCAAAAAAAAAAAAAAAAAAAAAAAAGAAAGAAACGTCTCAGTTTCAGAAAGTTCCATTTATTTATTGTTGCTCTCAGTGTCTGTGCTACTGGTGTGTTATATATAGGAACTGATTTCCTGTGCCCATGTGTTCTAGGTTACTTCTCACTTCTCTTCTATGAAGTTCAGTGTAACTGAATTTATGCTGAGGTCTTTGATCCATTTGGACTTGAGGTTTGTGCAGGGTGATAGATATGGGTCTATTTGTATTTTTCTACATGTTGACATCTAATTATGCCAGCACCATTTTTTTGGAAATACTTTTTTTCTCATTGTAGAATTTTAGCTTCTTTGTCAAAAATCAGGTGTTCATAGGAGTGTGGATCAATATCAGGATCTTCGATTGGACTTCATTGGTCCACTTGGTTTTTACACCTATAACAAGCTGTTTTCAATATCTAGCTCTATAACAGAGCTCGATGTCAGGGATTGTGATGCCTCCAGAAGTTCCATTATTGTACAGAATTGTTTTGGCTATACTGGGTTTTTTGTTTTCCATATAAACTTGAGTGCTGTTCTTTCAAGGTCTTTGAAGAATTTTGTTGGAATTTTGATGGGGGTTGCATTAAAATTGTAGACTGCTTTTGGTAAGATTGCCATTTTTATTGTGTTGATCCTATCTGTCCAAGAGCATGGGAGTTCTTTCCATTTTGTGATATCTTCTTTAGTTTCCTTGTTCAAAGACTAAAAATTCTTATCAAATAGGTCTTTCACTTCTTTAGTTAGTGTTACCCCAAGATATTTTATGTTATTTGTGACTATTGTAAAGGGTGATGTTTCTCTGATCTCTTTCTTGGCCCTTTTAACATTTGTATATAGGAGGGCTACTTAATTTTTTGAGTGGATCTTGTATCCTGCCACATTACTGAGGGTGTTTGACAGATGTAGGACTTCCCTGGTAGAATTTTTGAGGTCACTTATGTATACTATCATATCATCTGCAAATAGAAAAACAGACAGACAGACAAGCAAACAAATACTGGCAAACTAAATCCAAGAACATATCAAAAAAAAATCATCCACCATAATCAAGTTGGTTTCATCCCAGAAATGCAGGGATGGTTCAACATACGAAGATGTGGACTTCTTCCTTTCCAGTTTGTATTCCCTTGATCTCCCTTTGTTGTCTTATTGCTCTAGCTAGAACTTTGAGTACTATATTGAATAGATATGGAGAGAGTGGAGAGCCTTGTTTTGTTTCTAATTTTAGTAGAATTTCTTTGAATTTCTCTACATTTAATTTGATGTTGGCTGTCAGCTTGTTGTATATTGTTTTTATTATGTTTGGATACGTTCCTTGTATCTCTGTTCTCTCCAGAACCCTTATGATGAAGGGGTGTTGGATTTTGTCAAAGGCTTTTTCATCATCTAATGGGATGATACTATATCTTATTTTTTTCTTTCAGTTTATTTATATGGTGGATTACATTGACAGATCTTCGTATATTGAACCATCCCTGCATTTCTGGGATGAAACCAACTTGATTATGGTGAACGATTTTTTTTTTTTTGATAAGTTCTTGGATTTAGTTTGCTAGTATTTGTTTGCTTGTCTGTTTGTTTTTCTTTTTGAGACAGGGTTTCTCTGTGTAGTTTTTTTTTTTTTTTTTTGGTTTTTTTTTTTTTTTTGGTTTTTTCGAGACAGGGTTTCTCTGTGGCTTTGGAGCCTGTCCTGGAACTAGCTCCTGTAGACCAGGCTGGTCTCGAACTCACAGAGATCCGCCTGCCTCTGCCTCCCAAGTGCTGGGATTAAAGGCGTGCGCCACCACCGCCCAGCTCTCTGTGTAGTTTTTATGCCTGTCCTGGAACTAGCTCTTGTAGACCAGGCTGACCTCGAACTCACAGAGATCCACCTGCCTCTACCTCCCCAGTGCTAGGATGATGGGGGAGAGTCTTCTGTTTTGTGTTAATTTCATTGGTTAAATAAAGAAACTGCCTTGGCCCTTTAATAGGACAGAAAATTAAGTTGGCGGAGTAGACTGAACAGAATGCTGGGAGAAAGAAGCCAAGTGAGGAGTCGCCATGATTCTCCCACCTGACGCAGATGCAGGTTAAGATCTTTCCTGGTAAGCCACAACTTGTGGTACTACACAGATTATTAAAAATGGGTTAAAGCAAGATGTGAGAATTAGCCAATAAGAGGCTAGAACTAATGGGCCAGGCAGTGTTTAAAAGAATACAGTTTCCGTGTAATTATTTTGGGTATAAAGCTGGCCGTGCCGGCTGCCAGGTAACAGGAACGTAGCCTGCCGCTCCTATTACTACGCTAGGATTAAAGGCCACACCACCACTGCCCAGCCGTGTGCCAGTATTTTATTTTATTTTATTTATTTATTTTTATTTTTTTATTTTTTTTTGGTTTTTCGAGACAGGGTTTCTCTGTGGCTTTGGAGCCTGTCCTGGAACTAGCTCTGTAGACCAGGTTGGTCTCGAACTCCCAGAGATCCGCCTGTCTCTGCCTCCCGAGTGCTGGGATTAAAGGTGTGCGCCACCATCGCCCGGCTGTGTGCCAGTATTTTATTGGGTATTTTTGCATCAATGTTCATGAGGGAGACTGGTCTGTAATTCTCTTTCTTAGGTGAGTCCTTGTGTGGTTTGGGTATCAGGGTAATTATAGACTCATAAAAAGTTTGGCAGTGTTCCTTCTATTATGCAGAACAATTTGAGGGTTATAGGTATTAGCTCTTCTTTGAAGTACTGGTAGAATTCTATGCAGAAACCATCTGATCCTGGGATTTTTTGGGGGGGTGGGGAGACTTTTGGTGACTGCTTCTATTTTCTTAGGGGTTATAGGTCTGTTTAAGTTGTTTATCTGGTCTTGATTTAGTTCTGATATGTGGTACCTATCCAGAAAATTGTTCATTTCTTTTAGATTTTACAATTTTGTGGAGTACAGGTTTTTGAAGTATGACCTAATGATTCTCTGGATTTCCTCGGTGTCATTATATGCCCCTTTTCATTTCTGATTTTGTTAATTTAGATATTCTCTCTCTGCCATTTGGTTAGTTTGGATAAGTGTTTGTCTGTCTTGTTGATTTTCTCAAAGAACAAACTCTTTTGTTTCATTGATTCTTTGTATAGTTTTCTTGTTTCTATTTTATTGATTTCAGCTCTCAATTTTATTATTTCTTGCCATATACTCCTCCTGCATGAGTCTGCTTCTTTTTGTTCTAGAGCTTTCAGGTAAGTTGCTAGTGTGAGATTTCTCCAAATTCTTTATGTGGGCACTTAGTACTATGAGATTTCCTCTTAGCACTTCTTTCACAGTGCCCCAAAGATTTGGGTAGGTTGTGGATTAATTTCCATTGACTTTTAATAAGTCTTTAATCTCTCTCTCTCTCCCCCTCCCTCCCTCTTTCCTCCCCTCCCTCTCTCCCTCTCCCCTCTATTTCCTTCTTTCTTTCTTTCTTTCTTTCTTTCTTTCTTTCTTTCTTTCTTTCTTTTTTTCTTTCTTTCTTTCTTCCTTGACCCAGGGGTGATTCAACTAAGCATTGTTCAATTTTTATGACTTTGTAGGCTTTTTGCAATTAGTGTTGTTGTTGAATTCTAACTTTAAGCCATGGTGACCTGATAAGGTACAGGGGGTTATTCCAATTTTTTTGTATCTGTTGAGACTTGCTTTGTTACTGAGTATGTGGTCAGTTTTAGAGAAGATTGTGTGAGGAGTTGAGAAGAAGGTATATTCCTTTGTGTTTGGATGAAATGTTCTATAGATGGCTGTTAAGTCCATTTGAATCATGACATCTGTTAGTTCTCTTATTTCTCTGTTAACTTTCTGTCTGGCAGACCTGTTCACTGGTGAGAGTGGGTTATTGAAGTCTCCTACTGTTAGTGTGTGGGTTTTGATTGTGATTTAAGCTTTAGTAATGTTTCTTTTTTGTTGTTGTTGTTTGTTTTTTTGTTTGTTTGTTTGTTTTTGTTTTTTTGAGACAGAGTTTCTCTGTAGCTTTGGAGCCTGTCCTGGAACTCCCTTTGTAGACCAGGCTGGCCTCGAAATCACAGAGATCCGCCTGCCTCTGCCTCCCGAGTGCTGGGATTAAAGGCGTGTGCCACCACCGCCCGGCCTAGTAATGTTTCTTTTACATATGTGGGTGCTCTTGTATCTGGAGTATAGATGTTCAGAATTGAGACTTCATCATGATGGATTTCTCCCATGATGATTATGTAGTGTCCTTCTCCATCTCTTTTGATTGATTTTAGTTTGAAGTTTATTTTGTTAGATATTAAGATAGCTACACCTGCTTATTTCTCATGTCCATTTGATTGGAAAAACTATTCCCAACTCTTTTCTCTGAGGTAATGTCTGTCCTTGAGGTTGAGGTGTATTTCTTGTATGTAGCAGAAAGATGGATCCTGTTTTCATATCCATTCTGATTGCATGCGCTTTTATAGATGAATTGAGTCCATTGATATTAAGAGATATTGATGACTAGTAATTAATTCTTGTTATTTTTCAGTGGTAGTTTTTGTGTGTTTCCCTTCTTTGGGGTTTGCTGGTATGAGGTTATCTGTTGCCTATGTTGTTATGGGTGCAGGTAATTTTTTTGAATTGGAGTTTTACTTCTAGTACTTTCTGTAAGGCTGGATGTGTGGATAGGTATTGTTTAAATATGATTTTGTCATAGAATATCTTGTTTTCTCCATCTATGGTGATTGAAAGCTTTGCTGGGTATAGTAATCTGGGATGGCATCCATGGTTTCTTAGTGTCTGCAAAACATCTGTCCAGGAAGTTATAGCTTTAATTGTTTCCTTTGAGAAGTTGGGTATAATTCTGATAGGTCTGTCTTTATTTGTTACTTGGCTATTTTTCCCTCTGCAGCCCTTAATATTCTTTCTTTATTCTGTATTTTAGTGTTTGGGTTATTATATGGTGGGGGGACTTTTCTTTTGGTCCAGTCTACTTGATGTTCTGTAAGCTTCTTTTACCTTTATAGGCATATCCTTTTTTAGGTTGGGAAAGTTTTATTCTATGATTTTGTTGAATATATTTCCTGTGCCTTTTTCTTTGTTCTATACCTAATACTCTTAGGTTTGGTCTTTTCATGGTATTCCAGACTTCCTGGATGTTTTGTGCTAAGAATTTATTGGATTTGCCAGGCGGTGGTGGCGCACGCCTTTAATCCCAGCACTTGGGAGGCAGAGGCAGGTGGATCTCTGTGAGTTCGAGACCAGCCTGGTCTACAAGAGCTAGTTCTAGGACAGGCTCCAAAACCACAGAGAAACCCTGTCTCGAAAAACCAAAAAAAAAAAAAAAAAAAAGAATTTATTGGATTTAACATTTTCTTTAATCAATGAATCTATTTCCTCTATAATATCTTCAGTGCCTGAGATCTTCTCTTCCATATTTTGTATTTTGTTGGTTATGCTTGCATCAGTAGTTCCTGTTCAATAACTCATATGTTTCATTTCCAGAATTCCCTCAGTTTGTATTTTATTTATTGCCTCTATTTCAATTTTTAAGTCTTGAACTGTTTGCTTCACCTGTTTAATTGTTTTTACTTGACTTTCTTTAAGAAATTTGTTATTTCTTCGAGTATTTTTGTTGGTCTTTTCCTCCATTTCTTTTTTCTTTTTTTTTTTTTAAAGATTTATTTATTATGTACACAACATTCTGCCTCTATGTATGCCCGCACACCAGAAGAGGGCACCAGATCTCATTATAGATGGTTGTGAGCCACCATGTGGTTGCTGGGAATTGAACTCAGGACCTCTGGAAGAACAACCAGTGCTCTTAACCACTGAGCCATCTCTCCAGCCCCCTCCATTTCTTTAAGGGAATCTGAAGTCACCAGGGATATGTGGGTTTGGGGCAGAGGGGGCTTAGGGTTTTCCCAGGGGGACTCTAAGGCCTAGAGACTGGGCTATCCAGCTGGGGGGCTGGTTGCTCACCGTTTGGTCCGCTCTGTTTAGTCTCGGTGAGGACAAACATTCTTCCTATTTACTGCATTAATGTAACAGGATTTGTTGTTGTTGTACTGTTTTGGGAGGAGGAGGGTTGGTAAGACAGGGTTTCTTTGTGTAGTCCTGGCTGTCTTGGAACTCACTCTGTAGACCAGACTGGCCTGGAACTCACAGAGACCCATCTGCCTCCGCCTCTGGAGTGCTGGGATTGAAGGTGTGGGCCACCACACCCAGCAATGTAACAGTTCTACTATTCTTATTCTGAGTTGGCAGATACAGCAGGTGTTTCTTTTTTTCACACAAGGAATCTGTCCCCACCACACCCTGGGTATCTGTCATTAAACCAGTTTATCAACTGCTTTTGCACTTACCAACTTGAGATAAGATGGCAGAAACTGATAGAATCTCATCTTTATTTTGAAAAAATTAGGTCAAAGCAGTGATCCTGTTGGGCAAAATTTTTGACACCCCACCCTATATTCAGTGACTGAGCATTGCTGGCTGAGCAGAATCATCTGTGTTGCAAGGAGGTGGCTTGTTTGTCCCGGCTGCCCAGAACTGAAATAACCACACAGAAACTGTATTCATTAAATCACTGCTTGGCCTATTAGCTCTAGCTTCTTATTGGCTAACTCTTACATATTAATTTAACTGATTTCTATTAATCTGTGTACTGCCACGTGGCTGTGGCTTACTGGTTAAAGTTCCCAGCATCTATCTCCGGTGGCCCCATGGCTACTCTCTGACTCTACCCTTCTTCCTTCCAGAATTCACTTTAGTTTTCCCTACCTATCCCTGTTCTTCTGCCCTATCACAGGCCAAGACAGTTTCTTTATTCATTATCCAATAAAAGCAACACGTAGACAGAAGGACTTCTCACACCATCTGTGTTTAACCTTACCTCAACTGATACAAAAGAAAATCTTGGTTTTTAATTGCTTGAATCAGTTACTAAGATTATTATGTACCAGTTATTCTTCGTTGTATGATACCATGTTACTCTTGGGCACTTAATGTTTGCTAAGATATTACTAGATGTTGCTAAAGACTGAAGAAATTACAAATGGAATTCTGTATTGAAGATCCAATTAAGTATTGGCATCCAGGGCAATGTCAGTTACTGTGTGTGTGTGTGTGTGTGTGTTGCTTTTCTGTTTTTCCCATGGTATATCACAAGTCTAACATTGTAAAACAACAGTCTTGCTTCAGATGAATTATTCATCAGAGCCTCACAAAACAAAAAAGCTGTATGGCTATGTCACCCACGAGCACTTTGGGATAATCTGCCTCTAGATTCAAGAAAATTATCTGTTAGTTCAAGTTGTTAGAACAGAAGTTCACATTTTCTTACTGTTAGACAGTATAAGGGATATTGAGGCAAGGGACGTCTAGGGGACTACTTGTTCTTTGACTAGTACTACTTATAAACAGACAACAAAGATATTAAATTTGGTATTTGCCAGTTATTTAGAGAAGGAAGAAGTTATTTACTAGGTGTATCATGAGAGGCTTTTAGGGCAGTGAAACTTTCTAATTTATACTTTATTTGTAGATATGAGAATGGTATGCCTATGTCAAAACCCACAAAATTGGATGAAACAAAGACCTCTACTGTAAGATATATTACTTCATTATATACTGGCATCTGTAGGAGCATACTTCTCACCTGGTATATTAGCTCCTTTCTCATTGCTATAGAAAAAGACAGAAGCAACTTAAGAAGAGTTTATGTAGACTCATAGCTTAGGAGGGCACATCCCATCATGGCAGAGGAAACATGGCGGTAGGAGCACAAGCCTGCTGATCACATTGAGTCTGTAGTCAGGAAGCAGAAAGAACTCAATGCTCGTTTTCAGTTTGTGTTCTCATTTTCTTCTTTCTTCAGTCCGTGTCCCCAGCTATGGGTGGATCTACTCTCCAGTTTGATCCACCCCCTCTAAACATTCTCACCAACATTCCCAGGAGTGTGTCACCTAGATGATTCTAAACCAAGTCAAATTGACAGTGAAGATTGTTCTGGCTAGTTTTTTGTCAACTTTACTCAAGGTAAAGTCATGTGGGAAGAAGGAACCTCAACTGAGAAAATTCCTCCATTGGAATGGCCTATACACAAGTCTGTGCATTTTCTTGGTAAATGATTGATATAGGTAGGCTCAGCCTAATGTGAATGGCACTAACCTGGGTGGGTATTACTGTAGTGTATAAAAAAGCAAGTCATGGGGAGCAAGCCTGCAAGTGTTATTCTTCCATAGTGTCTGTTTCAGTTCCTGCCTTGCGCTCTTGCTCTGGTTTCCCTTGATAATGCACTGTGATAAATCCTGCCATCTCTAAGCAGGTTTTGGTCAGTGTGTTTTATCATAGCAATAAAAGCAGGTCAGATTAAGCACCACACAAGGTAATAAATTCATTCATAACTCAGGGTTCATTCTTTTACTTTTTTCTTTCTTTTTTGTTTTTTGAAAAGGGTTTCTCTGTAGCTTTGTAACCTGTCATGGAATTAGCTCTTGTAGACCAGACTGGTGTTGAACTCACAGAGATCCACCTGCCTCTTCATCCTGATTGCTGGGATTAAAAGCATTTTCTCAAAAAGCATTTTCTCAATTAGTGATCAATGGGAAAGGGCCCAGCCCATTGTGGGTGGGGCCATCCCTGGGTTGGTAGTCCTGGGTTCTACAAGAAAGCAGGCACAGTAAGCCAATGGAAGCAATCCAGTAAGCAGCATTCCTCCACGACCTCTACATCAGCTCCTGCCTCCAGTTCCCTGCCCTGTTTGAGGTCCTGTCCTGACCTCCTTCAAGAAACAGTGCTGAGGGACTGTAAGTCAAATAAATCCATTCGTTCCTAACTTTCTTTTTGGTCATGGCATTTTATCACAGCAATAGAAACCCTAACCAAGACACAGGGGACATTTCATATACAATCCAATCTTAAGCTAACTAGTGAATTCCATTCTGAGTATTTTTGTCAAAGAATGCTTCAAAGACGGGGAAACAGCTCAAAAAAGAGGAGCTTCTGCTGAAAGAGCTAAGAAAGGAAGTTTGGCTTTGCTGTTGAATTGGGAACATGATGTATCAGATAGGGACTAGCTGGTGCTGCCACTACCTTGGTGCCATCCAGTTACCATGTGGACCTAAGAGTAAGACTAGCATAGATGAAACAGTGAAGGAATGACTGGACATAAAATACTGACTATATAATTTTAGCCCTGAAGTTAGCCAGGCCTGATAGCAACATTAGCCTAAAATCTATAGTTATGTAGGCAGTAAACTTCTTTACTGACACCCTTGTACTTATCATTGTAATTGCCAGTACTTTTCAACTAGACTGTCAGACTCATGAATGTGATGACTGTCTTCAGTTCTATTCCTGGTATCTGGTAAAGCACCTGACTCATAGAGGATGCTGTCAACATATGCTTCCTGGATGGATGTTTAGTTAATATATTTTGCTATTTATTTTAGAGACTAATCAACTTTCTGTGTATTTCTGGCTTTACAACTTCACAAATATATTTTAAGTATAAAGTGAATACATGACTCAGAGAACTCAATATTATCCTCTGAATATCATGACTTGTATTTTTGGTGGCTGATGTCATTTAATACAGTCTGTAACATCTCTACAGTAAAAATCTACCCCAGAGACATATTTTCTTCTTATCTGTTCACATCCTGTCTATCACCTCCAACCACATCTAGTAGCACTCCGATTTGGAATCCTCCCATAGATCTATATTTGTCTTTCTCCTTGGAAGCCCTTCCTGCCTCCTTCAGGTTGATATTTTTTGTTCATTTATTAACTCTCTCATTCATGTGTTAAGTTTGTGACTCATGGGTTTATTGCTATATGACAAACAATGTTGGGTCTACAGATTTAAACAGCATCTTACTCGGTTCAAGACTGTGCAGTCTGGCTGTCTCTACTGAGCTTAGCTGGGAGATCCTTAAGATCTTGGACTCTCTTAAGTACCTGTACTCAGTGACAGGGCTAATTGGCTGGTGGTTACCTGGTCTGCAGCAACCTTGGCTAGAACAGCAACAATTTGCCTTGTGCATATTTTATTACATTTTCCTGAATATTAACTAAGGTCCTTTGCATTCATGATATTGCAGGATAAAAGATACTAAAGGAAATAACTGGTGATAATGTATAATAAACACAAATTTGGACCTAATACAAAGAGGCTTTATTGAAAAGGGTTGCCGCAAAGGGAGAACGGCCATTGTTGCTGTGGAGAGAGGGAGACAAGAGTGAGCCAAGCATCAGACAAAAAGAGAGAGGAATAAACACATTGAGACTGTCAGAAAAGAGGTGGAACAGCAAGGCCACAACTATCAGTAACAAAAATAGCAGAATCTCTATACCTAGGCCATGAAACTGAAATGCTAGCCAATGACAGTGTCTAAGGAGTCCACATTTCCTAGGCCTACCAGAAGCTATTAGCACATGCAGGGCTCAGAGTCCAGGTACCATGGCCTACACAGGAGTGGAGTGATAGTAGTGAAATGTTCAAACTACTGCTGCTCCCGCCTGCCCACTGTCACTACCCACTGCTGTCCAAGGTCGAGGGAAATAGAAGCTAACCAACAGGAGCCTTAGAAAACTCCTCACTAGCCGTAACTCCTATCCAGGTAGAGCAAAAAGAAGCCACTGCTGAAGATTGAAATATTTGGTATGCGAAGTCTTTTTAATTTATTTTATCGAATACACATTTATCTCTACTCCCCTCCCTTCCTCTCCCCTCCCCTTCAACCCTCTCCCATGGTCCCCATGCTCCCAAATTACTCAGGAGAGCTTGTCTTTTTCTACTTCCCATTTAGATTAGATCTATGTATGTCTCTCTTAAAGTCCTCATTGTTGTCTAGGTTCTCTGGGATTGTGACTTGTAGGCTGGTTTTCTTTGCTTTATGTTTAAAATACACTTATGAGTGAGTACATGTGATAATTATCTTTCTGGGTCTGGATTACCTCACTCAAAATGCTGGGGTTTTTTTCAGCCATCCATTTGCCTGCAAAATTCAAAATGTCATTATTTTTATCTGTTGTGTAATACTCCATTGTTCACCTAGGTATAGTTGACCTCCTTGGGTTGGGAGTTTTTCTTCTAGTACCTTTGAAAGACCCCCAGTGTGGGGAGACTCTCACTCAAGTCCCGGGATAACACGACCCCGCTCCACCACCAATAACTCAAGAGAGACCATCCTTGCTGCAATCACACAAAGTTTATTTGATAAGCCAGGAACCAGTGGACTGGGGCCGAGAATCACAACCCATGCAGGGGAGGAGTTCGACCCCCAGTAACTACACTACATTTTTAGGTGGTAGATAAAAGAGCTAAAAGTTTTGTTTTCAGTAAAATTATGAGTAGAGCACAGATTGTTTAAATCAGCAGGCTGCTTCTTTTATTCCAGTATGCATAGAGGCTACCAGATAACCAGGCAACCTGGGGAAAACTAATAGCAATTGATCAGATAGCACATACACCAGATGCTGAAGTTTCTAATGGGCCTAGGACTAGAGTTAGATTTACTGCTCTAAGCAAAGAAGAGACCCAAGTCTCTAAATTATCAGTTCGGGCCTATGCTGTTATCAGCCATTGCGTGGTCGGTGTTGTGGGTCTTTCTCTGAGTAGAAGTTAATTATCTCTTCTGCTGTCCTTGAGGAACCTGAACTAAAATCAGCAGTAAACTGAGGTGAAGGTGAGTATAAGGAGTTCGGAATCTTTTGAGTGAGGTAAAACCATTGCAGCAGTTTGGGCTAGGTCCTTGGATATCTGTGACTATCCTAGATGGGATGCACTATGCCTGGGCCCTAAGCACTGACCAAATGCCTACTGGATAAAGATAACTGCAGGAAGGCAGATCTCTGCATTTACCTAAGAGAAAAGATCAAAGCCTGGCAGTGAGAAACTGTTCTGAACTAGGGAGTTAATTCCCAAATGTGTAACAGAAGAGAAGTCAGCTAAGCGAAAAAATCTGCAGCAAAGGACAGCCACTTTATTCACAAAGCAATAACACCAAAAAGCCTCGCCTTTTGGTTTAGCTTTTACCAGATCCCTTGGTTCTGAGAAGTTGTTTGTGAAAAGACAACTGAGCAATTGCTGTAGAAGGTTGGAGCGTATAGCTAGATGGATTTTATTTTTAAAACACTGGTTTCTGTTTCCTTTCTGGTCTTTTGGCCTAAGTGGCTTGTGGTTCTGGTGACCAGTGAGTCAGTGGACCAGTGAGTCAGGTCCAGCAGTGTTGGAGCCCACAAGACTATACATTGAATGCACAGCTGACAGACCGATAGATCCACAGGAAGTGTGTACACAACCACATGGAATCACCCGTTTTACAGAGCTGCAGGAGCACTTGTCTTTTGGAAAAGTTGCTCTCATATCTGTAAAAACCTGTGTAGCCATGATTCTTCCCTTCAAAATGGGATTCATTCTCAGAACACCTCAGCAGTGTAACCTCTGCACAGGCAAGAGAATGACCTTGCTCCATTCTTCCACACCAAGAGGTCTTAGAGCGATAACATTCACTCTTTGTTCTAACAGTCAAATTTACATAGAGTCAATCCCACAAAATTACCTGCTAACAGACCACATAGAAATTTTTATAGAAGACAGGCCCTGAGCAGAAAGGCAGCATGCCCCACCTTTGCTAACAAACAAATCTGACTGGCCCCAAAGCTGGTTATCACAAAAGAGATCAGATGAAGAGAACAGGTAAGTCCAGGATTCAGGGCTGTTTAGTAACTTTATCTAATGGTTTGGAATGTCAGCTACTTCCCCTTGACCGCTGGCTCTTTCCTGGCTCGGGTCACCTGTTGCAGAGTACGACTTTGTCAGGTTCTACCTGCCCTTTTTGTGGTTTTGATATGCATATTATCACTGTCCTTGCCTATGGAATTTTCCAACAACGTAAAAACTAGAAACCCTGTGGAGATCAGCCCTTACTCTTACTCTCCTTCTTTCTTCTCCTTTCCCCCCTTATCCTTCCTCTCCTCAGTGCCCCCTTTCATTCACTTTCTCCCCTCTCAAGAAAAATAAAGAAAATGCAGAGGTAGCATATTTAAGTTAGTTCCCCTCCCCCTCAGATCCTTGCCTGCTGTAAACACCCATCTCTGAGGGGGTACTGAGGCTGGTACTCAAGGCCATCCATACAACAGGGTGATTCTGCTGGGGTTTTCATGGTCTGTTTACCCCCAGGGTTTTGGGTGGCAGTGTTGCCTCTGGGGTTCTGGGAGCTGGCACAGCTTCTGTGGTTCTATATATTGGCATGGCCTCTGATAGAGCTGGGGGGCTCTGGGTTCTGGATACTAGAGTAGCCCCTGGTAGAGCATGGGGCTTCTGCTGGAGTTGTTGGGTGGAATATTGCTCATATTTTTTTAAACCTCCATTAATTCTGTATTTTATTGTGAGCCTTTCACAAAATTTTATTGCTATGTTTATTTTACTTATAATGCTTGATAACATTGATAAAATAATGAATTTTAGTTAAAAGAACAAGCAAGACAATTGATAAAAGGCGATGTTGGGTCATAAAACCCTTCTCCACAGTTGTGGTTTAATGAGAATGGCCCCCATAAGCTAAAATATTTGAGTGTTTTTCCTAGTTGCTGGACTGTTTTGGGAAGGATTAGGAGCTATGACCTTGTTGGAGGGGGTTGACATCAGGATTAGGCTTGGAGGTTTCAAAAGCCCAAGTCATTAGTCTCTCTCTCTCTCTCTCTCTCTCTCTCTCCCCCTCCCTCCCTCCCTCCCTCCCTCCCTATTTCCCTCCCCCTCTCTCCCTCCCTCCCTATTTCTCTCCCCCCATCTCTCCCTCCCTCCCTTTCTCCCTCTCCACCCTCCCTCCCTCCCTTCCTCCTGCTTATGGATCAAAGTAAACCCTCAGCTACTGCTCTAGCGCCATGCTTGTCCGCTTGCCTGCCATGCTTCCCCACCTTGATAGCCATGGACTTACCCTCTGTAACTGTAAACAAGTCCCCAATTAAATACTTTCTTCTATAAGTTGCCTTGGTTATGGTGTCTCTTCGTGGCAATACAAAAGTAACTAGGGTACTGCCAGAGACTTTTTTTAACTCACTTTTTCTAAGTGGGTCATTTTGACAAATATATTCAGTGACTAATGTCTAATTTCTGTATTCTGAGCAGCTGTTTCCTTGTTTAATTTCCACTTGCGCAGTTTTTTTTCCATGCATTTTCTTCTCTTTTTTCCTTGTTTTCTTAGTGCCCTCCGTTCCCTCAGGCTCTTATACTTTTTTTCAGCCTCCTCTTCCTTGGGGTTTCCTGAGTCCTGAGGGAAGGGATTTGATAGAGACATCCCATTCAGGACTGAGTGTTCCAAGGTCTCTCACTCTATGTAATTGTCTGGTTGTGGATCTCTGTTTATGTTTCTATTGGCAGGAGGAAGCTTCTCTGATGATGGCTGAGCAAGGCACTGATATATGAATATAGCAGAATGTCATTAGGACTCATCTTAAATCTATGTTTGGGGCTGGAGAAATAGCTAGCTCATGGTTATGAGAATTTACTGCTCTTGAAGAGGACTGGAGTCCAGTTTCTATCACTTCAGTGGCTCACAACCACCTGTAACTCCAGTTCCAGGGCTTCTATTGATTCTTTTGCAAGAGTCAGGTACACACACATGGTGCAAACACATGTGTGTAACCACTAACACATAAATAAGTTTTCAAAGAAATTAAAAATGAAACAATGCCAACATTGTTTGGACTTATCTGTTATTCATGTTCTAGAAGTATCATTTGCCTATTGTCATTCTTCCTAGTCACAGTGCAAAATAGGCTTAACATTGCTCCAGTGCTTGCAGTGTACACATTTATGTGTATACTGCATGTGTAGCGTGTTCTGTGTTTACTGTTTTAGTTATGTCATGCATTCCATTTTTATTTCTTCTTTTAATGTATCAGTTATTCATAATTTATAAACATGATTTGGGGCATATTACATAATCTTTTTATTTTTAATTTCAAATTATTACATTATAATTACAGAATTTTTCTTGTGCACACCAATTTCTTGGAATCATTGGACATCTTTTGCATCCTAGCTGAAAGTGCATTAAATGTAATATTGTACGTTACCAGCATTGTGTTTTTAATGTTTTTGCATAGTCTTATTGAAATTGTATATGCTTGAAATATTAGCTTTTAGAAACTAAATTTTGCCTGAATTTCTTCTTTTGGTGATTCTGATTTTTTTGCCTCAAAGCCTATATGGTTTGATTTATACATAGGTCCATTATTATAATTTCTTCTTGGTAGTCGTGGTTTCTTTGATAAAATTGTTGTATTCTCTTTATTCTTTTTTTTTTTTTGCTGCTAATAGCTTTTCTTCCTAATTTTTTTGAATAGGGAGGTTTTGTTTGTTTGTATTTTGAAACAGGACATCACTGTATAGCCAAGTTCTCTTGCCTCTGCCTCTTATTCACAGGTCTTCTAGATGTAAGCCATCACAGAGAAGTGGAATATTAGAGATCAAGAGCCAAAATTATCCTGGTCTGTCTTCAGTCCTCTTTTAAAAGTATATCACATTTGCTTGTGTGAATGCATGCCACAGTGCACGTTTGTAGCTCAGAGGATAACTGTGGAGCTCCATTCTCTGTTTCCAACATGTGGGATCCAGGGATAGACTCCATGTTTTGGTCTGCAGGGCCATCTCACTGGCCTGTTGGTCTCCTTAGTAGGCATATATTAAATCTCTGAGATTTGACCAAATTAACATATTTGTAGCTATTGGGTAAAACTTTTAGATTATATTAACTTAGCAAACTACTAGCTTCTATCAACCCAAAGGCTAATAGTGTCATATGATAATACCTGAAATATGTAGCAGAGCCTTCTCTGCTTCCTTGTAACCTTCCTGCCTGAGATCCCCACCGATGTATTTGATAAATTCAAGGACCCATGGTTTTTATTTTATTTATTTGTTGTTCTGTGTTTATAAAAACTCTTCCATGATATAATGTGTTATTCTTAACAACTTAAATCCATGTTCCTGGGCTGTAGTTGTTCATATTTGGTTCAGAATAAACTATATATATATATATTATTTATTTATTTATTTATTTATTTTTTTGCTTTTTCGAGACAGGGTTTCTCTGTGGTTTTGGAGCCTGTCCTGGAACTAGCTCTTGTAGACCAGGCTGGTCTCGAACTCACAGAGATCTGCCTGCCTCTGCCTCCCAAGTGCTGGGATTAAAGGCGTGTGCCACCACCGCCCGGCCAGAATAAACTATATTTTATCCATTCATTTAATCAAGAATGATGAAGATTATTTCATGGTTTCCAGAGGGAAGATGGCAGGAAAGCCAAGTTCATTAATTTCAGACAGTAACTGGAGAATTTTTGGTTGCTAGAAAGTAATCATTTATAAATGTGGACATCGTGATGCAGTAGGTGGAGGAGAGAATGAACTGTAATGTTCTAATAATATCAAAGGAACATGTGTGGGTGTCCGTGGTACTGCTATGCCGAAGATGTGCTAAGGACTTAAATGACTGCTAGCATGGGAATGAGGACAAAGCGTGAGTTAAGAACGATCTAGGCCCTTGATCACTCTGTGCTGATGATACCTTGACCCCAAAGCCCTTGGGATCTGTCATAAATGCTGGCTATTTTGCTGCCTTCTTTCTCATTTGGATTTTCTCTACTTCCTTCTTTTTATTATTGCTCTGACTACAATTTTCGATGGTCTACTGACAAAAGAAAAAAAAGGAGTGAGGTTGGGCAGTGGTTGTGCAATGGTTGCACACACCTTTAACACCAGCACTTGGAAGGCAGAGGCAAACAGATCTCTGTATGTTTGAGGTCAGCCTGGTCTATAAAGAGAGTTCCAGATTAGGCAGGGCTGTTATACAGAGAAACCTGTCTTGAAAAACAGAAAACCAAAATGGTAAAAAAGGGCATGAACTTAGAAAGCTTTCAGCTTTTCCTCAGTTTGATGTTAGACACAGACCTACAGGAGATCTCCCTTCTTAGGTTGTACAGAGCTTTTATTATGGAAAGTGTTAAGGGGTAATGTCTTAGTTTTGGTTTCTATTGCTATGGCAAAACACCATGACCAAAAAGCAAGTTGGGGAGGAAAGGGTTTATTAGGCTTACACTTAAGCATTGCTGTTCATCACTGAAGAAGTCAGGACAGGAACTCAAACAAGGTATGGTCCCGGAGACAGGAGTTGATACAAAGTTCATAGAGGGTGCTTCTCACTGGCTTGTTTCCTTCCCATGGCTTGCTCAACCCACATCTTATAGAACCAATGGGCTGGGCCCTCCCCCATTGATGACTAATTGAGAAAGTGCCTTACAATTGAATCTCATCAAGCATTTCCTCAACTGAAGCTCCTTCCTTTGATGACTCTAGCTTGGGTCAAGCTGACACACAAAACCAGCCAATACAGGTATCCATCAGAGAAGACTGCTTGGACATGGGTTTAAGTCAACAGAAAGTATGTATTAGTCAGCCAGAGACCACGCTGTGTATTTGGAATTCTAGAGTATCGCTGATCAACTACAGAAGTTAAAAAACGAAGTTAGTACATCATGAGACTTTCCCAGAACTATGGGCTTTGATAGATTAGGCCTTTGTTTTAGCTTTCAGCAGGTGCCACTGTCCATGTGCTGAGTTTTACAGCTGGGAGGGTACTTTCAACATGGAGTCAGTTGTGCTAAGGTCTGAGCCTACTAAGGTCTTGGACCTTGCTACTGCAAGCATGTCAAATTTTATGAAATGATTTTCCTGCGTCTGCTGAGATCTTCATGTTATTTGTCTTAAATTCTGTTAATATGGTAAATAACAGATTTGTATGTATTGGATCATTCTTGCATCACTGAATGAAACCTGTTTAGTCATGGTGATAATCTTTTAAAGGCGCTTTTATAGTATATTTGCTAATGTTTTGTTGAGAAAATTTGTGTCTTTGTTCATCAGAGATATTAGTCTGTACCCTGTGTGTGCGTGTGTGTGTACCTGCATTTCCTTGGCTTTGATATTTATGCAACCTCATAGAACCAGATTAGGAGAATTGTCTCCTCTTAACATTTTTTAAGAAAAATTCTTATTTTTCTCTAAATATTTATTCGAAATCAGCAGGATTTGTTTGATGGAAGGCTCTGGGTTGTTTTATTGTTGTTCTTGTTTTGTTTTGCAATTGAATCTAATTTCTTACTAGTGAGGTGTTAGAGTTTTATATTTCACTGTGGTTCAATATTGGTAAAGTTAGATGTGCCCAAGGACTTGTCTGTATCCTCAATGCTGTCAAGTTTGTTTGCATCTAGATACTTAGAGTATTCTCCAATATGCCGTTTAGTTTCTGTGGTATTATTTCAAGTATTTCTTTTTCCATCTTTTTTATTATGATAGTCTGAATGTAATGGGCCCCATTAACTCACAGGGAGTGGCACTATTAGGAGGTGTGACTTTGAAGTAGGTATGGCCTTGTTGGAGGATGTGTGTCACTGTGGAGACAGGCTTTGAGATTTCTAATGCTCAAGCTATGACCAGTGTCTCAGATCAGCCAAGATAATTTCTATTAACTCTCATGTAGATGTATTAATTCTCAGCCCCTTCTCCAGCACCATGTTTGCCTGTATGTCACCATATCTCACCGTGATGACAATGGACTAAACCTCTGAAACTGTAATCTACCCAGTTAAATGTTTTCCTTTATAAAAGTTGCTGTGGTAATGTTATCTCTTCACAGCAACTGAAATCCCAAGACAGCTATTTGTTTAATTATTCTTCCTTGTGTTCACTCTTCATTACTTGCCTGACAGGCATAGACAGACTTTTCTTTTTGGGTTGCCAGATAACCAAAAATGACACTGATACTTATTATTAATTATAAAAGTTTGGTCTTAGCTTAGGCTTGTTTCTAACTAGCTCTTATAACTTAAATTAATTCACATTTTTTTAATCTACATTCTTCCATGAACTCCTTACCTCATCTTCATTATGCTCATCTTGGTCATCCCATGTCTGGCTGGTGACTCTGACTCTGTCTTTCTTCTTCCCACTGTTCTCTGCCTGAAAATCCTGTCTAGCTATTGGTCATTCAGCTTTTTTATTAAACTAACTAGAGTGACACATCTTCACACAGTATAAAGGAATATTCCACAACAGACAGGTATTGCTATAGAGTCTACGTTGCATTCCCCTGCCTCAGCCTCCTGAGTACTGTCATTCGAGATATGCACCATCTCACCAGTTTCTTTTATCTTAATCAATGAAAGGATTTCTTAGTTTTTAAAAATCTCTTTGAAAAAGAGATTTTGAAAAGCATCTATTTACTTTTTTGTTTTGTTCTCGTGTTTTCTTTGTAAGTGAAAGACCTGGATAAATCCAGACCCCCCCCCAGCAGAAAAAAAATAGAGTCAAAAATCTAAGCAAGGAGGGAAGAATCAGAAATCTAGGATTAGCCGGTTTAGTGACTCTGTTTCAGGAACTAGCTAAAAATAAAGTTAGATTGTAATCTTGAGAATAATCTTGAGAAACAGGGAGTTGCCTGTTTTGTGATCATCACTGGTATTTTCGGAATTTTCTATGATGCCCTCCCTACCCGCTTGCAAGAAAGAGCTCTGCCACTGACCCCACAGCCATAAAAAGAAAATCCATGTTACTCACCTTCTATCAGTTAAAGACACTGCCCGGGCGGAGGAAGCCCAAACACTTATGGAATTGTTCATTCAGGAGAAATAAGCTTGACCCCTGTGACTGATAGACCACTAAGTTCCTCTTGAACACTGAGTCAGCCATTAAGAAACTATATTTGTAACGGTCGGAGAGCTGACTGAGAGGACTGGAGCGCAGCCCGCAGAGCCCGAGGTCGCCGGTTCGAGTCCCAGGTAAGTCTGTATATACTGTGTGAATGTGTGCTGTGTGTGACTGTGTCTGAATGTCTCTGTGCTCTGTCTGTGTGCTGTGTATGAATGTGACGTCTGCATGTCTGCATGCATAATTAATTCGGAAAAAAAAAGCCAGGCGGTGGTGGCCTTTAATCCCAGCACTCGGGAGGCAGAGGCAGGCGGATCTCTGTGAGTTCGAGGCCAGCCTGGTCTACAAGAGCTAGTTCCAGGACAGGAACCAAAAGCTGTGGAGAAACCCTGTCTCGAAAAATCCAAAAAAAACAAACAAACAAAAAAGAAAATATATTTGTGTTTATTGTGAATAGTATTGTGAATAGTTAATTGTGAATAGTAAGACTAATAAACACCGGATCAAGCCAGCTGGGTAATCAGCAAACTCCATTACCTTGACAGGAGCAAAGCCAACAGCTGATCAGGTCTGTTAGAAAGAAGGCATGCATTTGACTCTCTCCTGCTTATAATGGTTTAGGTATTGCAAAAAAAAAAAAAAAAAAAAGAGAGAGAGAGAGAGATCATCTAAATTGAGTCTAGCTGGCTAATTATAAATATGTATTTTTCCTACTACAAAAATGAAATGATTGCAATTTAACAATGAGGGTAAATAGAGAAAATACTATTTAAAAACACTACCGTTTCACTGTATTCTTTCCCATGTTTTAAATATTATGTTCCATTTTTTACATTTTTTTGTCTACTGATTTTAACATATGAATAGAGTTACTATTTTAAATTATTTCATTTTTTAGTCTAAATACAAAAATTATAAATCTTACTCCCCATTTATAATCATAGAGAACTCTGAATTTACCTACATAGTCTTTCTGGTGAATATTATGCATTCCAGACTTATTTTTTAATATCTCCTTCCATTTGAAGGATATCTTTTAATATTTCCTGTAGAATAGGTTTGGTGGTTCTACATTCTCACTGCTGTTGTTTGAGCATTCCTCCAGCACTCTTGAAGCTCTGAGGGACAGCTTTGCTATGACTTTGTGTTCTTTTAAAAACAGGTTTTGTTTTTGTTTTGATCACTAGGGCAGAACAGTTCCAAATTGTTCTTTAAAAACCTATTAGGTTAAGGTTCTCATAATTTTTAAAGGTAGTCTTTATACTTACAGATTTTTGTCAATTTAATAAAATAAAATGAATCTTTCCACTTCTGATTGTAGATTTGCCTAATCTCTTTAACACAAAATTTTCTTTATCAGTTTTAAAGTTCCCATATTTTTACAATTACTATGTCTTCTTTAAATACAGATCAATTTACCTTTATAAATGTCTCTCTCTGTGTAGCCTACCCCCCTCTTCCTTCCTTTTCTTCTTCCCTTTCTTTCTTGTCCTCCCCCTCTTCCCTTCTCTTCTTCTCCCTCCCTCAATTTTTTTGTTTTTTTGTTTTCCAGGCAAGGTTTCACTGAGTAGTTTTGTCCTAGAACTCACTTGCTCTTTAGACCAGGGTGGCCTTGAACTCAAAGATTCCCCCTTGCCACCACCACCCAAGTGCTAGGATTAAGGGTGGGAGCCACCACCGCCCAGCTTCCTCTTTTTCTTTCTAAGACTTATCTTTATGAGTATGAATATTTGCATGCATGTATGTATACAAAGCATATTCAGGCCTGGTGCCTGTGGAAGTCAGAACAGTGCATCAGATTCTCTGGAACTAACGTTAGTTACAGATAGTTTTTAACTGCCATGTGGGTGGTGGTAATTGAACTCAGGTCATCTGCAAGCAAGTGTTCTTACCTACTAGGTCTTGCCTCTGTCCTTATTCTTATCTTAAAGAGTATTGTGTGTGTGACATTTAGAATGTGATAGCTCAAATGCAATGTGGTATCTTGGGTTGCATTCTGGAGTAGAAAAAGTATATTAGTTGAGAAACTGGTGAAAATCCAAGTAAGGTTTGCAAGTTTATTTAATAGTAATATACCAGCATGGTGGGAATCTTATGAAACATATACGTGTGAAAACACCATAGTGAAATACATTACTCTGTGCATCAACTTTAAAAATTAATATAAGAATATACCTTTTTATAAAGAAAATGTGGCACACATAATAATGGAATTTTATTTAACTGTAAGAAGAATGAAAACAGATGGAACTGAAAAATTATGTTAAATGAAAAAGCAGACTTGGGAAGACAAATATCACACTGTTTTTCTTATGTATAATATAGATAGATGGTGGATAGATAGATAGGTAGACAGATAGATCCTATCAAAGTAGAAAGGAGACTGACTATAAGAGGGAAGGGAGGAGCCTAAAGAGAGAAGGGAGGAGGAAACAAGAGAGGTAATATAATGTATATGTCATAAAAGTACAAGAGGAAATTTGAGATATAGAAAGGAGGCAGGAAGAAGAGGGATTGAGGAGGGTAGTAAGGGCAGTTAATCAGAATGAAATATATGTGTATATAAAGATATAGTAAAACCACTTGCTTTGTATGTTAAAATGTTAATAAAAATAAAGAGCAATAAAACTATTAAATTTAGCCAAAGGACTTTGAGGTTCTCTATGAGAGTGGGAGGCCGCTGGCTTTCCATGAGGAAGTGACATAACATGATTTGCATTTTCAGAAGGTTTGAAATTCATACATGATGACTCATGCAGGAAAATAGAACTTTCTATAATTTAGCTTGACTAGCTTAAAATTTCTTACTTCCTCCTACTAGTAAAAATAACTTGAAGACATATTTTTAAGGGTACTAGTCATTCTGGAAAAAAAAAACTACTTCTCAATCCCGTTTCCCTTGGGGTAAATATCTAGTGTTTATTTCCTCCCTTCCTTTTCTGTTCCTATCCCTTGGTATAATGGTTAATGTTTGATTGTCAGCTCGGCACCATCTAGAATCACCTATATGAGACTAACCTCTGGGCATGTCTGGATTGGATCAAGTAAAGTGGAATGGCACACCCTAAATATGGACAGCACCGTTCCAGGTACTGGGGTCCTGGACTGAATCAAAAGTGAAGGTGAACTGGGCATCAGCATCATTTCTCTATGCTTCCTGTAGATACAGTGTGATCTGGTGCCTTATAGGTCTGCTGCTCCTTTTCTCCATAATGATGGAATGTATCTGCAAACTTTGAACCAGAATAAACCCATTTTTCCTTGATTTGCTTCTGTCAGGCATTTTGTCACAGCAAGGAGAAAAGTGGCCCCGATCACTTGTTTGCTGAGGACTAACTGCTGGGTGGCTTCTGAAATGATCAGCGTTGGGAAAGAATGTATAATGTAGTTGTCTCCATAGCCATGGTCCTTAAACATACATTACCATCTACTGAGGCATGACTTCTCATACCTGGACTTATGCATCATAGAGCAAAATCTTCAAGTATTAGCATATTTGTCACATTGTCTTTTTCAATAGGTATATTCTTAATTATTTTTTAAAGTGAGTATACAGAGGAACCCATCACCCTCCCCCTAAACAGGCATCCCTGGCAAGATCAACAATCCCTAGAGACACAAGTACCTCCTGCACCAATTGAAAGAAGTGGTCAGTGGTTGGTCTCCCACCTAAATTGTCCCAATTTCTAGGCCCTAAACCCCAGAGCATATTCTGTACTCTTCCTCCTCCTGTCTAGTGCCTCAGGCAGCCAACTTGTAAGAATCCTGCTGGCAGGCTGCTCTACCACTTCTGCCACCCATTGGACACTCTAACCTATGAGACCCACTCTGCCAAACCCACTGAACCCATCATCCTCCCTTTGGCCAACTATCCCCTGCAAGATCAGCAGCCCCTAGAGGCACAAGCACCACCTATATCAATTGGAAGATCAGCCTCCCTTCAAAAGAGCCCTCTCCAGAAACAGCAGATCCTGCTCCAGTAGAAAGAACAGGCACAAGCAAAACCTATACCAGTTCGAAGAATGGAATACATAGGCATAATCCACACCAGTTGCAAGAACCGACCCCATAGGTACAAGTAAAGCCCACACCAGCCAGAAGAACCAGACAATAGGCTAGATCTAGACATCCAAACCCTCACAAACCTCAGCTGAGACAACCTTACTTGATCTGACAACTAGCCAATCACCTGAATCCTTGGCCACTCAGGCCAAAAGACAATGAAGGAAACAGACAATAAAGCAACAAAAGACCCATTAAACAAAGACTTCACAAGAATCAACACCTGTAATGATCCCTAACCCAGATGGGTAGATGGCAATGTAAAAACACATTCAATAACATCAAGAGCAATATGGTACTACTAGGACCTAGTGGTTCTATAACAGCAAGACCTGAACATCCCAACACAGATGAAGCAGAAGAAAACAACCTTAAAAATAGCTGTACAAAGTTGATAGGGGACCTAAGAGAAGAAATTAGAAATTCCTTTAAAAATTTGAAGAAAAGACAAACAAAAATTTGGAAGAAATCAAATAAATCCCTTAAAGAAAGTCAAATAAAAACAATCAAATGAAAAAAAAAATCAAATGTGTGACAGAAAGTTCAAAACTTGAAAATTGAAATAGAGGCGATAAAAAAAATACAAACTGAGGGAATTATGGAAACAGAAAATAAGGGTAAATGAACAGTGTTATGAATTTGCGAGCTGCCTGGCAGGCAGGGGGCAGTGGGTCCCCAGAGCAGCCAGTCCCGGGCAGGGCCCAGGCACACCACACAGCAGGTCTCCAAAAGTGGCTGGTCCCTTTGGCATCCCCGGCGGCTAGCCATGTGGGTGGCAGGTGGACAAAGGGCAGACAGATAGGCACACCATGCAGATGGGTTTGCTGTGAGCTGCCGGAGTCCCAAGCAGGGATGGCACGTGAGACCATGTGGCAGGTCTCCATGTGACAGGTCTCCATGTGACTGCGGCCAGGGGGCAAGAGAGATGGATAAACATACCATACAAAGTAAAGTTAGACATTTATTAGATGGGTTATAGAGGGAAAGGCAAAAGGGGAGAAGAGGGAGAGAGAGAGAGAGAAGAGAAAGAGGAAGAGAGGGAGAGGCTGCCTCTACAAAAGAGGGGACAGGAAGGAAGAAAGTGGGGGTCTGAGGCTGCAGGCAGGGAGTGGGCGTGGCTTGTCTCTTAAAGAGACAGAACAATCGTTACAAATGAACTATAGATGCAAGCATAACCTACAGAATACAAAAGATGGAAGAAAGAATCTTAGGCATTGAAGATATTACAGAGAAAATAGATTTATTGGTTAAAGAAAATGTCTATTTTGACTTAATGATGTAGAGACTCCAGTTCTTGGGGTTCATCGGTGGACCCATGCTTTTGGTTCTTTATTGTGGTACTATGTCAAGGAGAGAACACAGGATAAAGCAAACCTACTCAGATCGTAGTCAGGAAACAGAGAGAATAGAGTCCTTTAAGGGCTTACTTCTGGTGGCCTAAGTACTCCCACCAACCCCCATCTCCTGGTGCCACACTAAGCATTTAACACCTGGGCTATTGTTCAACATTTGATATTTCAACTGTAGCATCTGGTGTAAAATAACCAACAGACACACAGTATTGGAGCTAAACTGTCAGAAGTGAAGTCAAGCCTGAAACCAAGACCAGTGGATTCCTGCATCTTGGACAGAAGTCAAAGTCTGCATCATAGAATAAAGGTGACTTTTGTTCAAGCCAAAATGTACTTGTACATTCTTGGCGATGATGGCACCAGTTCAAAAAGCACCACATAACTTTCCAACAATATTTACAGTATACTATGAAACTATGTGCATATGTGGGAGACGGGGGAGTATACCTCGGTTACTCAGAACCAACATGGCTGTAGTCAGACCAAGTGGTAGCTCTGTATTAAATGATGACATTTTGAGAGAACCCATGTTTGGAGAAAATAGTCATCAAACAGCTTAAGTTGACAATAAAATGCTTTGATGATTAGTATAAAGGGAGAAAGGTCTTATTTTGACCCATGATTTTAGAGGCTCCACTCAGTGATGGAAAAGTATCATCTAGCAGTAAAAGTCTATGATTTTTACACAATTTAAACTGGAATTTTGCAGAATTTAAATTACTTTCTAACAGTGATGTCTGTTTACATTGGAATTTACCCTTCCTGAAAGCCGTATGATTTTTTCCTGTGTAGCATTTAAAATAGAGGAACTCAATAAGTAATCAGAAAAAAAAAAGGAAAAGGCTATAGAACAAAATCAGTGTCTTGAAATGGGCAAAGCGTATGAACAGTCATTTGTTCCTAGACAATATATAATTACCACATTGCCTCATGAAAACACATTCAAAACCTTTAGCTATTAAAGATGTCGAATTAAATTTAATTTAATAAAAGCAACTAAGATGTCTTAGTTTGTGATAAAACAGTATGACCAAAGCAATTTGGGGAAGAAAGGGTTTATTTGGTGCACACTTCCATATTGCTGTTCATCACTGAAGGAAGTCAGAACAGGAACTCAAGCATGTCAGGAACCTGGAGGCAGGAGCTGATGCAGCCATGAAGGGGTGCTGCTTACTGACTTGCTCCTTGCTTGCTCAGCCTGCTTTCTTGTAGAACCTAGGACTACTTGCCCAGGGATGGCACTACCCACAATGGTTTGGGCCCTTGCTCATTGATCACTAATTAAGAAAATGCCTTATAGGCTTGCCTACAGCCTGATCTTATGGAGGCATTTTCTTAATAGAGTTTCTCTCCTCTCCCGTGACTGTAGCTTGTGTCAAGTTAACATAAAACTATACAAAAAGTATCCTGCATATATGCCTGAGAAGCTACAATATTAAGTAGTGACAGCACCAACAGTTGGGAAAGATGTGTAATAACCAAGTTCCTCATTCACTGGTGTTAGGAATACATAAAATGGTAAATCACCTGGAAAATAACTGGTTTCATATTAAAATAAGCAAACAAGAAAGATCATATGCTATCCACTGAAGCCTAGCTATTCACACGCTTCTATTGCCTGAGGGTCTAAGCATCGCAAGGACAATTTCATGCTGTAAACGTGCCACCTATTTCTACACTGGCAGTGTTACTTGCTCCAGTGTGACAAATACTCTCTCAGAACGGTATGTACAAAGCTTCTCACAGCCTGCTGTGCTTACACAGACCTTCCTTGAGTTTGGTACACCCTTCCCTACCTTTTCCACGCCACTTTACAGTGTTTGCCCATTAATACAAGCACGAAGCAAGCCCCTGGGCATGGCTGTTCTTAGGCTTCTTAGGATTCTCTGTGGAGGCTCCATGTTTCAGATTAATTACAAATATTACATTACTACGTATTTCTCAGACTGGAGCAGGTGCAGCCCTAATTCTATTCACAGAAGGCAGAAAAGATCAAAATATATGGGACATCTTTCTTTATCATCTATTTTACAGCAAAATGGAAAAAGAAATGCGAGCGATTTTCAAGAAGCGCTTCCTCTTCCTACAGACATGGAAGGAAGAGACAGAAAGGGCAGGCAGAAGAAAATTTCCCCACCCTAAAAAAGAATTTCATAATGCCCTGCCATTTACACAGGGAGTACAATCTCCAGCTGTGGCTTATTAGCTTCTCTGGTCCCCTAGATGGCCCCAGGCTATACCTTATACTAAGGCCACCAGTTACTTTGTCTATAAGGCTATTCTATGAGATGGGTATGCTGGATAGACTTTTGATTTGGAATTCATCCAGAGAGCACCCCAACAGTTTGTAAAACTTCATCTTCCTCTATGTAGTATCCTCTGGGCTGGGTGTGTTACGCATTTACAGTGGCATGTTATTGCTGATCAGGTGCCGACTAAACTGTGCCTTCTACCTAGTCACCTTCCATATATGCCATCTCTGGCACCATTCTGTAGGACTTCATGGAGTTCAGGACCTTCTTTTTTCATATAAAGTGTATGGAGTGTAACTTGACCTTTCCATATTCTTGTTTTGTATTCTTAAATCTGCTCCTTACACAGGGTGTTTGACAAATTCCACTGCTTTCTGAGTAATGTGTCCATTTTTTTTCTGATTTTGAGACACAATGTTGTCCTGAGATAAATTTGATTAGACATTTGGTGTGTTCTTACAAGTTCCAGATTTTGTCACAGAAAGAGGCAGGGGTCACACATTGGACTGCCTAATGTGGAAGAGACTCCTTTCACCGACATACTCTGGGGATAGTGGGCTTCATCAAGGGCTCTCCTCTCATTGCAGATTCTGTAGGTGCAGAAAGAGGCTGTAGACTCTCCTGGGGGTTGCCCTGTGGTTCATCATCCTCATCTGCAGGGTTAGTAGGGGACTGATAAACACATTGGCTATTCTAGTAGTGTGTGACCCTGATTCTTAGTGTTGCTCATGCTGCTTTTATTGATTAGACCACGGGGTAAAATTAGATTGAGCTTGGTGATATAGATGAATCTGTGTTATTGATGAGATTCCCCAGAAGACAATTGCTGCATGGTAGAATCATCTACCCATGCACCCTTATAGCCTCAGATTAAGTAGGTAGCCATGGCTTTACTTCTGGAGGTAGATCCTCCACATGTGTCTCCCAGAGCTACATTCCCTATGATGTAAGATAACATGATGGTGGAATCTTTGCCTTAGTTATTCCTGCTAGCTCATATTTATACATAAGTGCCCCGATGGTTTTCTCTAAGGTGTTTTACTCATTGTATTTGAAGGTAAATAATTTCTTTTAGGTCCTCAAACTTCAGGTCATGAAAGAAGGAATGTCACACATGCTACCAAGCACCCATTACAGCTTTTTGAAGTTTTTATTTTTTTTCTCACAAAAGAAAGGTATCATAGTATAGAAGATGACACAAGGTCCCACATGTTCATCACAAGGTCATTGCACTATGGTTCCTAAATAATTCTGGGCAGAAAAAACAAACTGCTATACAGGTGTCCAGATTGTGGCCATTAGTGATCCTGTTTTTAAAGCCAAAGCCAGACAGTTTTAGAGGGTCAACATCTAAACACAAGTCTCTGTCTTTAGGTCACTTTGGACAATACTTCCTGGAGCAAATAGTGTATAAGAGACTAGAAATTTTTCTTAGGACTCTCTTACTGCCTAGGAGATAATTGAATCCCACCCCTTCATTAGCAAAATTTGTGATCACATGTTCTCCATGTCTCAATGACTGCAAATAGTTTAATGATGTAATTAATTAAATAACTATTTGAAATACTTAGTGTAGTTTATGATACCTAAGAAGCATTAAAATAAAATAAAATTACTAGTTTATTAAGCAAGATGTTTAGTACTAAGATTCACAGCACCCTAAGATTCACAGCAATTCGTTTATTTCATATGACTTTAAAAGAGTAAATTGTTAATGTTTCCACATTAACTGTGATGTTTAACAGAGACAGACTTACCTTGAATGAAACTTCAGAACTGATCTTATCACACATGCCTTCAAAGGCCCTGGGTAGTGTATTCACATGAGCACACTTTTTTTTTTTTTTTTTAATTTGCAGGAGTAAGCAATTTGAACACTACTGGATAAGATCACCACTATCTCATGTTGCTTTCGCTTGTATATTTCAACCGCTCTCATTAGATGTTAGAATTATAGTAGTACTAACCTGGCACAGTGATGTAGTCCTATCATCCAAGCTAAATAATCAGTTAAGGCAGGAGAATCCATGAATTAGAGCCCAGGCTGAGTGGCACAGTGAGTTCAAGGACAGTTTGGACAATATAGAGATCCTGTCTTGCCAGATACGGTGCTGCACACATATAATCCCAGCATTGGGTGATGGTGAAAACAGAAAGATCAGGAGTCCAAGATTACCCTGGGCTACATAGGGAGTTTGAAGATAGCCTAAGTTATGAGTTGCTGTATAAAAAAATGAGAGAGAGAGAGACAGAGAGAGAGAGACAGAGAGAGAGACAGAGAGAGAGAGACAGAGAGAGAGAGAACACCTCAAAATTTACTGTTATGCCAAATTTCTATTGTTGGATAAAAACACTAAAATAACAATAATTCAACCTGTGAATGGACAAGGTTTACTAGCCTTTTCTACTTGCTGCTTCTGCTGTGCTTTGCTGGGCTCATCTGTGATTGCAGTGGATGGTTGGCACAGGGAAATGTCCTCAGGATTTCACTCACATGTCTGAGGTTGTGGATGAACTAGAATGATTTCCTGATTCTAGTATCCTTCATAGGATAGGGTCATAACACTTTCTTCTCATGACAAGTTCCTTTTGCCAGTATCAAACTGTTCTGATTTATTATTGTTAAGTTTCAAACCTGGCGGGGGGAAAGACTGAGGTGCCTTTTTTAACATATCAAAGTGGACGTGGTCCCCATGTTCTTCCAACAATCCCTCAGATCCTACCTGTTATAGGGTATGGCTGGCATACCCTGTCCCCTATCCTGAACTCTCCAGCTGAGCTGCCCTTCCCCAAGAGGTTTGTCTCTATATATTGCAGGCATTTCAGTTGCCTGCCCATTTTTTTTTTTTTTTTATCTTTTACCCTCCTGGCAGCCACACCTGGTTCTTCTCTTTCCCTTCTCCATTGCCCTCCCTCTCTCCCACATGGTCCTGCTCAGTCTGGTCATGTCCACTCCACTCTGGACTCTCCCAGATGACCTTACCTCTACCTATGCTCTCTCTTTTATCTTCAGTAAACTTTCTCCTCCATCATACCCAGGAGTGGTCATTTCCTTTCCTTTCCTTTTCTTTCTTTTTTTTTTATTATAGATTTGAGATTCTTTAAAACTTCCTTGTGTTCAGAGATTTCTTGGCAGTTCTATTACCATTTCATATAAATTTTTGTGTGAACTTTAGAAGTAACCCTAAAAAGTCTTGCTTGGACATCTACTGAGACTATTGTGCTTCTAGATGGAACAGGGAGTTGACATTCTGACAATAAAGTACTTACTTTGTAGACGTAGCATACCTTTCTATTTATTGAAATCTTCTTTTAGTTCTTTCTTTTTTTTTTTGATTGAGCTGTAGCATATCGTGTTTTATTTTTATTCTTTTTTAATTAAAATTCCGGCCTCCTCCCCATTTCCCATTTCCCTCCCCCTCCTCCCACACATTGCCCCCTCCCCCACTCCCCTCCCCCTATCCCCACTCTTCTCCCCCTCCCCTGACTCCATTCCCCCTCCCTCTCGATACTGAAGAGCAGTCCAAATTCCCTGCCCTGCGGGAAGACCAAGGTTCTCCCACTTCTTTTTTTTAAATATTTTTAAAAAATATTTATTTATTTATTATGTATACAATATTCTGTCTGTGTGTATGTCTGCAGGCCAGAAGAGGCACCAGACCTCATTACAGATGGTTATGAGCCACCATGTGGTTGCCGGGAATTGAACTCAGGACCTTTGGAAGAGCAGGCAATGCTCTTAAGCACTGAGCCATCTCTCCAGCCCCCCATGGGGAGTCAACAAAAGTCTGGAACATCACTTGAGGCAGGACCAAGGTCTTCCTGCCTATATCTAGGCTAAGCAAGGTATCCCTCCATTGGGAATGGGCTCAAAAAAGCTAATTCATGCACTAGGAATAAATCCTGTTTCCACAGTCAGTGGCCCCACAAACTGCCCGAGCCACACAGCTGTCACCCTCATTCAGAGGACCTAGTTTGGCTCTATGCAGGTTCCCCAGCTGCCAGTTCAGAGTCAGTGAGCTCCCACTAGCTTGGGTCAGTTGTTTATATGGGTTTCCCCACCATGATCTTGACCCCTTTGCTCATAATATTGCTCCCCCCTCTCTATGACTAATGCATGTGGTCTGTATACATATATGGAGGTAAAACATTAATGTACATAAAACTCATGAGGTTTGTAGAATAGTTACTATAAAGTCATATATTAAATTTTTATTTAAACTTGTTCTTGTTTAGTGTCCAAAGTTGAGAAAACAGAAGTTTAAAAAATATTCAATGCAGTGAATCAATAAAGAGTGTTATATATACACACAGATTTAGTTAATCTTTAGGTAAGATAATGTTCTATAATAAATTCCAGCCATGTAAAGCTGCGTTAATGTGTAAACTGAAGGGAAAGATTAGCAGTTGTCACTGGGGTTGAGGAGTTCTCACATAGTATTCAGTTGGGTGACTAGCAAGGTCTTAAAGCCAATAGAAAGATTAGTTGACACGCTGCAGGCTTCAGAAATTAGTGGCATGCCCAGTAAGTACTGGCAATGGAGGTGGTAAAAGGCTGTCATGAGTTGTTGATGGAAATTTGGAGCAAAGAACATTCATAATTTTATCTTTTCCTGTTGCTCAATTACTTAAGGAAAAAAAAACTGACTTCCAGTTGTGGAGGAGACCATGGCATGGTTGTATTATCACAGCGAAGACATGTTTTAGTTAGGAGAACATTTGTGGGAAGTTTTGAAACTATAAAACAGTCTGTCTCTCTCTTGTGTAATCCCCTTGAGAACTCCTAGGTCCCTGTGGTTCCCCTTTGTCCCCAAGTCAAAACAGTTTTGAGTCATTGGGATCCTATACTCCATTCCTGTCCTCTTGAGAGTCCAGTTACAGGGATTAAATCTGTTGTCTTTGTGTGAAGAATTTAACTTGGGGCCCATGAATTCTATTTTTGTCCACCCAGTTGTAGTTTTACCCAACTAGCTTGCTTTTGTTTTTAATCCGCTGAGCCTTTCTAATTTTTTCCCGGGAGCCACACCCCTAGCTTCTCATTGTTTAAGTCCACTTACAAATCCATTCGTAGTTTGCTTTCTTCACTTGCAGAATGAATTATATCCTCCTGTTTTTTAACAGTTTGATGGAAGATGCCCTTTCCCACTCATCCTTTTCTTTTGTTACCATCGCCATATGTTTAGGACTCAAGCATCCTTCTTCAGCAGAGAAGGTGGGATAGAAAGGCTGCTATTCTGCTTTCTAGTAAGTTGAAAACGCACATAGTGACACTTTTGAAGATATTTGCCAGCTATATTTTCGAGTCGAGTGTATCCTTCAAGGCTAGGATTAAAGTCTGTTTCCTTCCCTTTCCATCAAGGATGTCTGGCGGATTGTCATGGAATGAGTTATATATGTCTGACTTATTAATCCTTCACAAAGCCCCACTGGCTTTTCTCTCACGGGACCACTAATGAAACGAGGGGCATGTTTGGTTTTTTTCAGGTACTGAAGTTAAGCTGACCCAGCTATCGGTTTTTTTGGTTTTTTTTTTTTTTTTTTTTTTTTTTGGTTTTTTCGAGACAGGGTTTCTCTGTGGTTTTGGAGCCTGTCCTGGAAATAGCTCTTGTAGACCAGGCTGGTGTCGAACTCACAGAGATCCACCTGCCTCTGCCTCCCGAGTGCTGGGATTAAAGGCGTGCGCCACCACCGCCCGGCTCCAGCTATCAGTTTTTAAGTTATGCTTTCATTTTCCTTTCTAAAGGTAGGGCATCTCAATGACATTCTTCATGCTCTCGGCCTCATAGCTGTCCTTCACAAGTTCAGAACGATTCTATGATAAGGCAAGACCCATCTTAAATATCCCTGGGTCTGTGCTGCAGGGGCATGCTGATCTAAAAATTCATCTGTGTTTAATGTGTGACTCATTATCTCTTAATTTTCATGAGCTTTGAATCCAAGTACACAGGTGGTAGAAACTTTGTTTGATCACAGTTGAACCTTTCTTTATACAGGCTTTCTCTTCCACCCAGCTGTAGACGCGAAGGAAAGCAATGATTTGTCTGAGATCTTTTACTTCTCCTCTTACAGCCTCTTCATTCTGAGGCTAGGTGGTAGGAAGAACCAGAGTGAATGGTATAAAATCCTACAAATGAGGCCTGATAAGAGGATATACATACCTTTTCTATATATTTCTAATCTCTTACCTGCACATTTTTTAAGAAATTGGCTAAGGAAGTATAATTTCACATTTTATATTGAAAATTTCCAGTTTTGACACTTTGTTCTCTCCTAGTAAGCCAAACTCAGAGCCTGCCTGTGTGTTTCTTTTTCCTTTCCACAAACTGAATTTACTTAAGTGGTTTACTAGATGAATTTAGGAAAATCATGAAGCACTCTAACTTTCTGTGCATGTGGTGTGTGTGTGTATGTGGTGTGTGTGTGCATGTGGTGTGTGTGTGTATGTATGTGGTGTGTGAGCGCATGTGGTGTGTGTGTGTGTGTGTGTGTGTGTGGTATTGGGGATTACACCCAGAGCCTCAAGCATACTAGGAAATGCTCTACCACTGAGCTATCCACAGCCCACAGGTTATTTCTTGTTCTTTCTAGCCCCTATGATGGGACTTCAGGCATATTCCAAGGCTTCTTTTTTGTCTCATTAAATAATAAAAAAGACAATATAGACATAAATCAAAAGTCCAAAATTTTATTCAGTTTAAATTTTTCCCCTTAGGCTTGGGAGAGTTGAGAGATGAAGTACGGAGGGTCTCTGCAGATGTGACATTTCCCAGCTTATTTTGTTTTCCACCGAATAGCTGCTGCTGCAGGCGCTTTAATATTAACCCAGAAGAGGGAAGGAATGAAAAGAAAACCCCATCTGGACTGTGTTGCTGTCAGCAAGTGATGGTGTTGTATGGCTACGGAGGACTCTAAGGCTCGGTGTTATATTCCTTCTGTGGAGAGACTGTCTCCCTGAGAACCTGACCTGAAGTTTCTGACTGAGTCATGTTGCTTCCATGTGGCACCCTTCTATTCTACTTGGCTCTCTACAGCCTTCGACCTCTAGGAACTGAGAGTGCCTCATTTGTGGCAGGAGCTTTCACTGTAACCAATCACCAATGGACCAACTCACTTATCACCCTTCACCTTTCTACGGGGCTAGTGTCTGCTTATTGGAAAAGAGACCTTGCTTTCAATATATGTTAAATTTACTACTGATAATCCCCTTTTTTCTCTAGGCAGATCAAACTATACTTTCCTTGCTTTGCTATGTTGTCAGAGACTGTTTGTTCCTGGCCACTCCAACCTGAAATTATTACACAGAAACTATATTATGTGCAATACTGTTTGGCCAATAGCTTAAGTGTATTTCTGGATAACTCTTATATCTTAAATGAACCCATTTTTATTAATCTGTGTATCGCCATGTGGCTATGCTTTACCAGCAAGGTTCCGGCGCATCTGTCTCTGGTGGCGACTACATGGATTCTCTCTGACTCCACCTACTCTCTGTACATATCTCTTTCAGCCTGTCTTTACTCTGTTAAGCCATTGGCCAAAATCAGCTTCTTTATTAACCAATGGCAATAAAACATATTCACAGCATGTATCACCTCCCACATCATTGTTACTCAGTGATGGTTAACTCTGTGCCCCACAAATTCTGGAGAATGCACACTACCTTTCAAGAGTTCTTCTGCAACCCCCTTTAATGGACTTGAGGTAAGAGGGAAGCTTCCCTTCTGTCAGGTCCAGGCTTGATGGGTTTATACATCCCAGGGTAGTGGCATCTGGATTAGAATGTTAGGCAGGAAAAAAAAAGAGATACAAAAGAAAAGATAGAGTCACAAGACAGAGTTGGGAAGGCAATCCAGTGAATACTGAAATTGCTTGTGTTTATTTCTCATGATCTTTAAATACCTGAATTCAAAAGCAGGGGAAGAAGGCAAGACTTCTTTATCATGATACAAACAAGAAACAAACAAAGTAAATAACTCTTAATACCCAAAATACCAAGTAACCGCACCCTAGGACAAGACATCCTATTACTAGTACCTTAAGTCAAACCTCCTGTCAGTAACCTTGGAGGAACTCTCTGACCCTTAGTCAGGGTGGAACACATCCACATCTGTGGGCTCTGACACCCTCCCAAATCAAGAGTTAGGGAATGAATTTAGAACACTGTAATAAAAATGCAAATTCCTGCACTTCAGTGTGTATTCTTGATCATGTCTTAGGAATGACTGGGGAGCTGAGTTCCCAGTCGTCTACAGTTGTTCATTAGAAAGAAAGCATCAGTAGGGAAAGAGTTTTCATCTGTGGAGGCAACTGCTTTGCTATGTATGCGTGTGTTACATGTGGCTTTAGAAGAGTCCCTGACACATAGGAGGCACTCTAGTGTGTATTAGCCATGAACACGAATGAAAGAATAGTGTAGTTCTTTGTTCTAGTGTGTGGCTGTGACCTCTGTGATATGTTCTAGGACTTTAGGGTGTTTGTTGAACCACAAACAAACAAACAAACAAACAAACAAATAAAAACACCTCTCCTAAATAAAACAAACTGTAAAAGTGTACGTGAGTCTTACTCTAGACATGTGTACCTTGTGGGTGCTGTGCTCCAGGAAGCCAGAAGATGGCACTGGATCCCCTGAAACTGGAGTTATAGGTGGTTGTTAACTGCCATGTGGGTCCTGAGATCTGAATCAGGAACCTCTGGAAGAACAGTAATTACTCTCAATCACTGAGCCTTCTTGACAGGACCCAGATATAACTTTCTAATGAACTTATTCTTAAATTATATATGAAAAGAGAATAGATACAAAATTTGTAGATGATTTTCATGGATGGTGTTGCAAAACATATGATTTTTTTTCTTTCAGAAAACAAGGCTATAAATCCAAAGCCAGAGTTTAGCTAAATTTAGGCAGCACCAAATAAATATGAAGTCTGTGACTTGTTCCACCCATCTGAAGATTGTAAATTCTAGCTAAAACTTTAATGATCTACGAAAGTTTTGCAAAAGTTGGTGCCTTGGGGCCACCATCAGTAGTGTTCCTCTCTTGAATTTCCCTGATCTATGTCTATACTTTAGCAGTGACACTTTTGAAATTTGTTCCACCATGGATCATGTTGGAAATCAAGGCTATTAATCAAGCTGCACGTTGGAGAGTCTAAACATTAACAAAGATGATTCACTATGGTTGTCACTGGAAAGATCTCCCTAAAATCAACTTGACAAGTGGCTCTATTTGAAGATAGGAGGGATTTCACAAGTAAATTACTTACTTATGCAAGAATCATGAATGGAGACACAGTATGGCAAATGATTTTCTTGCCATGAAATGACTTTGATTGATTGGCAGTGGTGTCTGGAAAACAAGAGTGAGAAGGATTTTGAGACTAAATCTAGTTTCTGTGCTAAAGAGTTGATCAGATATAGCCCGTGGCATTGGGAGACAGCACATGTGAATTCTTAGCATGCTCAGTTATGGCTAGATAACGTGAGATGCCAGAGACAGTTCAACTTGCTGATTATAAAAGAATGTGGTTAAAGATGGCAAAAGTAGTTTTACCCTTTTCTCATGTCTGAAATCAAGTTGAACATAAATCTTAAGACACTAGAAAATGTAGTCTAAGAATTTCTCTGTTTTATATAAATATAATGTTAGAGAGAAAGGGAACAAATTTCAAGTTTTTCAAAATACACAGCTCAGATTCGAAGGACTTTGACATACCTTTGCTGTGAGACTGGGATCTTATCATGTAGTCCATGGTGGCCTTGAACTTGCACTCTTCCTCCTTCAGCTTCTTGATATTGGAGATTGCAGGTGTTTGCCACCACAGCCAGCTCAAATAATACTCTTAACTGGAATTACAAAGTCATGAAAAATAGGGAGACTTAGGAAGAAACTAAACTTTGTTCTATTTTTATAGAATTGCAGTGGAGGCAAGACGAATGAAAGGATTTGAAAACATAGCCACATTTCATGAAGAAGGGGGTGTGCTATGGCCTGATAAAGGAGTGAAAGCAAGTGATATTTCACTTTTTATCTGCGGATCATTGAAATGAATTAGCAAATGACTTGGCTATATAAATAGCATCCCATTTGCAGGGAACATAGCATACTACAACCTAGAAATTCTTTGTAGAATACCCAGGTGGGTGTTTTCTTAGATAACAAACTGTTGGTTGTAGAAATTGCTTGTTATTTCCATGCACTTTGGAACCTTTTCAGCAAATTAAAGCCTCAGAAATAATTATATAGAAATGCCCAAGGCTAGAGCTTACATGCAGCAAGTACTAAGACTGCCAATGGGTACACATCAGAAGTTAGTAGTACTAAGCTAGAGTTTAGCATTTCAAATAAACACAGCCATGGTATCTATAAAATTATACATGGTAAACTAAGAAAACCTGAAGAGATACCAGTTTTAAAGTAATTTAAGAGAATATAAAGAGATAAAAAAATGAACTGGAATCATGCAGAAAATAAAAACTATTTCAAGATTATATGTAACAGGAAAAAGCAATGGGGTCTCTAGCTGACAACTTTGAGGAAAAAAATGAAAAATAGGATATAATGTTAAAGTTAGTGAAAAATAGAGTTAAAATTGCTAAGAAATACAATATGTATATAAAGCAAGTCAGAGTTGATCAGAGTCCAACCATGAGGCAGAAGCTACACAGTAGTTGGATCTAGGCAAGTTTAAAGGTTTTGTCTATAGTAACTGGTTAGAATCATCAAGGATTGGGTGACATACTAATTTTCTAGCTCTGCTACATCATAAAGTGCTACAAATTGGAATATTTGCATAAATAAATTTAATTTTTTTCACAATTCTAGAAGCTATAATGCCAATACCTGAGTGTTGGCAGGACTTCCTTCTTCTAAGGTTCTTCTCTGTGGTTTCTACCTGTCTGTTTTCTCTCTGGTGTTTTTATACCATTTTCTTTCTGTTCTTCATATGGCTTTCCTTCTATCTGTGCTTATGTTCCAATTTGTTCTTTTAAGACGAATGAACCATATTAATGACTTCATTTAATTTTTCAATGATCCTAGTTCCCCCAAATAGTCACATTCTGAAGTACTTGGGGTTTGTATTTCAGTTCAAATTGTGAATTGAGAGTGGACAAAATTCAGCAATTAATAGGTAGTAGGGAATAAAAGGACTCAAACCACGCAAATAGTAGTTTAAACAGATAGCCACTCCTAGATATAAGGTAGATTTGTTGTCGGGGTTTCTGTACTGCCTGGTTTCCACAATCATTAAGTCCCAAAGAAATCACACAGAAGTCTACATTAATTATAAACTGATTGGACCATTAGCTCAGGCTTCTTATTAACTCTTATAACTTACATTAGTCCATTTTTCTTGTCTGTGTTAGCCACATGGCTCAGTACCTTTTTCAGCGAGGCAGTCACATCTTGCTTCTTCTGTGGCAGGGTCAGGACTGCAGAGGAATGGGCTTCCTCCTTCCCAGAATTCTCCTGTTCTCACTGACCACCTCTACTTACTGTCTGGTGGTCCACTTATACTTCCTGCCTGGCTACTGGCCCATCAGCATTTATTTAAAATATAATAGACAGCATACAGACCATTCTCTCACACCACTTCTCCCTCTTTTATTTTAAACAAAGGAAAATATCCATAGTCCAGATTTGGGGAATGTGGGTGTAGTTTTCCAGGCTACTTCCTGCTGGTTGGGGGCACTGATAATCTTATGGGGACCTAAGGAAAATTTAGAATTATGATCAAGTCCTGATTGGACTATCCTGTGAGGCTTGATCATCTCAGGCAGCATCTTGAATCTGTTCTGAATCTCTGACATCTGGGCCATCTGTTCCTACCAGAGATTTCTCAGGTGGTTTCTTTTGATCAAACCGGATTTTTCTTAACTCAGAATGATCCACAGCCTCTCATTTCCTGTGGAAACAAAAGCAAAACCTCTTCTCCAAAGTAACATACCTTTTGACTTCAATTTTGAAGTCAAGGTATTTTCAAAGTACCTATCTTGGATTAATTCAGCAGCATTTATAAACAAATATCTTCTGTCAGCTGGTGCTCCTTCCTCAGCATTCAAATAATTCAAAGACAGCATAATAGCATACAGTATCCTGACTCTCTGTGTATTTTTCATCTTTACATGGCTTTATTTTAACCTCTATTTCTTTTATTTTTACTTTTAATTTTTGTGGCTTTTTGAGACAGGTTTCTCTGTGTATCTTTGTCTTGGAACTCACTCTGTAAATCAGGCTATCCTTGAACTCACAGAGATCTACTTGCCTCTGCCTCCCAAGTACTGGGATTAAAGGCATGTGCCAGCACACCTTGAACTCTCAGAGGTCTGTCTGCCTCTGTCTCCCAAGTGTTGGGATTAAAGGTGTGTACCACCACACCCAACTATCTCCTTCTTTCTTTTATCTTTTAAGGACTTTAACCTTTTTCTTTTCTCTTTCAAACCCGCATATAATTTTAACACACTGTAAACCATTTAGAGGTTTTCTTCATCTTTGGATCTCTCTTTACTGTATCTCTCTTTTTCTGACCACATGAGTCTTTAATTTGCTAAGCAATATGGGTAGGATTAAAGATGTGGCTTTGACAGCTGAATATAGCCCATTCTTTAGCTTTCTGAGATTCCAGCCTCATAGCAGAAGTAACAGCTGTAACCAAGTTTATTTCCATGACTCAATGTCATTTCAAGGTCCATGCCACAACCAAAAAGCATGCGGTCGGCTTTTCATCAACACCATTCATGACAGGACCTCTTTAAAAGAGCTGCAAGGTTTTACAGCTAAAGCTGAGTCAGGAAGACTTTTAAATGAGAACACTTGCCTTTAGCAAACAGAGCCCACTGGAGAAAGTGCTGCTATCAAGAAGCTGTGCTTAGGCCGGGCGATGTGGCGCACGCCTTTAATCCCAGCACTCGGGAGGCCAAGGCAGGCGGATCTCTGTGAGTTCGAGACCAGCCTGGTCTACGGAGCTAGTTCCAGGACAGGCTCCAAAGCCACAGAGAAACCCTGTCTCGAAAAAAACCAAAAAAAAAAAAAAAAAAGAAGCTGTGCTTAACTCTATTCTTTTTTTTTTTAATCTAGAATAACTTCCCAAGTTCTCTCAGATTTTATGTGGATGCAGTCGTCTACACATTGGGCGCCATTTGTTGTCAGGATTTTTGTACTGCCTGGTTTCCACAATTGTTAAGTCCCAAAGAAATCACACAGAGGTCTACATTAGTTATTAACTGATTGGACCATTAGCTCAGGCTTCTTATTAACTCTTATAACTTATATTAGCCCATTATTCTTCTCTGTGTTAGCCACATGGCTCAGTACCTTTTTCAATGAGGCAGTCACATCTTATTTCTTCTGTGGCAGGGTCAGGACTGCAGAGGAATGTGTAACATGAAGGGGTGGCTGCTTGTTTGCTATTGGGGTTTTTGTCCCGCCAGGTACCCCACAACTGTTTAGCCCCAAATAAAATCACACATAGGTCTCCATAAATTATAAGCTGATTGACCCATTAGCTCTAGCCTCTCACTGGCTAACTCTCACATCTTGATTAACCCATTTTTCTGATCTATGTTAGCCATGTGGCTCAGTACCTTTTTTCAGTGGGGTAGATCACATCCTACTGCTTCGGTGGTCTGGGCAGGAGTGGGGGAGGAATCAAGTTCCTCTTTCCCAAAATTCTCCTGTTCTCATTATATCATTTCTACTTCCTGTCTGGTTTTTCCACCTATATTTCCTGCCTGGCCAATGAGTGTTTATTTAAAACATGATTGACAGAATATAGACAATCATCCCAGCCACATGGCTCAGTACCTTTTTCAGTGAGGCAGTCACATCTTGTTTCTTCTGTGGCAGGGTCAGGACTGCAGAGGAATGGGCTTCCTTTTTCCCAGAATTCTCTTGTTCTCATTGACTCATCTCTACTTCCTGTCTAGTACTCCCGCCTATACTTCCTGCCTGGCTACTGGACAATCAGCATTTATTTAAAACATAATTGACAGAATACAGACCATTTTCCAACATAGATTACTGAAGGACATAGGTTACCCAAGTTCTTGGAAAGCTCCCTTCTCTTTCGCTATAATTTGGGTGCTGAATATCCACTCAAAGCCCATGTGAATGTTGATCCCTGCAGTGGTGCTCTATAGACTTCTAGTGGACCCCCAAGATGCACTGAGTGAGTGGTCCTCAAATCATTGGGGCCTAGGCCTGGAAGGGAATTAAATGACCTTGATGTCTCAGTCTTCCTTTTTCTTTCTGATTTCAGACATGAGTGTTTGGTCTAGTAAGTGTCCTGGACAGTATCCCAAATCAACAGATAGACTTGATCTTGGACTTGAGCCTTCAGAACCACGAGTCAATATAAAATCCTTTGTTATTTCATAAGTAGCCTGTGTCCAATATTTCATTCCAATGTCACAAACCTGGCACATATACCTTTCCTCATGTCTGTAATTTAGACATTCTGAAAAGGCTGCATGTGGCTTACTGGAAGGCAAAAGTTGCTAAGACCATGAAGCTGTCTGTCTAGGAGGAGATGCACACATACAGAGCACACTATAGACACAACAAATCACACATGAGTAAGAAACAAGAAATGCCAAGTTCAGAGGTTGACACCTGACACCTCTCAGAGTTGACACCTCTCAAACCTCCAGAGAATAATCCCAGTATGATTTCGATTGTTAGAGTTCACAACAAATAAAAGCTTTCAAATACTCTCTTTGGTGCCACAAAGAAACTCTCCTAAAGAATATTAAATGTAGGGGCTGGAGAGATGGCTTAGTGGTTAAGAGCATTGCCTGCTCTTCCAAAGGTCCTGAGTTCAATTCCTGGCAACCACATGGTAGCTCACAACCATTGATAATGAGGTCTGGTGCCCTCTTCTGGCCTGCAGACATACACACAGACAGAATATTGTATACATAATAAATAAATAATAAAAAAAGAATATTAAATGTAGTTTGGAACATGAAAAAATAAACATAAATAATTCATGAAAAGTATGCAAATTTTAAAAATACCAATTTAGGTATAAGTAAGTCTTTCTAAATAAGATTTCAAAAATACCAAAGAAGAAAGAAAACATACATGTAAAAAGCTGTATTTTAATGGAAAGAAACATAAAGTAATACTCTAAGCAAAATTAACTAAAAACTAGAAAATTGCAAATATATTTTTTTCATGCAATATTCAGTTCTTAGCACAGAAAAACAAATTTATAAAAGGACATGCCACAAAGTGAAAATTAGTCAGTAGTATAAATAGGTTCTTTTCAGACAAAAATAGTTTAACTGGATTATACATATATGACCTTATGTTCACTTTTATCCAAAATTAAAGAAATGCATATGATAGCAAAGAAAACATACAAAGAAGAGATCATTTCCCACACATATGATTGTTGCATAGGATTAAGATGTTAGATAATACAATATTGTTAATGGGGATATGGGAAAAGGCAGATTTTCATCCCCAGCTTGTATGACTTATTCTTGATTATCCTGTAGGAAGCCTTCTAATAAATCTTCTAAACTAGCCATACAAAAAGCTGCTTATCCAGGAATACCAATTTCAAAAATTCAGTAAGCATACATCCACAAAATTGAAGATAAGTGTACACAAAAAATCACAGCGTCATTTGGTATGGGAAGTTAGATAACCAAAATGTTCAGGATTAGGGAAACAAGCACATCTTTTAAAAATAAAGTAGACACATTCTCCAAAACACAGAGAAGTTGTATTTCTCCATTTGTAAAGCAAAGGAACCAGAAAAATAGCTTTAAAACGTGTGTGTGTATGTGTATGTGTGCATGCATGTGGGAATGTGCATGTGTGCATGCATGCATATAACTCATGAGATAACAGGGGGAAAATACAGAGAGGTGTAATTGAGCTGGAGTAAGGAAGAGGTCCCTGTTCTGTCCTTGTAGTGTTATGAGCGAGCAGGCCTGATTTTCATCCCACCTGGCTCCCACACAGCTAGCTTTCCACCTGAAATAACAACACACAAATTGTATTCATTTAAACACTGCCTGGTCCATTATATCTAGCCTCTTCTTGGCTAATTCTCACATCTTGATTAACCCATTTCTATTAATGTGTGTAGCATCACAAGGTGGTGGCTTACCGGGAAGATTCTAACCTGCATCCATCTCAGAGAGGAGAGCTATGGCATCTGCCTCAATGCCTTCTTCCCAGCATTCTGTTCTGTCTTCCCTGCCTACCTATGTTGACATATCAGGCCAAGTAGTTTTCTTTATTAAGTAACCAATGAAAGCAACAGATAGATAGAAGACACTCCTACATCATGTCCTAGTTGAAGTTTTTTCTCTCCTGTCATGTGCTATTTATTTTTATTTTAAAATAGAAATAGTAAATTGTTTTTAATATTACTGATCATTTTCAGGTGTCCAGGAGAGGAATCATCATGCTGACCTTTTCCAGAATGACCTTGTTCTCTAAATAAAGCACTTCATAAAGCATCTCAAAGATGCTGATGTCTTTGTGGTTGTGATCAAGCTTTTGTGCTTCATGTTCCAGTTGAGTAAGCATTCATGGTGATAAGAAATAGGTTCTGGGGTCTACAAGGTTTTACCCTAATTTTACCCTAATCTTGTGTTGACTGAGGTTTTCTGTCTTGCCGGGTTCCTGCAGTTGTTAAGTCCCAAAGAAATCACACAGAGGTCTACATCAGTTACAAAACTGATTCTCCCAGTATCTTAGGCTTCTTATTAACTCTTCAACTTACATTAGCCCATTATTCTTGCCTATGCTAGCCACGTGGCTTGGTACCTTATTCAGTGAGGCAGTAACATCTTGCTTCTTCTGTGGCTGGTACAGGACTGCCAAATCTGCTTACTTCTTCCCAGAATTCTCCTGTTCCCATTGACCCACCCCTACTTCCTGTCTGGTTGTCCCACCTATACTTCCTGCCTGGCTATTGGCCAATCAGCATTTATTTAAAATATAATTGACAGGATACAGACCATTGTCCCACAGCAATCTTGCTTTTCCCTCAGTCTTGCATAATAAGTTCACCTTTGAAATATATCTCCAGAGAGAAAAATTTCCAGGTAAGGAGTAGAGGGAGTTGATTCAAGTACACATGAAAATAGAGAAAAGGGTGAAGTCAGTCTTTATCTGGCTGTTTCGCTCTTAGATGACTCCTGCTGTGGGTCATGTTGTTATGTAAAAACTATCTTACATTTCAAAACCCTCACTTAGAAATATAGAAACATACCAAATACACAGGTAATTGGTAAGTCTAAGCACTGTTACTCTTGTTCCATTTCTAGAAGTTTTATGGTAAAATGTTTGGAAAATTCTAATTGTTAGTAGGTGAGTTTTAACAGTATGCAGTGACTCTGACGCAGACTTATCTCTTTACCCTCTATATTCTTTTTCTTAAAAATTAAATCCTTATATTCCATGTCTTCAGAATAATTTTATAATTATTACTTTATGAAAATTACTTAGAAAAAAAGGAATTCCAAATACTGATAAAATAATACTGGCTTATATATTGCCTGTGTGAGTTTAGGCTTAGCATTGTTCTTTTGAGGAATGATTCACACTTTCTCTATAATCTCATTTTTATTTCAGTCTTAATGGATCCTTTAGAATCTATTGTCTGACAGGTAGATTATATAGAAACACTCCCAACTTTTGTTTATATGGGCATGTCTTAATTTTCTACAGATTTTTATTTTAATTACAATATAATTAAATTGTCCCTCTTTCCCTTTACTCTCTCCAACCCTTTCCATATTCCCTCAGCCCAGTTCTCACTTGCCACCCATTCCCTCTCTAATACATGTCCTCTTTCACTTTGGTTATTATTCACACATACACACACATACACACACATGTGTATAAATACAACCTGATGAGTCTGAAAAAAGAGCTGTTATTCTTATATATTAGATTATTTGCTACAAAATAATATAATAAAATTTCAAAGATAAATTGTGTTCTAAGAACAACTAGCTGTGTTCTTTGGTGAAAAAGAATTCAATAACATCATTCTTTATGCATTTATAAAATATATTACCTACTTATTTTTAGTCATTGAACTATGAAAAATAATAAGCTCAAGGTATCCTAGTTAATGAAGCTTTAAAACTTCTGCTTGAAATTGTAATTTAAGGGTTAAAGATTTAATGAATTCATGTTTTGTAAGAGAATATGTTTTAAAATGAATCAGACAGAGACGCTACATAGTATTAACATAATAAATGGATAGTTTTAAACATTTTAAAATACTTTTGGCATTTTGTGTTTCATACAACTTGGCATGAATCTCTTTCAGATAATTGCATTTGAAATTACAGAAAATATTCCATGTGTAGCAATGCAGTATTAAGATGGTCCCATGACACAAACATCTTGAGACAAATTGTAGCATTAGTCATCCTTAAACATCAAAAAAAGGAGTCTATTTCCAGATATAATTACATTTACTGGTTTGGAAACTATTTTCTCCTTATATTAAAGAATATTACTTTTATTAAAAGTCTCTTGGGGTCTGGTGACATTTTACTGATTGAGTTTGAAAGCAAAGAACAAAGAGATGTTCCTTCTTATATGCTCATATGTGGGTTTTAAAGGTAGGAAGACCTGGATCTGATTCTCAAGTCTGCTAGTAAACTGATGGTGTGAGCATGGAAAAGATGTTCAACTGCCCTGGGCTGTGGACACTGACTTCAAATGGACAGTAATGACACTGTGTCTTGGTTACTTATCGCTGTATCTGATACATAATGTGCTCAGTGAAAGAGCACATTATTTCCTTACCTGTGCCTATATTTGAAGCATACTCCCTACTTTCTTCTTAGGTAGATTCAGGGTTATATTTAGTCATTTGGAGTAGAATTTTGTGTGGAGTAAGAGATAAGGATCTAGTTTCTTTTACACACAGCTATTTAGTTTTCTGAGAAAATTTATTGAACATATTGTCTTTTCTCCAATTTATATATTTAGCTTTTTTTGTAAAAAATAAGGTGGCTCTAGGAATGCAGAATTATATATCAAACTTAATTCTATCCAGTTGACCACTTTTCTGTATTTGTGCCAGAACTATGCTGTTTATATTACTATGGCTCAGTAGTATAATTTGATATCAGGGATGATGCTTCATCTAGTGATGTTTTCATTGCTTAGTATTGTTTGCCTATCCTGGGTCTTTTATGTTTCCATATGAATTTTAATATTTTTTCAATTTCTGTGAAGAATTGCATTGGGATTTTCATAGAGATTGCAGTGCATCTGTAGGTTGTTCTTGATAGAATGGCCATTTCTGAAATATTAAACCCACCAATCCATGGGCTACCTTATTTGAGTTATTAATAAGTAAAGTACAATGGACACCTAAACTATACAAGCTATCACCATTGCTCTTAGTTACCTCCCAAAACTTGATGATAAGATCATACTGCTAAAGACACCACAGATTTGAGTCATAGGACAATTGAGAAATCAAGTTCCTATTGATTTGGAATCTTCTTTCTCACTGGCTGCTTTAATGCTGTTGGAAGTTTCTGTACATGGTTTTGTGAGAAAAAGCAATCAAAAGTCTTCTCAAGCAATGACCCTTTGAGATAAAATAATGTCTGGCCTGGCAAGATATGTCCATAGGTGCAATGATGGCAAATATATTTTGGGAGTAACCAACTGCATTCTGACTGTATTTAAGGCCGGTTCTGCAAGGTGGAATTCACGCCTGGTACTGTTAACTTGGCCAAGAACCTGAGGCTTGGTAGATCCTGGGTCATAGGAGAGAACCTACCACACTATTTGGCCAATTGTTATAATTATCTTACACCCATAAATAAGTATATTTCTCAACCCTCATCAGAGAATCTTGTTTTTGCCATAGACATTAATTAATATAAATGTATACACTAGCCAAAGTGCAGGGAATAAGAGACTTACTCGGGCCTAAGTGGGACATCTGAATTCCTCCCTTTCTTCCAGGGATCATGGCACATCGTAGAAGAGGAGGCTGATAAAAAGCCAGGGGCAGTCGAGGGCTGCTGTGAAAGTGTTTCTGCTCGACAAGGTTATTGCACATATGAACTCACAGTGGTTGCTACTGCATGAACAATACTACATAGCAAAAATGTCAGTATTGATGTGGGAGGGGGTACTCATGAAGTAACACCCTTAGCTAAAGAGCTATTGGCAATTAATTGCTGCTAGGGAAGACTCAATTTTTTTTCAGGTGCCTGTGCTATAGTAGATGACCCAATGCCCATTTCCTTACTGGCAACATTGAATGGACTCAAAAGGTTTAAAAAAGAACACATAGTCTATTTTTTTTAATAGATTGTATTACTATATTCTGACGTCGGTGGGTCTTCTATCTATCTGTTGCTTTCATTGGTTAATTAATAAAAAAAACTGCTTGGCCTGATAGGTCAGAACATAGGTAGGTGGGGAAGACAGAACAGAATGCTGGGAGGAAGAAGGCAATGAGACAGACACCATACCTCTCCTCTCTGAGATGGATGCAGGTTAGAATCTTCCTGGTAAGCCACCACCTCGTGGTGCTACACACATTAGTAATAATGGGTTAATCAAGATATGAGAGTTAGTCAAGAAGAGGCTAGATATAATGGGCCAGGCAGTGTTTAAATGAATACAATTTGTGTGTTGTTATTTCTGGTGTAAAGCTAGCTGTGTGGGAGCCGAGCGGGACGAAAAGCAGGCCTGCTTGCCTCATCACTACAGGCTTCCATCTGTACATGTTTATGATAAATAATATGGTATGTGACTTTCAGTACTTCATTTCTTTTACTTAACATATTTTCAAATTTCCTGTGTGTCATAGCATATATTAGAAATTCATTCCATTTTATGGATGAATAATATTCAATTATATAGCTTTACCATATTTTTCTTTTTAAAAATTATTTTAATTATGTGTATATGTGTGTGTAGGGGGGTTTATGTCCATGTGATTTCAGGATCCTACAGAATCCAGGGGTGCTTGTTCCCTCTGGAGCTGGAGTTACCACTTGTAAGCAACCCAAAAATTAGTGCTGAGAACTGATCTCAGACCCACTGAAAGAGTGGTGGGTGCTTTTAATCATTGAACCTTCTCTCCAGGTCTTACCATATTTTACTTATCCATTCAAGGATATTTAGATTATTTACACATTTATTGGCTACTATTAGCTGTGTTTTCTGAACATTCATGTACTGTTACATTCAGTCCATCGTATCACAAAGAAGGCGAGAGACAACTTCTATGGGTTACAAAAATCTTACTAAATTACCACATAAATGATCGATCAGGGCTACAGGACAAGGATTCAGTAGACTTGCTTCTTCTGACAACCCCGAGCAGGGACAGAAGTGGGGTTTATAAGCACAAAAATCACAAGCATTTGTTGCCAAGTTACAGTTACATTTTTCATCGATCAGGAGTCAAAGATTGGGACTTTTCTTATGTGTTCTATCATTGTCAACTGACATAGTTTGTAAGTCCTTCAGTGCAACCAATCAGATTCATATGTCCTTCTGTTGTTAGGCACAGCCATAATGTCTTAGAGAACTAAGGGATATAAGAGATTGTTAATATTGTCTAAGGAGGGGACTGATCAACCATTGGAAAGTTCTCAGCTCCCCTGGGGCTTGGGAACCTGAACTTTACTTCACCCTACAGGTAAAATGTAGTCTGAAGTCAAAATGGCAGTGCTTAGAATAAGGTGTTTTTGCCTGCTTCCTTCAGTACAATGTTTTTGTCTGTAGACAAAATGCATAGGGGAAATAGAAGTTTGTTATCAACATCAAATGATAGAATATTTAAGGAACATAAGTGGCATGTGTCCCTTGGGTTGTATATAAGGCATCTGGTATAGTCTCAATGAGCATGGCTTCAGTTTGCCCCCACTGCTAGTTGGTTGCAAACCTGAGATCACAAATCAGGTCTTATTACTTCAAATCCCACTTATACTGTGCATGAGGGGAAACAACAGCTCATCGTACTTGACTTTCAAACAGAATTGACAAATGTCATCAGACTTCCAAAAGTTTTTTAATGAAAATAATATTCTTTAATATGAAGATGAAAATAATTTCTAAGCCAGTAAATGTCATTATGTCTGGAAATAGAATCTTTATTGCTGTGCAAGGATGAGTAATGCTACAATTTGCTTCAGGATCTGTGTCATGGAGGCATCTTCATGCTGAGCTGATCGTCTGTGAATTTATTCATTATTTCAGCATGTTGGCCTAAAGCAGAGTCACACAATAGTCTGCTGGAGCAGGAAAGAATGGGGAGTGACAGAGGGCTGCCCTGCCTGGGGAAATGATATCGGAACAGAGCCTCACGTTAGAGAGGAGCAAATTTAGACATGTATTCAGGGCAAGACACTCCTGTGGACAGAACAGCAGCTGCAAGTCCTGAAGAGGAAAGGGTGCATCATGTGGAAGACAAAGCAAGAAGGTTTAAGAGCCTTCAGCCTAATTCATCAGTGGAACTCTTACAAAAGTCTCAAAAAATGCAATTTCCAGGCTCCTTTATGTCCTACTTTCAAATCTCCTTTGAAACAGAAAAATCATTCTGAGAGAAAAAAATGCAAGTGCAGCACAGTAACTGTCTTCCTCTTCGGTAACCAAGGTAGATTTTTCCGTAAATAAAGATAAACTCCAAGGACAACATATTGAAAAAAAAAAAACTCTATAGTATTTTTCAAGAGTTTTTCATTTCATGCACACACACACACACACACACACACAATGCTTATATAAATGAAAGCTAACCATGTCTATTGTGATTATGATAAACAGTGTCAATGCCTATTGTATTAGTTAGGAGTTTCTAGAGTAACAGAATTTGGAGGATAAATCTCTATCTATCTATCTATCTATCTATCTATCTATCATCTATCTATCATCTATCTATCTATCTATCTATCTATCTATCTATCATCTATCTAGAAAGAGAATTTATTAGAATGACTTAAGGGCTGCAATCTAGTTAATCCAACAATGCTGACTGTGTTCAATAATCCAGTAGTTGCTCAGCCTACGAGACTGAATGTCTCAACTGGTCTACAGTATACACCAGAATCTCAAAAGAGGAGGCTCTAAGACAATCATCAATCTAATAAAAGAATGGACTTCCTGCCAAGGCAAGGGCAAACAGACAAACAGCAAAGTCTTCCTTTTTCCAAGTCCTTCTATAGGGGTCCAGCAGAAGGTATAGCCCAGATTAAAGGCTTGTGTCTTCTTGCCTCAAAGATCTGGATTCGAAGTGAGTCTTTCTATTTCAAATTAAGCTAAAATCCTTGCAGGTGGGCCCTCTGCTATTGTATTTTAGTTAATTCCACTTGTAGTCAAGTTGGCAACCAAGAATAGTCATCATATTTATTCTAACTACATAGAAATTTATGCAGTTGAATAGACTTTGGGTCTGGTTAATTTTGCAATGTGATGTTTTTATTTATTTGCAAGATTTTTTAAATAATAAAGTTTATAAAGTTTCAAAAAACAATATACTAATACCGGTTAAAAGTTTGTATAATAACAGATGATATGGTGTTTTGTAAATAATAAATGTTTATTGAGTGAACAGATGATTGTATGAAGGAAATACATTTGTATTCTCCAGAATATTTTACACCATCACACATTTAATTCAAGTAATTTCTGATATATGTATGCTGTTTTATTTGTAACGTCATATAACTCAGCATTGTTAAGACTTAAAAATTATTTTATAAACAGATATATGATAGTGCATTATTTTTTGATTGTTTTTATAATTTTATTAGTCTATATGTTATAACTAATAATAATGCTAAACATCATAATAATGCTAAAGCACTATCTTTGGTGAAGCTTTAAGGCTACAAATGTTAAAAAAGCCTTAAATGTAATCTTTGTTAGTAATTCATATGCTAATGTTGTAGGTATTTGAAGAGGAGGTTAAATATTTTACACTTCTCCAACCGAAGCATCCGAATATTGCTTCTAGATGACTCATTATGTGCTTATATTTTTGGTGCTCATTTGCATGCTTTATTCAGTTTTTAATTTTGGATTTTTTTACCTTTTCTAAAACTAAATCAGTCCTAATGAAATTAAAGTTGTAATGTGAAAAATAGTACTTAGGCTATACATACAAACACACACACACACACACACACATCACTCATGTGAACTACTAAGTATGCGAAAGACGAAAAACGTACATTCATGTGATTATCTCATTGACTGTAATACTAAATCTGTATGTAATAGGACTGACAGTTCTTTTCATTTATTACTTGATTGCTAACATAAACATTTGCTACTTGTTATTTGTCACTAAGTATAATCAGTGAAAATTATAGTGACAGCTGTGACCTTTTCTGTTGCTGAAATAGTTGAAAATTATTTATTTAATAATAATCACTTTTGTGGCTTTCTTAAGCGCAAAGCATTAGTTTTCACGTCACCTATCTCCTAGAACTGGCTACTTGAAATCTCCATATTGTTGGCGGATTCTGCTAAGTGAATAATAGTATACAGTGGGATTCATCAATCTAGCCCATGGCTGCCTCATGCAACACTGTCTTATAGACTGCCCTTCGTTATCACATACATTGCTGCAATGGGGAGAAAGAAGGGAAAAGGAAAAAATAGGAAATAACTCAATTTAGAGTAAAGACAAGAAGGCTGGTGGTTCTCAACCCTTTGGGGGTTTAACAGCCCTTTCACAGGAGTCACATATCCTGCATAGCAGATATTTACATTACAGTTCATAACAGCAGCAAAATTGCCGTTATGAAGTAGCAATGAAATAATTTATGATTGGGAGGCACCACATCATGAGGAACTGTATTAAAGGGTTGCAGTAAGGCTGAAAACCACTGAAGAAAAGATTTAGTGGTAGAGCCCCACTCTGTCGTTTACTGATTATGGCACCTTATAGTGTCTGAGAGATTTTCATACTGGCCACGGATATAGGCCTCATTTCTAAGAGATGAACGGCTTTGAAGAGCAATGCTATCTTCACAACACCTCTGGCACTTTTGCTGCAACCTTGGTTCAGTGGTGTCTAATTGCAATGTATCTTGGTGTTTCACATCTTCCCACTTGCTTGACACTATCTTTTCCCTTGGGAAACGCATTCTTAGTGGCCTCTTAAAAACAACCAAAGGAAACCCATAATTGCAGTATTTACTGCCACTTCTAGGAATTTGATTTGTCCACTCTAATGTATGAATTTTCTAGATGGTTTTTGGTGGCTTCCTATGTTGGGGTCATAGGATACTTTTTTACGCGACAGTACAGGTACTACTCTCAGCTGGAACGTCAACCTGTGTTGATTTACGGCCTTACCAGCTCCTGCACATTATTGTGGATTAGCAAGATTTCCTTATTTGTGACCTTCCACTTCACGCTTCCGTAAGTTTAAATGATTCATATATAAAAAGGACTTTCAGCAGTTCCTGACACATAATAAGTACTAATGAAATACAAAATAGCAAGGGCTAAATATCATTATATAATCTACACTAAATATTTGTGTTGAATTCCCTGATACCAAGCAAAATACTTCCCACCTGTGTGCTTTGAGTAGGGATTGTGGCTAAAAGAAGTCTATCCTGTGTTTTCCACTTGTTTGTAACTTCTGTTTCATTTGGATAGGGTGCTCTAAACAGTATTTGGAGGTAGTCACACTCAGCATCCCCAGAAAACAATTCACAAGTCAGTTCACAGGCCTGTCTCTCTCCTAAATATAGGGTAACTCTTACACAGCAGGGTCTTGTGGGATAATCTTTTTGTACACTGTGAAGATGTGTCTTTGCCAAGGCACCTTCTGATTGGCTTAATAAAGAGTTGAATGACCTGTTAAGCAGGAGAGGATAGGAGGAACTTCTGGAAAAAGAGAGAGAGAGAGAGAGAGAGAGAGAGAGAGAGAGAGAGAGAGAGAGAGAGAAAGAGAGAAAGAGAGAAAGAGAAAGAGAGAGAGAGAGATTCTAGGAAAAATCTGAGGCACAAAGTCAGATGTACAATATGGATGAAAGTTAATGAGCCATGTGTCAGAATGTAGATTAATATAAATGGGTTAATTTAAATTATAAGAACTAGTTGGGGAAAAGCCTAAGCTGGGGTAACATTTTCATAATTAATAAGAAGTCTCCGTGTCATTATTTGGGAACTGGGAGTCCCAAAGAAAGTCCAACTACAGACGGAAAAGCCCAAGATAAATGCAAGTGCTTTTATAATCCAGTTTGTTGGCATTACAAGTAAAGAGAATTTTAGAAGGTATGCTGAACAGGTCACTGAAGAGTGAGTGTGTGCAGAGATGGGGCTGAGAAGAAAATTTGGGGAAGAATAGAGTGGTACTAGAGGGCCTGACAAGGTACCCATCAGCTAGCGAGCTTCACACAAGCATCTCTCCTCCCACCTCACAAACTGTATTTGACTGCTCTGGCCTGATTCTCCAGGTAGGCATAGCAGAGGTCAGCCTGACAGAAAATCAGAAACAGGATGCTTCTGAAAGTGTTTACTGAAGACTGAGGATTTTGCTCTTTTTGTCCTCTTTCCCCAAATTCCCTCTGGAACACCTTATGGAGTCTTAGATATGTCCCAGAAACTATTAAAGTAGGCTTAATATGATGAAATCAAATCTCAGTTTAGGCTCTAGCAAGGTAATACTATCTAGCAATTGGAATATGCATCAGAGATTACACAATTCTACAACTCGAGCTACTTCTGTGTGTATTGAACGCTTGTAACTTATACCTTTTTCCCATCATTCCATGCCGCTAACCAAATGGTAGACCCTCTTCCCCTGGCAAAATGTAGCTAGGGTAAAATTGTGTAGTGAACTTGAATGGTGCATTGCTCTAATTTATAAAAGTCATAGATATTCATTAAATGCTGTGTGTGAGTGTGTGTGTCTGTTTGTAAACACAAATATTTAGTGGTGAGTCTGTCCTTAAGTGTCTTCCTGTGTGGGAAGGGAGCCTAAGTGTTCTACTGAAAACTCAAACTAAGGTCTTAATGCTACACATTGTAGCTGTCCATGAAAATGAATAGCGGGGGAGAGTGAGGGTATTTTAGGTGGAGGAAACTCCAAAGGCCTTCCCACAGAGGCAATAAAGCTCATCTATTTATGTGCAACAGTTCATTCATTTCATAAATATGTACAAAACACCTGGCATTTGACAAACACTGCTCTAGACCCTGGAGCCCCGTACTATAAAAAGAAAAAAATGTTTGCTCTTGTGGGAAATACACTTTGAGAAGCAAAGGATAAATGGTGAACAGATCAATTGCATAACTTCAGAGAGGTATAGGTACAGTGAAGCACACACACCAAGTTGTCTCAAGACTTTTGCTACTGCAGTAAAATATCTTAAGCAAAAGTAACTTAGGGAAGGACAATTTCATGATCACAAGCCCTCACTGAGGGAAGCCAAGGCAGGAACTCAAATTCTCAGTCTTTTCCTGGACTGTAGAGGGTTACATCTTGAGTCATGTTTTCTTTTCTTGCACTATGCATGTGTGCATGTATACATGTGTGTGTGTGTGTGTGTGTGTGTGTGTGTGTGTATGTGTGAGTGTTAATTTGGTATATCTCTCTGGTATCCCTTGTAATAATACTAACTAAGCCTACTGGATCAGTATCCATCACATCTGTGCCATCTCACTAATTTCATCCTTAGACTATGATATCGTCAAATAGAACCACATTGGGAATTAAGGTCTTAAAGTATAAATGCTGTGAGGAAATGAAATGTATCTCATAAAAGACAGAAAGGGTGAAAGGGTTTCTCTTTGAAGCAAAAAGTAGAAAAGTCTTACTACAATTGAACATCACACTAACCCTGACCTAAGAGAAGTACATTGGGCAGTGTGGGTTCCTGTGGGTGAGTAGCCTCTTCAGCATTACCTGATTGTTCTCCAGAGTCTCCTGTTGGGTAAGCAATTTGACACTGATTGGACATTGACACACATCTTATGTGCTGGCATGGGGAGGGTGGATTCTGTGACTACAATGTCTATTACACTCTACTGAGTTTGGTTCCACATCGAATGCTGATGTCAAACACTGACTCCATCTAAGAGGATTGGGTGGCAGATGTCAGATAATATCAAGTCAAAGCCAGGTTTTATGTCGTCAGAAAGACTGAGTGGGTTCTTTGAAGCAAGAAGAGAAATAATAGTGATAACTCTTAAACTCTTTTCATAGTGACAATTCTCAAACTCTCTCTTCAGTTTCTTTCATAACTAAGCATGCAAAATCCATGGCTGATTAAAGTTAACAACTATTTTACAAAATAAATTTGTTAATTCTTCCATATTTAAGTGAGCTAAAATTATTTTACTCTCAAAATCACCAGTCTGTGAGACAACTGGAGGCAGATTTATTGGTTATAAGCTAAGGCTGAATTTTTATTTTGGATGCTATGGGTTATTCAGTAAGTGTGTGGAGTGCAGAGGGTTATACAAGTTGAAAGGATGACTTCCAGGGTCAATGAATACTAAGCTCTAAATGACTTGCATCATTCTTTAATTCTGCATAGTTTGTCTAAAGCTTTCATTGAATTCAACTTGGTTTTGAAATCTATTTGCTGTCCAAAAATTATAGAAAGGGAAAAATGATTATGAGTCATTGGCATCCTTTCATTTGATCAAATTTTGAATATCTCTACTGAGAGGGTATTTTTAAGCCCCAGAAAAGGGAACTGGGGAGACAACCCTATTGATAAAGTGATTGCCTATATCAGCATGAGGACTTGAGTTCAATCCTTACAATGCACATATAAGCCAAGGCACGGTAGTGTGTGTTATTCCAGGACTGTGGGCAACACAGATGGATCTCTGGGACTTCCTGGCCAATAAGCCTAGCCTAAATGGGTAAGCTTCAGGGCAGTGAGAGACCCTTTTAAAAGAATATACAAATTGCTGGCTTGGAAGAATACATCTTTGATCCCAGTACTTGGGAAGTAGAGGCAATGGATCTCTGAGTTTGAGGCCATCTAGGTCTAAATAGCAATTTTCAGGTCAGCCAAAGCTACATACCCTGTCTCAAATCAATCAGTCAACCAAACAAACAAAACTCAAAGGTGAATCATGTTTGAAAGACTTATTGATTACACATACATATGAGAGAGAGAGAGAGAGAGAGAGAGAGAGAGAGAGAGAGAGAGAGAGAGAGAGAATAACTCCAGATAAAATAGCTATGATGATGAATCTCAATTGATAACTTGATATCATGTTGAATTGTCTGGCCTTTAGGCATGTCTGTGGTTTATTATCTTAATAAGGTTAACTGAAGTGAGAGAATCTGCCCACTGTGGATGGCACCATTCTCTGGGTTAGGATCTTGGATGATATAGAAAGGAGGAAGAAAACTGTGAAGATGCAGTCATCACTTTCTTGTGTCTGATTGCAGATGCAATGTACCAAACATTGTAACCTCCTGCTTCCTTGACTGCCCTGCCTGTGGGATACACCTCAAGCTTGGAGCCAAACCAAAGCCTTCCTCCCTTATTTTACTTTTTTCAGAATAGAAAAATTAGTTAAGAAAGTTGTCTTTTGGAGCATTTATGATAGCAGAAAGTACAGGTTGATATGTGATGACTACTAGCTGTGTTACCAGAATACTTACAAAGGTCACCTTCTCTAGATGTGGCCAGATAGATTTGTTTCTGGAGAAAATGACCCAGGAGCTGAAGGTGAATAAGTTCAAACCATGGAAAGGATGGCTATCTCAGGGATAGTTAGAAACTATTGCAGCAACCTGGGCAGGCAGCAATGAGGTCCTGGACTGATCTGTTAACTGTTTCCCAAAGACATAAAAGCAAATTTCTCACAGAATCCTGAGTGAGATGTTCTATGTGTTATTTACAAGAGAGCAGATAATATCTGAAGGAAAGCAGAGCTATTTGGTTTCTTTTTATAAAAACAAAGCACAAACAAACCTGTCAATGCTGTCTCAAAGCTATGTGATATTTCAGATCATTTTTATCAAGAAAGCAACAGTTGGGCAGGCATTCAGTGCTCCGTGCTTAGAGTAAGTCTTTTCCCTTTTTCAGGAAACTTAGGTAGATTAATCAGAACTGAATACATAAATTTCATCACGGCATATGTTCTGCCATCTGCCAGTGTGTTTTCAAGTCTGTGCAGGTATGACCTTATGCCACGATGAACGAATGAACTGGAAAGATCAAAGTTATTTCATCTGGTCCTGTGATTTATAATTTTCAAATCAATGTGAAGAGAAAATAGCAGGCATCAAACATCCATCTATGCTTGTACCAGGTCATACGCTGTAATTCTATCCAAGCACAAGTTTCCATGGTAAACAGGGCAAGACTGGCCAATATTTCACAGGTTTCCAAAAGGCAGCAACGTCCCTCTTGGGAGAACTCTGTAACTGGAAAAGAAAATCTTTACGGATGAAATCTCTAGCAAATAAAGTCGCAGGCTGCATTTCTGCAAACAGGCTTCTTGTCAAATATCTCATCAACAAGTATGGCTGGTAGTGACCCCTTCTACTGCAGAGGTGGTAAAACGTCCCCACCAATACTTGTTTTCATTTGCTCTCAACTTCCTAGAAAAAAAGAAACTTACTTTGAGTTGAAATTTTCCATGTTTCATCCCAGTCCAAAGGTGACTTAAAAAGATTTTTTTTGAAAGTTGAATTAAGTTCAAGTGACATTTGTAAAGTTTAGTTACTTGGGAAGTTACGTGTACACAAAGATCTCACTGGGAAACACCAAAAATTACATTTTCCCTTTTTTCTCCTTTTCTTCTGGAAAACTAATGAATTTTGGCTGTTTCTCTTGTATGGGTTTAGCCCTGTTAGGATCATCCATCTTATTAAAAATCCTTTGATCCAAATAAAATTTCCCTATAAATAACATAAAATAATTTATGAATTCACTAAGTCTTTTTTAAAAAAGTGGAATGTATGACATATGTTTAATAGGAAAAAAAGTTTTTACAAATGAGAGTTTAAGTTGGGCATGGTAGTGCACTTCTGTAATCCTAGAAGTTGGGAAGCTGAAGCAGGAGGATGGAGAGTTTGAAGCAAGTCTGTGTCTCGATGGAACAGCAAGAATAATTAAGCTAAATTTGCAAATTTATAAAATACAAAGCATTAAAAGAGAGGTGCATGTTGGGTATCATCTTAGGATTTTTATTGCTGTGAAGAGACACCATGACCACAACAGCTCTTAAAAAGGAACACAAACGTTTCCTTGGGGCTGGCTTACAGCTCAGAGGTTTCGTCCATTATTATCGTGGTAGATCATGGTGGGAATCATGGTAGCACCAGGCAGACATGGTACTGGAAAAGGAGCTGAGAGTTCTACATCTGGATCTCCAGGCAGCAGGAAGGCAGTGAGACACTGGGCCTGGCTTGAGCTTCTGAAACTGCGAAGTCCACCCCCAGTGAGTGACACACTTCCTCCTCCTAACGCCACTCCCTTAGTCTTCAAATATATGAATCTATGGGGCCATTCTTATTCAAACCACAACAGATATGTAAAGCTACTCTTAAGTAATGGGTATTTTTTATAGTGAAGAATAATAGGATAATAGAATAATAATAGGATAATGCAATAAGTATTAGATTTGAAGACTAAACAAAGTGACTTGAGAACGCAGAATTGGGAGAAATTAATAGCGGCATGAGGACAGATGTTGTTTATTCTCTGTTTTGAGAGATTGAGAACAGAAAAGATTGGTGACTGGGAATGTCATTTCAGCTCAGAGTTTAGGGTAAACACAGACACGGGGTTAGAAGTGAGACTGGCCAGAGGAGCTGGTGTGTTGCTTGCGAGAGGAAGGAACACAAACTGCAGTAGAAAATGCCAGCTGTTTCCCAATGGGTAGGCTACTGATATTTTGGGTGGCTGGATTTTTGTCATTTTAGAGTATATTTCCGATTTCAGCCTTTTAAAAGCCTGTTCTTTGTCATGGGGATCACTGAAAATTGTTCCTCAACATTTTCTAACACTGTCTGGGAGGAGGTATCATCTGCAAAATCGATTAAGTGTCAGGTACCCAGGTGACGAGGGGACTAGAGCATGGTTTTGATCAGGGAAAAGGCATGATCATAATTACGAGCATCAGCACTTGTTCTGGAGATTGGCTCAGAGGAGGGAAACACCGGGAAGCTGGAGAATCAATTCAGTCCATTGCAATTGTCTAGGCATGAGTTAATGTGCACTGGAGCTAAACAATTTCATCACTCTCATGCTTGGAAACATTCGCAGACATTTTTGAAAGCTATTCTTCTTGCTTCTAAAGCCGCACCACACCGCACTGCAGTGCTCCGTGTGATGTAGCTGCTTTCCTGTTTTCCACTTTCCCCAAATTAATATCATATGTTATATTCAGAATTACAAAAACAAGATTCTTAGAGGGTGATTGTAACACCCTCTCTACAACACACCTTCTAATTATAGCATCAACACACAGGGCATGGAAAACTCTGTTAGGAAAACAAGTCCGGTTCTCTGTTTCCTCTTAGATAGGATTTGGTTTCTTTCACTTTTCAATTCTTTCCCCTCTAAAGTAAGACTCTGTTGACAGTACACTGAATGGTTTGGAGTCCCAGATGTCAGAGCAGTGGGGAGTCATACGGAGCCTGTCAGGAGCACCCGGAATGGCCCAAACAGGAGACAGTGCCCAAGGCAAGGGAGACAGTGAGACATTTCCTCTGTGCAGCTGTGAGCAGGAAATCCAGGAGACTGGTGGTGACGGGCCAGAGGGGGCACGGCTGCCTGGCAAGCTTCAATCTGTAGCAAAAGGGTGTCCCAGCTCAACACAGCTATGATTTCATTTTGGGATGTATCCTATCCCTGTTGCTGAAATCCTGCTGCCTTCTGCTTTTCTGGGAGAACTCGAGAAGGGACTAAGACAATGGGATATAAGCATAGGCATTTTATGCTTAGATTTTCTTCTGAAAATTCATTTCAGGTGTTTTTCTTGCTTGTTTGAGATGAAATTGGATTTCAGCATTTTCCCCTGGTGAAGCGTTCACATTTATGTAAATGCCCTAGGATTTATCATCTCAAGTTTAAATCTTATTCTATGCATTAACCAAGCTTTTATTCTCCATATCTCTTCCTTTGCTCTGGGTTCCTTTTAAATATTTCCCAAACTGACTTGTGTTCACATCCAGATTTTCTGGGGCTATGTTCCCATTAGCTTTCCTTGTGAAAATTTATGAATTGTTCTATTTATTAAGGGATAGCCTGGAAATATGATGACATCATTTTTAATTTCTCTGTTGTTTTATATGGTATAAAATTTTCATATATATTAATTCATTAAATCATCCAAACTCCCAAAGAATTGGAAGGATCAATCCAAAGTCATAGATAGCATTAAAAGCCATAATTAAAGTCTAAATCCTCTATTAAAAACTCATGTTGTTCTGTTCTTGACAGTATCATTCGGTGACTGGTGTCTTGACGCCCTGAATTAATGATAAAGAAGGATATACTTTTGAGTAATAGTCTATCCAATTAGGGCATGGGATTTTCAGCCTTGAATAGTAAACCAATAGCAGTTCCATAGGAAGGTCTGAGCACCGCCTTTCTAGAAGTTCTGTCCCCAGGACTTGGGATATAATTCAGTGGTAGATTGATTACAGGTGGGGGTGGGGGCGAAGAAGGAGGAAGAAGAAGGGGGGGGTGAGCAACAAAAAACAACACAACAACAACTTGTTTTGGTGTCAGCTTCTGTGGGCCATAGACCTCAGCAATGAGGGACACTAGTACCCCCAGCTTGTGGTAAGCATTTTGTCTGTTGTTTTGTGTATGACGACTCACTGAAGTATTTTCCAGTGGCTATAGTAACTCCCTATTGTTCCTGTCAACAGTTCTTTGAAGGCCTTCTGGGTCATTCTAGTCTTTTGCTTCCTAGAATAGTTATTTGGCAGGCATGCAGCTCAGCATCACCTCAGTGATAGATCACATTCTTTGAGAGCTTACCAAAGTTTCTTTAGATTGACTCCCAAAGTGAATTCAGGAAATCAAGACTGAAGGGCCTGAGACTTTCCAGTACTTCTTGGGAATTCCTGGAATCTTGAGGTAGCTTTGATTCCTTCCTTAGAAGTTCTGTGAAAAGTTCATGACATTTCACTCTACAAGTTCATACTTTCGCTTGCTGTACATTTATGTGAAACAATCTCAGAATCTGTTCTAAGCATCTCTGAGTTCTCAAAACTTCATGGTTTTTTAGCAGTGGTCCTATGTTGCACTGGACTCAAATCAGTCCCCGTGACCACTTAGCAAAAACAATAAGATAAAGTCTGTTAGATTCTGTATTTGCCTAAATGGAGTTTTTAATGCTTTGGCTGCAAAAATCCTCACAATGATCATGATTGAAACATATTTATGCATGTATGAAACACTTAAAGGATAAAGAAATATATTTTTAAATCCCCATAAAATACTCACAAGAAAGTCTAGTTTTTAAAAACTTGGCATTTAATATTTTTTTCTTTTTGAGGTTATAAAAACACCATTCCTCCTTCCCTTTCTTCCATCCAAATCTTCCCATACTCCTATTTGCTCTCTTTGAAATGTATGGCCTTTTTAAAATTAATTGTTGTTACATATTTTTAAGTCCAGGTATGTATATATATGTTCCTAAATACAACCTGCTCAGTCTGCATAATGTTACTTGTATGTGTTTTTAGGGCTGACCAACTAACTGGTGATGGGCAGTTGACTGGTGTGCTCTGTGAAGAGCATATTTTAAAGAAGATTTATAAAATTAAAAAATGCCAAGGAGTAGTGGATGGATCATTTGACTTTTGTTGGCATCTTGATTCAAACAATTTTCTAGTGGATAAGCAATATATATCTCATTAAAATTTTGGGGTATTCTTTATTGTCATGGAAGAATGTCACATTCTTTCTGAGCACAAACTTCTTAAGCCTCTTGTCATCTGGTCAGAAAGTGTTTGTAGTAAACACTTGGCTTACTCAATAGCCAGCACTCACTCTCCACAGATAGCCCTTGCTTTTCTAGGTAGCAATGCTCTTGGCCTCATTAATGCAGCTACAGCAATCCTGTCTTGCTCTGTGTGTTTGGTGCAGGGACCAGCATGTGGTCTGGCTAGAAGGGAATTTGGAGGTCTCTGACAAGGCTCAAAGCAATGCAGCCCTCACTGGATGCAGACAGGAGCATGAGAGAAGAAAGCCTCCTCCTCCTGTCTTGGATAATGCTGAGTAAAGAAGTGGTTTCTGGGGTAGGGACATCTGGCTAGCAGATTTGCAAGTTAGGACTAGAAACAGATTATCTTGGGAATGGTACAGTGGAGAAAAAAAGTGTCTTGGTCTTTGTTAACCAATTGGCTCTCCATATTAATCTTATGGCTGTGTCTGGGCTTCTGTGAAGTAAATTGAGTTGCCTGAATTTATATTAGTCTTGTTAAAATAAGCAAACAAAAGTAAACAAACAAGACCTCAAGGTGGTATGTGCAGCTGTCCACAATGTTTTGAAGCAATAAGAAAAGGGATTCAGAATAAGAGACATTGTCATAACAACTTACATGGTAAAGCCCAAGCAAAGCCAGTGTATCAATGAATAAGGAATTCATCTTTACAGAATGAATAACAATGCCAACAATAACAACAACTGGACCATTATTATAGATGAGTTGAATGTTTTCTTATGACCAGCTAGGGACGGACCTTCCTTTCTCTCTTCCTTCCTTCCTTCCTTCCTTCCTTCCTTCCTTCCTTCCTTCCTTCTTTCCTTCCTTCCTTCTTTCTTTCCTACTTTCCTTTTTTCTTTTCTTTGTTTGTTTGTTGAAACAGAGTATTTCTATGTAATCCTGGCTATCTTGGATCTTGTTACGTACCACAGGCTGGTCTTGAACTCACAGAGATCTGCAGGGTCCTAGCAGTCCTGGGCCTGGCAAATATGGCACTGGCAGATCTTGCTCTCCCCAATTCCCTCTCCCTTGTGAACCATGGATTCCATCTCTAAAGCTAGCCACCAAGGTCTCGTCCTTTATTTGGACACTTTTCTTGTGCCAGACTCATTCCTGAGGCTCACTACCAAAGCACAGCAATCAAAAGCTCCCTTTGGTTTACCTAATTAGCATCAAAATACACCACTGCATCCTAGCCCGTCCTAACACAGACCTCACCCTTTTCTTAAAAATTAGACTTGTGAGGTCCTTTGCTGCTGTTTTTCTGCTGGAGTCAGAAGGCAGTCACTTTAACTTTTCTTCCCCCAATAAAGAATCTGGGGTCTGGCAGGGAGCCTCCACTGTGTGATCCACCTGCCTCTGCCTCCCAAGTGCTGCCATTAAGGGCATGAGCCACCATGCCCCTCAGGAAAATCATGTCCATACGATTGTTATGCTCTCAAACAGCTTTATTATGCCTAGTGGTAGAGATAAAGGTATAACAGGCCTCATTCTTAAGCTGCCTTAATAAAGGTCCTAAAGTACGGCTTTCCATTTATTTGATCCTTCTCTATGTGTTACACTTTAGGGTAGAGCCAAGCCACTTAAGGTAAAGAGGCTGTATTAGAGAGTTCTCTTGGTAAATACTGTGGACACGTGAAACTGCAACATTCAGCCTGGTACTGTCTTCTCTTCAAAAGCCCTTCCCAGCCAGCAAGCCTTCTTTGCTCCCTCCCATCCCTGCTTCTTGCTTTTGATCTCAGTCTGACATCATATACTCTTTAATTGATTTCAGCAGACATAAAGCTTAAAGCCTTTGGGCTGCTGGAGAATCACTGACCTCCAGGAATCTCTGTTTCTCACGTGTAAAAAGTCAACAATGTGCCCTTTCCGGCGGTGACGACCTCCCTACGAGAACATGACTCTTGCAAAGGATCTCCTTCATCCCTCTCCAGAGGAGGAAACGAGGAAACACAAGAAAAAGCACCTGGTGCAGAGCCCCAATTCCTACTTTATGGATGTGAAGTGCCCAGGATGCTATAAAATCACCACGGTCTTTAGCCATGCACAGACGGTAGTCCTGTGTGTCGGCTGCTCCACTGTCCTCTGTCAGCCTACAGGCGGGAAAGCAAGACTGACAGAAGGATGCTCCTTCAGGAGGAAGCAGCACTGAAAAGCACCAGATTCGAGATGAGTGGGAACCATCCCAATAAACACATTTTGGATTTAAAAAAAAAAAAAAAAAGTCAACAATGCGATGTCCATTATATAACTGTGACTCCTAGTGGTTACTGTCAGCCTTCTCTGCGCTGAGTACAGTTTTAAGCCCTTTATCACTATAATAACATTTAAGTTTAATTCTCTTAGCCTTTTGGATGCATAATGATACAATTTTATCTAGATTATGTAAATGAGGACTGCGTCTCATGGTTATACAGCTAGTAAACAAAACCTGATTTGAACTTTTGGGGTTTTTTTGGGTTTTGTTTTTCAAGACCTGGGGTTTCTCTGTTTCTTTGGAGCCTGTCCAGGAACTCTTTTTGTAGATCATGCTGGCCTCGAACTCACTGAGATTGACCTACCTCTCTGCCTCCGAGTGTTGGGGATTAAAGGCATGCTCCACCACTGCCCAACCTTGAACCTGTAATACCACCATTGAGCCTACCTAGTTCATCAGCCACTATATTACAATTCCTTACTATCAGTATAAGAAAATATTAGTATTTATACCGTGGAAAATGTTGTATCAACATTGTTCATAGACTAAGTACAGTGGTGCATTCTTTTAATCCAGCACTTAGGCAAAACCATGAGGATCTCTGTGAGTTTAAGGTCTGCTTGGTCTACATAGCAAGTTCCAGGCAAGCCAGAGTTACATGATGAGTCCCTGATACTCCCCATAACTCCTCCCACCCAAAAAACTCATCTAAGTGATTTGTCTGTGTGAACCACCATTCATATCACTTTGTATTAATATTATCTGTGTAGTTGGTATGGTTTGAGTATTTATGTCTCCAGGAATTCATGTGGTGGAGCATTATTTTCCACTGCAACACCATCTAGAGGCAGTGGGAATTGTAAGAGCTGGTTAGGGCTTTTAGAAGGATTCATCTTGTTCTTTTCTTTTTTTTTTTTTTTAAAGATTTGTTTATTATGTATTTATTATGTATCTGGCATGCATCAGCCTGCATGCCAGAAGTGGACATCAGATTTCATTGCAGATGGTTGTAAGCCACCATATGGTTGCTGGGAATTGAACTCAAGACCTCTGGAAGAGGAGCCAATGCTCTTAACCATTGAGCCATCTCTCTAGCCCCCTCATTTTGTTCTTAAGGAGCCAAATTGGTTACTATGGAACAGGCTGTTTCAGTGCAAGGACAAGACCCAGTGTTTTACCTCTTTTGCCTGAGTCCATGTGCCCTTACCCCTTTCTGACATGTTCTGATTTGCCAGCCAAGTGGTCACTTGAACTTTGACTTCCAGCCTCTGGTTCCACCTCTAACCAAAGTAAATGTCTTTCCTTTTGTATTTTCTAATCTCTGATATCCCTTTGTAGCTGCAGAAAATGGAGGTGTAATGAGCTATTTTAGGGGTCCAGGAGGAGAGGAAGAGGGAGAGGGAGATAGACAGTGAGAGAGAAAGGGGGAGGGGGAGGAAGGAGAGAGAGAGAATTTTGGTGACTGATTTCTTGTTCAGGAATTTCCTAAAAAATCAATGCAATTATTGTGTTACTATTAGATTTGAATACGTGGTTACATGGTTAGCTGGGAAGACATTGCCACTTGGATTAACTCTTTCCACAGTGATCATCACACAGCCAGAGACTGTGGGAAGATACACTTCTCTGCTTTGTTTCTTGGTAATTAGACTCTTTAATGGGAGGAGAACCAAGTCTGGGCAATCAATCAATGAAGCTGGTGTTTAGGGATGGCTCTTTCACACCCTCATTAGCTGACCCCGAGCAAGCCATGTAACCTTCCAAGTGTCAGCTTTCTGTGTTCCGAGGCTCAGAAATAACAGAGGTGTAAATTGTTTGTAGACCCTAAAGCTTGTGGACATATAGTTGCTACTTTATATTTTCATTTCTATGACTGTTGAACCCCTGACACTGACCCTGTAGCCTATTTGGGAAGTCTAGTCTGCTTTCACAAACCTTTCTTCTTTCAGACCTGAACCCATCTCTTCGGTCTTCAGCCTGCTGTAGCGATGCTTTCCTACCTGAAAACTGATAGGTATGTGGAGAGAGGGTTTCTAAATGATGCTTTGGACCCTGCATTGTTTGATACTTAGGAATGCTGTGATACTTGATTATTCATTTCCAAATAGGTGTGGTTGTTGTCATTCCTACAGGGTTTTTCCTACACCAAGAGCAGGCTGCGCTGCCACAGTTCAACAGGGTCACAACCTGGGCCCTATCCAGATGTCTGTTGCCTATGCATATAAAGAGAATCGCAAGTGCTTCACTGGCCCGGAAGCCATGTGAGCACAATACAACGACAGTGCCTTAAAATCCCAGGATGCAGCTGAAATTGGGAGTGCCATTCATGCTTAGAGTATTAGAGCTTCAAAGGTTTCATTGGAAGTGAAGAAAGAGGTTCAGAGAGAACACAAGAATTGCCTGAGGCGGCTCCGTCCATCAGCAGTCTGCAGGCTGGAACTTGATTCTCAGACTGGCTTCTTTGCAATGTTCAGCATAACTCTGTTTACACAGATGACTTTAATAGAATTTCCCTGAGCAACTTTTCAGAGAAATAGGCACAAAAAACTTCTAAAATTCTTAGATGACATATGTATTTTTACATCACCTGTAAGATACTTAGCAACATTTTGAATGATGTACGACTATGTATACATATTTAAATAAAATTTATTGTGCTATTTCTGTGACTGATATATAAAACAAAGATAGTATTATTAATCAAAGTAATGGAATTTTATATTAAAATGTTCTTACTACCCAAATTAATATGCTTCGCAGATATCTTAGGCAGGTATGTGAGATATCTTTTACTTGTATGGGGCACAATGTAAACATTTATTCTAGTTCAACCACCAGAAGATAAAGGAGTGATAAATAAAGAATTGGAAGAGGCATGGCTTGCTAGACACAGGAAGAAGAGAAGGTCATGGTGGGCTGGCCAAATGTGAGTTTATAATGGATTATAGGAAAAACAAATATTATGTTTGGAATTTCAAATGGAATAAGATGATTGCCCGCCAGCATTACAGTAATTTTCCTATTATTTTTAGTATTCGTCAGTCTCTTAAGATAGCGTTGAGTCTACTTTAGTAGTTTTCCTCAAATAAGTTGGTTAAATGGCTAAAGAACTGCAGACAAGGAGAAACTCGGTTCGTTCCCTTAAAGGGAAAAAAAAAAAGCTCCTAAGCATGCATTTTTGTCTTAATCTTAGAGAAAAAGCTCTCAACTTTTGATAATTGAGTAAAGTGTCAGCTGTGGGTGTGTCACATATGGCTTTTATTGTATTGTGATACATTTCCTCTATAATAAATAATTTGTCTTGGATGCTCTCCCGAGGTCTCCATGTTCCCAGTTTACTCAGGAGATCTTGTCTTTTTCTACTTCCCATGTAGATTAGATCCATGTACGTCTCTCTTAGGGTCCTCATTTTTATCCAGGTTCTCTGGAATTGTGATTTGTGGGCTGGTTTTCCTTGCTTTATGTTTAAAAACCACTTATGAATGAGTTCATGTGATAATTGTTTTTTGGGGTCTGGGTTACTTCACTCAAAATGTTGTTTTCTAGCTCCATCCATTTTTTTCTGCAAAATTCAAGATGTCATTATTTTTTTCTGCTGTGTAGTACTCCATTGTATAAATATACCACATTTTCCTTATCCATTCTTCGGTCAAGGGGCATTTAGGTTGTTTCCAGGTTTTGGCTATGACAAATAATGCTGCTGTGAACATGGTTGAGCACATGTCCTTGTGCCACAATTGAGCATCCTTTGGATATATACCCAAAAGTGGTATTACTGGATCTTGAGGAAGGTTGTTTCCTAATTTTCTGAGAAATCATCACACTGACATCCAAAGGGGCTATACCAGCTTGCATTCCCACTAGCAAAGCAGGAATGTTCTTTTTACCCCACAACCTCTCCAGTATAAGTTGTCATCAGTGTTTTTGATCTTGGCCATTCTTACAGGTGTAAGATGAAATCTCAGGGTTGTTTTGATTTGCATTTCTCTGATGATTAAGGATGTGGAACATTTCCTTAGTGTCTTTTAGCCATTTTAGATTCCTCTGTTGAGAGTTCTCTGTTTAGGTCTCTACTCCATTTTTTTTTATTGAATTATTTGTTCTTTTGATGACCAATTTCTTGAGGTCTTTGTATATTTTGGAGCTCAACCCTCTGTCTGATGTGGGGTTAGTGAAGATCTATTCCCATTCTGTAGGCTGTCATTTTGTCTTGTTGACTATGTCCTTTGCTTTACAGAAGCTTTTCAGTTTCAGGAGGTCCCAATTTATTAATTGTTTCTTTCACTGTCTGTACTGCTGGGGTTATATTTAGGAAGTGGTTCTCCGTGCCAATGCATTCAAGTGCACTTCCCACTTTCTCTTCAATGAGGTTCAGTGTGGCTGGACATAAAGCCAGCCTGTTTGTTCTCTAATGAGAGATAGAAAGACCTGGATATAGATGGGAAGGGAGGTAGAGAGAAACTTGGAGAAGTTAAGGAGGGGAAACAATACCCAGAATATATTGTATGAAAAAAATCTGTTTTAAATAAAATATGGACTTTTAGAATGAATCACATCGACATTGAAATGAATAGGTAAATTAAACATTAGTTGTAGCTAAGACAGAAGGTGAACTAGGAAATAAAACTGTATACTCATTTGGAAAGCACTTCAAAAAATTAAAATATTGGAAAATATGAAACATCCTGAGATACTAAGGCTATGAGAAGCTGAAACATCTACTATGAATTTTATCAAGAAAGGAAAAGAAAATGATGAAGAGGTAATATTCAAGATGGTAGTCCAGCACCATTTAAAACAAACAAACAAACAAACAAACAAACAAACAAAACACTGAATCCTAACACAGCAGAAGCACCAGTTTTTTTGTCAGAATAAGTAAAGTAAATCTACATATAGACATATTTTAGTGAAGCTACAGAAAGTCAAAGTATAGTAAAAGTAACTTTAGCAATAGTACAAGTTACTACCAAGGGAAAACTGGTTTGGCTGACTGAAGACTTCAAGATGTTTTAGAATTTGAGACAGGATCTCTCACTGTATTGATCTGATTAACCAGAAACTCAATACAAGAGAGGTTAGCCTCGAATTCATAGCAGTATTTTGCCTCTGCTTCCTGAGTTTGGATTAAAGGTGGATACCATCAGGCTCTTCTGGCTGAAGACCTTTGAAGAGGCAAGAATAGATGTTAGGAGACAGGCAGATTAAGTTCTGCACGGAGGACATTGTCAGCCTAGATCCTATAGCCAGACAAACTCTCAGCAACAAATCACACTTCAAAACAAAACAAAGTAAGACACATTCAGACAAAATAATAGAAAGAATTAAGAGCATGGTGTAGTGATGAGGTGAGCAGGCCTGCTTTTTGTCCTGCCTGGCTCCTGCATGGCTAGCTTAGCCCTGGAAATAAAAACACACAAACTGTATTCATTTAAACACGGCCTGGCCCATTATATCTAGCCTCTTCTTGGCTAACTCTCATATCTTGCTTTAACCCATATCTAGTAATATGTGTATCACCATGGGGTCGTGGCTTACCAGGAAGATTCTAACCCACATCCATCTTGGGCCGGAGCTTCATGGCGGTTGCCTGACTCTGCTTTCTTCCTCCCAGAATTCTGTTCTGTGTACTCCACCCACTTAAGGGATGGCCTATCAAAAGGCCAAGGCAGTTTCTTTATTAACCACTGAAAGTAACACAGAGACAGAGACCCTCCTACATCAGCATGGGAACTCACTGGAAGAAATACCAAAGGCTATGATTCAGAAGAAAGAAAACGGAACTGAAGAAGAAAAGTCTGAAAAGGAACGTTGAGCAAACAAGCCCTTGCATTTTCCCTTCTTGCTTCTGGAGGTCTGATGGAGGAAGGTCATTGGCTAATAAAGAAACTGCCTTGGCCCATTTGATTGGCCAGCCTTTAGGTGGGTGGAGTAAACAGAACAGAATACTGGGAGGAAGAGGAAGTGAGCTTAGATGCAGGGCAGCTCCTCTGAGAGACAGATGCCATGCAGCTGCTCCCCAGGGCAGACGCGATGAAGCTCCGACCCAGGATGGGCGTAGGCTAGAATCTTCCTGGTAAGCACACCTTGGGGTGCTACATACATTATGTATGCTATTCCAGGTGTGAGAGTTAGCCAAGAAGAGGCTAGATATAATGGGCCAAGCGGTGTTTAAAAGAATACAGTTTGTGTGTTGTTACTTCAGGGCATAAGCTAGCAAGGGGACCAGGAGCTGGGGCGGCAGGAACACAGCCCACAGCTCCCCACTACAGAGGTCCAACACCTTCCTTAAGGATATGGGCAGGATCACAGTGTGGAGAGCAAGTAGGAAGACACGTTTATATTTATGCACATTTGCTCATGTGGTAGTGCTAGAAATAGTGGATTGGATTCCCTTGCTGGCATTCAAAGCCTATTGAAATTAGATTTTATGAACACATAAAGTTATCTGATAAACAAGGATGAAATATTTTGACCCCTAAAGAATTATAAGCAAAGAAAGCAAAGGATTTCTAAATCATCAAGTCTGAAATCCTAGAACAGTGGCAGTAGCATCAGTGGTCGAGGGATGGAGAGAACGTGGAGCTGAGCATCACATTCATGAGGGAAACCTTACCTCTGGTGCAGGAGAAAGTTTTTCTCAGATTCTAATTAGATTTTTGCATTTTCGTCTATGGCTACTGAAAGTGTAAGTGAACAATAACTGTGGATGAAAAAACCCACTATGATTTAAAAAAGGAATGTAAGTGCTCACCACCCTTTGGAGTTCACACAAAGGACCATTTTAGCAAATGTTTCCTTGGTCTAACAGCCCAATTGAGTTGCTGCAACACCGTTTAGTGCCCAGCTGTTTTTCTGGAAACAAACTAACTGGCAGACTGTAAAGCAGGTGATTTTTTTTTTTCAGACACAGAATGCCTAGAAACCTTCTGAAGGGGAAAAAATGCCAAAGTCCAGCAGGGAGTGGGCACTGAATGTCAGGAGAAGGGCAGAGAAAGAACAGATGCTCTGGGCTTGTGCCAGGAGGCTGTAGCAGGCTGGCTCATAAACATTCACAAGCCCGACCTATGCCAGGATGGGGATTAGTGTCAGGGAAGGTAGAGTGTAAAGGGAATTCCCAAGGAAGTGGAAAATGAACAATTTCTAGAAGGAGTCGATTAAATAGGAAAACTTAGTTACCCTTTATCTACCTCCATATTCAAACAGAGATGAGGCATGCGGGGTCAGGAGGAGTATTAATGCCTGAGGGCTTCGCTTGTTTTATAGGAAAGAACAAAAATTGCCCAAAGCATACAAAACCAACAGCTACCATGTCCTGCTTTAATCACCATCCTTCGGCTGGCATAAAGGTAATCAACTTTTCTTCAGCTTGAAGGTATTATTTAGTGTGATGTGGCAAAATGAAGTGAGGCGTCAGGAAGTCCTTAAAATAGACTGCTTTTCCACAAAGGACTCCGAGTTAATAAAGCTTCACTTCTTATAGAATAAAACAGTTAATATTCTGCAAAGACGCTGACAAGCTTAATTAGCTTTTAATTGGGGAATAGGGATGTCATAATTAAGGAACTTGGCAGAATAGGAGCTGAAGAGCTGGCTTGAAGGGTTATGTTAATTGGGAAAGTCATTTATGGTAATCTTACCTCCTGAGTACCCCTCCACCCACATTTCTTTTATTATTGTTGTTGTTATTATTATTATTATTATTATTCAGAAATGTGGACAGTGGAGTGCTATCCAACCTCCTCCTGTCTCCATAGCTGTGTCGCTGCTACCATACTACAAGTAGAGAGTTTCATTGTTTTTCCCTATGAATCTTTTTCCTGGCAAGGGTTATATAAAAACAAACAAACAAACAAACAAACAGATAGATATACCAATTAAGTTTAACTACTATGTGTTGAATGTTTATTGTGTCAAGCGATACACCAGGGACTGCAGCCACCAAGATGGGACCATGTGCAGATGAGTGGGGGAGGCATTCAAGTGAGGTGTGATCCCATGCATGCCTCCCTCCCTCATCTGCATATGTTCAGCATTACGTACTGGACGGTAAGGGGCTGAAAAGACTTTATGTAACCTAGAGTTAGTATTAACAGGATACCAGTCCTTAGGAAGAGGTTTCTCCAGACTGGTTAGACATGAGAATCACCTAAGGATAGTAACATATATGTTCCCCAGGACTTGTCTCGTAGATTCCGAACTGTTCCAGTGAAGCTCAAGCCTAATTCTTTCCAGAAGTTTCTCAGCCTGGCACTCCATTGACTTAACAATGGACTGCTCTCATCCAAACCTTGGTTTCAGATGTATCCCTATCAGGTTTTAATTTTCTCCATGCTGAATAGGGGTAGGGTTGGTATTCCCCAGGATTGACATGCCCTGGCATTCCACTGAGAGCTCCCATGGGGACTGCAAGTCTTCCAGTCTCTTACATACCTATGGTGAAAATGAGGGGGTGACCCTCAGAGTATCTTACCTCACTGTGCCATATAGAACATAGTAGGCCCACTAAGAATCCTTCTATCATTGGGAAGAGACAAGGGGAAGATCAAGGGAAGCGAGCAGAGGCAAGAGAACAATAGAGAATGTTGCCTTCCACCTACCATGGGAAGTGTGTAGGCTCGAAGCCTCCAGTAGTTAATTTCCCTACCTATGCCAGGAGTGACGGTCTGAATGGAGCCAACAGCTAGAGCAGAGAAATAAAAACAATGACAGCATCCTGATAATGTCATTTGATTCCATGGATCCAGCCTTTTCTGAAGCCAGGAATACCTACTCTTGGGATTTTCAGTTTGGTGACAGCATTCTCTTTGTTGCTAAGCTGTTTTGAGTTGATGCTGTTGTATTTGTTACCAATGATTCTGTCTAATAATAAATAGTTTGAGGGTAAAATGAAATAACGCAGATAAGACACGATTCCTGGAATATTGTAGACATGATAAATGCTTGTTGTTGATATCATAACCATCACTCTCTGACCTTTCCTTCCTCTCAGGGCTCTCTTTTCAACTGACCTGTTAAGTGAAACACAGTTTCCAATATTCTCTCCTCCTTTGTATGATGTTTCTATAATAAAATAGCTAGAAGCTTTTTTTTAAATCTATTCCATAGTTTGTTTTATTTTTAGCCACGATTCTCTTTTCCATGAAGATATGACCAAGCTTTTATGCTGAAGCAGGCAGAAAAAGATGTATCACTTTCAGAACGTGTTTGCTATCTGTGTTCTAACCATTAGTTGAAAAGTAAGTCTGTTGCCTACTCTTTGGTTGACTTAAAGGTCCCTGAAGTATCCACTGCCCAGTTTTACCTCTACCTTACATGGTTGCTCCTATTTGCCTCAACGTCTGTCCTTGACCCCACCCCATCCTATTCAGCTAAGGCTGGTTGCCCTTCAAGACTAAGATCTACTTTATGTTCTTAAATGCTGTCATAACCGACTTGCCTTTTCTGAAGTTCCATTTATATCCTATTATGGTTTATTATTTTAAAAAATAAAATTATCTTCTCAACAATACCTTATTATCACAGAAAGCAAGAAAAGCTTGTGTGCCTCTCTGAATCATTTTACCTGAACCAGATTTCTGAGAATATTTGTTTTAAAACTAACATTCAAATTATGCAACCTTCGAGGCAGATGTTGAAGTGCTATTGGTTAGTTAAAATGCTGTATGGGAAATCTGGCTTTCAAAAGTCTTTGTTAGTCATGACTCCACCTCAGAGAATTCTGAGCACCATTTTTTTGTTTTTCGCATTTGTAGTTTGAGGCCAAGTCACCTCCCATCCATCTCTTTCCCTTGTTCAAGAACCTCTATTTCTGCCACAAGACAATTTAGGAGATTAGTATGCACAGATAGGTACCATTGAGCTAGATATGAACTCTTCTCTCTCTCTCTCTCTCTCTCTCTCTCTCTCTCTCTCTCTCTCTCTCTCCAGGGTTTCTCTTTTAACAACACTAGCTGTCCTGGAACTAGTTCTTGTAAACCAGGCTGGCCTCAAACTCACAGATATCCCCCTACCTCAGCCTCTTGAGTGCCGGAATTAAAGACGTGCACCACCACTGCCTGGCTTAGTTTATTTATCATCATTTATTCTATTGTCTTAGTTTCTTTTCTGTCGCTATAATAAAGTATCTTTAAAAATCAATTTATAGGAGAAGAGGTTTATTCAGCTAACAGTTTCAGGTTATAGACTATCATGGCATGGATATGACAGTGGGAGGAACTTGAAGCAGCTGATCCCATTGCATTATAGTAAAAAGAGACCAATGAATGTACAGTTCACTTTTTCCACTCTTATATGGTCCAGGATCCTCTGTCTAGGAAATGATGTCTTCCATAGTAGGCAAATCTTCTTACCCCAATTAATGTCATCAAGACAGTCCCCACATGGATGCCCATAAGTCAATCTCCCAGGTGATTCGAGAATTTATCAAGTTTCTAATACTAGTACAGTCATAATCTGAGCATATTCTAGGAGTCTATGTCACATTTCCAAATTGTTTTCCTCGTTTTGCTGTGTCAATAAACTATGCGCACCACCCAGCTGGGTCATTCTTTTGTGTATGATGAAGCAATTCATACTATTTAGGCAAATTTAAATATTCATTTTAAGATATCCTCCTTAAATATGATTGATCCTGTGGCACTAAAGCTGGATTTAAAATGAATAGTTACCTGATTCATTTTTTCCCTCCATCTTTCAAACATTTTAGGTTCTTAGTATTTTCTTAATGTTATTTGAGATGATATTTTTGCCAGGATTGTGGACTATGGAAGCAGAGGGGCATTTCATCTTGGAATTCCAGGATGTATTGTCAAAAGATTCCAAGAAGACAAATAGCATTTAAAAGTTCTTTAGAAATTGTAGAACATTACAAAAGTCAGGGATAATCAGATAGTAGATTGTTTGCGATTCTGTTTATTTTAGTTTTAAGAACTTCAGGAATTTAGTAACATTGTGTTAGCATGTGTACACACACCCTCACCCTCCACACGGTTTTCTTACACACCCAAGTCTGGCCTTTTCAGTGAAAATGTCAAATAACTCCAATACACACATGTGGATGCTTTAAAGAAAAATGTTGAGTCTAAGAAGGATAATTGCTAAAAGCACCTCTTGAGAAACCTTTAACTACTTATTAATCTATCACATCTAAAACTATGAAACACACTGTTTCCATGTTGGCATATGATATTAATGTGCATGATACATGTAGTGTAAAGGGGGTAGAACACCACCCTGGCAAAAACAACTTTGTCAGCTGGGAATGAAACCATCTTTGCTGATCAGTGAAGATTGTATTATACTTTACAACACAAAGATTAGAGGCAAATTATAAGATGGGAAGAGGAGTTATATGCCTTTTATCTTCTGACTGAAAGCAAACAGAAAGTGACCTTAATTATGACTCTTGGCATACACTAGCAATTTTATAGTACATATTTTGAACAAAAAAAACCAGGTGAAGAACAAAGAACAATGATGGGTGGGACATGGCTGGAGATTGCTTTCATCAACTTGCAAACAACCGACTCCCTGGATACTTTATAATAATAATATCTTGAAATCCATCATGGTGGGAATATTTATACTTTAGAAACTTTACATCAACACTGCAACCCCACATCTAGATGAAGAAATAGCTAGATGCAAATGAGTATCAGTAGATCATAACTTTCCTGAGACTCAGGAACCAATTCATAGTTGCTAGCACTGTGCAGAGCTACAGAACTCTCCATTAGGTCCTCTGGAAATCATGCAGACAGTTTAATTATAAATCAAAGACCCACTTTTCTGAAATGTGCTGGATAATAACTTTTCAATTACCACAATAATTTCAATAAATGCAGTGTTCCTCCAACTTGAGTCATGGGTATATCAGCTGTTTGAAAGGATTCTGGAATACCAGGGTCTCGAAGTTGCAGAATGACTGAACTTTTTTTTTTGCTTCATTCATGCTGCATTTCTATTAAAAACACCCTTCTTATTTCCTGTAGTTTCTTGAGACTTTTCATAATTTATATAACTACTAAAAATAATCACCCATTCTTTTTGCTAGGAGGATAAAAGCAGCCATGTCTGATAACTAAGTTCTTGTCATCTTCAATAGGTTATGGTTTTGTAATTAGAAAATTACAATGCCTATGAGTGTGTCTTTGTTTTCAAAGATAAGGTCCGTTTGGATCTCTGTCATCTCAGGTACCTGGCAGAACAGGCTACCATGTGTTTTCAGTTTGCTCTTTTTAATTTTTACTCGGGCTCAGGTCTTTTTTCTACTCTTTCCTCATCTTTTTTCTTCTCCTTTTCCTTCTCTCTTCCTCCTCCTCCTTCTCCTCCTCATTTCTCCTCCTCTTCTCATTTTTGTCTGATATTTCTCTCTCTCATACACCCTTCTCCCTCACACCTTTCTTTTTCCCTTTTATAACTGGTTCTCACTGTGTATCCCAGGCTGACCTTGAATTTATGGTCATCCAGAGCACTGTAGTTCCCCAAGTACTGGGGTTATAGATATGCACCAATACTCCTGGCTTTCTTTTTCTTTCTCTAATTTCTTTTTCAAATGAGGCATTATTTTCTTCTCTGGAAATTTTTTTCATCATAATCTTTTTATAAAATAGACTCATAGAAGCAGCCCCAGTCATCCTCCTAGAGTTTAGAGTTCTAGAGCTATGTTAATGTGAATTAATGCTGACTTGCCATCCCTCTTTCTTCCACCATTTCCCAACTAATACTAGCTCCAGAATTCTGCTACGCAACATACATATGTATAAGTTAAGTCATGCATCCACCAAATACATAGTAAGGACACACCATACAGAAAACTTCATACTAAGATATGTGCTTCCCTGCTCCCCTATCCAAACTTCCTTTATCCCCAATCATCCCGTATCCCCAAGATCCCCCCATCCTCTCCTTCTCACTTTTCTCTCCCCATATCCCCTTACCCCCATCCCACCCCACCCCCAAGATTCCAATTTTTTGCCCGGCAATCTTGTCTACTTCCCATAGCCAGGAGGATAACTATATGTTTTTCCTTGGGTTCACCCTCTTATTTAGCTTCTTTAGGATCACAAATTATAGACTCAGTGGCCCCTATCTATGGCTAGAAACCAATTATGAGTGAGTACATCCCATGATCTTCTTTTTGGGTCTGGGTTACCTCACTTAGGATAGTGTTTTCTATTTCCATCCATTTGCATGCAAAATTCGAGAAGTCATTGTTTTTTACCGCAGAGTAGTACTCTAATGTGTATATATTCCACACTTTCTTCATCCATTCTTCCATTGAAGGGCATCTAGGTTGCTTCCAGGTTCTGGCTATTACAAATAATGTTGCTATGAACACGGTTGAACAAATGCTTTTGTCACATGATAGGGCATCTCTTGGGTATATTCCCAAGAGTGGTATTGCTGGGTCCAGGGGTAGGTTGATCCCAAATTTCCTGAGAAATCGCCACACTGATTTCCAAAGTGGTTGCACAAGTTTGCATGGAGCCACCTAAGGGTTGGCAAGAGACTTGAACCTGGAGTGGCTACCAGGTGCCCAGGGCAATGTCCCCAGTTAGTTCCTTGGGCACCTGAGGATAGGGAACCTGAAATGACCCTATCCTATAGCCATAGTGATGAATATCTTGCATATCACCATAGAACCTTCATCTAGCTATGGATGGAGATAGAGACAGAGACCCACACTGGAGCACCGGACTGAGCTCCCAAGGTCCCATTGAGGAGCAGAAGGAGGGAGAACATGAGCAAGGAAGTCAGGACCACGAGGGGTGCACCCACCCACTGAGACAGTGGGGCTGATATATTGGGAGCTCACCAAGGCCAGCTGGACTGTGACTGAAAAAGCATGGGATAAAACCAGACTCTCTGAACATGGCGGACAATGAGAGCTGATGAGAGGCCAAGGACAATGGCACGGGGTTTTGATCCTACGTCATGTTCTGGCTTTGTGGGAGCCTAGCCAGTTTGGATGTTCACCTTCCTAGACCTGGATGGAGGGGGGAGGACCTTGGACTTTCCACAGGGCAGGGAACCCTGACTGCTCTTGGGACTGGAGAGGGAGGAGAAGAGGAGAGGGGGAGAGGGGCGGGAGGAGGGGGAGGGAAATGGGAGGTGGGAAGGAGGCGGAAATTTTTTTTTTAAAAATAAATAAATAAATAAATAAATAAATAAATAGATAAAAGAAAACTTCATACTAGGGTAGAGATACCCTTATAGTCTAGTAAGGTAAAAATGAAAACAATAATTGTTTAGAAAATTAAAATGTGGGGACATGAGTGAGAATACAAAACAGGAGTGGTAGACAGTGGTAGACAGTGGTAGACAGTGGTAGACAGTGGTAGACAGTGGTAGACAGTGGTAGACAGTGGTAGACAGTGGTAGACAATGGTAGACAGTGGTAGACAGGCACAAATAGTGATCAGGGTTCTGATCAGCGTGAGTCATACCTGAAAAGTTCAGGAGGGTCAAAAATGAGAGTCTGAGAAAGTGGGTTTGTTTGCTTATTTTATTTTTCCACTGCAATAGAATGAATAAAAATATACAGAACTGGTCAGGGCTATGATGAATGGACCTCTGTGATGCTGAATGGGAATTAGAGGTCTTGGTAAGTTTGTAAGATAGTGTATGTATGAGGCAGCATTTGTTTACATATGCATGTTAACTTGTACACATAATATGTGTTCCAGTTCTGTTCACTGGAAGGAAATGGAAATAGCAATTCTCCAGTATCCTCTCTCCCAGATCTTGATTTCTAAATATTACCTTCTTTTTGAAGAAATGATGGTCTCTAGGGCAGTATCAGCAAAAGCAGAAAATAAATGAAGAACTTTGTTTTCAAAGTTTTGGACATGTGCATATATACTAGAAAGAAAAAATTCTCAAAGAATGACAGAAAAGAAGGACCAAATCTAGAACAAGTTAGGAATCAAAATAAATCATAATAGTGATATATTGTTCTAACCTACTGAATGAATCAGAGATTGGGAAGTCCCTATGGATACACAAAAAAGATAACAGGGGGAAGCAAAAGTTCTTGTGCAAGCAAGCTGCTGAGTAAGCATAGAAGGAATGATGGCTTTAACAACTGTCACTGGCGTCTATGAGAGGAACAACTGACTTAGACAAGAAACATGTTGCTAAAACTAGTGAGTAAAAATGGGACAAAGGGCTGGAAAGGGTTCAGTAGTTAAAATGTTCGCTCTATAAACATGAGTGCTAGAGTTCAGATCTCAAAGAGTTACATACATGTGTGTGTGGGGGGGTCAGTGTACTGCCTGTGTTCCCGGACTTGGAAGATGGAGACAGAGGATCCCAAGAGCAAAATGACTAGATAGGCTATCAGATGGTTGCCAATCATGACTAGAAGGTAAGACCTTAAGATGAAGACATCAAATACTTTAATTGTAGGACACAGAGAAATCAGTCTTGAATGACAAGGACACTGTCCCAGCTGGCTAGCTTTCATAGTGCTGGATGGTTCTACGGAGGCTGCCTGGGGGAAAATGAATGATCTTATCTTCATGATACAGTACTGACCTCCCAGGCAAGAAGAAGCAAATGGTGCAAGACTGTACACAGGGGTAACCAACCACTCTCTTAATTGGATTTGAGGCTTGCTGCGTAGAAAAAAATTCATGTTTGATACTCTAAACATAGCCACAAACCCTAGTCAGGAAAGTCATAGGCCCTGGAAGAAAATCTATTTGATGTTAATTTTCTAAATGGCCATGTTGTCAAACTACACTCTCAACCTTTGTCTTTATATCTATAGATTTATGCTGCTTCCAGACTTGGACAGAGATGCTTCTCATTGCAGTGGGTAGTGGTTAACCAGGGAGACATTGCTGTTCAGATTGCTGAGAATAAATGACTATAAGTGTTCAGCTGTAAATGGGACATTTATACCATTTCCTGCCACTGCCGCAAAGCTCAGAAATCTAACAGACAAGAATGTAAGAACTGGAGGGTGGAGAGGAGTGCTGTGAAATGCTGCCTACACATATGAATTCACAGCAGTTATGATGCTTACCTAAGACCTGAATGAGATCAATGCAGATAAAAATTCCAGTATGGATTGGGAGGGTCTCCTGAACCTCCCCTTACCTAAAGAGCTATTGGCAGTTAATGACTGTTTAGAGAGGGAGAGTGGCTTTTCTTTAGGAATGTGGCCACTGTCACTTCTTCTATGACCATGTGCTTACAGGTAGCATTAACAGTACTCAGTTGGTTAAATAAATGAGTAAATATAAAAATAGGACATTAAGTTGTCAGGGAGATGTAGTAAGAGGTCCTTGGGACAGTTCCAGGGGAGTGTGAGGAATAGACATTATTTAGATACATTGTATACATGTTTGGAAATTCAAATTAATTAATAAAAATTAAATTGTGGGATAAGTAAAATTTCATATGGCCTCTAAACCAAAATATTTATTAATTTTAAATGAATCATGTCATACCGGTAAACCTGAAGGGGACCATGTCAAGGGATCAAATGAATTCTCACACCTTTTATTACTCATGGCTTTCGAAGTACACTCTCAGTGCTGTACAGACAGAAGATGGGAGGGAGAAAGATCAGGTTAAATGCTGACTAGAAGGATATGTTGGAGATGCGATGGCTTAGGAAAATGCAACAGTCATGGAGGGACAAGGAGTGGCAAGGATTGTGACAATGGTAAACGGAATTAATGGGGCGTGGTGATGAAATCAGAAAATAAAAGAGGAAGCTTGAGGAAATTTGCTGAATTTTGTATAAATATCTGGGTGAATTTGGAGGCTGTTTGTTAAAAATGAAAAGCCAGAAACAAGAGTAAATTGGCAGTGGGAAAATAAAATATAGGATACTGATCCATGTGTGCCTTATTCTTCAGGGGGATGCTATAACAAAATATCTTGGTGTATCTGTTTATAAACACCATAGATTTTTTTCTCAAAGTTCTGGAGATTGAGAGATCCAAGATCAAGCAAGGGTCAATTGCCAGATAACTTCAAAGACTTGCTCTCTGCTTCCAAGATGGCGCTTTCTGCATCTTCACATAATGAAAGGGAGAGGATACTTTTCTATTTTTATTTTTAAGGGCACTAATGTCCTTCATGAGAGCAGAGCTCTCATGATGTCATCACTTTGCAGAAGACCAAATTCTTCATACTATCACTTTGGGCATTAGGTTCCAACACATGAATTTTAGCTGGACACTAATATTTAGAAACTAACAACATGTGACATGATAGTTTAGTTATCTATTATGTAAATCTAGGATTTGGGGAAAATAAGAGGTAGAGATACACAAGTCATAATCATTAACATATTGGTGACATTTAAATCCACAAGATCAGAGAGAGCTTAAACTCAACACCCTGAGCACTTCAGTGTACAGAATTCTGGCAGAGGAGACCGAATTGAGAGGAAATCACATGTGTGTGGTGTCATGAAAGCCAGGTGAGCAGAAAGTAACAGCTGATTAGTGCTGCTGAAAAAGTAAGAAAGATTAGACCAAGAGGTGACCTTTGAATTTGGTGACACAGGAGTCAGTATTTCTTTGCTAAGTTATACTGAGTGTCTACTGAATGCCAAGTATTATGTAAGGCAGTGGAGAAAAAGATACAAAGAAAAAGCATTTAGAATAAAATGCAATACATTTTTATGAGAGCCACAGTCATTGCATTTCATAGGGAGAAGTATCCTGACCCTAGATTTTGAGGTGGGAAGGAGGGACCAAAACCCTAGGAGGCAATGATGCTGATGTAGAGTGTTTGATTTTAAGAAGGAGCAATGAGCTTGCTTTGTGCAAATACAATCAATATATTGGATATATAGACTATGTAGTACAGAATTAAGTAGGAGAGACAGACAGGGACCAGAAGATGAAAGCTGTATCCCCAACAGGCATCACTTCATGCACGAAAGAGATGACACAAACCTAAAGAGCGCCAGAATGGACGACATGGAAGGAAACCAAGTAGACTTTGGCTATTCTGTGGAAGATATGCTTGTTCATGCCACCTTCGGGTTTTGTAGATTTATGATCAAGGTCACGAGAAGTTGTCCTTGAATCCAAAATTAGGAAATGGCTTTGTGAACACAGGTCTCTGGACGATGGTTTTGGGAAAGAGACCACAGGCAGAGAGCTTTAGTAGATAAAATAGACATGAAGCCATAGATACCTATATGAAGTTCAAGGGCAGATATTTACTCCAAACTTATTGGTAAAAATTTAAAGGAGTAGTATACAAAATATGAACAGGCTACCAGGAACATAATGAAACACAATATAGTATAATATAATATATATAAAATGAAGAACTTTGTCCTTGGATATGAAATATGTATGTGGCTGGCAAACCACAGTGGAATATTTTGCTGTAATTAATATAATACTTAATCTTGCTTTACTAAATAGCAAATATTGTTATTTCTTTGATCCCAAATTTGGCATTTTTTTCCTATTTATTTAAAAATGGTTCAGAAAGATAATTAGATTAAATTTACTCATGAGTTAACAGTAGCACAAAACTTTGAATCCAGACATAATAAGTTGGAGTTCATTAGATCATTTTGCTACCAAGAGAGATCCTGAAATAGTTTCCATCTGGGAAGTCTTGGGAATTGAATCTAGTTTGAGATGGAGGTGCCAGAGCACAGTGCATACATACATCTACCACCAGAGGGTGCTCTTACCTCAAGAGAGATTTGATAATCCTTGTCCCCCAGTGAAGGTGCTGCTGGTTTCTTTCCCAGCGATTCTTCCCTCAGAGGCAGGAGGCAGCATGTCAAGAGCTGGGCTGTCTTAGACTAACGTCTGCAAAGCACGATGACGACATAGCTCCACATAGCTGCGTCAGAGAGGCACATCGGAAATAATCTCAGTTTATACTGGACGTAGGAAGAAAGAAAGAGATCCAAACAGCTCAGAAACAAGGGCTTTCAGATGTTCAGAGGTGGAATAAGAATTTCCTGTGATTCTAACGAAAGCTGTAGTTCACAAAGTATAGGGATTGCCCAGAAATGATTCTGAGTTATCTTGTTGGTGCTGCTCTTAAAGGGATATATATATATATATATATATATATATATATATATATATATATATATATATATTTTAAATTTCACCTTGATAGATCATGGGTTGTTTTTTTCTTCAAATTTATTAGTATAATGTTTCTGTTGCTGAACATATTCATTCATTACTCTCACACTTGTTTTGTGCCTTCTTTCCTGGCTTTCTTCTGTTACCAAAGTTATTTCCGCAAGGGACAAGACCTCATTCACCTTGTGATTAAAGCAGCTCATATTGACCACATTTAGAAACAATACTGATAACTGAGACAATTTTATCAACATTTTCTAAAATAGTTTCTGGAGGGAAAAAAAAGCTGAGGCATATAGGTGGGTGATCATCAGCATATTAGTGACTGTCTTAGTTAGGGTTTCTATTGCTGTGATGAAACACCATGACCAAAACAACTTGGGAAGGAAAGGGTTTATTTGGCTTACACTTCCATATGTCTGGTCACCATCAAAAGAAGTCAGGACAGGAACTCAAGCAGGGCAGGGACCTGGAAGCAGGAGCTGATGCATAAGCCATGGAGGAGTGCAGCTTACTGGCGTGTTCCTTTATGCTTTCTCAGCCTGCTTTCTTATAGAACCAAGAACTTCCAGCCCAGGGATGGAACCGCCCATAACAGGCAGGGCCTTCCCCACCAATCAATAATTAAGAAAAAGCCTTATAGCTGAATCTGGGAGGCATTTCTCAGTTAAGGTTCCCTCCTTTCAGATAACTCTAGTTTGTGTGTCAAGTTGGTATAAGACTAACACAGTGACATTAAAATTCACAATAGTAGCACAGACCATCTAGTGATGGCATAAATCCAGGAGAAAAGCTCAAATCGGAGCTCCGGTCTGCAGCTTACAGGATGCTTCTGTTCCTAGGAACACCTTCACTAAAACAAAACTTTAGGTATTAAACCAAGGGGCTAGAATTCTTTTTAAAATAATTTTAATAAGTTTTTGAGAATTTTAAAATGTATTTTGATCACATTCCTCCTCCCCCATTCCTGGCATATCCATCCTTTCCTCCACTCACCTTAGCCATTCAACTTTGAGCTTACTTTCTTTTGCTTCCTTCCTTCCTCCCTCCCTCCATCTATCCATCCCTCCCTTCCTTCCTTTCTCTCTCATTTTTTTACTTCCTCCTCCTCTTCCTCCTTCTTCTTTGTCTCAAGCTTATGTTGTCCAACTATTCTTGGGAGTGGGGTCTGCCCTGATCAACCTACCAGGGATCTCATCACTAAGGAAAGCTGACTCTTCCTCTTTCAGCGGCTATAAAATGCCAATGGCACTTCAGATAGTGGTGGGATTTTATATCTACCTCCACTGCTCTATGCTGAGTTTGTCTATCATTAGCTTGCACACGTCTTGTACTATCTTGCTGTCATAGTTGGTGTGAGTTCATATGTGCAGCTACCCCATTGCATTTAGAAAGTATTGTTTTCTTGAAGTCATATTTCAACTCTGGTTCTCACAGTCTTTCTGCCCTGTCCTCTGCAAAGTTCCTGGAGTCTCGAAGGGAACAAATATGATGCTTATACCCCATTTAGAGATGAGTAGCTGAATACAGCATAGTCTCTTATTCTATGCATATTAAACAGTTGAGGATCTCTATATTAGCTGTCATCTACTACAAGAAGCTTGTGGGTTGAGAAATATTCAATACTACAGCTATAGCATTAAGTCATTATAAGTCACTTTATTGCTAAGTCCATTTAGCATAATAATAGTATTAGGTTCTCTTCTGGGGCCTATGACCTATCTAGCTTCATATTCTTGGCTGTTATATTAACTTATATGTTAACATGTTTGTTAACAGTGTCAGGAGTGGGTTCCATCTCATAAAGAAGTCTTAGATGCGATTAGAAAGTGGTTGGTAACTCACATAATGTTTGTGTCACCATTGCACTAGTGGGCATATCCTGTCAGGCCAGAATTTACAGGTGGGTGAGAACCATAATTACTTTTCCCATCTAATAGTGTGGATATCATCTTCCAGTACAGTGAAAGCTAGCTGTTGGGGATGAAGTGAATACCACCATGATTTCTCTGTGTTCTATGAGTCTGGTGTGTGGCATCCTTAGAAATGGAGTCTTACCATCGAGTTCAGTAGGAAACTGAATGTATTGGCAATAGCCTGTAATGCTTTATGATCTAGCAGGTTCCATTGACCATCAATATACAAAGAGTTAACCTGTTCTTGATACTGAAGTTTTTTTGACAACATTTGGTATCTTAATAGGTTGGGTGGAGCATCCAAGGTCCTGGGTGATGGGGGACTTTTAGGGAGAGCAGACTTTTCTACCTGGAGTTTTGGAGTCGTTTTCTTACATGTAGTCTTCTGCACGGCCTCTGCTTCATCCTTGGAGGCCTCACTTCAGTATCATTTGTTCTTTTTCAGAAAACATGATTTGACCCAGAAACTTTTAACAGGAAACTCTCCCTTGCTTTCATTCCCTCCACTCCTTCCCACATCTTTATAGCCAGTTTCTAATACTATAGTGGACAGCAGGATCATCTAGGACCGAATAATTGTGACCATTTGTAGCAGGCTTTTTTCTGTCCAGCTCCCAAATAATGATATGGAAACTTATCATTAATTATGAATGTTTGACCTTAGTTTAGCCACTAGCTCATACAACTTATATTAACCTGTTCCTCTTCAACTATGTTTTTCCTCGGGGCTTTTTACCTTCCTTTAATTTTGTATATCCTGCTTTCCTGCTTCCTCTGTGTCTGGCCAGTGGCTGCCTGTCTGGCTGGGCCCAGGAGTCCCCCTTGTTTTCTCCCTCTTTCTCTCTCCAGCCTAGATCCCCCCTCCCACTTATTCTCTCTGCCCACCAACCCTGTCTATCCCTCCTGTGCCTAGCTATTGGCCACTCAGATTTTTATTAGACCAATCAAGAAACTTAGGCAGACAATGTGAAAAAGCAACCCATCTTTACATAGTTAAACAAATGCAGGATAAGTAAATGCAACACATCTTTACTTAGGTAAACAATTGTTCTGCAACACTACAAATGTCACACATCTCTACTTAGTTAAACAAACTTTCTATTCCAGAGCAATAACTCTCTACCTTTGACTGCTGCTCCAGTCATGGGCTTGACTTTGGCTGGAGCAAAAGTGACCCTCTTCCAGTCAAGGTTCACTGTCTTTATGCTCTAACAGGACTCAGTCTGAGTGGACAGGCGAACACTGGAGATATCACATTCACCACATGTGTGCTTTTCAAGGGCTTCTCCCTCGAAGGTCTGCCGTAGCTTTTCATGGAAGGAGTATTTGACCTACAGTAAAAAAAAGCTTCAGATCATATACTTAGAATAAAAAGATGCTGTTGATATAAAGCTAGAGGCCTGTGACAACCTGCCAGGTGGACAGTAGTTCTAGGCTTTACTTTTTTTGGTTAGAGTTGGGAGACACTGCCTTACTCTTCATTGAGTTCCTAACACATACTTTCCTTTGGGGCTTGGGCCACAATATCAATGCCATGGAATCAGATGTTTAACTAGTAGGTGGATTTGGGGCAAGTTCTGGTTTGTGGTTTGAATTCAAGAGGGGATAGCAGCCTTATTGAACAGACCTGGGATGGCATTCCCTCTTTCCTGTCCTGTATCTCTCTAATAGTAATTTCAGTAGCCAATCTCAAGGATGGTGTGATAGAGAGCCACTGAAATAGGCGCCTCCTTTAAGTATATCTCTAAACGGCTCACTCCACCTTTGTAGTGTCATCTTTTTAGTATTAAGGTTTTTGTTTTGTTTTTTCAGTTTTAGGAACCATCTGCAATAGTTCCAAGATATGTTCTACAAAGCCCCTTAGTTTATAGTTAATAATTTAGCAGGGAATAAAGTCGGCAAAGTTTTTCTTTAGAGGATCTTCAGATATTAATTTACGTATGAAGAAGCTAAGGACAAAAAGAAATTACAAAATCCAACTTAAGCTACATGTCTGTGGGGAATAAACAGAATCAGAACTACAATTGATCCCTTTAACTTGTAGACTTTCTTTTGTGTTATCTGCAAATGAGGTTATTTTGGGTGTAAAACTGAGAGAGGGGAAAGGCCATAAGAGAAGAAATGAACACTTATGAAAGAAGTAGGTTAGCTATGCAACCTTTGTTCTGAAAATCTGTACTGAGGTAGACACTGAAGACATTAAAGACAAATGCAACATTGTATTCATTTTATAATCCCTGGGATCAAATACTTGGCAAAAACAGCTTAAAGGAGGAAGGATTTACTTGGGTTCATGGCGTCACAAGTTTAGTTGCTTGGCCCTGTGTGTCTGGGAAGAGCATCACGGGAATGGGACTGTGATGAGGTGGAAGGCATTCAACTCGTGAAGGACGGGGACAGAGTGTGTGTGTGTGTGTGTGGGGGGAAGAGTAATATACAAAAGAGCCAGGGCAAGAAATAGTCTCAGTGATACAACCCCAAATGACCTACTTCTTCTAACTAGGCCCCACCTCAAAAAATTTTCCCATTACATCCCAAAATAGCACCAATAGTTGGGGACCAATTTGCACCCATGATAGACATTGCATGTTCATTACACATAGTCACTATTCTAAGCTCACAGTCTAGAGGTTGTGATAACAAATCAACAATTAGAGTATGATGACAGAAATGAGAGCCATGGGAAGCTTTGGGAGGAAGGTCTATTGTCAGGATTCCTTTGATTTCAAATGGCAGAAGATTTAAACCATGTCACTCAGAAGAGAGAATTCACTGGTCAATATGACTCAGTTTGGAAGTCATTTCTGGTTTTTAAACAGAGCAGTATTTAGAGTTTCAACAAGTTTTTTCAATGGGGCTATATTTTTCAGCTCTTGTTTCTTTGCCTTGATAGCCTGTCCTTGACAGATCTAAGGCAAAGTCAAGCACCTGTGATTTTATACCTTATCAGTTAAACAACCCTAACGTAAAGAGGTTTGTTTGTTTTGTTAACTGATCTCATTGGACTTACTGGAATCATTTGCCTAATCCTAAAGCAACTAGAGGAGATAGACTGGCAGTGGCCAGGATGGGGTCAAATGCTGGCCCTGCAATTGCAGAAGAGGTTAGTAACACTCACATGGCCTTGGCTAATTGTTCAGGAGGATTCTTGAGGCAAAAATAACACAGAGAATTTTATACCAGCTGTAGGAGAGGTAGACAGTAGGAATCAGGGAGTCCATCTGGTTATGAGACTCAAGGTAAAGGAAGGATCTTTTGAAAAAGAATATTTACATTAATTCTTTGAGAATTTCATGCAATGTTGATTATATTCATCCTCAACTCCTCACAGACACCCATGTCTCTTACCCTTCCCTACTTCATGCCTTTACAAAGATAACTTACTGGTATGAATTTGTGTTGCCCATATAAACTAGGTGTGAGCCCATTCTCTGGAGTATGGTTAAAGAAAGGCCAACTATCAGAAGCCACACCCTTAAAGAAAACTCAGAACCCATCAGCTGTCCATAGCACCTCAGTTAGGAGTGGGAACTCATGAAGCCTTTCCCACTCCATGCTGGGATGCTGACTAGCTGGATCTTGTGCAGATCTGTTATGCAGGTAACCATAGCTGCTGTGGGTTCATGGGTGAAGTGGCTCTGGTATGTCCAGAAGACACTGCTTTTTGGACTTTTGGTTCTTACTTTTTGTTTTGTCTGTTTTGTTGTCATTGCCTCCTGGCTGAGTCTTGGGGAGGGATGTCTTAGAGATGTCCCATTTGTAGATAAGCATGCCACTGACTTACTCCCTGTACTTTAACTAGTTGTGACTTACACTAACCTCCGCTCATTGCACAAAGAAGCTTCTCTGATGAAGTCTGAGAGCTGTACTAAGTTATTAGTAGTCAGACACAAGCTCAAAGGGCAATTGTTTGGTACTATGTCCAGGTAGGAAAACAAGTGGTAGGTTCACCCTTAGGCCTGGAAGTTTCCCAGCTAGGACTGATCTTCTATGAGACTGCTTTTTCCTCAGGTTTAGCTGTATTCTGTGGGTTCCCAGGTCATCTAACATCCATCCAACTATCTATAAATTCTGGGATTGCTACAATCCCTCGAGTTTGATATTTTACTGAAACAACTTGAAAATTTATGAAAGTACTATATTTAGAATACTATATTATTATAAAGGGTGTGCTTGGGGTTAAACATTGACCACGATCACATTTTTTTTTTTTTATGAAATCACCAATAAACTTTTTAAACCAGTAGTTTTAAGAGACAATAAGTACAGCTCGTGCTATAGGAGAGGAAGTTGTAAAGATCAGTGTGTGTCCCCAGCTGGCAATGTTTCACAGGTCTGCTTCCAGCTTGAACAAGCGACAGGGCAGCCACTGAAGCACTGGAATTTTAGCTTAAATCTTTGGTAGTGGTGTGGAGAATAATAGGCGTGCAAGCAATACAGAACGAAGTGAGGGCAGTAAGGAGACAGCATTGAGGTTCCAGGAGTCCAGCAGCACCCCTAAGCTATTTTGTTTTGTGTATCCTAGGGTAGCTGGAACAGATGGCCATAACCAGAGGTTGTTACAGGTTTGGAGGCCAGAAGCTGGAAGTCAAGGTGGAAGACAGATTGGTTCTTTGTGTAAAAGTGTGTGCTCCAAGCCGGTTTCCCAGCTCCTCTGGTTGCCAGGAATTCTTGGCATTCCTTGGCGTTCAGATGCAACGTTCTAATCTCAGTGTTTGTCATCACACAGTGTTCTTGTGTGACTCCGTCTAAGTTTCCTCTTCTTATAAGGACAGCAGTTGCTGGATCAGGGCCCACATTAATCCAGAATATCTTCGTCTTAATTTGGTTACATCTATGGAGGTGCTATTTTCAAGCGAGGTCATCAGGTCCCGGGGACACAATTCAGCTGAGTCACGTGCCTTCCCGAAGGCAGCCAAAGAAGTGATGGGTTATCTGCAGTCTCATCGCTTTGCAGCTGCTCTCTTGGTTTCCTGGGCATGAAGATCGTATGCTCCGGCAGCTCATTGGGTGAAGTGGCTTTGGCTTTGGTAGTCGGGATGAAATGAACTATGGAGCAAGGACTGCCTTTGCTACTTTGAAGGAGGAGATAGATGATGGTTGCTTCTTCCATTTTTATTCAGTGAGGGGGAGGAGTGAAACTTGAGTACAGCTGCACTAATCTGTAATTCGTGTAGCACTCCACCTCTCTCTCTCTCTCTCTCTCTCTCTCTCTCTCTCTCTCTCTCTCAGAGAGAGAATAAATAATGAATGACTTAAAACCCAATGGCTGTTCATCTCTTACTGGAAGAGGAATGGCTACACGAGTAATTACAACTATGGTGCGTTTTTTCAACTTCTCTCACTCCTTTCTCAATTGATACATTGGATGAGCTGCGTCTGTCTGGTGTCTTCACTGTGTTGAGATTGTAATCCTCATAATAAAACTGTTTCACTGATTGTGTTTTATCCTAAACGTGTAGTTGTGTACTGGGAGTTGTAAAATTGCTTGTTCAGTACATATTGAGTCTATTTCCAAGGTATAAGCTATGTCCTGGGAATCACTTAGACACATTTAGGGAACCAATTTGTTAAATGGCATGCTATTGCCTTGACATGACAGGGGCCTCTAGGCAGAAACTGAGCAGTTGAGGTCATGAATGTTCGGGTGTTTAGCCAAGGGAACTTACATTTCCTGTCTCTCTGGAGTCAGTGTTCTAAGGTCAGACACCACTGACATCTCTGTAGTTTTTGAAAAAAAATTTTGTTCACTTCCTTCTATTGATTATGGATTAAGGCAAGAGAGTTAAAACTCTCAATACCTTATTTTATAGTTGGGAAAAATAAAGTATATTTAGATGAAATGAATTTTCCATATTCATATCTTAAAGTAGTTTTGTCCTGGGCTTTCTTAGGTTTCAAATTAAGAATTCCAGCTATTAGCCGGGCGGTGGTGGCGCACGCCTTTAATCCCAGCACTCGGGAGGCAGAGGCAGGCGGATCTCTGTGAGTTCGAGGCCAGCCTGGTCTACAAGAGCTAGTTCCAGGACAGGAACCAAAAACTACCGAGAAACCTTATCGCAAAAAATCAAAAAAAAAAAAAACAAAAAAAAAAAACAAAAAAAAGAATCCCAGCTATTGAGAAGCCCCTCAGACACCATATACTTTAAAGAAGAACCCAGATTCTTCACTGGCAAAAATTCAACCATGTGTCTTTCATATTTACCATCTTGTTTCTTTTCATCATTTTATAATATCCAAGATAAAATTAACATATATCTTTCATCCAAAAGAATGTCAACTAAGAAGCCATGTTTGCAAACAGTAGAGGGAGTTCCCCTAACCTGCAATGTTTGACTTTGCCATATTAACATCCTGAGAGTTGCAGAGACTAAGGGCAGGAAGAAAAGCGCAATGCAGCTATAGGATGTGAGCTCCAAATGCTAATTACAGTTTAGGAGAAGTCTTCTGGCTCCTGGCCTTTCTCCAGTGGTCAAACAGCTCCCAAATTCCAGAGGAAGCCCTGAGAAAGGAACCTTTTCAGGAGTAATTGCCATGTAAATTTCCCTGATGAGATCAAAGCAAGCATCCCTGGATGATGTTCTGTTCCATTTCCTTTCACCTCTGGGGAGCATCCCACTGATGCAATTTACGGAGTGTGATCAACCAAATACTTGTCATAATTTCATAGTCAAAGTGTATTTACATGCTTGTTGTTATGGTGACCATCAATAATATCAATAAAAGTCTGTCTAGTTGAAACAGATGAACGGAACATGTAAACACAGACAAGAATAATCACCTCGGATGTCAACCTAGAAAAACATAAACACAATAGTGTCTCTGCTAGTTTTCACCTTCTACTGCACCCGGGCAGCCGCATCTCTGCTCCGTTCCTGTCTGAAATTCACTGACTTCTCTAGTGGCCGTGCAAATAGGAAAGGAATGGGGAAAGGTTTCTTTTTACCTCTGAAATGAAGAAGAAAAAGAACAACCTTACCATGAGTTCAGTATTTGCCAAAACAAGGATCCCCTGTATGATATTTGTACATTGTTCATCAATTAAGGTCATCATGAGCCACATTGTCTCCAAAGCTTGCTTTTTATTAAGCGTTCATTTTGCACATGTTGATGTCTGAAACAGTCCTTGATTACAGCCTGAGGGTAAATGGACACAATGGCCTGGTGATCGCCGCATTCAATCTGATTCCTTTTTAAAATGGACGACTACCTTAGGGACTATCCTGACAATCTAATGAGATAATGTAAGCAAAGTTCAATGGTATTGTTAGGCCCAGATCACAGAGTCCCCCAAAACCAACTAGGAGACCGAATCCTGTATATAAATGCAGTCTTTATTCTTCTTCAGGTTCACACTCGGATTCTGTGTGTCCAACATATTGGCATAATTGGAGAGCTCTGAGCTCAGTTGGGGCAGGTTAGGGTGAGGGATTTCTAAGGTTCAGGACCCTGACTGGCTAACATTTGTCTAGAGGTGTCCTGTTGAAAAGCAATGGGTGTGTGCTGACAGGTGATCTTATCTACAATGGTTGTAAGGTTAGGAATTCCCTTTGGATGGTCTGTTCCTGGGTGGTGCCTGGGTAGTCTCAGTTTCTGTTCTTGGAACCAGGTATTTCCTTAGGGTAAACTATTGAGACTCAGGCCTCTATTGAGCTTGTCACGGGTGGGCCCTACAGTATCAGTTCTTAGCAAAAGAGATTCCATTGAAGTCTATCTCATAATGTAGTCATGGACTTTGAAATTAGCTGAATGTCATTGCTTTCATCTTCCAGCTATGGAATACTTACAAAATTTCCTTGGGCAAGTTCTGTAAATATTTCTCAGCCTCAAATGAATTTCCTCTTCTGCAGACTAAAGAGATTAACAGTGTCCACATTTTATGATGATTGTGAGGATTAAATGACACTGTGTACCAACGGTGCTGATCTCAGTCTTTGGGCCTTGATCAGGCCTTCTCTAGGATACAATAAGCAGTAGTGGTTGCTGCTATGGCTTGTAATGGAAGGTTATACTATCACTTTGGGGTGCCCAGGGTATGGGAAAATAGGGTTATAGCAAACCATTGGGTGAGAAATGCTTTAGTGACATGTTTCGGTGCTGAACATGGTTGTGCAGCTAACGTATGATGTATGTGCAGCTTCCACTCATTCAGCTTTTGTCTGCTGTCTCAGCAGATTCTCAGTTTGCAAGCACTAGTTCTTGGAAGGTCTCTCTGGCTTTTAAATCTCACTCTCAAAACCCCACGTATGAATGAGTGTTTTAAGTAATCAGATTATCGTATTTGTTTATTTGCTGTGTTTTAATGAAAGCATTGCATGTGTTGGAGTCAGGAAACTTTTGGGGTGTTGCTTCTCTCCTCCCATCTTGTTGAGACTGGGTTTCTCTTGTCTCTGTGTTGCTCCCTCCAGGCTGTGTGGCCTGCAATCTTCCGGCTGACTGCCCCGTCCCTCATCTTGCTGCAGGGGTACTAGGATGACAGCTATCCTCCAGTGCACCTGGCTTTTTATGTAGGTTATAGGATTGGTGCTCAACCCATCCGGCTTGCACTGCAAATGCTGTCAGTCACTGGGTCATATCCTCAGACCTATCTAGTTCTTTGTGAATGAGGTTTTCTCTGAAACATCTCTAGTTTTTAATCTCCTCTTTTTTTTTTTTAAACCAAAGCTTTGCCCAGTCTTCCATCAGCTCCGCTCTTTCCCTTTAAACACGTCACTCACTAGAGCCTTTGTTCTAAATGTATGGACTGTTTACCAGTCAGAAAACTTTCCTGCCGCAGAGGAGAATGAGACGCTATTAACCTGACAATGTTCAATCATAGTGTTCCACAGTGCGGAGACCTTGATGCTTACTCACCCTTTCTTCTAACTTTCTTTCCTCGCTCAAGTAAGAAAACACATTTGTTTTAAAGATAACCCACTGTTCCTAACTACTACTACTTCTTCTTCTTCTTCTTCTTCTTCTTCTTCTTCTTCTTCTTCTTCTTCTTCTTCTTCTTCTTCTTCTTCTTCTTCTTCTTCTTCTTCTTCTTCTCCTCCTCCTCCTCCTCCTCCTCCTCCTCCTCCTCCTCCTCCTCCTCCTCCTCCTCCTCCTCCTTCTTCTTCTTTTAAGACTTCACCAGGAGGTTTATCCAAATCCAGATTTCTCCTAAAAAATACACTTAGAGTAATTTAGGCTTTCTCTCGTGGTCTTCCCAATTCTTTTGATCTCGATCCACTGCCCAGTTCCAAAGCCATTTCCAGATCCTAGGTATTTATTATAGTTAGCTGTACTAGTTATCTGCTCATAGAATTACTCCAGAACTTAATGGCTTTGAACAACAAACACTACCATAATTTTTGTGGGTACAGAATCAAAGTGTTGCTTAGTTTGCTATCTCTGTTTCAAGGTCTCCCTCAAACCCGCCAACACATTTCTGGCTAGTGCCTCATCTAATCAGAAAGCTTAGTTGAGGCACAATCCATTCTTAAGTTCACTGTCCTTGTTGACAGAAATTCTTCATGGGCTACTGAACCGAGGGATCAGTCAGTTTCTTGCTGTCATAGGTGTCTCCAATGGTTCAAGTCATAGTATTGGAGCTGGTTTTAGTTAGATTAAATAAAAGAAAACATTGTTTGCAAAGCTCTTATTTTTACCCTATTCTTGGAAGGTATATATTATTATGTTTTTTGTTTTTCTGGGTTAGCTGTGAATTTCAGGGTCCATCACACACTTAATCCTCCAGATACAAGGAGCTACAACTTTATGAGTATGAAGATGTGGCAATTCCTAGGCGTCATGTTGGTGACTGGCTTCTACATACAGTCATCATTTGCTATGAGTCAGGTAGAGGGAAAAAACAGGGTCTACAGAAACTTAGAGATAAGTCAACAGTATGCCTTGATTCCTCAATATCTTTCCAAGACCTAACTGGGGGAGTCAAATGTATTGCTGGCCTCCAGCTTCCATGATACACTCTTACAATCTATGTAATGCATGGTTTTTTTTCCCTTAAGATATCTTGAATGATTTCTGTCTCCTGTCACTGGAAAAGCCCTGACTGAGGCAGGACTATGCCCATCAACACAACTCTAGGTCCATATTAGAGTCCCAATTATGGTAGAACTAATTTAAAAAGTTCTTTTTTCTAGGATATTCTTAGGAAGCCAAGGATGGTGACACCTTAAATCTAAGTGAACACCATCAGGAATAACTTCTGTTTCAATGCATGCTGTCAAGCATAGAATCAATGAAGCCCAGAGGTTAGGCCAGACCAGAGGCTAGGTTGTGTAAGTTCCTTACTGCTCTGTTTTTGTTCACTCCTCCCGTTTTTGTGTGAGGGGAGAGTCGCTGCTGTGAGCCTCTACATTCCAAGCATAGACCACAGTGCTGGGGAAGATGCTGAGGCTGTAATAACCAGGGGAAGAGAACAGAAAGCTGCCCACAAAGCATTCCTTGCTGCAAATAGTCTGAGGCTGAGGCAGGGGCCTTTATCATTTGTCTCAGTTTGGTCCGATGTGTTTGAGAGTTTCATTCTTTGACTTTTCACCGCTCCTCCTGGGCTAGGGTCTGGCTCTGTGATCATGTGGACTGACTATGCAGTGTTCAAACATTTGATCTTTTTGGCAACATGTGGAAATTCTTTCGAGCAGCACTGCGGCTCGTTGTCAAAGATAATCCTTTCAGGAATTCCATGTCTGGCAAACATGGTCTTCAGTGTTGGACTCTTGTGGTAAATTGGTATTGTTAAGGCATTCCAGGCCTGCAATTTTTATTGTAGTTCTTCCCTTTAATGATATAGTCTCCATTACATTTTCTTCTAGATAAACAAACTGGTGCCAGTGTTCTGTAGTAGTCTGGTTCTAGAGTTTTGAGATGTAATTAATTAATATATATTATATTATTACAGTATGTACATCTTTTTAGTGAAGTTAGAAATTTGCTGATGTGTTGGTCTATTTACTAATCAAACCGCTGAAATGTAAGAGTTGCCCATTGGTGGTAGCGTAACACTCTTCCTTGAACTGTGGCGGAGCTGGAACGCTCCTAGGGAACCTAGGGCTTACACAATTCAGCAGTGCTCGGTCAGTCAGATTTAACCGATCCAGTTCTTGGACAGGCTGTGTATTCCTGGCCCTCTACTACACTATTTTTAACTTCAGCAAGTCTCCTATTGTTAAACTGTAGAAGCCAGAAGAAGTGGAACTTAACTTTTCAATGAACATACAAGTACTCTCTTATTTCAACTAATATTCCATTTCCATAAAAAACCCAAACAAAACAAAAAACAAACAAGCCTCCAAAGATATTAAATTCACATTTCCTTAGAAACCAAATGTAACTTAATGTTCCCTAGTTCTCCAGACTAACCAGTCTTGGCATTTCTTTAGCATTTGAATGACAATGATTGGATTCCCTTGAGTTATGTGGCTGTAGGAAGCTCAGTGCTTTAAATATTTCTGAGAATGTTTAGATTGCACCAGGAATGACTGGCTAGCACATAGTTACTCATTTACTCTCTCCCATAACACAGACACGCCAGCCAGACCCATCCCACTAACCTTTCCACCAACAGTGTGATTTGCATTCTCTTCCCCTCCCCTTCGTGTGGTTACGTGACTAGCTAGATACATATTTAGGTTTTTAATTTCATTTTCTTTTTACATTTTTGGAAATGAGTTTTTGAAATTTCTTGCAACTATGTGCATGATCCCAAAGTTGAATCCATAAAACAAGACATATTTAGAGAAGTTCTGAATATCTTCATTCCACAGCATTCTTCCATGTAATTAATTCTGAAAACTATGATTTATCTCTCCATTTTTCTGCTTGCTTTATGAATCTATTGCATGCGTCTGTTTTGCTATGTATTTTTTACAGTTAGAATTTTATTATAATTATTGAAGTCATTTTTTCATATTTCATTTCTAATGTGGACATGTTGTATTGTTTTCTTGTCGAATTGAAATGTCCAGAAATTCTAATATGAGGCTGCACCAAGTGGTGAGTGTTAGATTTCAAACCCAGGACAGAAAACTGAGGTACTTGTGTAGCATATCAAAGCAAACTTGGCTGCCTGTTCTTACCTACCTGATACAGAGTATGAGTCACATACCCTGGCCTCTACCCTGAATCCTCCAGCCCAGGGGCTGGGCTGCCCTTCTCCCAGAACTCTTCCCTATATAACCCAGACCAGACGTTTAGGCGTGAATGAGGGAGGAAGAGAGGGAGGCTGCCTGTTAGTCAGACATGGAGAAAGCAGGAAAGTAGGACATACAGAGTGAAAGAAAGGTAAAAAGCCCTGAGACAAACATAAGCGAAGAGAAACCGGTAAATTAAGTTATCAGAGCTAGTGGGACAGGCATAAGATAAGGCGCAGTATTCACAACTAATAATATGTCTCCATGTTATGATGGAGTTCAAGAAAGTGGGCTGACAGTTCGAGAAAGCCTGCTAAAATCTACCGGTAGAGGATGTGGGCTGGAATTTCTTCAGTGAAATGATTTTAAGGTACAGATTAAAATTTTTAATTGGCAGCCAGGCAGTATGGGTACATGCCTTTAATCCCAGGACTCAGGAGGAAGAGGCAGGAGGATCTCTGTGAGTTCGAGGCCAGCCTGGGCTACAGAGTGAGCCGGAACTGTTATACAGAGAAATCTTGTCTTGAAAAAAGAAAGAAAGAAAGAAAGAAAGAAAGAAAGAAAGAAAGAAAGAAAGAAAGAAAGAAAGAAAGAAAGAAAGGAAGAAAGAAATTAGCATGTCTTTCTTTTTTGTTTTTTTTTTTGTTTCTTTTGTTTTTGTTTTTTCGAGACAGGGTTTCTCTGTGGTTTTGGTGCCTGTCCTGGAACTAGCTCTTGTAGACCAGGCTGGTCTCGAACTCACAGAGATCCACCTGCCTCTGCCTCCCAAGTGCTGGGATTAAAGGCGTGCGCCACCACCACCTGACTTCTTCTTCTTCTTCTTTTTTTTTTAATAACACCCATTAAGTCCTGTTTGTCCCTTGTGTTCTAAGAAGTGTCGTCTTCTATTGGATAAAAAAGAGGACACAAACTCTGGAATGTAGAGAAGGGGAGTGCATATTGGAGAAGTTTGTGGAGGGGTAGATATGATCAAAAGATATTATAAAAATTCTCAAAAAATAAAATTATCTACAAGTCATAAAGATGACTCTAAAAATAAACATGTAATATCTAAATTTTTATTACTTCTTAAGTGAACCTTAAGTTTGTGCTTTCCAAGAAAGTACTCTGTAGATCTCTCCTGTGAAACTTTTTAAGAAATTTTTTATTTATCTATTTTTTTTTTTTTTTTTTTTTGGTTTTTCGAGACAGGGTTTCTCTGTGGTTTTGGAGCCTGTCCTGGAACTAGCTCTTGTAGACCAGGCTGGTCTCGAACTCACAGAGATCCACCTGCCTCTGCCTCCCAAGTGCTGGGATTAAAGGCGTGCGCCACCACCGCCCGGCTATTTATCTATTTTTTTTAAAGAATTTATTTACTTTTATTATGCTTTGGTATTTTACCTACATGTATGTTTTAGTGAGGGTATTGGATTCCCGAGAACCGAAGTCACAGACGGTTTTTAGCTGCCATTTGGGTACTGGGAATTGAACCCAGGTCCTTTGGAAAATCAGTTAGTGTTCTTAACCACTGAACCATCTCTCCAGCCCGTATTCTGTGAAACTTAATGCTGCTAAGTTATTTATAACATTTCTAGCATCTCTAACATTAAGAATTTTTCCACTTTATTCTTATTTTATTTAACAGTCTGAGTAAATGTTTGTAAATTTTACTTATTATCCTGAGCTACTCTTTTATTTAATAATGACTTTTCTCTTATTTATTTCAGTAGTTTTCATTCCATATTTTATTATTTATATTTTATTAGTTGAATGGGTTTTTTCTTTTCCTTACAGTATAACATGCTGGACTAGAAAATGAGATCATTTAATCTAAACTTTGATATTTTATAATGAAGGTACTCATTTCTATAAAAGTATCCCTGCTTGATTGCATCGTATAAGCTTAAAGTTTTTTTCCACTATTAAAAGCTAAAAACATATTAAGTCCCTTTTTAATGTCTTCTTTAGTTCATAGTTTGTTTAGATATATTTTCTGTTGCATAATTTTACGTTATATAGTTTCTGTGTTTCACTTCTAATTTAGTTCTGTTGTGGTTTGAAGCATATTTTGTAAGATTGAAAACCTCTTAATTTCATTAAGCTTAGGTTAGTATGTATGTAAATATCATTTGTACCACTGGATATACATAGAACATATGTGAAGCTGTTTGAAGCATCTTCCCTTTTGAAAAAATCTTTATTGTATGCCCATGGGTGTTTCACCTGCATGTATAGCTGTGCTCTACATGCATGTTTGGTTCCTGCAGAGGCCAGAAGAGAGTGTCAGAGATGATAACACTGGAGTTACCAAGGGTAAAACCCAGTACTTCTCAAGGGCAGCAAATCCTCTCAACTACTGAGCCATCTCTCTAGCCGTGACTGGAGCAACTTCTAAACGTCAATTAGGTCATGTTGGCTCAAGTTTTATTTGAGTCTATTATAGAGTTGTAGATTTCCTTGCTGCATTTCAAATTCGTTATTAATGCATGGGTGTTAAAATCTCTGTCTGGTTTGTGGTTCTATATAGCTCACCATGTTTACTTTAAAGCTGTATTATTAACATAATCATTTAAATTGTTATACCCATTTGATAAAATGATCTCTCAATGATTGAAATGAACTTTTTCCTCTGAAAACGACATTGTGTGATATTAATGTAGCCAGTCATTCCAGCTTTCTTTTATCAGTATTAGCTTCTCCCATTTCCCCCTTTGATTCTTTTATTTTTAAATTTACTTGTGGTTTTGCTCTTAAAGCAAATTCTTTTTGTTTGAATATTGGGTCTGATTTTTAAAATCAAATTGTTAATAATTTTCTCTGCTTTGAGTTACTTATACAGTTCACAATTATGATTACTAAGGTAGTTGGGTATGAGCTGATGTCGTGTTGTATAATGAAACAAAATTTGATTTATGTTTCCTTTTCTGTCATCTTTTTCATTGGTTGTGGTTTATGATTATATTTAATCTTCCTTGATAGTTTTTTATCAATAATATCACTTTTCTGTTTCTTTTCTATTCTTCTTTCCCCTTTCCTCTTTTCTTCCCATCCCTCATCTTCCTTTGAAATTGGTTCATATTTACAGAACATTCCTTTAAGTTATAACTGTTTCCCTTCAAATGGAAGTATATCACAATTTACAGATTGTAAGAACATCATAACTGTATATTCCCATCCCCTTCTAAAGAATTTTGCTATTATTTTACATGTTTCATTTCTGTATATAAGTTTTTTTTGATATACTGCTTTTTAAAGCTTAAATCTTTAATGATGTTTTAAAGGAATTTAAATAAGGTTAAAGGTAACCTTTTATATTTACTCAAATGGTTACCATTTCTAATATTTTAATTCTTTAAAAAATCTTTGGGGTTTTGTTTGTTTGTTTGTTTGTCTGAGACAGCGTTTCTCTGTGTAACCCTGGATGTTCTGGAACTCACTCTGTAGACCAGGCTGGCCTTCCAAGTCCCTGTTTCTGCCTCCCAAGTGCTGGAATTAAAGGAGTACACTACCACTGCCCAATCAAAACTTTGCATTTTTATTAAATTTCCTTATTTTTTAATTTGTTTTTGATTATCATTTTTATTATCTCATTATTATTCTTAGACCTTTTAATTCTTGAATATCGTTATATCACCTGGTCTTCAAACTATCCTTTTACTTTATACAGGACTCTAGATTGAAAGTGGTTCCAATTTTTTAACCATGTTCTTCTCCTATTGTTGGGCTTACGTTGTTCTGATGACGTTCTGTTCCTCTCGATGGCTTTTTAAAAGTGTTTTAGGACTTTGACTCCTCATGGATTTAAGCAATTTCTTTAGCATATACTTTCATTTAGTTTTCTTACCTTTTCATGTACTTTTTCATTGGGATTCTGTGATATGTAGTTTTCATTTTTAGTAAATCTGGGCAAATTCTAGATGATTATTCAAAAGTATTTCTTTCATTTGTGTTAATTTCAAAAGTATTTCTTGCTTTTTATGTTACCTGGAGACTTTAATTACGTGCCAAAAGAGCCTCTGAACCCTTGTTTGAAAAATCTCTACTCTATGTGCTTTATTTTGCCTAATTTCTAGTGATTGGTTTTCTAGCTCACCTATGTTTCCTTTGAAGTTCATTTTAAAATTCATCTTGTGTAGTCTTTAGCTCATATTCTTCTCTAGAAGCTTTATAGTTTAGACTTTCTGCATCTCCACTTAACACAATCTGTGATGCCTTTAGTTTCATGAACAAAGAATATTATATGTTTTAGTATGCTAGAAAATGTTTAAGGTCTCCCTTTCTGGGAAAAAATAATCTTGACTTATCATATTTACTTCAGATGATCCTTTGGTAAGTATTTTTAAACTACCAATTATCAGTAAATGTATATTGGGAAGATATGCACAATGGCAGCACAAATGATTATACAGGATTATCATCGTGTAATAGAATAATGATAAATAATCCCAGGAACACAGGTTACACTAAAATAAAGCAAAAAATAACCAGTAGATGATGAGTCTTAGTATATAGTACCTTTCCTCTAAATATAAGCTAACTGTATGTTTATTTAATTTTTAAGAGATGACTATATTAAGAAATTGGTTTGTAAACTTCTCAATAATTATGGATATCTGAACCATTGGCTGTATAAGCCTGTGTAGTATAATTCCAACACAGCCCTGGATAGTAATTACTTTAGTGTCCTTATTAATTCTTTATAATTGTTGGGTCAAGTTTACCTCATTCCTCCCTCCATCATGGACTGCATTTCTCTCTTGTATCTTCCTAGAAAATTTGTATGGATGGCAGATAGGGTGTTAAGATTACTTTGTTGTATGGTGGGCTTTTTATATAATTATAAGTAGTATTAACTCTTGTTTTGTGACTCAATTTAATTTCTTCAGAACAGTTTGATCTCATATCATTTTTATTGAATTACTTTGTAGAAACAGAGCAACATTTATTATAGAGTTGATTTTTCTCCAAGAGCATGACAAAAATCTTGTGAGTGCAATACTAAATCTGCAATGTGTTGAGCTCTCCATGTTGACTGGTGAGAACCAGAGCCACGCCCCAGAAGTCCCAAGAACTATTCCCCCAAGAGGCTTCTACCCCTTTGGGGCCATTTTTGCTTTGGTTCCATGATTAATATGCAGATGGGAACTCATGGGGTACTTTCTGCCTATCTTGAGCTGTAGTAGCATTAATTACTGAAATTATAAATTCTTTCATTTCTAATCCTTTTCTGATTTCTATGTTCTCTTTTTTAAGTCCGGTAATTATGATATATGCTGTTCTCTTAATGCTGCCATTATTTTCTTAATTGATTTCTAGCTCATTTAGAAATATTAGTTTATAGTTTTCTTGTGTTTTATAGGCATGACCTTTTACAGAGCTTTTGTTGCTGGAAGGATTTTATTCTACTCTTTATTTCCCTTTTTCTTTAAAAAAAAAAGTATAACATTTTATGGAATTGGACCACAATCCTTGCTTGTGGCTCACTTTAAGAGAAATGAGTTTGGGGTATTTTCAGAATGGTGGGGCTGGGCTGAGTCGCCTTTTCAAACGTCTTGGCTCACCAACTTCCTGTTCTGTTGTTTCCACAACGTGACTAATAGAGGGCCTTAGACTTTCCGAGCTCTTCCTCTTACAGCTGCAGCCCTCTGGCTCCACTTGAATAGACTCTAAGTGGTGTCTCCTCTTTGTCAGGCATTCAGTTTTAGGAGTCTTTTAGCTTCATAAGAACTGGCCCCTTCGTGCCCTGCCCTGGCCTGCTTGTGCTTACTGAGATGGTCTAGTTCAGCTGCTGTTCTCAAGCTGCTCCATTTCCGGCGAGTTTCTAGGATTGGAATTTGTGTGGGGGCTGCTTCTGGAGAGCTGTGCTCCTCGCTCTTAGATGCCCTGCTATTTTCCTCTGTCAGATCCTGCAAAGCCTTTCTGGCTTTGCTGCGTCTGCTGCTTTTATTCTGTCTCTGCTGCTGCCTCATTTTTTCTCTTTGTGTTTGTGACTATTTTTTACACTTAATTTTATGATGCATTTGTACATGAGAACTTGTTTCGAGATGTGTAGTAGATAGAATAATATATTTGTTTGCGAGAATTTGTTTGTATGGTAGATAGAATAATATCCTCATTCCCCAATGTGCTCCCAGTCTAATTCCAGGAGCCTGTGCTTATATTACGTTGCATGATAAAATGGACTTTGCAGATGCACTTAGAGGTCTTGACAGAAGTAGATTATACTGGATTGTAGTCACATTGTAAAGGACAGAGCCCCCTGTTTTCTACCTGCACATGGTATGCCCTCCTATACTGCCTTAGTTCATTTTGTGCAGTGGTTGCAAAATGCCACAGACAGGCTAATGCATAATCAGCAGAAACATTTACTTCTTGTGGTTCTGGATGTTGGAAGTTCAGGATCAAGGGGCTGGCATCTGGTGATGGCATTCTTGTTGTACCGTGCCACAATGGAAGTGGGAGGGAGAGGGAGGGAAGAGGAGAGGAAAGGGCATAGGGAAGGAGGGAGAGAGAGACAGAAAGACAGAGAGAGAGAAAAACAGAGACAAAGTGACAGACAGGGTCAGCCAGGTAGAGGCAGAAAGTGAGCACCTGTTGTAATAAACCCTTTAGTGATTGCTTGCTGCTGTGGTGGCAATAATCTATTCGCAATCTCATGGCCTGATTGTTCTACAACCCTGTGCACTGGAGATTAAGTTTACAACATGTGTCTTTTGGAAAACATATTTGAACCATGTCACCCATTATTTACAGTCTCTTCAGAGTGGTACGTTTGCTATAATTGATGGACCTATATAGTATTGTATTGTTATCTCAAGTATTTAAATTAAGGCTCACTCATGATGATATATATCCATCATGAAAGTGCTCTGATCACCTATGTCCCTTCTTTTAGCCTAGTCCATAGCAAACACGGATTTGCTCTTACTGGAATTTCATGTGGCTAAAACCATGCAGTAAGTAAGGTCTTCCCAGTCGCTCCTTTCACTTAGTAAAATGCATTTGAAATTTATTTCATGTCTCTTCATGGCATCATATTTCATATTTCAGGTACCAAATGATGCTCACATATGGATATTCCACAGTTTACTCACCCATTGTGCCTACTGGAGACAATATATCACCAGACACATAATATTTCTTTTCATAAGAAACTTTAAAATACTTACTCATGGTTTGACTTGTCTTTTCATTTTTTTGGAAGTATTTTTTTTTTTGGCAGAGTAAAAAAGTTAATTTTCATGACATCCAGCTTTTAATTCTTTCCTTCATCTGTAACCCATCACTGTATCTAAATAATCTGTTTCTTCCTATATCATATGGAGGCATTAGAGTTTAGTATTCTACATGTAGGTCTGTGGTACCTTTTAAAATTAACGCTTGTGTGATGTTTGTATTCAAATTCATTTGATGTTTAGTTTGAAAGTTACTTTACTCAAACACCATTTCTTTTAAAGACTTTCTTTTAAAATTTCCTTTGTTTGAGATGGGTTCTTAATCTGTAGCCAAGACCGATCTACAGCTTAAACTGTCTTTCAAGTGATGGGCACTCCCCATACCTCAGCTTCCTGGGTAGAGGTATTAGAGGTACGGGTCACTACAACTGGTTAAGATAATCTATTAAGATATAATACTTTAAATTATCTATGAGTGTATACAACAAATTTTGATTATATTGACATTATATTGACCTTTCTCCAACTCCTCCCAGGTTCACTTCATACCTCCACCAATTTTGTGTCTTCCTTTTTTTTTTAAACCCATCAAGTCCAATCTGAGTCCTCCAGACTCCTAAGCATGGGGCATCCATTGAAGCAAGATCAACCTACTAGGGACCACATCCTTAAAGAAAACTGACTCTCTTCAACCCCCAAATCCAGCAACTTAAAGGCTATGTTTTGTAAATCATTTTTCTACCTTCTTTGCCAATGATCAATTGGCTATAGTTACGTGAATCTATCTGATTATTCTTCTGCCAATACTGTATTATCTCTATTACTATAACTTCATGGTAAATCTTGATTTGAGTGATGTTAGTCTTCCTTTTAATATTCTGTTGGCTATTTGAAGTCTTCTGCTGCTCTATCTAACTTTAGACCAGCCCTTCACACTGATATCTATATAATAACTTGTAATTTTTGAAGGGAGTTGTGTTGAATTTGCAAATAAGGTAGGGAAGCAGTGATACCTTGATAATATTGAGTCCTCTGTCCATGAATGTGCAATATCTTCTTGTGGTTTCATTCTTTGCTAATTAGAATTTTGTAAGCCGGGCGGTGGTGGCGCACGCCTTTAATCCCAGCACTTGGGAGGCAGAGGCAGGCGGATCTTTGTGAGTTCGAGACCAGCCTGGTCTACAAGAGCTAGTTCCAGGACAGGCTCCAAAACCACAGAGAAACCCTGTCTCAAAAAACCAAAAAAAAAAAAAAAAAAAAAAAAAGAATTTTGTAATTATATATATATAATTATTATATATATTATATATAATTATTATATATAATTATAGTTATATATAATTATATATTATATTATATATAATTATAATTATATATAATATATAATTATATATTATAATTATAAATATTATATATGATTATTATATAAATTATTATATATATAATTTAATCCCTGGATATATATATATATATCCAGGGATTAAATTTTTAGGTGCTGATATAAATGGTATACTGTTTTACACTTCAAAGTCCAGTACCAATCTTGCAATTTTCCCTAATCATTCACTAGATCCAGAAGCAGCAGCTTTCTGATTTCTACATAGACTATAACATCATTTGCAAACAAAGATAGTTTAAGTTTTAAATTCCCAATCAATATACATTTAATTTCCTTTAACTATCTTTTTAAATCAGTCAGAACTTCTAGCATGATGGTAAAAAGCAGAGGTAAGCAGGTACATTTTGCCTTGTTCCCAGTCTAGTGGAAAAGTTCTGAGGTTTTCATCGTTAGGTTAGCATCAGCTCTAGGGTTTTGTTTTTGTTGTTTTGTTTTGTTTTTTTTTTTCATGTAGAAAAAGTTTGCCTCTATTCTTAATTAGCTAGTGCATGTTTCTTGGGTTCCAACAAGCCACATACATATATTGCTTACTTTTCTCATTATTAAGATCAAATGCCCAACAAAAGCAACTTAGGAAAGGAAGGCTTCATTTGGCTTGCAGTTCTAGGGGATACAGTCCACCACAGTAGCGGAGGAATGGCAGCAGGAGGAGGATGGTCACACTGTGCCCACAGTCAGGAAGCAAAGTAAATGGGGAACACTGATGCTTAGGCCCGTTTTCTCTTTTTTTTTACTCAGCCTGGGATCCCAGCCCAAGGAATTGTACCACCCTCTCGGACATGGCCAGAGATTTGTTTCTGCAGTGTTTCTGGATCCCAGAGAACTGATGAAGAGTGACCATTGCACCATCTATTTCAGTTCTCTAAAGCTGTGGTTTGAAAGAAGGAAACACCATTTCATTGCTCAATAATGCTTTTGTGCTTTTAAACACTCAGGCTTTGAAATCCAGGTTCTTCTGTACAAGTTTGAAATATGCCTAGTGAGTATTGAAAATGATGCTGGGTGTGGTGTTGCATGCCTTTGAGTGCAGCACCAGCACTATAGCAGAGATTGGGGCTAGGGTGGGGCAGGAGGCAGGGGACACGGGACGGGGACAGGAGCATCAATAAAATGCAGACCAGCTTGGCCTTCATAGTGAGTTCCAGGGAGCCTAATATCTTCTTTTTGCTTCTACAGGCACCCATATATACGGGGTATAAATTCATACAAAGACATGCACATAAAAAGGAAAAAAAACCCAAAACAATACAGCCAGGCCATGATGACACATGCCTTTAATTTCAGCACTTGGGAGGCAGAGGCAGGCAGATCTCTGTCAATTTGAGGCTGACCTGGTCTATGGTGTAAGTTCCAGGACAGCCAGGGTAACACAGAGAAACCCTGCCTCGAAAAAGAGAAAAAAAAAAAAAAAGAAGAAAGAAAGAAAAGACATACAAACAACTAAATCTGAAAAAAGAATCTGTTGACTTTCCCTCCTAGTCTAATCATCTGTCATCAGGCCCTACTTGCTAGCATCACTACGTTGTGGATCAAGTTTGCAACCCATGAGCTTTGGGGAATATTTTCAAGTCATAGTACAGAGCATTGCCAAAACTCAAAGAAAGGCAATACCTCATTTTGTAATGGAAATAGAGATTTCACACATGAGAAACTCCAGTGATGATTCTCTTAGCTAACCAGGACAGGTCTGTCCATGCGCATGTTAAAGCATGTAGGGTAAGACTGGTGGCCTGCCTCTTCAGAGGAGTGGGTGGAGCTTGTCTCTAAAGGGGCCTTCTGTGCTTACATACAGAGCAGGGTACTGCTTGCCATGTGCAAAGGGGTGACACAGTCTGCCAGGTCCCCAAGGGGCAGGGCTAGGTGTGCCTGGATGCTAGCATTCTTCCGTCCTTTATCTATTAACAAGGGGAGGAGTTAGGCATGGCAAGTTAAGGGAGGGAGGGTATTGAGATCTTGAGACTGCTTCCTGCTGACCTGGGGGCATCGACTATCTTTGGGGGACCTGAGAAAGTTGGGTGTTGGCCACATCCCGGGGTATACGGTTGTTTCACTGCTGTCCATGCTATGTAGAACTGTCTGGTGTCTCTTGGACCTGGCAAGATGTTGGCAGAGCACAGGACAAGGTTAAGTTTAGAGAAAAACCCTGTCTTGTTCTTATGTTTGTTCTATCTCTATTTGCTCCCTCCTCCCTCCCTCCTGCTGCCTCTGCCACAGCCACAGTCACGCCAGTATCCAGTGGGGGTCGCTCTTTCCTGCCTAGCAGCGCTGCTAATAAAGTTTGTCTACTTAGATATACCCAATAGACAGTCCTCGAACGTTCAGAGATCTGCAGAATATGATATTTAAAACGTTTAATTAAAAGGCTTTTTGTAATAGAGAGACATGCCATCTCCTGACACCACCCCCATTTCCTCCAAAGAATACAGGTGGGTACTGAGACCCTTCATCGGAACTTGCTTCATCAGTGGCAGCGCTAGCCACTGGGCAAAACTACCGTTCTCCTCAATTGCTGCAAAACCTTCTTCAGACTGTGGATAACAGGACACTGGGGAATCGATTGCCTCTAGTTGCCTAAGACAAGGATAGGTTGGTCCTCCCATGACTCTTTACTCTACCAAAGCTTGTGGATCTTCTGGGACCTTGCAGGCCTACCTCTTCCAGTTGTAAGGTGGATGTTGCCCTGAGACCTCTGCCCTCAGTGACCATGGAGGACCCGGGGTGACTGTCTAGGTAGCCAAGGAAATAAGTCTCTGCCATTTTAATTGCTAATTAAATTATTAAATTTATTTTATTTATTATTATTAAATTTATTATTACTAAATAAATAAAATTTATTTTATTTATCAGGGAAAATTTAATCTTCTCAGGATTCTGATGCTCTTTGATGACTGGTAGCTTTGCCAGCATAAAAGCAGGAATCAAGGCTTCAACTGCCTTCTCCGTTCTCTGTGTGAAAACTCAGGTCACTCTCTTAGAGCTAATACTAAGCCTAGGCACAAGCTACCTTGTTATCAGACTCAAAAAATAGTCAAACTCACAAAACAGATTTCTCCTGAGTGTTATGGCGATGCCATGAACATGATCATAAAGAAATAGGTGCTTTAAGGTTTGCTTATGTAAAGATAGAAAAGCTTAATATATGAGGATCTAAGAATATATTATAAGCTGTGTCTGGATGCTAACAGTAAGTGGTACCTTAACCTGTGGTAGTTCAGCCGCATCTCAGATAAACAGCAGATTTCCTTTTGTCCAGCAGAGGAAATATAGCTGTAACATTTTAGAATGTTCTATTAAACATTTAGAATGAATTATTAAACAAATAGCTTTAGGGGTTTCAAAAGCATGCTGTGGTTTGAAAGAAAATGCCCCCCATAGACCCATAGGGAGTGGTACTGTTAGGAGGTGTGGCCTTGGAAGAGGTTTGTCACTGGGAGTGGGCTTTGAGGTTTCAAAAACCCACGCCAGGCTGAGTGTCTCTCAGCCTGCTGCCTGTGGATCAGGATGTAAAGTTATTAGCGGCTTCCTGAGCATCATGCCTGCCTGCCTGCCTGTCACCACACTCCCCATCATGATGATAATGGGCTAACCCTCTGAAACTGTAAGCAAGTCCCTAATTACACGCCTTTCTTTGCAAATTGCCTTGGTCATGGTGTTTTTTCACAGCAACAGAACAGTAACCAAGACAGAAGTTGTTACCAGAAATAGGATACTGCGTGACAGGCCTAACCATACTGTTATTTGGAGTAATATGGAAGATTTGGGGATGCTGGATTACAACAGCAGTTGAACACTTTAAACAGGACTTACTGGACTATCCTAGCAGCAGAATAGAAGACAGTGGTGCTAAGGATAATGTGGATTGTAGGGGGCCAGGGCAAGAGATTTTGGAGGGGAAGAGTAAGGAACTGGCCTAGAGACCTTTCCTATGATATTTTGGCAAAGAATGTGGTAACTTTTGCCCTTGTTCTAAAAATTTGCCATTGGCTAAATTAAAGATTTTTAGATTAATGGTATTGGCAGAGGAGACATCAAGACAGCTTGGTATAGGCTGTGACACGTGGCTGTTAGTAATCACTCTTATGCAGATCTACAATGAAAACGAGCAAGCAGTGCAAAAAGAACACAAAATGTAGTTTGAGGAGAAAAGACACACCAGGGAATAGAATGGTGGAGTCAAGTCCTGTGCTCAAGGAGATAAAAACTTAAAGTCCCGATCTGAAATGGAATAGGGGCAGGGCAGGTTTCCTCTCACGCAGGTCAAAGAACTTGGCAGATTTCTGCCATGTGGTTCTGAATTCAGAATGTAGAAGAACACAGGAAAGGAGTTATGGAAGCTTTCTGTGTAATTAAGGAAAGCCACTAAGGCTAACTTTTAAGCAGGGTCATTCCTGCACGAAGGTCTAGAGAGGCCATTGTGTGAAGCTGTGAAGTTGAAGCCTGAATTACCTTGGAAGCCCCCAAGATGCTGGAGATGCCAGAGCCATGAGATAAATGCCAAAGAAAGCTACTAACAGGGTGTAGAACCAACCCAAGAGAGAGAAGTGGGTTTTAGTCAACAAAGCCAAATGGAGTTAGAGATCTGGAGGCACTTTGACATGGAGATGCAGAGTTTGGAGTTTGCTCTGCTGGGTTACGGACTTGCCTTGGTCCAGTATTTTCTCACTCTGTTCCTTCTCCTCCCTATTGGAATGGTAATGTATATTATGAGCCATTGTATGGTGGAAGTATGCGATCTGCTTTTCACTTTAGATTTTATAGGGGCTTTCAGATCAGGGGATTTATCTTTGGATTTCTAAACAGTGTTGAGACTGTGAAAGACTATAGGGCCTTTTGAAATTGGACTAAATGTAGTTTGCATTATGACATGGCTACAAGCCTTTGTGGACCAGAGAGTAGATGTGGTGGTTTGAATTACAACGGCTCCTATAGGCTCAAATAGTTGCGTGCTTAGTCCCCAGTTAATGAACTGTTTGGAAAGGGTTTAGGAGGTGTGGCCTTAATGGAGGAGGTGTGTCACTGGGAGTGGGGATTTGGGGTTTCAAAGACCAAACCTATCTATGTCTATGTCTTTGCCCGCTGCCTGTAGATCAGGATATAAAGCTCTCAGCTACTTTTTCAGCCCCATGCTGCCCACCTGCCTGCTTGCTGCCACTAAGAGGATAATGAGCCAGTCCTCTGAAACTATAAGCAAGCCCCTAATTAAATGACTTCCTTTTTAAATTGCCTCGATCATGGTACCCCTTGCCAGTAACAGGACAGTAACTAAGACAAACAGGCTTGCTAGTTAATTGTGTACCTTTCTTCCTGGAAGGAATCAGAAGTTTGATAAAGTATGTACTCCTATACGCATTTCCAGCCCATTTTGATTGTTTACTTCATTATGGAGGAGACTAGTCTGATGTCTTAGCATCTGAGCCACATTTATTTATAAACATGTTATCATATGCAGCTTCCTTTATCAGATTAGTGAGTCAGACAGACAGACTTTCCCTTCAGATGGGGGGGACAGCGCCGGACAGTCTCTAGTTTAAAGGCATATATTGCATAACAAAATAGGGACCCCAATTTGTATGGAACATAAACTGTATTCTCCAATTTAGCTTCTAGGACTTTTGTTCTGGGCGTTCCTGAAAGAGTTCAATTAAATCCACGAAGAAGCTATTATGTGGAATAACATTTAACATGAAATTTTATTGCTAGATAGATGTCTGAGCTAGAAGATGTCAGGAGCCATGTCCCCCCAAAATTATTATAGGAATCACCGCCGTGAGGAGTTTTACGGAGGGCTCCACTTCCCAATTGTATTGAGAATAGTCTTATTGACAAAGCCTATCCCACACCCAAATTAACTGTTAATAGAGAGTTATCTGTTAACGGAACCCGCCTCACATTCCAAACTATCTAGCGAACTAGGTGTGTCAACTTGTGACTTCCTGACCAAGGAATCGTGACCTGACCGATCGTAACCTCTTGGCCTACGTGACGGGCGTGGACCACGTGGCAAGATCCCGTGCCCCAGCCCACGAAGCTCCTCACCCAGGGGCTATATAAGCTGTAACTATGACTCTAATAAACGGAGGCTTTGACAAGAACTATGCTTGGCCTTCTTCCTCTTATCGGCCCATGCCTTTCAGGTGGTACCTCTCCGTGACCCTGGAATAACTGACCAGCCAGGCGGGTTACAGACCCTAGACAGAGTAACCCGTCAAGGCAGTCGACAAGAAGACAGATGAATCACATGTTCATTAATACACAATACAGTTGTTGACTTTTATTTTTTCATTCAGTAGTATCAGAGAAGTAAGATTTGCACTCTCACAGAATCTATATGATTTTTAGTTGGATTTAAACCATTAGCTCTCAAGTGTTATTGGAGCCTGGATGCTCCAAAACCTCATTTATTTGTAGAGTTTGTAATATTATTTTAACAGTTTTTCTTTAGTCTGCTGATAGTTAATATTCATCTGTCCAGTGGTTGGACCTCACTCTTATCTTTACTTCCATGGTTTTAGGAAACCTCAGAAAAATTTAGTTTCTCACATATAATTCATAGTTGCTTTTATTTATTTATTTAGTAGATCATGGTACACACTGTGGTACCCTGACTCCATCCTTCTTTGAGGACTAAAACTATCACTGTTCCAGTTGTTAGGAGTTGGCTTCTGATTGTAGAAGGAGGAGCTACTAGATGTCCTGGCCACTCAGAACCAAAATAACCACACAGAAACTATATTAATTAAAACACTGCTTGGCCCATTAGCTTTAGCTTCTTATTGGCTAACTCTTATGTTAATTTAACCCATTTCTATTAATCTATATAACACCATGTGGCAGTGACTTACCGGCAAAGATTCGGCATGTCTGACTCCGGCAAAGATTCGGCATGTCTGACTCTGGTGGCTCCATGGCGTCTCTCTCACTCTGCCTTCATCCTCCCAGCATTCAGTCCAGTTTTTCCCCACCTACCTAAGTTCTGCCCTATCAACAGGCCAAGGCAGTTTCTTTTCATTAATGGTAACCACAGGAAATAGAGGGGACTCCCACATCAACTGATAGTGAGGTCCTTTGCCAAAGATCTTCTCTCCTGAATATCATCTCAACCAAACTGACATTTCTTCCTTGGAGAGAGTCCAAGGGGTGCAAAGCTTATCCTCTTGTATTAATTTCTGACAGTTCTGGAGAAACATTGCAGTACCATTTTTTTTTCTATAAGATAGGGACTTTGATATGACTTGTTATAGACTAATCTCTGTGGTCTGTGTGGTTTATATTTGCATAAATTTGCATACATATGATGTCAAGTGGACTCCCCATGTGCAAGCTATCTAAGAAGTCTTGTTTTAATATACCTTGCACATGCACACACACACACATGCACACACACACATACACACTCTTTTCAAGTATAAAACAAACTGTTTAGTGAATACAATGTGACAGGGAGGAAAGCGCCTACAGTGAGTTAGCCTGTCTGTTCCAGTTACCATGCTTATGTGTTAAAACATGCTGTCTACTCCCAGCTTTGCTTTGCTGTTGATCTCTCAGGGCACTGCTGCCCTCTATTGTAGATGTATCTCCTGACTTCATATGGCTATAACACTTGTCACAAACGTCTTGGTAGAGAGTGATCTGTTTTCACCCTCCACCCGCATTGATAGGATTATTTTTCCTACTGGTCAAAGGCATTCTCTCTCTCTGCCCATCCTCTCTCTCTGAGGATTTTGCTGATGGGTGATTATGATTCCCTTCTCTTGTCTTGTACCTGCAGAGGGATACCTTAACTGAACAACTTGGCTCTTTGGTAGTAAAATCTTCCTTGGTTACCATCTGGCCCTTGTTGGAGGTCATTTTTTCCTCAGAAATGCAGGTATAATTGAGAGATTCATTTCTTTCATGTGTTTGTTTTTAAGCAACTCTCTTCTGCCCTGAATACATAGACATCCCTGGAGATTGGTTGGGTTGTATGGGCAGTGTTTTAAAGATAGCCTCATATTATACCCAGAATAACTTCTCCCTTTCCTACAATCAGTCCTCAGTTCTAATTCTGTCCTTTCTGACTCCATCCCACTTAGAGGAACTTTTCCTTTGGTGGCTTGGTTGTAACTTTTTAGAGCATAGTTTCCCATGAGACTTCCCCAATCTGTCAGAAATGTCTGTATTTGTCTAGACTTCAATTATGGATGCAGTTCAAGTCCTTTCCCTGGGGGTCTCAGGCTCCATACCACTAAGGGGATGCTGTTAGATTCTTATCTAAGTGTCTACAAACATTCCACTGCAGTTACTCTGGATAGCACGGTACACACAGATGACCTCTGGACAGGAGGGTGCCTTATTCCACATGGAAACATATCTGAATCTCAGCCAAAAAACATTTCTGCACACAACTTCCCACTTCCATGAAGGATAATGTATAATGGAGAGGTGGGTGAACTTGCAGATAGGAGATCTAGAGACTGTCCTGTTAATGCTGAAAATAATCTGTAGCTTTATCTCTTAGACCCCAGTTTCCCCAGCTATAAGCACGGGAGTTAGACTAGATTAGTTCTAACACTCAATGGTTCTTTCTAGCTAGTTACGTTGTCTTTCTACACTCTTTATTGCCATGACTTTAATTGGGTTTGGCATGAACTCCTCTGAGGGATGACATTTCCAAAAAAAGTTTGCTGTTGGAATGTAGATGATTCGTTTCCAGGGTTGAGACATATGCATTTCTTCGTATGACCTCTGAAGGCCAGTACAGAATTTTCCATCATTTGGATTAATCAAAATGCCTCACAAGAGTCCTATTAGGATGCCCCCCTCCGCTGAACCAGTCTTAGTAGCAATTGTAAGGTTCACTTTGTACCCAGAAAATATTGGGAGAATATAGTTGGCCTGTAATAGATTTACCACCTTGGTAAACTAAACTTTTTAACTCAGCATGTATCAAAGTGCAAAACACAACAGTGAGTGTATTGTAAACCCATCATGCATCTCACAAGGAACGTGGTGGTGTGAGTACTCATAAGCTGATTTATAGCTCAAATGTCAGGCCATCGTGTGAGTGCTTTAAACAGAGTAGAAAGCCAAAGATAGAAAGGCTAAAAACAAAAACAAAAACAAAACCACCACCACCACCAACAACAACAAAAAACCCCTGTGTAGTGGCATCTGTGCCCCTCTCCCCATTGTTATTATTATTATTATTATTATTATTATTATTATAGTGTTCCCTATTTATAGTCTTCTAGAGGAAGTACTTTATCTTCTTGCTTGTAGTAATTGATTAACTAGAAAGTTTCTACCACGGTTTCTATTCAAAGGTGATCTCAGGAAGACAACCAGTACAGTAAAGTCGGCCTTCTGTGGTGTCCACTCTCTATGGCTCCAACTAGGTTTTTTTTTATGCCACTCCAATCCAGTCTGTTCCCTTTGCACACTTTGTCCACCTTGGTTTAGAGTGTAAACTTTAGACCCTCATCATTTGTAATCTTCATCCCTATAGTTGTATGTTATTTTAGTAAGCTTCAGATTAATGGTGCAGGTAGAAAAATGGGACCTAAAACAGTCTTTAATATTTCTAGATTTTTGAAGTACATAGCTGAAGTTATTCTGTGAGCATGGAAGAAATGTTAGCCATCAACTGTCCGATCAGCATGTAAAGGGGAGTTAGAAATGGAAACTCATACAGTGCTGGCTCTGGTAGGACCTTAGAACTATCAACATTATGAACTATATTCCTGGCGGTCACATGTAGTTGAGAGGCAGGTGTGACTTTACCTGGGGCTTGATCAGAGGTTGTAACCCAGCTTGTTGCTGTCATACCATACATACCCTTTCTCCTTCTTGCTCTCAGCGTTTGGTATGGCCCTGGGCTTGGTTTGTGCCATTCTGTCATGCTCCTCCACTGCAGACACATAGATGCTTTTTCTATTACCCTTTCAACCCACTCTTCTCACGGTTGCCAAAGTGAAGTCTTTCTAAATGCAAATCGTAATATTGCTACTCAGTCTACTGGAGTGGCTCCCAGCTGCTTCAAGGGTACAAACTTTGCATTGGTTTGTATAGCAACTTTCACTGTTTACCCATTGTCCACCTCTTCTGCTTTCCCACTGTGGTATCTCTGTGCCTTCATACCTGGTGACATCTGATAACCTACACTTGCTCATTTATCCGGATAAGCAGTTCTTTTCCTTATTTATGCAGGTTCCCACAGAATCTGGAGCTCACCTCTGTCGTGACATTCATCATTGTGCATTGCAGCCACCTTTCTGAGTCTGTCCTCTCACCTGTAAGGGAGTTTTCAGAGATATCTGTTTAATTTCTGTATCTTCTGCTCCATCACCCAGAGTTCTTCAAAGTATCTGACAAACAAGCCAGAGGACTCCCTAACAAGAAAGATTAGATGAGAGGTGATTTTATTTTTTAATAAATACAAAATTTAGATATTTACACTCTTAAATTTATCTTAACAGATAGGTATTGGATTTTATGCTATTATATATATATATATATATATATATATATATATATATATGTATGCATGTATATTTGAAAGATTAGAGTCTTAGAAAATAGCTCCTTTTATACAATATACATTTTTGTTTGGGGGGTGTTATATTTGCTAATTTTGATCCTTTTCATGGTTCAGTGCAGATGAATCCTCCTACGAAGATGTTCTAATAACTCAAACATTTTGCTGATATAATGATAATTTAGTTCTGCTATCTCTGTTTAAACAATTGGAATTGGAACATGTAGACTGCCTTGGTGGGTCACTCTGTCTAGGGTCTGTAACCCGCCTGGCTGGTCAGTTATTCCAGGGTCACGGAGAGGTACCACCTGAAAGACATGGGCTGATGAGAGGAAGGAGGCTAGGCAGATTTGTCAAAGCCTCTGTTTATTAGAGTCATGGTTGCAGCTTATATAGCCTCTGGATGAGGAGCTTGGGGGGCTGGGGCACGGGACCTTGCCACGTGGTCCACACCCGTCATGTAGGCCAAGAGGTTACGATCGGTCAGGTCACGATTCCTCTGCCAGGAGTTCACAAGTTGACACACCTAGTTCTCTAGATAGTTAGAGTGTGAGGCGGGTTCTGCTAACAGATAGCTCTCTATTAACAGACAATTTGGGTGTGGGATAGGCTTTGTTGTTGTAATAAGAGCAACGGGGCTGCGTCCCCGGCACCCACACAGCTAGCTTTATGCCCCGAAATAATTACACGGAAACTGTATTCTTTTAATCACTGCCTGGCCCATTAGTTCCAGCCTCTTATTGGCTAGCTCTTACATATTGATCTAACCCATTTCTAATATTCTATGTAGCACCATGAGCTGGCTTACCAGGAAAGATCTTAACCTGCGTCTGTCTGGAGTGGGAGAATCACTGACTCGGCTTCTTTCTCCCAGCATTCTGTTCTGTCTACTCCACCCACCTAAGGGTTGGCCTATCAAATTGGCCTAGGCAGTTTCTTTATTAATTAACCAATGAAAGCAACAGATTAATACAAGACCCACTTCCATCACTTTGTCAATAAAACAATTCTTAATACAATTGGGAAGTGGAGCCCTCTGCAAACTTCTCAGGGCAATGATCCCTATAATAATTTTTTTTTGGGGGAAATGGCTCCTGACAGGAACAAATTTATTGTTCCTCATAATTCCTATAGAATCCTAAACATTTCTTCTGCAATTTCCTTTTTAGGTCTTTGCTTTAGGAGTTAACTATGTGTTGAGAAGAAGACTTGCAACAGCGCTAATTTCAAGAATGACCAGATCTCAGGACCAGGGAATGCGAAAGGAAGACCAGGATGTAGAAGGCCATTGAGCCGTCTGTCAGTGCCATGGATACCTACCTATATCATAATCATGATAAGAAAGTGGGATAAATACAGTCAAAGGGGGAGAAGTTCAGGGAAGTCAGATCTCACAGATTAGACATAACTGAGGGCCTAAGAACTTGGCAGAATTAAAAAGAGGATGGGAGGGAGAGAAGAGAAAAAAGAGAGGAATATGATAGTGCGATGGTTAGTTCTGATCCACAAAGGTGATAACCAGGATCATCTTAAAAGAGGGTCTTGGTGAGGGATTGTGTAGTGTAGGTTGGGCTATGGGCGTATCTGTGGGAGATGCTCTTCATTACTTTCACTGATGTAGGAACAGCTAGCCTACTAGCCTACTTGAGCCAATCTACTGTGAGAGATGCCATTCTCTAGGTAGGGTACCCTAAAGGGTATGCAAGTAAAAATATGCCAGTTGAATACTAACCATGCATGCATTTATTCTGTCTTGGCTGTGCACGCGCGTGTCTTGGGTTACTATTGCTGTGATGAAACGTTATAACCAAATTTCCTGCATTTACTTCCTCACCATGATGGACTAGAACTTGGAATTTGTGCTAAAATAAACCATTTCTTCCATGCATTACTTTTCATCAGAATATTTCATCACCGCAATGAAGCTAAAAACATGTAACTAAGAAAACCAGGCAGAAAATAAGTTAACTAAGCCGGGTGGTGGTGGCGCACGCCTTTAATCCCAGCACTCGGGAGGCAGAGGCAGGTGAATCTCTGTGAGTTTGAGACCAGCCTGGTCTACAAGAGCTAGTTCCAGGACAGGCTCCAAAGCCACAGAGAAACCCTGTCTTGAAAAACCAAAAAAAGAAAAAAAAAAAAGAAAAAAAAGAAAAGAAGTTAACCAAAGAGGAGGGGCTAACAGATCGTGGAAAGAATGTCTGTTCTCTCAAAATATATTTTCATATAGACTTTTATTTTATTTATTTAACTATTAACATGATATACATGTATATAAGTGTATCAGGTGTATATCTGGTGCCTGTCGAGGTCAGAAAAGAGCCTCAGATCTCTTGGAACAATGGTCAAGTCACCATATGGGCGCTGGGAACTGAATCTGGTCCTGTACATGAGCAACAGATGCTCTTAACTGCTGAGCCATCATTCTAGCCCCCAAGAACATTGATTTTTTTAAAAAATAGAGTCTGACCTCTTAGAAGATTTTTGGTGTTTTTCAAGCAAGTAGATATTAATGTCACTACTAATTCAGTCAAGACTTAAAAGTGATATTTTTCACTTGGCTGGAGGCAATCTGATTACAGTAAATAGGATCAAATCCCTATCAAAGTGCGGTGACATTTCTCACAATGCATTCACTTGTTTTATAGTTTCTCCCAAAGCTACCTAATATCTCCTATTAAATAAGTATATTCCCTCAAAGGAAGAGCTGTGGTTTCTATCTTAAACATCCCTGTTTCATTTTCTATATTACATATTTATCTATTTCTACCTGATAATTAAATCACAAATAATAAACTAAATCAAAACAATGAGATTATAGTATTAATGTTCTCTGTATATAATTGGTAGATTATGTTTGATTGATTAGAAAATGTTCACTTAATTCGTATATAGATTTGTTTGTTTTTATTGCCAGTTGTTGATTGTTTTCTGGATAATTGAATATTTGAGGTCTGTATAATCCTGGAAAATTTGACAAATCTGAGGAGATGCTTTGATAGCTTTGATGAATCAAAAACAAAATGAGTTTTGCTGGAAAAAGTGTCAGGGCCTGTAGCCCCAACATAGAAACTATTTTTCCCTAACTGGACCGGTATGGAGGCACGTGAAATAAAAAGACACAGTTCACACCCGCCATCTCGGAAGGGCATTTCAGGCTTCATCCATCCTGAAGATCTACCCGCATTTATTATACAAAACACCTTTTATCAGGTAAACCAAGATGGATACTCATTAATATTCTCATTCCAGGGGACATGGGCTACCAACACACCTGCAACTTAAGTCACCAGCTTTGGAAACAACACCTCTCCCCAGGCCATCTACATTTTAACAAAGGAGAAGGAGCCATACATCCTGGCCTTTGTCAGAGGGCTAGCTTGTTTTGCAGGATTGCAGCTGCCTCAGAAATTAAGCATGGCCAGAGAGCCTGCCTGTAAATATTTTGTATGAAATATGGGCCCACAGACAAGTTTCTTGCAGAGTGTCTGCTTATTGGGTAAGAATATTAGATTGCATGTTCACAAATGGGTCACCACATGACACAGTGAAATAATTTTAAGATTCAAATACAAATTCTCATATCAGAGCGAAGAAATCCAGTGCTGAACACTGCTGAAGCCCAATACCTTAGGGTAGTTTTCCGGGTAAAGTATTGCTTTGCCATCAATACTGTGCACCTCTATAGCCAGTTGCAAAACGCTAGAACAATGGTTCTCAACTTGTAGGTCACGACCCCCTAGGATATGGAACAACCCTTTCACAGGGGTTTCCTAAGACCATTGGAAAGCACAGATATTTATTTATATTATGATTCATAACAGTAGCAAAATTATAGTTAGGAAGAAGCAACGATATAATTTTAGTCTTGGGGATCGCCACAATATGAAGAACTGTATTAAAGAGTCACAGTGAAAGACCCCCAGTGCTGGGGAGACTCTCACTCAAGTCTCGGGATAACACGACCCCCCCAGTAACTCACGAGAGACCATCCTTACTGCAATCACACGAAGCTTTAATCGATAAGACGGGAACCAGTGCACTGGGGCCGAGACTCATAACCCACGCAGGGGAAGAGTTCGACCCCAAGTGACTTGGAGAAGAGGTTTTTATAGGAAGAAACCACAGCCCAATAATCCAAAAGGGGCAGGGAGGGTGTCATAGAAAATCACAAGAGGACAGCTCCCTGCCTCTCAAGATCATTCTCAAGATTACAATCTAACTTTATCTTCAGCTAGTTCCTGAATCACAGTCACTGAACCAGCTAATCCTAGATTCCTGATTCTTCTCTTTCTGCTTAGATTTTTGGCTATGGGGGGGGGGGGTCTGGATTTATCCAGGTCTTTCAACAGCTGATGAGGGCTGCAGACCCCTGGCCCCTTGACTTTCTTTGTCTGCCTCAGACCATTTGCCTGCTGGAGTGAACTGAGCAAAACACCTGTGCCTGCAGCAGCTCTGAATGCGAGACCCTCATGAGTTCCTGATGGCAGGGGAGTGAATTCTGGTGGGTTTTACAGCTGAAAATTCCAGGAGCTGGGGCGTGGCTATCAGTTAAGGATCCCTATATAAGCTTCCCTGGAGCATAATAAAGTTGGCATTCAAGGATGACCAGTGTCCCTGCCTCTCTGTCTCTGTGTGTGTATGTTTTTAAGTCTTCAGCCTAGTTCCCGGATCACATACAGTCCCATAGTGCAGGCGCTACACACAGCATTAAGAAGGTTGAGAAGCACTCACTGCTCTAGAAGGTATAGCCATAGTTGGAAGCATTTGGCTTTCAGTCAAGTGCACTTATAATTTAACGTTAGATCCTGAAAAATGAATTCCAGAACCTTCTAAGGTATACTCATGGTTTTATTTTTCTGAATTTATTTCCACAGAAACTGAAGTGAAAATATTTTTCTATGTACTTGGTCTACTTGCTTTTAAATTACTTTTAGTTGTTTTCTCTTCCTGCTAAGCCACGAGTGACTAAAATTTATACTTTGCTAGGTTTGGAATGGTATCCCTATATGAAGAGTGAGTTTGAAACAAAGAAATCTATTTTCAAAAATAGTTTAATTCCATTTTTTTTGAGGCTAGTGCTTCTGCTGACTTGCAAGGGGGGAATTTAATTGGCATGTGGTGCATTTTGATGGTTAACTTTATCCTCCCTCTCGTCAGCAAAGTTTCTCGTCAATGTGGAGCCTAAAATCATGGACCAGACTCCCAGTTGCACACTTCATTAGCTGGATGAATGTGGGGTTGGTTTCTTATTGGGAAAATGAGAGTAACACCCCTGCTCCATGGAGATTAGAAGGCAGACAGAGAGCAATAACCATTATTTGACATTTTTCCTTTATAAAACTCTTTGAAGCTTGGTTCCCAAGCCACCATACCTTTCTGTGCACAGTTCTTAGTGTTAGATGCCATCAACTGTAATGAAAGCCATCCAGAAAATAAAAATTATCATCGACATTGTCAACACCACAGTACAAGACACATAGCAAGAGGGCCTGTGAGATGGCTCGGTGGGGAGAAGCACTTGCTGCACAAGTCTGGTGGTCTGAGTTTGATCCCCAGAACCCACATTAAAGTTGGAAAGAGAAAACTGAGTTCCCAAAGTTGTTCTCTGACATACATGTGTCATGGTCAGTGCACATACCCACTACACATTATACACACATGTGCATGCACACACACTCACTAATAATAGTAATGATAATAATAACTTAAATAAAATATGCATTAATAAAAACAGTACTAGCCCAAGAAGACCCTCCACTGCTTAGAGGAACAAATGCGTCAGTGGACTAAACTGTTAGATGTGAACTGGAGCTGCTCACTAATTAGGTGGAGAAGTGCCATGTTGTAGACCGCCTTGACGGGTTACACTGTCTAGGGTCTGTAACCGGCCTGGCTGGTCAGTTATTCCAGGGTCACGGAGAGGTACCACCTGAAAGACATCGGCTGATAAGAGGATTGAGGCTAAGCATATTTGTCGAAGCCTCCGTTTATTAGAGTCATGGTTACAACTTATATAGCCCCTGGATGAGGAGCTTGGGAGGCTGGGGCACAGGACCTTGCCACATGGTCCACGCCCGTCATGTAGGCCAAGAGGTTACGATTGGTCAGGTCATGATTCCTTGGTCAGGAAGTCACAAGTTGACACACCTAGTTCTCTAGATAGTTTGGAATGTGAGGCGGGTTCTGCTAACAGATAGCTCTTTATTAACAGTTAATTTGGGTGTGGGATAGGCTTTGTCAATAAGACTATTCTCTTACAATACAATAATACAATTGGGAAGTGGGGCTCTCTGCAAAACTCCTCACGGCGGTGATTCCTATAATAATTTTGGGGGGACATGGCTCCGGACATATCCCCCTTCCTTTTATAAAGGCAGGCATCTATCAAGTGGAGGGCACCAAGTCAGAGTCCAACCCTGGTGTCAGATCTAAATGGGAAGGGACTGGGACAAGGGGGGACCCTCCTCTTGAATGGTGGAGCAATTTATCTCTCCTGGGAACAGAGGGGTGCCTTATAAGTAGCATTAATTCCTTGGAGGTCCTCAAATAAAAGGTATCTAGCAAGACCTAAAGTAAGTAGGTCTTTGACCACAAGGTACCCTGTCTTAGGCCATGTGGAGGGTGATCCTCGTGCCTGGCACCATGCCATGTTGAGCCGGTTTCTACAACCTCTGTATGGTGTGCTGTTCAGGCGAGGGTCCACACTAACTCCCGTCATTGGGCCCCTGAGTCTATCATTAATGAAAAGACTATGAGTAGCTCCTCAAATAAAAGATATAATGATATAATTTGGGCACCAATAGCTCCATCTTCCAGACAAGAAGAAAGGGCGTTTTCCAAACCCAGTATTCACCCTTAGTCTGGCCTAAGGTATATCCTCCTTCCTAAATGCCTACTCCACAATAAGATTATGAGTGCTGCCTGCCAAAAATTAGGGCAATGTAAAAGGGATCAAAATCTAAAATTTTTGACATATGCATTAAACCCAAGCATTTTACAGCATGTGTCAAACTTTTTCCAACATCTATAAGCAGTTACAAATATCATTAAGTCAATTCCAGTAAGAATACATACATTGACAGACATTTTGTTATCAAATATCACCAGTTCCAGTCTCTGAGCAACAGTCAGAACCCCAGTCTTCCCCCTTCTTAAGTAAAGAGGGGTTAGTATTTTAATTAAAATGAGTTTTGTGTCCCAAAGTTTAAAACAGTCAGATGTTTAGTCTGCACCTTAGCTCCAAAGCAAACAGAATGCAGACTGCAGAAGCAGCATAGCATTTGTGCTTCAGGGCAGGTGGGCTTCCTGGGTGAGGTGAACTGGAGTCAGCTATCTGAAGCACATCCTGGCAATTATCTCAGGTCTCCCTGGACCCTCTAAAGGCAGCATGACATCCTGCAGAATGGTGTAGCAGGTTCTGTTATCAGGCACTCCTCTCCTTGGGGGCAGGGAAGACCAGACCAAGCAATCCTCTCCAATCGCCTCTGGAAGTCCTCTGTGTGGTGTCTGCAGCCACGACATCAGGTCCAGCTTTTATTTTCTGTGAAAAAAGCATAAACATCTCCTCGACCCCAAATATATATAGGTAGGGTTTTTTCATAATGCATTGCAAGGGCTTTTTTACCTTGCCTTAGTAAAGGTCAGCTTGGTGTCATCATGCTGGATCTGTTTGCATCAGGATCTGTGTGTAACTGTTATAAGTTGCTTTCAAGGAGCCTTGGTACGCTCCATAATTTCTTTTTATTAATTATTAACCATATATGCAGTTCTTCCATTGGAAGGGCCATTTGTAAAATTTAGCATAAAATCCTTTAAGGGATTTTTAGCTATAACATTAGTAAAATACAGGTATGTGAATTGTAGCAATGATCATCTGGGAAAAGATTATTGTTTTGACCTTTGAATTGAGCAAACGCAATTTATCCAGGAATCAATCTTAAAATTATCAATGAATCTATTGTTTAATATAAGAAACATTGATCATAGTCAATATTCTGTTAAACCATCTCCCAGATTTTATCCTGCCCTTTTGTACTAGACAGGCTACTGTTCTAAATTAAGAATTTAATATCTTAACTGGCAAAACTGGGAAGGTTTAGCCATAAACAGCATTTTTTATAAAACTGTTGTAGAACAAGTTTTACATTTAATATACACACTTGCCATAGCTGTATTATAATTAATATATTGTACCTGTTGATTTATATTTTACTTGCTTGAGTACCTGCTTGGCAGCTTTCTAAGCTCTTTATTGGAAACTGTTTTTTTTTTTTGTAAGAATTTTACCTATCGGCTCAAGGTCTCCCATAAGAATATTATAACTAGAGCTTTAACCATTGAATATCTAATTAAAAGCTTATAAGCTATTCTCTTAAGTTGCAAGTCTGCCCCGCAGATAGGAAAATGGAAAAAGGAAGCATTTTAACTAATGATATTGGCCTCATTAGACACCACCATGTAGAAGAATAAAAATAGATCCATATCCATCTCCATGTACAAAACTTAAGTTCAAATGAGTCAAAGGCCTCAGCATATAAAAATTATGTTGAACCTCATAGAGAAAAAACTTTTGAAGTACAATTTGCCACACCTTAAACACAGCCTCAGTGGCACAAACATTTGGAGAAACCATAAATTATATCTCCTGAAGTGAGAAACTTTTGTATAACAAGACTATAGAATGGGAAAAGATCCTTACTTATCATAAACCCATTTTAAAAACATATGAATAACTCTGGAAATTAGTTATTAAAAAATTTAATCCAGCCAGGCGGTGGTGGCGCACGCCTTTAATCCCAGCACTCGGGAGGCAGAGGCAGGCGGATCTCTGTGAGTTCGAGGCCAGCCTGGTCTACAAGAGCTAGTTCCAGGACAGGCTCCAAAACCACAGAGAAACCCTGTCTCGAAAAACCGAAAAAAAAAAAAAAAATTTAATCCAATAAAAATATTTGTTACAGACCTAAACTGAAAACTCTCAACAGACGAACTTAAAAATGACTGAGAGACAGTTTAAAAAAAATGCTTAAACATAACATCCTTTAGCCATCAGAGAAATGCAAATTAAAACTCTGAGATTTTATTTTATCCTTGTAAAATGACCAAGATTTAAAATTATTGCTAACAATTTATGCTTAAGAAAATGTGGGTAAGGAAAAAACTTCATTGCTGGAAGTGCATACTGGCACAGTCACTCCTGGATCATACCTAGTATTGAAAAACCTGGATAAATCCAGACTTCCCCAGCAGGAAGAGAAGAATAAAAAATCTAGGGCTAGCCTGTTTAGTGACCCTGCCCTAGGAACCAGCTGAAGACAAAACCAGACTGCAATCCTGATAACAATCCTGAAACAGGGAGTTTTTTCCCTGTGATTATCATCACACTGCTCTAGGAACCAACCCATTATGACCCTGGGAGTGGTCCCGAGAGGCTGGGAGCTGCCCCCCTGCGACCATCACTGGATTTTTGGAATTTTTATGACCCTCCTAGACCACAGGGCTGTGGTCTCTTTTCCAAAAATTTCCTCTCCAGGTCACTAGAGGCCGAACTCTTTCCCCACGTGGGCCATGAGCTTCAGCCCCAGTGCAATGGGCCCCCGTACCATCTTATTAACCAAAGCCTAGTGTGATTGAAGCAAGGACGGTCTCCTCCAAGTCACTGGGGGGGCTGTGCCCTCCCGAGACCTGAGTGAGAGTCTTCCCAGCATTGGGAATCCCTCATTATGGCCATTTTTAAAAATTAGGCAAATATCTACCTTAAAACCTATCAATACACCTGTTGGGCCTAAATACAAAAGTGGTTTGACCATAAAAACATGTGCTCAGCTATGTTTATAGCAGAACTACTTTATCATAGCCAGAATCTGAAAACCCAAATATATCTCTTTTACATCTAGGATAAATGAGACATCATCCTTTTAAATATCCATGAATACCACAAAATATCTTGGAGTAAATTTAAGCAAGCAGGACAGAAGTTAGAGTCCTGTTACCTCTGATTGTGAAGGCGAAATTTTTTTTTTTATTTTTAACCATTATCACTTGTTAGAGTATAACTCTGGTCCTTGATAAATTTAGTGAGAGGCCTGAGGCCTGAGTCTCAGCAGTCCACCTGGCAGCAGGAAAGGACCACAAGCTGAGACAATATGACTCCCACCCAAGAGTGAGCTGTACAAATGAAAAAACTTGTATGATAAGAACTTTAACTCTTTCAAGAAAAAATTTAAGACATTAGAAAATAAAAAGATCTCCTATTTTCTTGGGAAAGTAGAAGAAACAGCAAAAATGACAATTTCACTGAAAGCAATCTACAGATTCAGTGTAAATGTTCATTAAAATTATACCAACATTTCTCACAGAACTCATCTACAGATTTAATGTAAATGTTCATTAAAATTATAGCAAAACTTCTTACAGAACTCGAAAGAACAATCCTCAACTTTATAAGAAAGAAATAAAAACTCAGGATATCCTAAACAATTTTAAAAATCCTCTGAATGTATCACAATCTTTGATTTTAAAACTTTTCTACAGAACCGCACTACTGAAATTAATCTACCTTAGATATAAATTTATATGCCTACAAACTAAAGATTTTTGACCAAGAAGCAAGATTTTAGAATGGAAAAGAATCACATTTATCTCCTTTTATTGTCCTGAAGCTGTAACTTTCTGAGTTCAGGCCTCCTTATAACAAACCTGTCTGGTAGCCTCTGCTCCATGTGGCAGGAGGCTAAGACACAGGCTCTCTAGCCCTAGGGGGTCTTCTGTGGAATCAGGGTGGGGCTCAGCAGCTTTCGCTTGTCTAGCTCCGACAACTGGATAGGCCATTTTACAATTAAATCTAGAGTTTGCCCGTTTGTCTAAAATCCTGCCTTTTTCCATAGTGAATTGTAAGTCCCGAATCTGAGAGGAGAGGTCTGAGAGTTCATGCTGCAATGCAAGGACTTGTTTGAGACCTTCCATTTGCGCCTTAAGGGCGGCTTTTGAATTAAACAATTCCTGAATCAAAGGCATGCTATCAGGAGCAGTCAGAGCATAGGGCGGTGGCTGCGGAGTCCTTTTTGGCTGACTAAGGAAGACACGGAGAATAGGGTGTATTTCTGGGCCTGTTAAAACTAATCAGGGGCATATTTCATCTATAAAACAGAAAAATGCAACTAAATCTCTTTTTTTTTCACTCTTACTCCTCTTACCCTGAGTGATTGCTTAAATTCCTTTATGAATTTCTCTTCCTTTGAGAGCGATTGTCCCATGTCTAATTGGACGACAGTGATCCTGCGCCTACCTCATCCTGCATATCTGTCTGAGTTCTACAGCTGCAGAATCTTCTTTTTCTTCTTGTTGTCCTGGGACTGCGTGTCGTCGTCCGGATAGTTAGCCGTGCTCCAAGTCACTGGTTCGGGCGCCACTGTAGCCGCCTCGATGGGTTACTCTGTCTAGGGTCTGTAACCCGCCTGGCTGGTCAGTTATTCCAGGGTCACGGAGAGGTACCACCTGAAAGACATCGGATGATAAGAGGAATGAGGCTAAGCATATTTGTCGAAGCCTCCATTTATTAGAGTCATGGTTACAACTTATATAGCCCCTGGATGAGGAGCTTGGGGGGTGGGGTACGGGACCTTGCCACGTGGTCCACGCCCGTCATGTAGGCCAAGAGGTTACGATTGGTCAGGTCATGATTCCTTGGTCAGGAAGTCACAAGTTGACACACCTAGTTCTCTAGATAGTTTGGAAATGTGAGGCGGGTTCCGCTAACAGATAGCTCTCTATTAACAGCTAATTTGGGTGTGGGATAGGCTTTGTCAATAAGACTATTCTCAATACAATTGGGAAGTTGAGCTCTCTGCAAAACTCCTCATGGCGGTGATTCCTATAATAATTTTGGGGGGACATGGCTCCTGACACCATGTGAGTGTTATTTGAAGGATAGTAATATCATTTTTGTACTAGGAAAGAATTCAGTTGATGATTTACAGTGGAAAGTGGGAATACCATGGGGGAATGTCTGTGGTCTGTCCTCATCTTCTGTATCGGATGGATGTTCAGTTGCCTTAAGCAGGTATAAAACCTTGGGACAATTGGGCTAGGGAGATGGCTTAGTCAATAAAGTGCTTGTAATCTGAATTTGATTCCTAGAGCCCTCATAAACAACAACAACAACAACAACAACAACAACAACCCCAAAAGAAACTAAAGCCAACAGCAACAAAAAGCAACAACAATAGAAACACCTGGGTTTATTTCCTATCTGTAAAATCTTTTTTTTTTAAAAAAAATATTTATTTATTTATTATTTATACAGTATTCTGTCTGATTGTATGCCTGAAGGCCAGAAGAGGGCACCAGACCTCATTACAGATGGTTGTGAGCCACCATGTGGTAGCTGGGAATTGAACTCAGGACCTTTGGAAGAACAGGCAGTGCTCTTAACCGCTGAGCCATCTCTCCAGCCCTGTAAAATCTTCTTGTGAGAATGTTTGAAATGCCAGTGCAGAGGGCAGAGAGAGAGTAGATCTCTGGGGCTCAGTGGTCCACCAGCCTAACAGAATGAACAAAGTTCAGGCCAGAGAGAGACCTTGTCTCAAAAAAGGGGGGAGGGACTGGTGAGATGGCTCAGAGGTTAAGAGCACTGATTGCTCTTCCAGAGGTCCTAAGTTCAATTCCCAGCAACCACATGGTCGCTCACAACCATCTGTTATGAAATCTGGTGCCCTCTTCTGGCCTGCAGGCACACATGCAAACAGAACACTGTAAACAAAATAAATAAATAAATCTAAAAAAAAGAAAAAAGAAAGAAAAAAGGGGAGATGATACCTGAATGACATCTGAGGTTGACCTTTGATCAAATGTACACATGTGATTATGTGCCTGTACAGAGGAGAAAGGACACACACACACACACACATGGAGCGAGAGACAAAGAGAAGGAGAGAGGTAATTTTTTATTATTTTTTATTTATTTATTTTTATTATTTAATTAAAATCTCCACCGTCTCCCCTCCTCCCATTTCCCTCCAGCTTCCCCCATCCCCCTTCCCCTCCCTCTCCAGTCCAATTAGCAGTCGGGGTTCCCTGCCCTGTGGGAAGTCCAAGGTCCTCCCCCCTCCATCCAGGACTAGGAAGGTGAGCATCCAAACAGACTAGGCTCCCACAAAGTCATTACACGCAGTAGGATCAAAACCCAGTGCCATTGTCCTTGGCTTCTCAGTCAGCCCTCCTTGTCAGCCACGTTCAGGGAGTCTGGTTTGATCACATGCTCCATGATCCTGCTGGCCTTGGTGATCTCCCATTAGATCAGCCCCACCGTCTCAGTGGGTGGGTGCACCCCTCGCGGTCCTAACTTCCTTGCTCATGTTCTCCCTCCTGCTCCTCATTTGGACCTTAGGATCTCAGTCCAGTGCTCCAATATGGGTCTCTGTCTCTAGCTTCATCCATCGTCAAATGAAGTTTCTATGGTGATATGCAAGATATTCATTAGTATGGCTATAGGATAGGACCATTTCAGGCTCCCTCTCCTCAGCTGCCCAAGGATCTAGCTGGGGACATCTCCATGGACACCTGGGAACACCTCTAGAGTCAAGTCTCTCGCCGACCCTAAAATGGCTCCCTTAATTAAGATATAAACTTCTCTACTCCCATATCCACCCTGCCTCCATCCCAATCGTCCCATTCCCCCAAGCTTTCCCCATCCTCTCCTTCTCACTTTTTTCTCCCCATTTCCCCTTAGTCCCACCCCATCCCCACCCCCAAGTTTCCAATTTTTGCCTGGCAATCTTGTCTCCTTCCAATATCAGGATGATAACTTTATGTTTTTCTTTGGGATCACCTTCTTATTTAGCTTCTCTAGGATCTCATATTATAGGTTCAATGTCCTTTATTTATGGCTAGAATCCACTTATGAGTGAGTACATACTATATTCATCTTTTTAAGTCTGGGTTACCTCACTCAGTATAGTGTTTTCTATTTCCATCCATTTGCATGCAAAACTCAAGATGTCATTGTTTTTTACCACTGAGTAGTACTCTAATGTGTACATATTCCACACTTTCTTTATCCATTCTTCTGTTGAGGGGCATCTAGGTTGTTTCCAGGTTCTGGCTATTATAAATAATGCTGCTATGAACATAGTTGAACAAATGCTTTTGTAGTATGATAGAGCATCTCTTGGGTATATTCCCAAGAGTGGTATTGCTGGATCCTGGGGTAGGTTGATCCCGAATTTCCTGAGAAACCACCACACTGATTTCCAAAGCAGTTGCACAAGTTTGCATCCCACCAGCAATGGATGAGTGTTCCTCTTACTCCACATGAGACGTAATTTTTCAAAAAAGAATCTTGGGATAATGTCAGAGGTATTATTGAAGGTTTTAATGATCATTAACATCTAACAGTGGTCTAAAAATGTTGGTCAGATTTCCGAGTTCTATTCCTTTGGCATGAATATGAAGTTGGTGTACCCAGCAGAAGGTGTGAGAAAATAATATGTATTCCAAACACCCTCTGCACTCACTCCATTGGTTGAGGACTCATTGCCGCTGTGCACTAGGACATGATGACCAACAGAGTACACTGAGCTTCAAGGACCTGGCTTCTATCTTTGTGTTACTACTAACTTTCGTTTTAACTTTCAGTGCTTCAAAACCTCAGTTTATGCCTTTATAAAAAAGGGAATGGAGGAAGAGTCATTTAGTTTCGTGTCTCAGAAAACATTAAGCCCATGATACTTGTTTGGTATGCTTTAAGGTCTAATGTTATAAAATGAGGAAAACATAGGTTTGGCCTTCAAGTTACCAACCAATCAGGTGCACAGGGAACGGAGGGGATGTGTCAGCAAGGAGTGGGGTGTTCAGCTACGTGTCTGCCCTGTGTTTTCTAGTTCTAATGTTCTCTTGTTTTAAGCGTCTCTTTAAGAATTTCACAAGCCCATGGAAGTTAAATTACTAGCAAGGTACAGTTCCACTATCTTGCAGCTTTGTCAGATGTCCTGTTTAGAGTGACCTTCCTGTGATTGAAAAATCACCTGACAAAATTTTCATGGCCTGTTTCTGGCATCTCCCATCATGTGAGAAGCATGTAACTTCAGAAGGGATTATTTGATGCACTTGATCTAAGTTGTTCATATTTATCTCAGACTTATCTACAATAATAATGATCATCACTAATGTTACTAGTAATTCATGCCATACACTAAAGCCATTCTAGAATTCCCCAGGGAGATTTAGGCATTTCCCCCCATGATACCCTTTCATTTTCCTCTTATTCTTTTCTTTCCTCCCGTCCTTGCTCCCTCCCGACAATACCATTAATTTTCTGTTATCATGTCTTCTATTAGCCAGTGTGTTCCTCCAGTGCCTGGTCTCCTGTTTCTGTAAACACCCTGGCACTTCCTACATGGCTGGGCTCTGAGGAGACATTAAATACACATTCTTTAATTGAAAGAATGAATTTGATTATCTTTACTAAAGGTCTTTGAACAATGGGGTTTTTTAAAATAATACTTTCTCATGACCATCCATCCACATTCTGCCTTTAGGTATTTGAACTGTATTACTGTATTGGAGGACTGGTGGATGTTATACATCTGTTTATGTTTAAAGAAAGGGACTCTAGCTGATGCCATTGTACAGACTCTTAAATCTGGCTTCTTTTTTTGAAAAGATTTCTTTCTCTTTCTTGAAAGAACCTATTGTCTCCATGACCTGAATTATCCAACTCCCACTTACTCTTCTCCACAGTTCGTTTTGCTTGTATATGCATAATGTGGTGGTTTTTTGTTTTTTTGTTTTTGGACAGAATCTTTTTTTGGAGGAGGAAACTGGACCCGTTTAGGTGTCAATGAGGTAGAAGACTGATGAGAAGCCAAGGACAATGGCACTAGGTTTCAATCCTAATACATGAACTGGCTTTGTGGGAGCTTAGCCTGTTTAGAAGCTCACCTTCCTGGACGTAGATAGAAGACCTTCGTCTTCCCGCAGGGCAGAGAATTTGGACTGCTCTTCAGTATCGAGAGGGAGGGGGAATGGTGTGGGGGGAGGAGAAGAGGAGTGGGGATAGGGGGAGGGGAGTGGGGGGAGGGGGCAATATTTGGGAGGAGGGGAGGGAAATGGGAAACGGGGAGCAGGTGGAAATTTTAATTAAAAAAGAATAAAAAATAAATAAAAGAAAAAAAATAAGATCTTACTCCTTTTTTTGCTTTCTATTTCTTTTTTCATGAAGACCTGCCGAGAGAGCCCGAATGAAAGAATCTGAAGACTGAATTTGGCGGTATGGGATATCCAAGCAATAGTGGGCAGGAAGAGGGGCTGTGGATATTTACAGAAGAGGTTTGGATCTAGATCAGCTCTCACTTAGCAACTGACCAGATAGTTCTTTGGTTTCCCAGATGTATTCATAAAATTTGTATCTTTGAGAAAGTTTATTTTGTGTTGGTAGATGTCAAGGTTACTTTTCCATTGTGGTGTTAAAACACCAGGGCCAAGGTGGTTTATGGAATAAAGTTTATGAGGGCTCCTGGTTTCAGAGGGTGAATCCCCGGCCATCATGATGGTGAGCCTGACAGCAGACTGGCAAGCACGACGTTGGAGCAGGAACTGAAAGCTCACATCTCACTCTAGAAACACAAGGCAAAGAGCTAACTAGGAATGACAAAGCCCAGTCCCAGTGATACAGCTTCTCCAAAAAGGCCATAGCCCCCAATCCTTCCCAAAAGTCTCTATCAACTGGGGTCCAAGCATCCAAATAGAGGAGCCTGTGGGGGCCATGCTCATTCAAACCACCGCAGTAGGAAGCATGCTTTATTTCACTGAGTTGAGTTTTTAGTGCTTTGTATTCACTTTCTTCGACACTCTTGCATTTTTCATCAGCTGCTGTTTGAAGTATGGTAATACCAAAAAGCTTTCCTGGTTTAATGAGCAGATTCAAGGTTTCCAGAGCACACCAGCCTTACAGTTTCAATCCTTTATATCATTTGGAAGTTTTAACTCCCGTAGAGATGAGGAAGCTGTTGTATCAGGTAATTTGCACAAGACCACAGATTAACAAGTCACAAAGACAAGACATATGCCTTGTTCTTTAAGGATATTGTTTTCATTAGTATTTCAACAAAGACCTGGTTCAGGATCACGTTTCTTTGCCTCTACTATTTACTCTATAGGGAATTCTCACAGCTTTACATTTTATATTTAGGAATAGAATATTTAACCCATGTATCTAATGATAAAATTTCAGGTGTTATGCCAGGCTTATTTAATAAACACACCTGTATATATTTATTTAATTCCCCTTTAAAAATCATGGAAAAAATCCCAACTAGGATCCAGAAGCCTAGCATGGGCTACATAGATTTGTCTCATCTCCTTCTTTACGAAACATCTTTGCTATTGTTTCTCTTCCTCCTTGAAGCATTGTTGTGAGGTTCAAGAACTTACATTCTTCGGATGTCTTTGTAAAGCATACATTGCAGTGGATGCTATCATATTTTGTGGTAATATGAAATATTCATGGAATGTGCCTATTGCCTTAAAGAATTTTTGTTGAAAATAAAGAGTCTAGCTCAGGAGGGTTTGGTGACGTGAGCTTTTGTTTTTCAGGTGGCTGGTTGGTCAACTTCCTTTACCTGCTTTTGCCATTGTTTGCAAGAACATGGAAATAATAAATGGCCCTTATGCCTTTACTGTGAACAAAGAAAAGGAGCTGGAAAAATCTTTGAGGAAGGCTGTGCTATGGAACTATAAAGACTCTTCCCAAGCTGGGTGGTGGTGGTGCACGCCTTTAATCCCAGCACTAGGGAGGCAGAGGCAGGCGGATCTCTGTGAGCTCGAGGCCAGCCTGGTCTACAAGAGCTAGTGCCAGGACAGGAACCAAAAAGCTACGGAGAAACCTTGTCTCGAAAAATCAAAAAAAAAAAAAAAAAAAAAAAAGACTCTTTCCAGGTTCTTATTGGTATAAACAGCATGTTTCTACCACATTTGAGTTTGAAGGGGAGCTTGGCATCCTCTTCAGGATACTCGGCAATGAGTTAAGCCACTGTTCTCCAGGAGACCAGAAGACTCAGGACCATTATTCTGGATGATTCATGAACAGGAACTATATACATATAGAAGGTTGACATGTAGGCAACAGACTATTTGATTTTCAGACAAGATATGCACGAAGATAAAACACATCAGTGAGACAAAAGTACAAAGAAAATAAACTTAGTTCAAGTAGAAGAAATGTTTAGGAGAGGAGATTGCAAGAAAAAAGGAAATGTTCTTAGGACTGAATAAAGAGTCTTAAAGTAAAGGAAGTCCCTTTTCACCCTGTGACCATAAGGAAGAAGCTCACACAAAAGGGATCTTTTCCTATTCATTGTTGGTGTCAAAAATAAAAACAAACAAAAAGCAGGAAGTTAAAAACAAAATGAAATGTTAATTCCATTCCAGAGAATGGGAAAGTAAAGTCCAGGTTTGAAAATTAACTAACCAACTTGGCCACCCATTTGGTTGGCTAAGTTGTTGGGGAATATTATTTTAAGGTGTGTGACTTTTGTTTACGCTACATTTGTTTAACTCTGTGAAGCTGTGTTACTGTGCCTGTCTAAAACACCTGATGGTCTAATAAAGAGATGAACAGCCAATAGCGAGGCAGGATCAAGGGTAGGTGGGGTTGGCAGGCAGAGATGATAAATAGGAGAAAAACCGAGGAGAAGGAGGAGCAAGAGAAGAAGGAGAGGAGGACATCAGGGGCCAGATATCCAGCTGTACAGCAAGCCACGGAGAAAGAAATAAAGGTATGCAGAAATAGAGAAAAATAAAAGTCCAGAGGCAAAAGGTAGTCGAAATAATTTAAAGTTAAGAAAAGCAGACAGGAAAGAAGCCAAGCTAAGGCCAGACATTCATTACCAAGAATAAGTGTCTGTGTGTGATTTATTTCGGAGCTGAGTGGTGGGCTCCTCAAAAATGCAAAGGGGTAAAACATCACACAACACTAAGCCACAAATATAGGAGAAAGAAATGATGGGCTCGGGAGGAGAGAATGTAGTGACTAAGTGGAAGAATAGTCATATTTTCTAGCAATGGTTGGAGACTTTGAAAGAAATATGACGCTGTCTCTTTCTGGTCCTTCATAGCTCTTCCTGGTTATAGGTCATGTCACGGCTTACCAACTGTCATGATGCTGAGGTGTGTGCCACCTAGCCTGTAAATGGTATGATGGTGGGATCTGTGGTGGATTTGAGGTCATGTAGGTGGCACATTTTGTACTTAACAGGTGTCCTCTGGTCTAGTCCCTAAGGTCTGTGAGCTACAAACATTCTCTTCTTGAAGATAAGCAAAGTTGGGTTGAGAAAGAGTTTAAGCAGGCTCTCTATTTATTGTTCTGGTTAACGACAGGGATGGCAAGGAATTTAAATTAGTTTTGGAAGGCATGAAGAGCCGAGAAAGAGGTTAATTGCATTAGCTTAATATAATAACAGAATAATAAGTACAATAAAATGCTGCTTGTGGAAGGGTGGAGGAGAGCAAGCACGAAGTCTAGTTTATTTCTATGAAGCTACAGTTGGTGTTACTGTTTTGTGAAAAGGTGAGTTTTGTGGTTTGTTGTTTTGTTCTTATTTTACTATTTCTTGTCTCCCTCTGTCTGTGAACAAAATTCCATTCAGAAAGTCACCCACAAACACCCCAGCCTGGCAATTTTTAGGGGACCTGAAAATGTGGCCCTAGAATAAAAATATTGTACATGTATTTTTTTTTTTTTAAATCAGACTAATGTAAAGGAAATGGTGGTGTCTTCAGAAGTGGAGTTTTGATAGGTCAAAGAGTTATCTCCCCCCACCCATTTTATCTTTATGTTCATGAGAAAACCAATCAAAATTTCGGTGTAGGAACTTTGGGAGGGGCTGGTTTAAGCCCAACACTTCCTGTTTCTCTGATGAAAACCTCGATTATCGAACAGATCTTGTTTGCATGTCTAGGGAAGGCTTCCCGCTTAAGTCCTGTGTAGGGTTGCTAGTTCTGAGCCAGGGGCACCTTGCTGAGGCCACGGGCAGGCCAGACTGCCCTCTTTCCTGCGTCCATAGCCGCTTAGAAGAATGCTGAGGGTTGGGGACTCCACCCAGAGGTACCCAACAGTAACTTCAAGGAGCTAACCAGTAAAATACAGTTAAAAAGAATTCGTCCCAATGAACTTGTTAAAAAACTGCACCACAACTTTGGCAAGGGCAGGAACCATTGTCTGGAACTTGTTTGTGGACTCGCAAAGTGTGCTGGGATTTCTCCATCCCTCACCCACCCCTCAGAACAACGTGATTAGCAAGAAAAGATAGATTTTCAAAGCCCAGCAGAGCTGTGATTTACACTCTACTTAGAGACTGTCAAGAAGGCTTCTTGGTAGGATGTAAGGGGTAACGGCCAATCCCTGTTCTAATGGCCCTCCTGGGACTTCTGCTGTGGTGTGTGTGGAAAGTGGGGTAGTGCTCATCCAATCTCTATCTCTTGCAAAGGCCCCTTTGTAGTTGCTTTTGACTTTGTGGAAACCACCTCCTACCAAAACCAACTCTGGATCACAGAGTAGAAATGCCCCCAATTTGCCCTTTGAAAAACCTCTCTGGAATGAAGATGATATGTTTGGAACATGTTCAGGAATGAAAAATACTTCTGGGGACCCCAGAAAATTAATGTGATTCAGGGACCTACCGTCAGCAAAAGAGTTAGGTGAAAGCAGGTAGTTCTCTACAAGTTTCTCATTAACACGACTAGGGTGGAGGGTGCAAAACCACAGGTAAAAAGTGCAAGGGGCAGGGATCAGGTGTGGAAGTACTGAGGTGCTTGGATTTATCAAGTGCAAATTTGAACTTCTAGGTATACACCTCAGAGGAACACAGCAAGCACGGGTACAAAAATGCTTATAGTAATATTTTTCATAATAGCCAAATCCTGGAAACAACACTAATGCCATTGACAGTAGAAAGGATAAATAAATCACGGCATTTTTACACAATGGAATAATATACAGCAATTAGAGTCAATGATTTACACCTAAATGCAATGACACGGATGAGTCTCAACAAATAAGGTTGCGCAAATGAAGCCAAGCACAAAAGAACTCACACAGTATGAGTCCATTCATTTAAAACACAAAAACAGGCTAAACTAATCTATGGTGTTAGAAGTCAGTAGAGTTTTAATTCTTGGGCTGTGTGTGTATGTGCAGTTATTAGACAGGAACACTAAGAAGCCTCCTGCTGTGGCAATTAGACTCAGTTTGCTCATTTAGTTTGTGAAAATTCATTAAGCTTTACAGACTCAGGCATTTTCCTGCATATATATACTATACACTGGCAAAAAAGCATAAACAAAGGAGTGGTCAATTTCATCTTATTATGTTATTGCTTTTCAAACTACAACCTATGAAATGTTACCTAGGAAAGGCATTGCTATTACTTTTTGGAGCTGGTGGCTAGCTCACAGTAAACCTATCTACACAATCCAAATTAAAAAGAAAAATTCAAATAGTACAAAAACTAAAGCTAAAAGTTTAAGCATTCCCATAAGTTAGCAACACTGCTGCTCCTCACTGGGCTATGCCCTTTTGCCCATGCATGATTTTAGATGACTTTGTAATAAGTCCATTGAGAAGGGAGGTGGTAAGCATTAATTTATTTTTGCAAGAAATTTTTTTTTTAAAGTGGATTTTTAAAGAAGAATCTTGTGTAACCCAGACTGGCCTCATACTTACTATGTAGCTAAGGATGGCCTTGAACTTTCCATACTGTTACTTCTAGTTCTGAATATTAGGATTATAGACATGTGCCACCATATGTGCCTTAAAAACAAAAACAAACCCTTTCTTATTGATGCCTAATATATGGAGATTAATACTTCTCTTTTGTCAAAAACCAATAAACTGACACATAACACTTTCACCTACTTCTGGGACATAGTATATATACAGTAAGTATAAAATCTCTAATGATTAAGTTAGGATCATCAGCCAAAACAAAACAAGAAAACAAAAATAGAAAAACACAAAGCCATTCCCATGTTCTATTTGCTTCTCTACCCTTGTTGCCTCTCTTTTTTCTTATGAATGCCTACTTTTACCTGAAAACTTCTCTGAAGCTCATTGTATCACGGCAGAAGGTCACACCCTCTTCCGAGACCTCTTCATTGGTTCCCAACTTCCCTTTAGAACTCAGAGTCTTAACAATTTTCCTAGATCTGGACTTCAGCAGATCCTTTTTAAGGATTCTTTAAGGCTAAAGAAAGTGTACTTTTCCAGCTAGAAGATCATGTAATATGTATTACTCAAAAGCTATTTGTGTTGTTTTTACCTGTGTGTATGTGTATGTATGTATGTATGTATGTATGTATGTATGTATGTATGTGTATGTATGCCACATGTCTGGGGTACTCATGGAGGTCAGAAAAGGGTATTGGATCTTCTGGAGCTGGTTATACTCACCTTCAACTTTGCTAATTCTTACTCATTTGTTTAGTTTTATATAAAAATTATATTGCAATCTTTGGCATGCTTTTCCTGCTCATCATGGACTAGGAACTGAACTCAAGGCCTCTAAAGAGTGCCTCAGTTACTGGGCTATCTCTATCTCTCCAGCCTTAGAATATATGTTCTTGTACATAGTAGTAATGTTGTTTTAAGGATTTACTTTTAGGAAACAGTAAGAGTTAGCAGACAGTATTATTAAAACCATTGCTATAGCAGTAGTCACACTTATAGAAAATGGCATTTATTAAGAACCACTAACAAGGCTGGGTGGTAGTGGCACATGCTTTTAATCTCAGCAAGCGGCAGCAGGCAGATCTTTGTGAGTTCAAGGCCGGCCTGGTCTACAAGAGCTAGTTCCAAGACAGACTCAAAGCTACAGAAAAACCCAGTCTCAAAAACAAACAAACAAACAAACAAAAAAGAACCACTAACAATTGCTTATCATGAATGTGCCATGTTCTTTCTCAGTTCTGAGCATCCCACTACCCAGTTCTCTAGTTGAAATCGATTCCTTTTTAAACATGCTCACCTTCAGCTTTGCTAATTCTTATTTGTTTTATATAAAAAATATATTGCAACCTTTGGGATACCTTCTCTGCTCATCATGGACTAGATAAGTGTTACAGTGTATGTAACACTCTCTACCTCCTTAACCATGCATTATGCTTATGGTTTAGTGTTATTGCTTTCCAAATAATTTCTACTTCCTATAAGATTCTGAGAAACTTGAGAGACGAGACCTTGCTTGCTTTGTTTCTTTAGAGTCCAAGAACCTTGCCTGGGCCATCAGAGAAGACTAACCGGTAGCCCTTGCTGCTGTCATTCTCCTGCAGCACAGTCCCTGACACTGGCTGAAGTGTTCGTGTCTGAGACAGTGTGTCACTGTATTGCCCAGACTGACTTAGAACTTACAATCCTGCCTCAGGCTCCTTAGTACCTGGGACTAAAGAAATGTAGGCTGAGATCTTTAGATTCTTAATTTTAAATCAATATAACAACTCTACAAATTCTACAAATCCTCATGGGCTGGAAATGAAATTGTGGCTCTCAGTCCTTCAGTGAGGCTGATAGCTAATAAATATCAGGGTTAAGACAGGAACTAAGACTTTATATTATTGATACCACTAGAGCAGGAGTTCAGGATATTGGAAAAGGTGGTAGAATTAACTCAACTTTTCATGTTAATGTGGCAGAGAAATTTTGACTCCATTTCTGAGATTGATGTCTTGGCTTATTAAATCCTGATGTAACAGGTATGATGAAGTAGATGTTTCTTCTTCTTCCATTTTAAAAATAACATTGTTTTTATTTTATGTGTCTTAGTATTTTGCCTGCGGCGTACATATGTGTATTGCATGCATGCCTGATGCACAGGAGGTCAGGGGAGGGTGTCAAATCTCCTGAATCTAGAGTTACAGAATGTGGGTCCTGGGAACCCAGTCTAAATCTACACGAGCAGTGAGTTCTCTTAACAGCACAGCCATCTCTCCGGCCCCCCTTTTCCTTTAAAAATCTGTATGTATGTCATGTGTGTGTTTAAATGTGTATACGTGTGTGTGTATGTGTGTTTGAATGTGCATATACATGTGTGTATTTGTATATGCATGTGGAAACAATAGTTGACATCAGGTGTTTTTTCTAATTGTTCTCCACTTTTATTGAGGCAGGGTCTCACTGAACTCAGAGTCTGTAAATTCTGGCTGGCTTAATTAGCCACTTTGGTGTGAGGATTCTCTATCTTCATGTCTAAAGTCTTGAGATTACAAGCAGCTTTTTTTTTTAAGTGGGTTTCTGGGATCCAAAGTCTGGTCCTCATGCTTGCAAAACATATACTTTGTCCTTGGAGCCATTCCTGCAGCCTCTCTTTCCTCTTTTACTTCATGAAATCCAGCTCTAGTTGTGGAAATCCTTATACCTCTTCCCTTAACCACACACAATAAGTGTTTCCTGAATGCTTTCTCTATGACTGTATTGATTAGAAAGGGGGGTACCAAAGATGAAGAGTCATGCAGTCTGCCCTCGTGGAGCTTTTTCTTCTAGTAGGAGGACCCAGGTGGAAGTAAATAGTGCAATGCCTTGTCATCAGTGGACAGCTGACTTACTCTGCAGCTGCTCTCTCTTCTGGAGGTGGCAGTCCAAGTTTTCTCCCCAAGTGATTCCTTGGCCCTTAGCCCATGTCAGATGGGGACTGGCTGGTCAAGGGTCAGGCAGACAAAGAGACACAGGCCCTGCTAGGCAGAACCCTCTATCAGCTGGTCACTTGTGTTGTCTCTCGAATGCCATGTTTCAGGATAAGACAAGGTAATAAGGAGGGATATGGGTCCGTATTTGGATCCGATACAGGAGGAGTAGCTTCCTTCTGTGTAGGATGTTAGAAAGCAAGAAATGCCGTAGACTTGTTCCTGGAGAACGTCTGGGTGAGGTGGACACTGACCCTAAGGAAAGTAGTCCCAAGAAGAGGGAAAGAGTCCATGGCATTAGTTGACTGCTTGCTGCTGCATTAGGAGTATTTTCTTACAATGTTTAGAGCTGGACTTCTTATTAAATTAAACACAAAAATAGTTGACTCAAAGGGTTAGTATGCATAAAGGGTTAGGGTCATACACAAGCAGGAGGGAAAAGAATAAAGAAGTCAGGTGGTCTCTCAAGGTCACAGAACTGTAATAAGTTACCCAAGGGTAATCCTACAATTTCTAAGGATTAAAAAAATGCCCTTGAACTGCTATGTCAAATTTTAAAAAGATGATGATTCAGGGAGAAGTCACTCTATCAGACAGAAAATCATAACCACAAAACCACAAGCGCACACAGTAGCAAAAACTATGTAACACAAGAAGAATAAGGGAATTGTGTAAAAGAATTAAATTCCATGTAATTGTGTAAAAGAATTGAAAGTAGACCATGTTTATCTATGGACCTCACCTCATACAAGATAGCGCTGTGCCACAAATATATGTCAATGGGTTATTTGAATATTGCGTAGGAAAATTGGTATAATTCAGAGAAAACATAGATTCTTAGAAGAAGCTAATAACATCCTAGCAGAATTAGACATGAATTAGACAGGAACATAAAAGCTCCTGGAAATTTGTGAGCTTGGGGTAAGTAAGGCTGTTTGAAGTACCATTCACACAGCAACCAGCTCAGGTATTTAGTTACAGCCAAAAGGAGGATTCCTTTTCAGTAAAAGTAGACCAAGTCAATAGACTGACTATAAAACAGTAATTAGTGATTGATATCTCAATAAAATAATGACTGCGAGTGGGAATAAGAAATTCACAGAGGGATATTGAATGACCAGCAAGTACGTGAACATTCACTCAAACTAAGAAATTGAATGAAAATAACAATGAAATATTGTTCGCACTTATTAGAATGGAAAGGTTATAAATAGTAAGAGAAGGACTGAGGACTTAATTCAGAGGCAGAGTGGTTGCTTTGTGTGCAAGACCCTGTGTTTTATTTAATCTAAGACATGGTGGTGAGAACCAGGAGGTACTAGAACTCTTGAACTCTGCTGGCAAAACACACCTCAGTGGACCCACTCCAGAGAATAATCTGGCAGTCGCCGGCTAAAGAGGTGTCTGTAGTAAGCACTATGTATAGTCTGGGAGCCCCAGGTATGAGAACATACCCCAGATAAGTGATCCACATATAATCAGAAGGGACATATACATGTCTGATCACAGGGGCATTGTTCATGGAGGCAGGTGATTAGAGTCATGAATGTAGAAAGAGAAAAAAGAGAAGGAAGTAAAAAAAAGAAGTTCACCATAGAATGCTCAGCCCAGCATCAATTCAATCCATCAAAATCATGAACATACACTGTATGATGACTTTTAATGGTAACTGTGTATACTCAGATGCATATAACATATCATACGAATATATCAGACACATTAACACAGCAGATTTAGATAGGAGGAAGGGGGATAAAGTCAGAGGGACTGAGGGAAATGGAAGTGGGATCAGTTTAAAAGAGAACACAATAGTATGTACAATGACTACATGCCAATAAAATGTTCCACCGAGAGAGCCTTGTGAAGAGTGATAGTGACAATGGGTTATGAAACAAAGAGTATATGATCAACCCAACTCTCTATTTTAGTTTAAAAAATTATAATTGAGATTAAAGTTTTTAAAGTGCCTCTGAGGATCAGATTGTCAGGAATATGAGCAGTCTAGAACATGCCCATGTGATGTGTGTGGGTAAATCCTATGCATAATGCCAGTCTCCTCCTGCCTGGGAGTGTCATGAAACCCAAAGCTCCTGAACCTGACATGATGGTGCTTCTGCTGGCCTCTCTGTTGGAAGAAGAGTGGAAGTGTATCTCGTTTACAAACCACCCTTGAACAAAAGACAATGTGAGGCCGGCGGCTTTGCTTCTGGGGTCAGACAAGAAGCAATTTCTATTTTAGTTTATAAAGCAAACAAGTTGTTTGAAATCAGTTTTCTATTATCTAAAATTGTTGGCTTAAAACCAGCGCTTCTGTCTTTGTCATAACCTTCAGTATGGGAGTTCCTAAAATATTCAGGATTGTGCAAGCTTGAGCTGTCTTCATTAGCTTATGCAGACTGTATTGAGTCTACTTCCTAAAGGGGTATTCCAATTATATCTAACACTTCTTTCTGGTGTTTGAACCCAAATCAAATGTATTCTTAGAGGGCACAAAAGTCCCTACACAACACAGCTGCTAACATATGGTCTCTGTTCCACTGTGAAGTAAATTCTGCAAACATACAAGTAGGATGAAGGTCAAAGATTTAAAAAATGTGATCATAATATTCTAAGGACATATTCAAGAAGGTGTCCACTGTATCTCTGCACATGTCTTCACATCTGAATTGTAGTGCTGTACAATTGAATACACACACACACATGCACACACACATGCACACATGCTCACACATACAGACTCACACTTTGTGGTTCTGGAAGCTGAACCCAGGGCCTTGCACATGCTAGACGAAGCCTCTGTCATTGAAGTACACCCCAGCTCTCTTCCTTTTGTTGAATTAGACACTCAAGCCAAGAGGGATGGATGCTGTAATTCCAGCACTAAAAGGGCCAAGGCGGGAGGAGGATCTTGAATTCCAGACCAGCCTCAGTTAAATAGTGAAATATTGTCTCAAAACCCAACCCAGTCCAGACTAAACCAAAGCAAAACAAAAACCCCACATTACTAAAAACCAAAAATCAACTCTATGCCAAAGAACCCCCATGTAAGTTAGCTGTATTATAATGTTTTTCACTAAAATGCCCTATGTACTGACATCAACGTATGACCTGTAAGAAATAGGAGAGACAGAAAGAGCAAGAGAGAAAGACAGAGAGAGAGAGAGAGAGAGAGAGAGAGAGAGAGAGAGAGAGAGAGAGTATATAACAAAGAATTAGCAGGGCAAACAGAGGGGAGGGAGACACAAGAATAAGCCAGTAAACACGTTAGCACCAATAACACTGTTTGAAACCTAATAGAGAAAAAGACATAGAGGGTGGGTCGGAAGGAAATGAGGGAACCACCATGTAGCTTGTGGATACAAAGCTGTGGGCTTCAAGTGCAGCTCAGGGTTTTGAGGGCAGGGTGAGATGGTTGCTGGGAGAGCTGGCCTGGAGAAGAATCCCCCACAAAGTTTTGATGGGGGCACCAGATTCCGAACAAGTCACAGTGGAGGCCTCCCTGTGCTAAGCAGCTGCTAATGGGATGCTGCCACTTCTGTGTTGGAAGAGGCTGCAGGGAGAGCTTCTGCAGGAGCATCCTGTGTGGAGTGGAAAACTCCATCCCAGACCCAAGGAGGTCAGAAGGATGCTCGTATATGTGAACGAGAAAATTGTGGCCAAAACACCAATAATACAATGATGGAAATCCACAACCCTGCGTCCAGGGAAGCTTGGTTTAGCAATCATCGGGAGCGAGTGGAACCAGCTCAAACAGCGTCAGCAATTTGAAGACATCTGGTCTTTATTTTTGGACTTTTGTATGCTGAAGAGGATTACGGTTATGTGATGGAGGGCCCATTTAGTTTTGTCAATCTACAGATTGTTTTTTTCTTATAATGGAAATCCCTCACACTGAGAATAGAACGATTTTCTCCAGAGTCTCTTTGAGGCATTCAAACATTAACTCTTTATTCCCCACAGTGACTTTCTGACCTCAAGAGAGACTCTCTTAGGAGAGAAGTTGAGTCATTGAGGAGATTTTTTTCCAAAGGGTAATCTAATAGTTGGTGGGGCCCCCAAGAACTTCCATGTCCAGCAACTGCCAAAAGCAAATCTTCTGTTCTTCTTGCTAAACCCCTTGACCTTCATTTCTTTCCTCTTTGCTTTGTCTTCTCTTCTGGCCCATGTTTGTCTTTAACTCCCTCTACTTGTGCATGTTCTAGGAGAAAGAACTCATGGGCTAAGGACATCGGAGACTCAGTATTTCCTGCCCACTCCTGCCCTTCATGTTCTTTGGCTAACTGCCTTGACTCCCCCTACTCCAGCTATGACCCCATGTTTCCCCACTTCTTTCACCCTTGTACCCCCATCATTATTGACCTTCCCTATTTCTGTCATTAATACCTGTGTTGGATTCCATTGCCCAAGGCTCTGCTGGGTTCATTGACTATGCCAGACCATTTGGAGCAGGGCTGATAATGGCCTAAAAATGGTCCAGGAACTCCCACCTTGTCATATAATAATTTCTTTTCCTTTCTGGGCTTTCAATGTCAAAGTAGTTTTTTAGGATTCTTGTACCTAAAAGGTGGTCTTTCCTAAAATTCCCTTCTCATCTTTCTGCCCACTGAATTCACCTTCATAGCATACTGTTCCAAGCCACGATTCTTACAGACTGGTTGGGATATTCTCTGTCTGTCTGTCTCTCTCTGTCTCTCTCTCTGTCTCTCTATCTGTCTCTCTCTCTGTCTCTGTCTCTCTCTCTTACAGTTTAGGAGCAAAGGCACAAGAGAAGGCAGGTGGCAAGAAAGTAACCTGAACTGAGGTACTTGGTCTGTGGAAAGTCCCACAAGGCACCAGTGATATTTCTGTGCATTATGGAAAATCCATAGACTTTAAAAAAATGTATTTTTATCTTAATATATCAGGAGCAGGCACTCTGCTATGCAATTTCTGAGGCTTTATGGATGGCTGGGGTTAATGGTTTGAGGTGTTATTCTTTTCTATGCTTCATTAATCTCAGGAAGTGCTTGTGTTGCGGTGGTTGTTTGACCTCGTTGGGCCACAGTCACACCTACCCTTTTTACTCCAGCTCTAACATGGGTACCCAGGCCTGAGATGTGCCAGCTCTCAATTCTTGCTTAGGATGTACCACCTTTCTGGGTGCGTGAGCCTACAAATGACATGATGAGTTCTAGATACAATTTTACAGCTTAGTTGCTTCCTTTGTTGACCTGACTCCATGGCCTCTGTCTACTCATCACTCACACTCACAAAAACTTTTGGAGGAAAAGATGCAATTGGCTCTGTCTGAGAAGTGATGACAGCAATCTTCCTATTATGGTGAGTGACAGAAGAGCCCTTTAAGGGGCCAGAATCAGGAGAGATGACATATTCGCTCAGGAACACATGCGTTCTGATGATGAAAATGCATACTCTGCAAGGGCACTGGCCAACTTTCTGTAACTATCAAATTACTTCAGACAATTGACTTACAGAGAGGAGTTCTTTATCTCATATTTTTGGAGATTCCCACTCATGATCAGTTGTCCCTGTTGTTTTAAAAGTTACTGATGAGGCAGCTCATTGTGGGAGTCTGCATAATGGGGAAAAACTGTCTACCTCATGATGAAAGAAGGGAGAAAGAAAAAGAACCCCAGTGGTGGCATTCTAGGACACTCCCAGCATCCCAGTGACCCTCAGTAAGCACCAGAAGATTCTAACCACAGCAGAGAGGAAAATCGTGACTTCTAAAGATGCAGTTAGATAATTGATGAAATATAGAAAGATATTCTATATTTCTAAAGAAAGATCTTTCTGCCCCACCTCCCTTCCTTCCATAAACAGCACTGGCTCTGCACTTCCCATGCCACCTGTGTCCTGGAGACAAAGCTGAGAGCAAGGGTTCCTCCAAGTTTTCTGTGCTTGTATTTGTAGCATCTTTGTGAGAAGGATAGGCATGCATCAAGAAACAATTTTATATTTTTAGGCACAGCTTCAATATCTGGTTTGCAAGATGTCCCTATGGGCTGGGTACACAGCTTAACAGTAGAGCGCTTGTCTCATGTGTATGAGACCTTGAGTTCAATGCCCAGTATTAAAATTATGGGACCAGAAAACATCAAAATTAAGCAAAAATAAACAAAACAACCTTTTTATTCCAAACAGAAACAGTTCTCTTGTTTGAACTAATGGCATGCTATTTATCTTAACTGTGAATGGAAAAATGCTCAGAAATTGATTTCCTTAGAGTTGCCTTTATCCCTTCTTCCTTCCTGTTTACATCCTCATCTTTAGTGGACCACCATTACTTGGAAACTGTCAAGATCAAGCCTCAACCCCAGCAATGTGCAAAGAGCCATTGGACCTAACTCAGGGAACTTTGTGTCTCAGACCCAAGATTTGCTAAGATTCTGACCTTGGGTTAGTCATTCATTCTCCTAAAGCATAAAGTGAAGTTTTAATACTGTCCTGCCTTGTATTGTAAGTCCTTATGAGGACCACAAAGGATGTGACACGTGGCCGAGGTTTAAAAGGAACAAAATGCTCTGTGCATGGGGTTAGCATTACCACAATTGTGATAATGTAATAATGTGATGATGTGCCTGCCCATAGAGGAGAGAGTAGGCTCTGCTAACTTGACTGGTGTGATGGGATATTAGATTTCTTGAATTCTTTCATCTGAAGGATTATGGGTAACTCTGGCATCTCAGGCAGGCAACTTTCCTGGGCTTCATACTCCCCGTCCAATACTCCTTAAAAACTGGTTCTCCAGTCAAACATTGCAGCAAGCAAATCATCTTCTTTGCTTCCTAATGACATTCCTTGATGCCTTGTTTTCTCTAACATTATGGTGGCTTCTATGAACAGGTAGACAGTTCTCCTGGCCCTAGCCAGGTCTGAGGAGAAAGAAGGGTAAGGTTATTCACCTCCTCTGCAAACACCTTCTTATGCTCCATGTCTACTTGGCTGGCATGTACTGAGGGCGGATGTGTGGGGTGAGAGAAGGGAAGGACAGGCAGGCAAAGTTCTACTGCTGAGCTTAGAGAGCTACAAGAGAAGTGGGCTGGAGAGAAAAAGTCCAGAAGGGAGGATACCCTAGGCAAAGCCAACTGTCTTATTGGAACAGACAGAAGAGATCCTGTTTACATCTTACATAAGGAGATGGATCATGTTGTCCTGGTCAGATATAGAGACTGTGGATTTAATAGGCATGTTGATGAGGACAACAGTGGCATACTATCTGAATAAAGTCTGGAAAATTCCTCGAAGTGTGACTTCGTTTTCATGCCCTCTCACTTCCAATCTTGTAAAATCTAGCTTGGCCAATAGACAAAATGGGGGAAAGTTGTATTTGGTAACCTCCTATCTACTTATCCTTTCTTTCTGTGCAACAAATAAGTATTGAGCACTTCAGTGTGTGGGCTCAGTGCCAGCTCTGGGGACATGGGGTTTCTCTTGTAGTGCAGGACTACATGTGGAAGAGGTCTGTGTTGGGTTAGTTGCTACTGCTACTGTCTTGAAATTTGTCATATGTCCACAGCAAAACATTCTGAATTTTCCTTCTCTGTTGGGTCCCATAAATTACGAACTCCACTCTGGGTTAGGTGCAAGAGTTACAAAGATGAAAAGAAACAGCCTTTTCCTTACCTTTTTTATTTTTGTATTTGAATTTTGTGTATTGTACATGTACAAGTGTGGATTTATGTGTATAAGTTCAGTACATATGATGATGAAGGCTTACATGGAGGCCAGAAGAAGGTACTGGGCGCCTCGGAGCTGGAATTGCCAGCCATAGTGAGCTGTCCACGGTGGGCATTGTGAACACAACTGAAATAGCACATATTCTTAACTGCTGGTCCATCTCTCCAGCGCACCACAGCAGTTTCCTCAATAAAATCTTCCCTAACTTCTACCTGCCCTGCCAAAAGAATATACCAGATGCTGGCGCTTGCTTTCTGTATAGTCTCCTAACTGGAGGCATAGATGTTTCATTAGAACTCGTTCACTATAATGCACCACAAATAACACAGATAACTTTCTTGTTTTAAAAGTACTAAAGAAAATTAGAAATATGTAGAAACACACGCATCACTCATATGGATCACTCACATGTGCCACTCACATGCATCACTCACATGCATGACTCACATTCATGATTCACATGTGACACTCATACGTATTGCTCACATGTGACACTCATTAGCTTTACTCACATGTATCACATTCATGATTCACATGTGCCACCCACATGCACAAATCACATGTGTAACTCACATGCATCACTCACATGTGCCACTCACATGCATGACTTACATGTACCACTCACATGCATCACTTACATGTGTCACTCACATGCATGACTTACATGTACCACTCACACCACTCACATGCATTACTTACATGTGTCACGCACATGCATGACTTACATGTACCACTCACATGTGCCACTCACATGCATGACTCATACGTACCTCTCACATGCATGACTCACATGTACCACTCATCTGCATCACTGATATTCGGTGCTTATCTCAGCATGATGGGATCCAAAGATGGTTTCAGTTTTCACTGCTTATTTTAAAACAAAATTAGAATGCTGTCTTAGTTTGGGTTTCTATTGCTGTGAAGAGATACCATGACCACAGCAACAACTTTTAGTAGGAAAACATTTAATTGAGGGGGCTGGCTTACAGTTTCAGAGGTGGGGAGCATGGCTGCGTGCAAGCGACGTGGAGCTGAGAGTCCTACATCTTGCAGGCAGCAGGAAGTCGACTGACTGTCACACTGCATGAAGCTTGAGAAAAAGATTTCAAAGCCCACCCCCACAGTGACACACTCCCTCCAAGGCCACACCTCCTAATAGTGCTACTTCCTTTGGGGGCCATTTTTTAAACCAATACAAATAAACAAGAATTTTCATAATCTTTCCTTTTCACTTCAAATTACAAAAGTGTACCAAGATACGGTTTCTTATTTTCTTTCTTCATTCATTCATTTGCTTCGTTCATCATTTTCTTTTTCTCTTATTATTATTATTATTTTTTGAGACAGTGTTTCTTTGAAGTTTTGGAGCCTGTCTTGGAACTCACTCCGTAGACCAGGGTGCCCTCGAACTCACAGAGGTCCACCTGTCTCTGCCTTCTGAGTGCAGGGATTAATTTAAAGGCGTGTGCCACCATTGCCTGGATTCTTTTATCATTTTCTTAAGATAAATTTCAACAAACAGAAGCAATTCATATACTGTTTGCTTTCATTAGCAGTGAGAGACTTTTTCATAAACCTCCATATTTACATGGGAAAACAAACAAATTAGCTTGGCTATCACGTCAAATGCCTTTGGGAGATGAGAACAGTAAGAATGATCTCTAAGCTATTCTTAAACATTCAATCCATGAAGCTTTATGCAGCACAAAAATATCCATTGTTGTCCACTGTGGTCACCGTGCTGTGTAATAAAACAGTAAAATTTCCTCCTTCTAAATTTGACTTTGTGCATGTCTCCTCTTTCCATTAGTTTCTACCTTCACCATTAGCCTGGGATAACTACCATTCTAATTACGACTTCATTGGAGAATTATTTCTTACATAGAAAGCTTTATATAGAAGTTTGGTGTTGCGCTCTTATTGGAATGATTTTCTACAAAGAGTGTGCAAGTCCTGTGACCAGGATTACCACCACGACTGAAACCGGCAGATGAGAGAAAGGGGCTTCATGTATTTGGAAAGAGGTTTAACTAACTGGGTAATGTCGATTTTGACTCTACTACTCTGAGGCTAGTGGTAAAATATCAAGTTAGATTGTATGTCGAGCTGAGGCCCTTGAAATGCTAGTCTAATGTGCACTACTTCTGGGTACATTCAGGCATTCCTAGGTCAAGTATGTTATCCCATTAATAGTGTGTTATGTGAGACCAAATGAGGTTAAGTTCCAACTGGTATGATAAAAAGGACCCTGCATAACTTTCATAGGGTTCTCATAGGGGTCAGAGAAGGAAGTTTATAGGGGTTGTAGAAACCAGGAAAATGCTCAGAGATGAAGTGTGCCTCTGCTTGAGCCTCTGCACAGGAGAGGACCCTCAGGTTTTCCAAATACAGACACCAACAATGAGCTTTGTGATGTCACTGGAAATGGCCCCACCTATTTGCTACAGCACAGGCTAAATTTCAAGTCAAGGTGAAGAGAACTAGTGATGTGGGGAAGCTAACAGTCCTTACATCACAGAGTGAGAGCAGTAGCTTGCAGAGCTAAGGGCAACCTTAGCTGGGGACTATACAGTGAAATTTTGGTGTTAGGCTCATCTGTTTTGTTTAGAAATCCTATATTGTGTTCTACATTTCTGAGGCATTGCTGAGGTCCAGCCATCCTGGAGGCAACCCAAAAAGCTGCGGGTTTTCTCTTTTCCATTCTTGGTTGTTTCTCCCCAAGCTTTTATTCTATTTTATTTTTAATTGACATATAATTGTGTATATTTGTGGGGATATTATGAGATGTTTTGATCTGTGTATATGTTAGAGAAAGATTCAGTCATGCTAATCAAAATATTCATCACTTCACCAATATATCATTTTTATGTGGTAGAAGTGTTAAAATATATTTTAGAAATTTTGAAATATATAATATTTCATTATTAACTGTGGTCACCACACAGTGCAATAGATAGCTAAAATCCAGTCTTCCAGTGTAACTGAAACATTGTAGCCTTTACTTAACTGCTTCCGTTTTTTTTCTGCCCACTTGCTGTTACTCAGCCTTGGAAAACGGTTTACTCATCTCTATTTCTTCAGGTTCAACTATTTTTCAGATTAACCCTATACATGAGATCATGTAGCAAGTATCTTTTTGCAGCTGGCTTATTGCACTTAGCAAAATACTCTGCTGTTCCCTGTATGTTGTTGAAAACGACAGCTTCCTTGCTTTTTAAAGTTATATAATATTTCATTGTGCATTGCTATATACCTCTATCAGATTGTCCTTGGCCATACTTTTATTTTATCTTATGACAGCAAAATATTTGTGTAGTCCTGATTGTCCTGTAACACACTCTGTAGACCAGGGTGGTATTGAACCCAGAGATCCACCTGCCTCTGCCTCCCTAGTGCTGGGATTAAAGGCGTGTGCTACCACCATCCATAGATCATTCATATATTGATGGACACAGGATTATTTTATATCTATTTATAAAGCTATTATGAGTAATGTTAAAATAAACACAAGACTGCAAACTGTCTTCTACTTTCTGATCTCAAACAGCAACGAAAAAAATTGAAGAAGACATACAAAATTAAAGACTGCCATGCTTATGAACTGCAAGAATTAAATGCCATGGATAGGGGGCCACTGAGTCTATAATTTGTGGTCCTAAAGAAGCTAAACAAGAGGGCAAACCCAAGGAAAAACATATAGTTATCCTCCTGGCTATGGGAAATAGACAAGATTGCCGGGCAAAAAATTGGAATCTTGGGGGTAGGGTGGGATGTGGGTAAGGGGAGATGGAGAGAGAAAAGTGTGAAGGAGAGGATGAGGGGAACTCGGGGAAACGGGATGACTGGGGATATAGGAAGGTTGGATAGGGGAGCAGGGAAACTCATATCTTAGTTAAGGGAGCCACCTAAGGGTTGGCAAGAGACTTGAACTTGGAGTGGCTACCAGATGCCCAGGGCAATGTCCCCAGTTAGTTCCTTGGGCACCTGAGGATAGGGAACCTGAAATGAACCTATTCTATAGCCATAGTGATGAATATCTTGCATATCACCATAGAACTTTCATCTAGCGATGGATGGAGATAGATACAGAGACCCACACTGGAGCACCGGACTGAGCTCCCAAGGTCCTAATGAGGAGCAGAAGGAGGGAGAACATGTACAACGAAGTCAGGACCACGAGGGGTGCACCCACCCACTGAGACAGTGGGGCTGATCTATTGGGAGCTCACCAAGGCTAGCTGGACTGTGACCGAAAAAGCATGGGATAAAACCGGACTCTCTGAACATGGCGGACAATGAGAGCTGACGAGAGGCCAAGGACAATGGCACGGGGTTTTGATCCTACTTCAGGTTCTGGCTTTGTGGGAGCCTAGCCAGTTTGGATGTTCACCTTCCTAGATCTGGATGGAGGGGGGAGGACCTTGGACTTTCCACAGGGCAGGGAACCCTGACTGCTCCTGGGACTGGAGAGGGAGGAGAAGAGGAGTGGGGGGAGGGGGAGAGGGGCGGGAGGAGGGGGAGGGAAATGGGAGGCGGGGAGGAGGCGGAAAATTTTTTTTCAATAAACAAAATAAAATATATAAAAAAGAAAATGTTTGCTCATCTCGAAGCTATCAACAGATATAGTACAGTTTCTATCAAAATTCCAGTGTGACTTTTCATAGAAATAGTTTTACAATTTGTACAGAATTGGAGTCTATCCCAAATAGCTGAAATAATACTTAACAAAGCAAAGAATAACATTACTTGATTTCAAAATGTGTTATAAAACAATTGTAATCAAAGTAATATGATAGTAGCCTTAAAACAGGCACTCTCAAATCAGTCAAGAGAACAGGACAAAAAAAAAAATAAAAAATAAACCCAAATATTTACAATGAACTGATTTTCAACAAAGGAACCAAAAACACATGATGAAGAAAGAAAGAATCTTTAATGAATCATTTTAGGAAACTGAGTATCCATTTGAGAACTAGCTAGATCTTTTTCTTACACTACATCCAAAAAATCATCACGAATAGAAACATTTATAGCTGGGGGAAAGCCCTCACCCCTAAGGTGTGCAGACCTCCCAGTGAGGCCAGTTTAAGGTCACTTATGTTCCTTCCTGTAACCCTTCATCCACTGTTTGAAAGTAACCCTAATAAACTTATTGGTTCCCACAGACGAACTCTGGTGGAATTGAACTTTGCAGAGATGAGGAGTAGATGTTGCCTAGTCCCTCTGGCCCCAGGTCAAAAATTCTTACAACAAAATGTTAGACTGGAAGCTATAAAATTAGTAGAAGAAATCATAGGAAAAAGCCTGATGACACTGTTTCTGACAGCGACTTCCTATATAAGGATTTAGAAGTATAAACAATAATAGATACAACAGCAAGAATAGACACACAGGATGACAGTGAACTGAAGGGCTCTGCACACCTAAGCAAATGGAAAACTAAAGAGACAGCCTACAGACAGGCAGAGTATGTGCTGTGTACTGAACTCTGGTTCTCTGCAAGAGCAGCAAGCACTTTTGCAACTGAGCTGTCTCTTCAGCTCCAATTGTACTATTTCTTGGGAACTGGTCCAAATGCTACTACTTTGGAGGACATGCTTTAAACTAAATGCCCTGGATGTCTTTAAACTAGTCACTCCTCTCAACTCCTGTATGCAGAAGAGCCCCAAAATAATTCACATGTCCTCAGATGTCCAAGTTTGTTATGGTTTGAATGTGAACAACAGGCTCATGTGTCTGAATAGCTAATCTTTAGTTGTTTACACTTTTTTGGAGATTATAGAATCTTTGGGGTTTGAGGACCTTGATCTCATCTTGGGACTTAAGGGTAGGCTAAGAGGGTTGTATGTTCTGGTCCCACTTTTGGCCTGGGTCTCTCCTCCTGTAACTAGCTGTGTCATTCTTACCCACTATAGTTAGGAGCTGCTCCCAAGCTGTGCCATGCTATCTGTGTATTCTCAAACTATGAGCTGAAATAAACCTCTCCAAACTTAAGTTGCTTCTTGTGAGGTATTGTTGAGGATATGTGAGTCATGCGTTCTTGTGTCAAGAGAGCATGGAATGGAACCAGTATAGTTTTACAAGTGGAGGCACTCAGCAAGATCACCCTTGGGAAAAGTGAGGGTGGATTAAAGATGGGTATGTGTGTTGTGTGTGTTTGAGTAAGTCTTTAAAGAGACAGAGTATAGATAGATTGTAAGCCATAAAAAGATGGAATGTGAACAGAGAATTTGGATTATGTATATTGTGTTTTCTTTTCTTTTTCTTTTTTTTTTTTTTGACTGGAGAAAGACATTTGATTCTGGGAACTGCTAAAAAAATGGTATCTTGTCTTTAAAATATGGGCCTAAGGATATGTTGATTTGGAAAAGAGGTTCTGTTTCTGTTTTCACAGAAGATGAGAGCCTGTGGAATCATTTAAGGCTAATATGATTTTATGAACCAAGACCCCCTGAAATGTTGCTGTAAATACCCCCAAAGATACAGTGCTCCCAAACAGCAAGAAGGAGTCTGGAGAGAGAGAGATATGCCCAAATTCCTTAGATGATTTTAAGTGGGGCTGTTTTCCATTGTGGGCCTGATGAGTGGCTTGCAGGATGTAAGCAGCAAGCTTGGGTCCCTCTGTGTTCCTGAGCATGGGCCTGCTTCCTGGAATTCCCATGATCAGAGAGGTGGTGGCTAGAACAGAGCTTTGTGAGGGATGCAGCCGACTGTTGTAAGTGCACACAGAGAGGCCCAGAGGTGGCTGTGGTTCCCAGCTCTGCAGTTCCTGGCTCTGCACACCCAAGGCATGCAAGCAGCAGGCTTTGGAAGGTGCATTGGCCAAGCCCAGTTGATGTTCGACCTGGTGGAGTCATCCCAGCAGAGACTATGGGATCACTGTGGGTGGCTGCTATTGTCACCACTGCAGCCTCCTTTGTGGCTGCTCTGGATTGCCATCAGCCAGATGGCTGCTGTGACTATCTTGTAGCTGGTACCGGTATTGAATATGTAGAATGAGCATGGTCACTAGGGCATTTTCCAATTTATTGTTATCATATTTGTGCCACTCCCATAATTATATAGAAAAGGGGGATATGGTGGGAACTGTCGACCATCCGACCCTGAATTTCTTATAAACAACTTGTTTTCCTCTGCTCTGAGCAGGCTGCAGCTGCTCTGAGCACAAGACCCTGATGGCAAGAGAGTGGGTTCTGATGAGTCTGCAGCTGAAAGAGCCCAAGAGCTGGGGCATGACCAGAGCTCTATATAAGCTGCCCCTGAGCACAATAAAGTGGGCATTCTTGGCACTCTTGTATCAAGAATGACCTGTGTCCCTCCCCATGTCTCTGTCTGTGAGTGTGTGCTTTTAAGTCTCTAGCTTAGTTTCCAGCTCATGTACCATCCCATAGTTCAGGTACCACAAGGTATTTTGTCACAATGATTAGACAAATGATAGTACAAGAGTGTCTGTAATCTGGGTTGCAATAGAAGCCTTTCCACAGCCTGCAGGATACATTGCAGATGTATGAGCACACAGCTCAATTTCTTCTGTTGTATGTTGATCCTTCTTACATAGTTCTGTGAAGGAAGCTGGCAACTACATGGTAGAAATGCCCCAGGTTTAATGAAGGGATTTTTATCCTCCAAAATGCTACCCTGAAAACATGCTAGAATTTTTTATGACATGAAACAAAGTTGAGATTTTAAATTCTGTCAAACAGATGTTAACTGAAGTTCACAGTAGTGAGTAAATAATCACAATTTCTCTAATACCTATATCCTGGCTCAATATAGAGATCCAGGCTTGCCAGGAACTCCATACCACCACAGGATTAAGTGAGGAATCAGGGACTTGAGATTTATCTGCTTGTGCTAACTTCTCTCTTAGCCTGGGTGTGCCTATATTTCCATTCATTTTCTGCCATTGAAGGTACAATTAAGGCATGAAATGTCTCACCATTACCTTCCTTTCTTTAGATTCCCAGGGATGGTGTTTCTGTCCAACTACACTTTGTTCCTATCCTTTCTATATAGAAAATGCAGGAAGGCCAAAGGGATATACTCTACTTCAGGGCTTTTTTGATATAAGGTGGGGCTGTTTAACATTCTTTGTGGGAGAATCTTCCAATGGTATCTTTTAACAGACTGAGACTGCTTTTTTAAAAACTATACCTTTACAAGAACAGGATAGAGAAAAGTTTGCCTTCATAGTGCCTACTTATTAATAATTCTCACCCTATTAAACGATATCATTGGAAGATTCTCCCACCTTTTGTCAATATTTTGTGCAACAGTTATTAGACATAATTCATAAATAGTTTCCTCAATCTATAATTTGCCATTATATGGATGATATCTTATTTGTTTATTCAGACACAGATACTTTAGAAAAAATTTTTGAATAAGTAAAGAAAAATTTGCCTTGCTAAGAATAACAAATTGCTTCTGAAAAAAACACAAAGAGGACATTCTATTTTTTTTTGGATAAAAGATAGATTTATAGAAAGCACAACCACAGAAAGTATACAAATCTGGAGAGATCAATTATGAACTCTTAATGATTTTTCAAAAATTGCTGGGAGATGTCAATTGGCTATGGCCTGCAATTAGAACAACAGCTAAAGAACTAAGTAATTTATTTCAAAACTTACAAGATGATAAGAACTTAAATAGTCCAAAAAATTATCATCTGAGAGTGAGATAGAATTGGCTCTGGTAGAAAAGAAATCATAAGATGCACATGATGTGGATCATATGAATCCAAAATTTGATTGTATTTTAGTTGCTTTGCCTTATACTCATTCTCCCATAAGAATTCTTATGTAGAGAGAAGATAATGTCTTAAAATGAATATTTTTAACACATAAACATAGTAAAAAAGTAAAGACCTATATAGAGAAATGTTCTGAATTGATTCTGAAAGTAAAATTGAGACTTTATCGTTTAACAAGAATAGATCCAGCAGAAATTGTGGTGCCTTTTATCTATGCCAAAATTGCCCCCTTGTGAGCAGAAAATAAAAATTGGCAAGGAGCTTACAGTAATTTTTTGGGAGAGATTGTTAGCAAATATCCCCAAAGCAAGAGACTTTGGTTTTTTAATTAAAAAAAATCTTTATTTCTTTCATTTTATATACCAATCCCAATTTCCACCATCTCCCCTCCTTCCATTTCCTCCACCTCCCCCCACACCACTCTCCACCCACTCCTTGGAGAGGGTAAGGCACATTGCTTTCAGGAAGGACTAAGCCCCCCCCACCTTAGCAAGGTATTCCTCCAAAGAGAATAGGTTCCAAAAAGCCAATACAAGCATTAGGGATAAATCCTGGTCCCACTGCCAGGGTTCCACAGTCTTCCCCAGCCATAAAACTGTCACCCACATCCAAAGGCCCAGTTTGGTCTTATCTTGGTTCCTTCCATGTCCGGCGAGAGTTGGTGAGCTCCCATTAGCTCAGGTAGACAGTTTCAGAGGGTATCAAGACTTTGATTTATAAAAAGAACTAATTAGATTCTCCCTCATATAATACAAGTACCCCAATTTCTAGAGCCCCTACAATCTATACCAGTACAAATGAATCAGCAAAAGTAGGTTATAAATCAGGAAAAATAAATAAAGTGGCTCAAAATCCTTATGATTCAGTTCAGAAATCAGAATTATGTACTATTTTCATGGTACTATTTGATGTTCAGAGCCTCTTATATAGTTATTGACTTTCAATATGTAGAAAGAGTTATTTTACATATTGAAACTGCTGAACTTATTCCAGATGATTCAGAATTAACTTTGCTATTGATTCAATTACAACAAATAACCAGAAATAGAAATTATCCTTTGTATATAACACATATCAGATCCCATATGAGTCTCCCAGGCCCTTTAATAGAAGGTAATGATGAATTAATCAGCTATTGGTAGGAAAGAAGCCTCATAATTTCAGAAGAAAAACCATGTTAACAGTAAAGGATTGCAAAAAGATTTTTTTTTACCACTCAGAACAATCCAAGGAAATTATAAGACAACATCTTATTTGTTCTTTGTGTGTAATCACACTCTATTACATGAAAAAAATAACCTGAAATGTACTCAAAGAAATGCATTTCACAAGTAGATGTGTTTCATTTTGCAAAGTTTGAGAAATTAAAATATGTGAAACATGCTATAGTTGCATATTTAAGATTTCAATGGGTCACTGCTTTAAGTTCTGAAAATGCTGATTTTGTTACTACACATTTATTAGAAGTCATGGCTGTTATGGGGATACCTATACAAATTAAGACTGATAATGCTCCAGCATTTGTCTCTAGTAAAATGAAATAGTTTTGTGTATATTAGAACATAAAACATATTATAAATATATCATGCAATCATCCAGGACAAGCAGTTATAGAAAGATCTAATTATACTTTAAAAGATATGCTTAATAAACACAAAGGGGTAACAAATTCCCTTAGAGATAAATTATACAGTGCTTTATTGACTTTAAATTTTTTTTAATGCTAATGAAAAAGGAACAACAGCTGCAGAGGATGTAGAATAATAAAAAAACCCTGCTGTATTAAATATGTCTAAGAACAGCTGCAGAGGGACATTGAATAACAGAAAAAAACCTACTCAATTAAATAGGTCTATATATTTTAAAAATGTGTTAACCACAGAATGGAAACCAGGATATGTGTTTTATTGGGGAAGAGGTTTTTCTTTTGTTTTCATAGGAGAAGAAAAGCTATGGATACTGGCAAGATTGGTAAAGATTAGATTTAAACTGGAGAGACTTCTTCATTAGGAGAAGCAACAGTTCATAAAACAGCTTGATTATTAAAATATCTTTTATTTGATTAGGTATGAAAAACAACTTACTAGTAAAAGACAATGCTTTTTCTACTGCCACAAAACATTTTGTCTTAGCAAATATATAATCTGACAGAAAAAGAACTTCCTAAAGTTAGGGTTGTGACATGGTTTTGTTTTTCCAGGAGAATGAAAGCATCCAATTAAGTAATATAAAAACCACTGGACAAATGAGACATGTGAAGAAGGACAAATTATTCCAAGAAAATGTCCCAAGAAAAAGAGTAAAACTGACCTAATGGTATAGCACATTTCTAACAGGACAAAATTTCATAACCTCTCCAAAATAGTTTCTGTTGCTTTTTGCAAACATAAAAGGCAAATTGTATTTCTGTGGTCCCATTTCAATTAAAAGTCAAAGCTGGCTTTGGAGTTGGACTGTGGCTCTCTCTGTCTCTAAATCCAAGCCTATTTGTTAAGAAAATCCAAAATCTCTGTATCATGTCAGAAAAGTCACCTGGTATGAGACAGAAGAAAACCAAAAATTAGGAACTGTTATATTGTTACTAATATCTAAGGTATAAACATTAGCTCTACAATTTTAAGAATATATATATATATATATATATATATATATATATGCATATATTTAAACTTTCTGTTGTGATATTGATAGACATACTAATTCTAGAAATAGAATTCATCTAGCTTCTTGTACATTATTTCAAATTTGAGTTTGAAGCAGGTAACTAGGAATTAAGTTTGTACACCCTGGATATGCTTAATGGATTGTGGTCCTTTAGCATTTCTGAGATCTGCTGCATATGACAATTGCAATGTTTAAGTTTTCTGAAGTGAACTGCAACTATTCTTAACACTGACATTTGAAGTCTCTAAAAAGATGATGGGGCCCCACAATGATGATTCCATCTAGATTTTGGCAATGCCATGAAGCTGACAAACACCACCCAAAGATCAGTTTCAGACTAAAATTTCTCAGGATAACTTAAAAGCTAATAGCTAAGAGGGTCCAGACTTACAAACTGCTCTAGCCATGGCTTCAGATAAGCCTTGAATTTTCCTACTATGGTGAGGGAGAATTGTCTGTATTCTGTCAATCATGTTTTAAATAAATGCTGATTGGCCAGGCAGGAAGTATAGGCAGGTCAACTAGACAGGAAGTAGAGATGGGGCGATGAGAACAGGAGAATTCTAGGAAGGAGGAAGCCCATTTCTCCCAGTCCTTCCCAGACCATGGAAGAAGCAAGATGTGACCTGCCCTGCTGAGAAAGGTACTGAGCCATGTGGCTAACATAGATAAGAATAATGGGTTAATATGAGCTACAAGAGCTAATAAGAAGCCTGAGTTAATGGACCAATCAGTTTATAAGTAATGTAGACTCTCTGTGTGATTTTTCTCTGGTACTAAATGGCTGGGGGAAAAAGTGGGACAGAAACCCCAACAAGCTGGCCCACATGTTACAAAAAAAGAAGGGGAAGTGGTGCCGGAGAATTGTCTGTATTCTGTCAATCATGTTTTAAATAAACGCTGATTGGCTAGGCAGGAAGTATAGGCAGGTCAAGGAGACAGGAAGTTGTGGTGGGGCAATGAGAACAGGAGAATTCTTGGAAGGAAGAAGCCCATTCCTCCCACTCCTGCCTAGACCACTGCAGAAGCAGGATGTGATCTGCCCCACTGAAAAAGGTACTGAGCCACATGGCTAACAAAGAAAAGGATAATGGGTTAATATAAATTACAAGAGCTAATAAGAAGCCTGAGCTAATGGGCCAATCAGTTTTTAACCTGATGTAGACTCTCTGTGTAATTTTCTTTGGGGGCTTACTGGCTGTGGGAACTGGGCAGGATATAAACCCCAACAAGCAGGCCCTAATGCTACACTATTATACAGAGCCTGGATAGAAAATATTATAGTTAGTTTTCCTAGGACTTGACCATTATCTCAATTTTCTCAGGGTATCCTAAAGATCTGTCACCACAGACAATAGGAAGTAATTTTAAGGAAATGAAACTAACATTTCCAATAGGTGGGGTCGGTAATTCTTGGTCATTCAGTGGGTTATAGATGTTTTTCATCATTTTGTGGGGGGGTGTTGGTCACAAATTGTTATTGATCATAGTAAGGAAAGAAACTAAGCAAGAGAGATTAGATTCATGTATCTTTTCTAAAAAGAAATAGGGGGTATAGGAATAATAGGATAAAAGTATAGATTACTAAATATTATTTTAAACTAAAAAGTAACCATTAATCTCAAATATTTTACATTGGTATAGATTTTTGTATATTGATGCAAATTTGAGGTTATTTTTGTTAAAATAAATATGTGTGTGTGTCTACTCTTATTTAAGGGACTTTCTGTATATTGATTTAAATTTAAGGTTGTAATTGTTATAATACACTGTATATGTGTTTATATTCTTGTTTAAGGTATTTCACCTATGCAATTCATTTAAAAATGTAGGGTAAAGTTCTAGTCCTTGAAAGTGATTATTATGAACCATTTAGGATAATTAAGAAATTTAGGTTAATAGTTAGTCATATATAACAATCAAACTTTTTGTTATGTTAGGTGTGTTTTCAAGATCATACAGAGATAAATTTTCAATAGATAGATGGTCTTCAAACATTTGAAAGACCTACAGAATATGACATTTAAAAGTTTTTGTTAACATGGGTTTTCATGACAGTGAGACACATATGCTCCTGGCAGCACCAATCTACCTTATAAAAGGATGATGGGTATTGAAGAACCCATCAATATGCTTTCAATATAGCAAAGCCGGCCATCTGTGCAAGAAACTGTCATTGCCTCAACTGCTGACAGTATGCTGTACAAACTGGACAAGAAGGGCACAAAGGAAAGCAACTACTGAACTCTGCCAAAACAAGGTGTGGCAGTCCTTAAAAGTCCTAACTTCACAGAAAAGTCTGCCAGATATTCAAGGCCTGTAGGCCAAAGATGAATGTCTCAGTGTTGCAGAGGAAACTTGGGTGACTGTTGAGGCAGCGAGACATCTCTGTTGTTTCTATAGTTTTGGAAATTGCTTGCTCTGCACTTTGTGTTTTCTCAGATAATAGTATATACTTCTGGGGTCTCTGAAGAATTGAAGACAAGATAGTTAGAGTTTTCTTTAGTTACAATAGAAGGTAAACTAGTTACAGAGCTTTCTACTCATCAAGATATGATAGATAATAGAGAATTTTTGAAAATTTGCCAAATGCAAAGAGACTGGATGTTGTAAATATAACTCCATTACTTGATAACTGTTCTTATTGCATATAGTTTTACTACTTTAAAGTTAAAACCTTTTTATTTAGACAAAAGGGGGAAATGTTGTGGAATATTTGTTTAACTAGGCAAACCTAGAAAGCCAGTTGTTACTCTAACTCTCTGAGCATGCAGGTTTTCACCCAAGCCTTTGATTCTCAAGTTTTATTAGAATGCTAGAGATTTAGTTAAAGCTTCCTTTAGTGGCAGCAACAGAGTCATAGTTTGGAGAAACAGAATCCCCAGGCTAGGACCTGAATGGCTGGGCCACTGGTAGTTTAAAGCCCAGCTACTGTGATGAAGGTAGCAGCACTACCCATTTGACTTGAGAACTTTTTATATGACCCTAGGTACTTAGGTGCATAAAATAGTATGCAAATTAAATATCTATAACAATAAATCACAGAAGAATTTATTTTAAAAGTATTTTGGCATGCATATGATTCTGCCATTTATTGATGACAAATCAAGCATACTAATATGATGCATGCATATGATTATTTTATACAAATAATTAAATTGCAGTTTAATATTTGATACTGTAAAACAGAGCATCCTTGTAGGTTCACAGAGCTGGCCAATGCTTTTATTTTTATAATATTTAATTCTGAGATTTAAGTTTCATATAAATATATAGTAGAACATGGCAGAAACTTGTTTAGAGTCATTTCAGAAAATATTAGAAATTCTGTCCATGTCTAAGCCAAAATTCACTTAAGGAATTTTTTTTTGTCTGTTTTTGTTTTTTGTTTTTTAAGACAGAGTTTCTCTGTGTAACAGTCCTGTCTGTCCTGCAACTCACTTTCTAGTTCAGGCTGGCCTCAAACTCACTGAGATCTGCCTGCCTCTTGTAATCTCAAATGCTGGGATTACAGGAGTAGGTGTGCACCACCACCACCCGGCCCACTTCAAGAACTTCTAATTAAATTCAAATCAGTGATTCCAGCAGTAATTTAAAAAATCAAACAGCCAACACAATATGATCCAAAGATATATTAACTTGACATAGGATAAGGGATGATGGTAGAAAAATATTAAAAATCCTTTCACAATTAAAATCCTATGTCTGTATAAGAATAGAAAACTGTATGCACAGTTTACTGCTGGACAGTGATGACACATGCTTTTAATCCCAGCACTTGGGAGTCGGAGGCAGGTGGATCTCCGTGAGTTCAAGGCCAGCCTAGTCTACAGAGCAGGTTCCAGGACTGGCTCCATAGCTACTGAGAAACCCTGTCTCGAAAAACAAAAACAGACATACAGAAAACCCGCATAGTGGAAATACTGCCATTCATAACAAGTAAGAACCTTGTGTCTCTTTCCCGCAGGTTGTCTGGGGATGAGAGTAACTCCATGTGCAGTGCAAAGAGTGAAGAGGGTACATTCGGAACCAAGGCTGCACGGAAGTCACATCATGCAACACAGGAGAGAATGTCCAGAAACATGTATTTGATTTTGAATTAACTCTTGGTTGTTGCATATTGTGAAATCTTCTGTTGCCAAAGCGTTCACTACCAATGTTCGGTTACTATCGCAACTTAAGACTTAAGGAGCCAACTTCTAGACAAGGTAAATGCTTATGTGAGACTGGCCTGTGAGAAGGGAGGCTGACCCCAGGCGACATGGCATCCTCCTGGAGAGAGCAAGTACATCAGCATTGAGTAAGCAGCACTTGCCTGAAGAAAAATTCAGTGTCTCCAAAGAGAACGAAAAAGAAATTCAGAGCAATAGTCAACCCCTGATAAAAATGGACAAGAAGTAACAAAAATGCGAAATAAAAACATGATCATGTTTAAAACAACACAATTCCAAGAATGTTTTGCGCTTATCAGCCTTGCGCCAGCCTTCTCCGAGTGGCGTCTTCCCTAATCGAGGCTGGATCTAGTTTCTAATCTGGGGACCACTGCTTTGGGTCAGTTAATTTTTTTTTTAAACTTTGGATTGAAAGAGAGGAATAGTTGGCCCTGTGGTTGAGTTCGAAGTCCCCATGGGATTCTTGAGTTGTGTAGCACCCCAGCAGAATATGGGGGGGTGCAAACTCTAGGGTCTAGGTCTTCAGCGTTTGCTGACAGATAGCTTGTGAATATAGCACTCCTTTGGGGGCAGAGATTACAGCTTCACATGAAAAACATGAGAAAGGAAGTGACTGTTATTTGGTCCAGAGAGAACCCCTTTGAGCAGTGGGAAGTCAGTCAAATGGAGGAAGGTGATGATGGAAGTTGAACTTGATTGCTTAGCAAGAGGGATTTAAGGTGCTCCCAAGTACTGGAGCCCAGCTTCTGTAGGGAGTATTTCCTCTGTATGAATTGATTTTCATTCCAACTCTCCTTTGCCCTACCTTTTGAGACCCTGTTCAGGCTAATCCACCTTCCTAAACCTCCTCCAATTCTCTCTGTCTCTCTGTGTCTGCCTCTTTGTTTCCCTTCCTCCCTTTCTCTCTCACTCTCCCCCGTCTCCCTCTTTCTATCTCTCTATTATGTTTAATTTCCTAGCCTCTTTAGATGCAATCACCCAGGATGTGACAGAGTTTATCAGGCAAGTGGGGAGCCCTCTGTGAACTTAGCTAAGCCCTTGGTGAACCTGGTTGCATTTCAGTAGCCTCCCCTACCTTGTAAACTACTCTACTGATTCATGTAGAATTCATTTCTGCTTATTTTCGCGTTTTTACAATCCAAGTGGCAGACTTAAATAATGTAATTTGGTTTTGTCCATTCTTAAATCTTTGACATATCTTTACTTTAAGATCTCTTTAGACCTATAGTTTTCACTCCATAATTTTTGTACTATTTAGCTTGCAGAAGAATGGATTTGACATAACATTTTCTGTAGTTTGGTGCTGCTGAGTGTCATGTCAGGTGTGGTTCAACACATTCCCTGACATTGATGCTCTTTATTTCTAGTGCACCAGTATCAGAATTCTAGGCTAGAAGAGACTCAGGGTCAATCCTCTCACCAGACATCAGGTAGAGCACTGGGGAGCACACAATGATGTCTTCTTTCTCTGCACTTGTGGCAGCTGTTGGTGCTCTTTGCCTAGATCCACTAGTTTCTTATGGACTGTAGAATACTATGACTCTAAAAAATTAAAATCTTACTTGGATGTATGGTATAGATATTTGCATATATGTGTGTATGTTTGCATACACATGTGTATGCTGTTGGTTGCTTTTTACTCTTTTGACTCTTTGGGGGGGCCTGTCACCCAGCTCTTAAATAAATATATACACAGAGTCTTTTTCTTTCTTATGGATGCCCGGTCTTAGCTTGGCTTGTTTCTAGCTAGCTTTTTAAAAATTATCCTGTCTTTTGCCTCTGGGCTTTTATCTTTCTCTATTTCTGTATACTTTTTTTTTTTTTTTTAAAACTCTTACTCCATGGCTTGCTGTGTGCCTGTGTGGCTGGCCCCTTGTGTCCTCCTCTCCTTGTTCTCTTGCTCCTCTATCTCCTCCTTCCAGATTTCTCCTTCTGTTTCTTCTCTCTGCCTGCCAGTCCTGCCTATCCTTTCCCCTGCCTTGCTATTGGCTGTTCTGCTCTTTATTAGACCATCAGGTGTTTTAGACAGGCACAGTACCACAGCTTCACAGAGTTAAACAAATGCAACATAAAAGAATGCAATACATCTTTGCATTATTAAACAAATATTTCACAATGTAAACAAATGTAACATATCTTAAATTAATATTCCACAACAATGCATACGTACATGGAGAGGCCAGAGGTCAATGTTGGATGTCTCCTTTGTTTTTTTGAGACAGAGTCTCTCACTGAATCTCAAGCTTGCTGATTTGCGTAAGTTGACTGGTCAGCAAGCCTTAGGGGTCCTCATGCCTCTGCATGCCCAGTGCTAGGAATGTAACCACGCATGACCATGTGGGTGTGTTGGATTGGGACTCAGGGCCACATACTTACATGGCAAGCACTTTACTGCCTGAGACATCTCCTCAGTTCCTGGAATATTATAATTCAATATTAATAAATTTATTTATTAGCTGAGAGTTTCTATCAAAAGACACTTCTCATCTGTTGTTCTATTAATCAGTGCATAACTTTTGAGGAAAGCCATGGTAAATCAAGATTCTTTTTGTTTTCAAAGTAATGAATATTCCTCATCATCCTCCACCAATTATTTTAGTTATTTTCTATCCTTGTGTATACATATCTGTTCAACATGTTTGGTACATTTCAGGACATTGTGGTCATCACCATGCATCTTAATATGTGTCATCCTGTATATGTGTGTGTGTGTTGTATGTATGGTATATTATGTGTTCATGTGGTTGTGTGCACATACATGTACAAGCAGATGCATGTTCATGTATATGTTGAGATCAGAGGTTGCCATCAGGTCTCTTTCCCTAGTCATTCTTATTTTTCTTTCTTTCTTTTCTTCCCTTTCCTTCCTTCCTTCCATCTTTTCTTTCTTTTCTCCCTCCCCCTTTCTTTCTTTGTTTCTTTCTTTGTTTCTTTCTTTGTTTCTTTCTTTGTTTCTTTCTTTCTTTCTTTCTTTCTTTCTTTCTTTCTTTCTTTCTTTCTTTCTTTCTTTCTTTCTTTCTTTCTTTCTTTCTTTCTTTCTTTCTTTCTTGAGACATGGGTCACTCATTGAACCTGAAGTCAATATGTTCAGCTAGGCTATCCAGGCATCTTCCTGTCTCCACCCTCCTAGGGCTGGGGTTACAGGTACCCACTGCTACACTCTTCATTTTACGTGGGTTCTGGAGATGCAAACTCAGGTCTTATGCTTTTGTGGCAGGCACTTCACTGTCTCCATCTTTGAGTCTCTTTTACTGGTGGCATGTGAATCCTTTTGACCATGACCTTGACATGTCTCATAGCTTTCTTACTGTTTGATATGACAACATTTGAGGCTTACCATGTGTATTTCTTGCTCCACACCTATAATCTGCCATTTCTTCTCCAGGAATCAAATGGGAAACACTACTTTAAAACTATTATCTAGGGCTGGAGAAATGGCTCAGAGGTTAAGAGCACTGGCATTATCAATCAGGGCACACAGGTCTACATAATCTCCAGGTATTGACAAATGCTTGGTTTGTGTCCGCTATTACAGCATCATACTGAATAGTTTTTCCAATCTTCTTTAAACTATTCTAGCCACAGAATTCATACCTTTTATCCCTCAATTCCTGATAACCATTTATATTTCACTGTCTCTATAGTTTTGCTTATATACGAATGTTGAATTATAATAATGAAATATATAGATTTTTTCCAGAATAGTTTATTTAACTTAATAACATAGATTTAACTCTCTTCTATGTGTTTTTAGAGCTACACAGTATTCCATTGTCTGGATGTACTACAGATTATATTTATCCATCTGCTTATTCAGGTTTTTGTCTGGATATGTTTTCAATGCTTTTGAGTATATACCATTTGCTAGGATATATAGAAAATATATTTACTTTTCTAAGAAACTGCCAAATTATTTTTTTGAAGTAGCCACACCACTGAGTTCCCATTATGGATGAATGAGAGTTTCCATTGGCACAATCTTCTCCAGCACTTGGTGCTGTCTGTGTTATTGGCTATTCCAACAGACAGACAACTGGGTCTCACTGATGTTTTAGCCCATGATTCCTTATATATAGCCTCTTTTCATGCACATTTCTATTGGTACAACTTCTTAGAAAGCATCTCTGGAGGACTTTCGCTCATTCTTGCATCTCATTTTGTTTTCCCTACTTCTGATTATGTCCCATGTTCAACTGCCTCAGTATGGAGAGACTAGAGGGGGGAATCAGTCAGCTAATTTCAACTTAAACCATGTCCACAATCTTCTTTTGATATGTGATGGATTGGTGAACAGTTATCTAGAAAGCTATTTGGATGTTTCTGGGAATAAATTCATGCACAAATGCTCTGAGAGAAGTAGAATGCATGTTTTTATGAACATCGTATTGAAGTAAAAAAGAGTAGACATCTGACTGCTATAGGGAGCACTCTGACCTGCCAACACCATGCAAACCACTGTGCTTCCGAGACTCAAGATTTTACAGTGGGAAACAACATGTTTTGTGTTGATAGTAAAACAAGCAGGACAGAAAATCCTATGTGCAATATGAACACATAGCTATAACTCTAAGCACAGAAATGTGAGAAAGAAAATATGATCCAATGAAAATGAGTCATGCTCCTTTGATGGCATTAAAAGATATTTTGTTTTCTATATTTTCCATGTTGAAAACTACCATGGAATAAAACTATATAAAATGCAATGCTTGAATAGCACGCTGTAGGATTTTTCCTGAGGCACATGGCTCATTTAAAACACGCACAAGTTGTTTCATATGGTGAGAAAGTCACACTGTCATTAGCTCTGGGCTGGCATCGAGTAGGTGCTCAATAAATATTTGTCGAATGGATGAATGATTACAGATGCATGTGTATGAGTTGGCTCAAAAATAACTAAAAGCCTAGTATAGGTGAGGAGTTTTTAATGGAGTGTTACTGAAAATGAAAAGCCCAGATTTTCGGTGCTTGGCCCAGCATCCGTTGTTACTGGCCTCAGAGCATCCTTACAGGAGAAAGATCGACACTGCAGTGAGGTGCTTACTTCTTTCAGCAAGGAGAAAGAACCCCATGTGCTGTCATGCTCCGTGGTCCCCCTGATATCCAGAAATAACCCTGGCTAGGGAGTTTCCTGTCCTTATGGAGTTCTTCAGAATGGAAATGGGACAAATTGGTCAGCTATATTTACTTTCTAAAAATCCCACCAGACAAGGTAAATGGTTGAAAAGGGCTATCCAATAATATCTTTATTTGGCTAAGAAAATAACCCAACATCTTTCCTTTCTTTTAATAGAGATCCACGGTTTTAGTATGTTCTTTCATGTTGTGTCTTGGAGGATGGAAGAAGGAGATGGGTTGGGGAGGATGGAAAGAATCACAGCCACTGAATTTGGAAAGTTTGAACAATTAAATAAAATGTTAAAGGGCTGGGGTGGGGGTGCATGCCTGCAAGCCCAGCACTTAGGAGGTGAATACAGGAGGAGCTTGAGTGCAGCTTTAACTATGTAGGATGTTTCAAGTCAGTCTGGGCTGCATGAGACCTTGTCTCAAAATCAAAGCAAACAAAGTTTAATATCAAATTAAAACCCACAGTAGAAATGACATAGAGAAATCAGTAGACAAAGTAGACAGATAAAAATTTTCAAAATTAGTGGAATACTGGATTTTCTAAGGCCAGGCGACTATTCGATGCCCCAACTTTAAAAGTTTCTAGCGTAAAACCTGCTCTAGAAAACAGATCATTTCTCAAGCTCATAGTGTCTTTTCTGATAACCAGCCCAACACCCTAAATACAGAAGAGAAAATATTGAAAATCTAGCCTCAAGAAAGGCCTCTAACCAACCCTGGTGGTACAGGCCTATATACCCAGCACTACAGACACCATGGCAAGAGGGTTACAACTTCAAGGGCTGCCTGGTTGGTTTAAGGCCAGGTCAAGATCAGCCAATATGGACAATTTGGCTAAACTCTGTCTCAAAAGAAAAAGTCTAAAAAGAAGCTGAGAGTATAGGTCAGTGGTAGAGCATTTGTCCAGCACATATAGGACTCTGGGCCCCATCCACAGAATTATAATCCACCCCCCCAGGTGCCATTTATGTTGATTTTCTCATTACTTCAATATCTGAGTTACCTGGTGATAGTAAGTGAAATGTGGTTTCAAAACTTCTAGCCTGCTGACTAGAAGACCGCTCGGATATTAAAGTGCTCACCTGGTGGGCATGTGGCCCGAATTTGATCCCTAAAACCTGTATGAAAAACCAGGCATGTTGAGGGCACTTGTAGTCTCCACCCTGGGAGTAGGAGTTGGAGACAGGCATCCCCTAAGTGTTCATTGGCCAGCCAATGGAGAGTACTGAGAAGCTCCAATCAGGAGTCTAGTAGCGCTCATGACGTCCCCGGCTCAGTTAATTACTAGTGTGTTCCGTCATAGTTTACATATAAGAGGTTTTGTGCCTGACTGATGTGTTTGAGTACGGCCCCCTTATGGTGGTGCTCTTTCTGGGATGTTGTGGTATCTTTGGAGGAAGGCCCTTCTGGGAGAAGAGCCTGAGGTTTACATTGGATCCTGTTTCCTATTCCGCCTCAGCCTTCCAGTCTGTGGAGATATGAGCCAGCAGCCACGTGTTCCTGCTGCTGGATGTTCCCCTCCATGGTGGACTGTCCTCTGAAATCACAAGCAGAACACATCTCCCTTTCAGGTCGCCTCTTGTCATGGATTTGGCCACGGTGATGAGAAAAGCAATTAATGTTTGCTTTGGGTCAAGTTCCTTAACTTTTGGACCTCAGTTGCTTTATCAGGAAAACGTGGAGAAAAATACCAATAGGGATGTTATGAAGATGAAAGCAAAGAACATAAAGTCTTGGCAGGGTGCCATACACCCTTCCTGCAGCTTTCTGAGTCACCTTGAATCCCACATACGGATTCACACGGTGAACTTATTTTTCCCTCCGTTAGCTCAGAGACAATGGACACGAACCTGAGCTTAACCTTCAGGATCGCTTCGGTGCCACGTGTGTGGACTGACCATTCTCCCCATGCTCGCGTTGCCAATGGGGTTCAACCTAAAGAGTCATTTTGCTGAGTCTGTTGAATCAGTCGCCCCCCCCCCTCCAAGCTGGTCTCAGAGGACCCATGTCCTTTATTTGTGATTGCATATTTATATCACATTGTATACAAGCACTTTTATATGACCGCTCATTTATGCCACTGGAGTCGGGCTTTTCTGACCCTTTTTTTTTTTTTTTGATGAGGTGGGATTAAGTTGGGATGAGATGAGATCTAAAGATGAGGTCATTATACTGGATGCTCCAATCATCTTCACATTTCTCAACTAATGAGGGTATTTTCTCTGTGAAGACTTGAATTCTATTCAGCTTCATTTTGGAGCCATTAATAATGCTAATTGCAGCACAGTATTTATTAGCTAACAACTGTAACTCTTAGTATGTTTTGCAAAACATTTCAACATAACAACTCAATTATAGCAATCTATGGGAGAGTTCCTATTGTGTTCATTGTTCCTTATTTGAGGATAAGGCACATGAGACCCAGGAGAGGACTAGTAATTTCTCACAGATCACACAGCTAGCAAACTAATTAAAGCAATGCAGATTCTGGGACAGCAGCATTAGAACCACCTCGCTCGGAACCAGCTGGTTTGGGTGGAAAAGTGGTGTCGTGTAGCACCTTCTAAGGACTTAGCAGAGTCACAACAAAGGGAGGTGATGGGTATTCTTGGACCTTTGTGACTGTGGTTGTAATTGTACAGCAGACTCTGTCCTTGTCAGACTAGCAAACATGAATCCTTTAGCATCGCTTGAGAAGAGATGAGCAAATAAGAATTGATGTATAACTGCTAGAAACACTCCTAGGATTTCTCCTGAGTAGCGTAGAGTGGACTAGCTCAGCAAAGTATAACAAATAGCCTCTTCTGCCCTCGTCATTCATTGTACTTTTTCATTTACTGTTGGTTAACTCAAGTTGTTCAAGATCTAGTATGGCTAAGGGTTCTGTAGAGAAGGACTGGACACCTACCTGACTCTCTTATCACTGAAAGGTGCTTCCTTCTGCAAGTACAGCGGTCAGGAAGTCTCATCAAGCAAGACAAAATGCAATGTCCTGGTTGACAGTCAGTGCTGAATCCCCTACATTTAAGGAACATCCCATTTAAAGCATAGAAAATTAAAAATTACTTTCCTAAGTTTGGATGTGAAGATTTAGCTTGTAGAAGAGAAAAACTCAGGGAAGTGTCTTTGGCTAGGGGCCTCTGTCCGTCTTCCCCTGGCTGTAGGTAGGATTTCCAGCAGACAGACAACCTCTGAGGCCTAACCTCTGGAGCTGGTGCCCACCAGTTCCCACTGGAGAGATGCCAACAGACGAGGGAGGAGCATGAAGTGGGCAACTGTCTCCCCAGCCCTCCTGCCCACACCTACCTCTCTCAACCTGTAACTAGGCCTCCTTAGTTTCCAGCTTAGCTTGGCAGTACTGCCTTGGGTAACGTCTCCAAGAAGTCTCTATGCCTCCCAGGCTCCTGGGGCACCCAAAAGGGCAGACTGTACTCTGAGAACACAGAGCTGCCCTGGGGAGAGGGTTGCTTCATGGCTCCTGGGCGGGCAGACCTGGAATGAGTTGGCAGGCTTTATTTCAGTCCTGAGGGACTGGTACCCACATCAGGAAACCACCCTCTGAACTGGCCCCATTTTTGGCAGTCTGAACTGAGAGGCTGAGGAAGGGACGGAGAATGCAGAATTCTATCTCACCTTACAGGCGGGTCCCTGGATGGTGGGCAGTGAAGTGCAGGAGCTGGAGGGGCCTGGTGGGCCAGGGGACATTTGTTAAGCATTGGACCTGGATCTGCCTCTGAGGACACTCTTCCTGCCCTCGTCACACCCTCGCAAGGAACACCCAGACAACAGAGAATGGATGAAGGAAAATATTTTTTTTTCTCCAGCAGCAATTTCCTTCCATGATACTGGTTAGGACCTCCCCTTCTCCCTCTTCCTACCCCTCACTCAGGCTCTTGCCAGGAAGGAAAATCCTATGTACACACCTGGAATTGTAGAGCAGACGAAAACAGCAAGACCGTCCCTGGATGGGGCACACATTCTCAGACTTACTAGAGCAGCTGTACTACACAGCTCTCCTGGCTGGACCTGTGACTGTTCGGGCGAGCCCCCGCCTCTGCACCGCACTACACCTTCTCCTTGTTACCTCCCATCTATCACCACCTACCCCATTAATAGGGAAGGCTTCCGAATGGGTGGAGGGTTTCTCAAAATAAATCTGAATCCTACGTGATGAAGGGGAAGAGAAGCTTTCTGAGTATTGGATTAAGACTGGCTCCAAGAATATTGATATTCCCATAAGAAGGTCGTTAGCTTGCCCACTACTTTAGACCTCATAAATATTTCATTGGTTGATTTAAGCACCGAGATTTTAAAACACACGTACACACACACACACACACACACACACACATTTTCAGCAGCAGTCATGCCATCTTCCTGATTTGGGGGTTCACATATTGTTCTGAGGTGATGGCATGTGGTGGCTTTGAGGCAGACTCCCTTTTCACCTCACAGGGATCTAAATTTATATCGAAACAGGAACATCCAGTGTGGCCAGAGCAAGGTTTCCAGAAGGCAAATAAGGTTTTACATGTAAAACCTCACCGAAGAGGCCAATTTCCCCAGCTACCAGTGCTGGAGTCACTAGTGGTCCAATTAGCTTTTTGTTTTCAGCTGAACTAAGGGAGGACAAATCAATTTTCATTATAGTACTTGGGGTTAAATGAGGAATTAAGGCAGTGATTTAAGTTATTCAAACCCTGAACCAGGATGGATGTGTCTTTTCTGTTTTCATAAGATTAGAATAAGGAGTTTTACTGTATGTACAACTGCTTGAGGACTTAGAAGTTGTCTTTTCTTTGCTATTAATGTCTTGTGTCACATGGAAAAAGAAAAACCATTCAACACAATCCAGAAAACCCTTCTAGTCCCAATCCTTTCTTTCTTAAATTCCGTAAGACAGCTTTAAGAAGTGATATGTACAGGTGCTGTCATAACAATGTGACTGTGTTCATCAGAGGAGGGCCAGACAGTAGAGCAGTTCTTGGTCAGAGTTGGGAGGACTGGATGTAGCTTGGTCATGGAGACTTGGCAAGTCACGTAATTTCTCAATTATTTTACCCTTCATAGTCACCAACCGATGTGATATTTTGCTTCATGGTTGTAAGTGATGAATATTAAATTGATTGGCATGAAAAGAAACAAGGTTACTAAAGAGCCCAGGGACAGCTTCAGGCTAACCTAGCTCTGAGGGCTTACACAAATGTCACAAGGCTCTCTGTGATATCAAGGTGACTGCCAGCATCGCCTCAGCTTTCTGTCTAATAGGGAAGGATTTCCATTTCCTGAGGCCAGCAAATCTTAAGAGCAAATCTTACGGGGCCAATGTGTCTTTCTTACACGTTCAGCCTTGAAATCACAGGGACCAGTGGCTGTGGCATTCTGGCCAAGCCTAGGTGTCACATAAAGCCCAGAGGCTAAATCTGTCCAAATTCCACGTGATGGGAGAAGAGGATACGTGACATATTAAGGAAACCAAGGCATCTATACCAAGGTCCTGGGCTGTTATTACTAACACATGACCTCCCAAGGCTCCCGAATGTTTTCCATGTTGCTGAGTACATCAGTCACTTCTTCCTCTTCCTTTTCAATGGCGGTCAAAGCCACTTGTCACAGGGGCCACTCCAGTCATCCTACAACAAACATCCTTTCTATGTGGATTGAATTCTTCCATACCTCTTTGCCTTTGTGCTCCGCTGACTGTCTTTTTGCTGCTGCTTTTTAACTCTCCCTGGTTGGATCAATTAAGGTCCAATCAGAAACCACAGCAGTGATTTGAACAGAAAACACACAATATGAAGAATTGTTTTATGCCAGTGCATTGTTCTTATTAGCGCCCTTGTGCAATAGCAAAAAGTGGTTAAGAGAGAGGGGGTAAAAGAGGACTCTAAAGGACAGAGAAGTAATAAATGAGCAAGCAACTACATTCAGCGCTGAGGGGGAATGAACAAGGAAGGAACCCTTCCCTGGCCCCAGCTGAGGTTTAGATCTCTCTGAAGGAGCCCAGGCTGCCCCAGGCAAGGGAAGACTGCCAGTGGTGGAGAAAATTGACAGACATGAGCAGGCGCTGGAGGGTATGGGCTGCAGCTGGCCCAGGAGAGCTACTGAGGCAAAGGCCTCCCACCCTGTCGGGCCTCAGTCGGTGGTGCCAAGCCAAGCTCACTTGTTAGTAACCGTAGTTCTACCTTTGTGGCTGTTCAGGCTGAAGCACTAGAGACGAGCTCCGGTGCCAACATGTCACCTGGCAGCGGTCCCCTTGGTTCTACACAGAGTGTGGTGCCCAGAACTGTACAGCGGCCGTGCCCCGCTTCCTGCTTGCTTCCTGCTCCAAGCCACCCTTCCCTGTCACCTGAACTGTGGTGTTGTCTTCTTCTTAGATGCACCACTTTGGCCTTTTAGTCTTCATATTTAAAGGCTTCACCCTACCATCTTACGGGTGCAGTTTCTTTGAAATGTTGGATACAGTTCTCTGTACAAAAAACATTCTTTCCTCCAACGTCTTTCAGGAATTTTTTTTAAATGTCTTTGATTTTCTATAGTTTGTAAATGATACCCTTAACTCTAGGTTTTCTGGCTTTTCTCTGCTTAGTGTTTGTTTCCTGACCTTCCTCAGTCTGTGGTTTGGCATCTGAAAGCAATTTGGAGACATTTTCAGTCTTATTTGATCAAATGAGTTTCCTGTTCCTTACTCTTTCCCTTCTATTCTGATATTCCCATTATGTACATCATATTTGTTGTTGTCCCATTTTTTGGAATATTCTGTTAGTGTCTTCCAGTCTTTCTTTACCCATTACTCAGAAGTCCACCGGAGGTGCCCTTCATCCCTGTGACAGCGTTTGTGATTGATATCTCGCATTTATTTTTTGATTTCTTAGGAAAGGTATATAGTTTTTATTGTTGATGATATTCTATTTTCTTGAAACTTCAGAGAAAGGTTAAAATTCAAAGATGGCTTAGGAGCTTATCTGCAAAGGGTGATCAAGTTTTGAGAGGTGACTGAGCAAAGGGAAGAAATTTGGGGATTGCAGGGGTGATGCATTGTGGGAAGTTAGAAATGAGAGGGAAATCAATGGAAGTTATATATTATTTTAGAGACGAGTATTTATGTAGATCCTTTTGAAGTACATTCCCTTTGTGGAGGGCTCCGGCCAACACTGGTAGTATTCTGAAAGCCTGCAGCTTACAAGTCTCTGCCTCACCAACTTTCATTCCCAGGCTGCCTCGTTACCACGTAGCCCTGACTTCTGAAAGAGCTGATGGCTAAATTGATGTCTCTAGAACTGTGCATTATGCCCATGATAGCCATACCAGGTAGCCAGAATCTAAGAAGCAAGTTGGTGAGCTTCTAAAGCAAGCATTATGAGCAATGATTAGAAGTCTGGTTATGAGAAAACCTAGAAACGAGAATTGTTTATTATTGTTTCCAATTTTCAGTATCTGTTTTCAGTTGCTGTAACTCCATTTGTGTCAAAGCACAGAGAAGCATAAAGAAACAAACAAGAAACAGCCCTTGGGGTGGCCGTAGCTAGGGCCAATAGTCCAGAACGAGCATAGCCAGCTCTATACTTCAGGAGCCAGGCCTGGTGAGATGATTAGGATGGGTTCTTTCCCCAGGAGTTCATCATTTCAGTTCTAATAAGCACTTATAAAGTGGAAGTACATGGAAGGGCTGGTTCTAGGACCTGGTACGGACTGGGCTGCCAAAGGAATAAAATAGTGTTCCTGCCCTCAAGGAGTTTCAGATCCAAGTGGGGATCAGATATATGTAAATAACACAGGGATGTTATAAAAAAAAAAGAGAAGTGGGTATGAAATATATGGGGGCAAGAATGGTGGTGTTCATCCTCGATATTCTGAACTGAAAGAGGAGAGCTGGGGAGATGGTCAGCGTGTAAAGCTCATGCCACTTAAACAGAGGCCTTGAGTTTAGATCCCAGAGCTCATGTTCAGCCAGGTACTGAAGAGTGCGTCTTGAAGCTGAATGCATGAAAGAGGAGGAAAACGCAAAGCAAATAATCCCAAGCTGACTCTAAAGTGGTGCATTCTAAGGCCTTTCTTTATTAAGGGGAAAACTCACAGAACAGGAATGGGGGTTCAACCTCAAGGTGTGGAGCACGGGGAGAAGAAAGCGAAAGCTGGCAGGGTCTGCGGTTTTCTCTGGGTACCCAAAAGTCATGCCCCAACATGGTCCAGCCTCTTAAAAGTCATTAGCTGAAGGAGGCTCCCCATCACCTCCACATCAGTGTCTAGAATCCCAGTGCTCCTACAGTGAGTCAGAAGGAAGAGACAAGAGAATTCCCTGAGGCTTGCTGGCCAGCTAGCCTGGTATTGCAGGGGCAAGAAATAAAGAGATCTGGCCTCAAACATGGAGGCAAAGATCAAAATCTGAGGTTGTCCTTTGACCCCCATGCACTAACACACACACACACACACACACACACACACACACACACACTTCACTTTTCAATTCAACAAAAACAATGGAGTTGGTTTAGGCATAGGTGTCGAAAAAGTGGACAGTGTTGCTCTTAACTCCTATCTTATGAATGATCAGTAAAGGTATCTTTGGAGGTTTTTATTCCTTATGTTATTATTGCCTTTATTCTTTTCAGCACTATACCACAGTGCTCTTTCTCCAGCTATCACAAGTGGATATAAATATACCCAGGCCATCCTCATCTCCAGAGTCAGTGAGCTCTATAGATCTTCTCTGATACTTAAATAGAACAGGAGAGTATAAATGATTACATTTGTATTATCATAAATGTATAGTTTTAACCTATAATATGTGAATTGACATGTAGGGTATGTAAGCTAGTGCTTTTATATATATCAGCTATTCATATATATATATATATACTATATAAGTAATAGATATACACATACATATTTGTATACATACTAGCATGCATGATTTACACAATTAACAAAAGTTCATATAGAGAAAACATGGTCAAAATATGGGAGCCTCTAGAAGCAGAGGTATAATGAAAACTTTAAAGGAGTGATTTTACAATAATTGAGTTCAAGTTTAACTCAACCCTTGGATAGCTTTATGACTTTGAGTCATCACCTAATTCTGAGGTTGTTTCCTTGCCTGGACACTTGGAATGATAAGACTGTCTTCTCTATACAGGGCAGAGGTGTGAAGCTCCTAGCATGGTGTAAAGTTCATAGTAAGTACTTTATAAACAGTTCCAGTTATTTCTACTCTTGTAAATGGAACATGGTCATTTTAGGTCAGGATCAGTCTAGTAAGGCTGAAAAGGAGTCTCCAAGGTTCATTTCCTCTATCCACTCTGTCTTGGTCAGTGTTCTATTCCTGTGAAGAGACACCATGACCATAGCAACTTTTATAAAGGAAAACATTTAATTGGGGCTTGCTTACAGATTCAGAGGTTTAGTCCATTGTCACCATGGTCGGGAGCAAGGTTTGCAGGCAGTCATGGTGCTGGAGGAATAGCTGAGAGTTCTATGTCCAGATCTGCAGGTTTCAGGAAGAGAGAGGCACTGGGCCTGCCTTGGGCTTTTGAAACCTCAAAGCCTGCTCTCAGTGACACACTTCCTCTAACAAGGCCACACCTCCTAATCCTTCTCAAGTGGTACCTGAGGAAGCATTTAAATATATGAGCCAATGGGGGCCATTTTTATTTAAACAACCAAGTCTCTCTCCTTGTCTCTCTTGCTTCCACCTTCTATCATCCCCTTCCTCCTCATGGGAGAGCAGTGCGAATTATGCTAGGATTTGGTGGGAAATTTAGTTTTAGCTAAAACACCAGGTTCTAGTTTAACCCCAACACCAATAAACTGAATATATCTGGACAAGTATTTTTTTACTTCTCGGGATCTCAATACTTTCCTCTGGACAAGGTGGTGACATTTTACATTATGACCAGATGTGTTTGTGTGATGTCTGCACACATAGAAACACAACCATCCAGACTCACAAATGTAATGGAAACCTCAGTTTCACAAAGCAATAGTCACCAATACTGTGGGTAGTCTGTTCTAATATTTCTATTCTGTTTCATTTTAATCTCTATCATTAAAATAACATATCCTAAGCAGGTTAATTGATTTCATGATCATCCATGGGAAGGGATTTGAGTTCAAATAACATTGGTATTAACATCACCCCTTCTGGAACATATGGGATTCTAATGCATATTGATGCATCCCAAGGGCTGTCGTCTCCAGAGCCTTGAGCCAAATATCCTTTATGAATACTTTATAGAAAGTAGCTTTCACTCAGAATTAACATACTTTGGAGACGTTACCATATTAATCCCCTTGGATCTCTAGAAAGGCTGGTGACACATTTGGCAGGTAAATGCCTAAGATTGGCAGTGCTTCTACATCTTTTGGGGTCCCATGACAGAAACTGCAGATGTGGGGGAAGGTCTCTTACTGTATGTATAAGCGTTTCTGTCTATCCTCTCTACTGAGGGCAGATCATATAGTCATATTTTCTTTGTAGTTTAAATATATACCACTATTTAAAATATTTTTGCGGGGAGGAAAGGGTTTATTTGGTTTATACTTCTGCATTTAAAATATTTTTAATGTCAAAAGTTGGCCCAGCCTCAAGTCCATTGGTGCTCTATTTATAATCTGAACCTTGCTTTGATCATAGCATTTATGGCATTAAATGACCCATATTAGTTTGTATATATTTTTCTTCAACTAAACTATTAATTCCTTAAAAGCAGTGACTGATTTTTCCTTCAATCATGCACCTACAGATTGTATGAAGGGGCCTAGCACACAGCATATATTCAACAAATATTTGCCAAAATTATTAAGTGAATTTATAAATGGTTTTAGGTGATAGCTCTCTCTTTGCCTTGCATCATGTTAACTGGGCCACACTCTAGGAAAAAGAGTGCACCTATTGTCAAAATAGGCACTACGTAGGTTATATTGCTTTTAGAGTAAATCCTTTGAGTGTCTGGTCCTTTTCCTTTGGTTCACCTCTTCCACCAATGGTACTCTTTCCTCTGTCATGATGTCAGGACAAAGGTTCCATTGTCTATCATGCAAAAGGTTTGATAAATGTATTCATTTTAAGATGAATATGTTTGCGCTCACAAATCCTTTAGTAATAAATGAGAAGCATCAACTCAAAAGAGTGATAGATGCTAAAGAGATGCTAGCTGTTTAGTTGTCAGATAGCTTGATGGTGGAGGAATCTGGGCTGTGGCTGGCGAATGGAAAAGGTCTTCTGATTATAGGGAGTTTTATAAAATGCCTCCATCTTCTCAAACAAACTATCCCCAGTTATATGTGTATGGTACAGAGAGTCATAACCAAGGTAACCCATAGTCTGTGTGACATAATTTGGTACTTGTTTATTGCTATGTATTTTTCCAAATATTTCACTTGTGTTCATATTCTCTGTCCAGGGATGCAGAAAGTCTCTATTAGTCCTTCAGAATCCATGAATTGTGAGGGTTCGTGTTTCTCTGAAGTTGCCAAAGCTCAGAGAAGCCTGTTAAGAGCAAGGAATCAGAGGCTCCATCACTGTTCAATGTTTGTTAGCAAGAACCCTGCGCTACGATGGGACAAGTTTGAAGGAACCAGACCACTGACTACCATGGTTCATAGTCACATATTTGGCAGGACCCTATGGTCCACCCCAACGTCAGGGTTCTCAATACTAAATTCATTGTTTTTGTTCTTGCTATTTTTAGATGAAAATAGACAGACACAGTGTGCACCTACTGCACACTTTTCTGCTTTTATTCCTTTGATTTTATTGAGGGAGGCAAATAGAGAAAGATGAGATGACTCAGCAATGCTTCTGTGAGACAGCGATAGAACTGGAGATGAGCAGAGGTCTTCTGTCCTCTCAATCTAGTACTTTCCTAATACAGCTGAATAGAGACTCTTCACACAGATGCTCTTGAACACCAGTAATAGAACCCTGTAACAATGCCAGTGGGTCACATGACTGGGAAATTGCAAGGTGTAAAAATTTGCAAAAAAAGACTATCTCTATAAGACAAGAGAGCAAGAGAGCAGAGGTGGAAATACAGGGACTAGTACAGATCTCCCAGGACCTCACATAGGTTATGAAGAGGACCTTAAACACAATCTTTTTTGTCTCTTCTCCCTCTTCTTAGCCTAGGCAAGATTTCTATCTCCGAATGGCACTACAGGTTCTCCAAGAAAAGTGATGACTTCTGTTTCCTTTTATATATGCAGAAACTACAACAATAATCGTTGTTTTTGAAGACAATAGTGGTGTTATTCTGAGGCTGAGAGAAATTAATTAACTTTTCCCATATCATATTCTCAGTGGCAAAGCTAAATCTGGGTTCCAGCTTATATAACTCCGTGACATGTTATAATCATTACTTTCCCAGGAGTGCTAAGGTGTTCTCTGTTGAAAATTTCTTTCATTATAAGCTTGACTAATCTCTGACCTCTGACCTCCCAGGTTGGCTGGAGCCGCTTTCTTTGATGTTGAAGAGCTGTATAGATTTGAACATCGGATAGGTTATGTTTCTCATGACATTGCAGTAGCAGTAATAAAACTAATCATGGCAACGAGATAAACATAGGTTGAGTCTTACGGTTTTCACAGCATTTGCATGACCTCATTTATAACTACTTGGCTTGGTAGACAGAGTAAGTTATGGTTCCAGGGACTGAATTACAGTTTGAAGGTTGAGTAGCATATTTGAAAACAATATAGATTTCAAAAATTATTATGATGACTTCACAATAGAAAGGATTTCCGGAATATTGTAAACTAGAGCATATACCCTCTAATCTATTTTATCTTACTTATCAACGTGTTTTATTAAGAAAAGTTGGTTACAAACCAGGCGGTGGTGGCACATGCCTTCACTCCTAGCACTCAGGAGGCAGAGGCAGGCGGATCTCTGTGAGTTCGAGGCCAGCCTGGTCTACAAAAGCTAATTCCAGGACATTTAGAACTCTTACACAGAGAAACCTTATCTCAAAACAAACAGAAAGATTGGTTACACTAAATAAATTTATTTCATGACATAACAAGCAATTGTTACTGTGACTTGAGAAATACTGGATAAGAATCTCCTCTAATGTGTTTGGTTCCATAATACAACGAAGTGGAAAATTATGAATTGCTTAGTGACTATCGAAACAGGCTTAAACCCTGGATTAGAGTGAGGACAGTCACCCTCTGTCCTGCTCTATTGTACCTCCACTCCCTGTTTTCAAGGGCAGACCACTTTTAAACCCTTCCCATCTGCTATTATTCTCTGTCATTTCTAGATGCTCTCACACTGGCTTTTTATTGTTTGTTTTATTTTGTTTTGTTTTAATCTTATTTCAAGAATAAGCTGATGATTTCTTACTCAACCTCAGTTTACTACATTGTTGTGCTGATAGGTAGCAAGACATCAGTTTTATTGCCTCTAAAGCCCTCAGGATAATGTAGATGTGTTGAATCCATGGACACTGATCTGAACAAAATAGGTTCCCCAGTTCCCAGTTACAGGCAGTATTAGTTCCCTTTTTGGGGTAAAATCCATTGTGTAGAAGCAAAGGTGAATTCCTATTTTCTGAAGTCAGGACCATGCCCATAGAATGAGGAGGAATAGAGAAGGGCTAGATTCAACATATTTTGTTCTTAGTTCCAAATTTACCGCTAATACAATCCATTTCTCCCTTAAGGGTAAGTGAGAAATGAGACCCATCTCAGATGGCTCCAGCAGGCCTTGTCTCCTGTAGAGAGGCTGGCAGCATAAGTTAGAATGAGGCATCCATCTGCTTACGCTCCAAACACCACAGAGATCTAGACCCAAAGCGGAGAAGTCTGAGCAGCTGATTAAGGAACCAGAAACAAGATGTTTCATCTCAGTTGGGGTACTTTTTCTTTTTGTCGTTGGTCTGACTCAATATTGCAATTGGCTTGTGTTTCCCTACTTGGACTCTTAGTACCAGATGCTCAGGTCTGGGAGACCCAAGTGTTAACATCATTGTCCAAAATGAAATTAGACTTTAGAAACCACACAAATATTAAGACAAAGCTATGGATATGTCTGAGCATAAATTAGACAGAAACCAAATCCAAGTACCATAAGAATACTAAGCCCCTTGATTTCATTACATTAATGTACCAATCATCTAAGCTGGGGTGTGGAGTCTGCTTGGCACCCTGAGCTTGTGTTAGCATCATTGTGAATGAATGTCCTTACTAGAAACAGAACTGTACAACTGACAAGAAATCATAGTCGTGAGTTAGAATTGTATCTGAAGCTCCAGAATAAATCTTGGAATCACATTTGAAGATCTCTCTGCAATGAGAGGCCACACACAGCACACAGGCACAATAGTGTTAAGGGCTTCCAAGTTAGGCTTGAGAAATTTGGTATTCACTTAATTACATGGCCTGTGCAACAGATGAGATTGCCAACAGAACAGTATTCTGTTGCATTTCTTTCTAACCCGTGGGGATTTAACTTTGCAACCTGCATCAGAAAAGCGTTTGGCATTTAATTCTATTAAAATCAAAGAGCCAAATTGTGCCTCCTGTTACATGAGCACAGTTCTTACTGACGTCAATGGAAGCTGTGAATGCATAACTGAGGGCAGATTTTGGCCTGGGCTACGGACATATGAGAGCTGGCACAGGGCTCACTTCGGAGCTCTGTCCTACCGGCCCTCCGATAACATGACCTCCTCATTCTTAACTTTCTTGCTCCCCTTTGGGAACTCAGCCTCAACCCCAAACACAAATCAGAAACACCAACTAATACAGAAACGTAAGACAGAAACAAATTTAAAGTAGATATGCCTAAGCTACCTGAGTGGGTAGCAGCAAATTTCAGATTTAGGGGTGTCTCCCTGTAAAGTCTCCTCATTCTGTAATTTACATCCTTAATTAGACAGGTGAAGGAGATCTACCTTGATTACTTCCTTTCAATTTGGACTTTGCTCTTGAGGATGCGCTGGCTGCAGGACGTCAGCTTCCTGCCACTGCTATAGTAAATACTGCAAGTATCCGTTGTCTGGACAGAGGAAGTCGCTTAGTGGCGTTCTACCGGGAAAAGGAATTCTAGAAGACAGAAAGGACAGGTCTCAGTTACATAGCGCTCACCATGTGCAGTCACTGTCTATTAAATTAGTCAGTCCTCCCCATGAGCTTCTGCCCGGGCTTATTCTTTTGTAAATGAGATGATGGAGAAGTGAAGGCACTTACCAGTTGGAAGCTGTGGGTCTGGGGTTTGAATCCAGGCCATCTGGCTCAAGATGAGGAGCTGTTATTCACTCTGCTAAACTGCCTCTTAGTTCAAATGTACGTATTATTTATCATTAATTAGTTATAAGTTGAATAATATTTGTTGATAGTGGGGCAGTCTCACTGAGGCTTGATATAAGATCCTGCGGAGAGCTGTTTGCATGGTCCTCATTGTCTGTGAGGTGCACCCCACCTGCCTCCCCACCCCCAGTCAGTCAGGATTTTCTAATGTGGGAAATGGTATACTAACTTCCCAGACTAGTAAATAAGCATTTTACTACTGACATTTTTCAGCACTAAGGGACATGAATTTTGAAAACTAATTTTATAATAAATAAATAAACTAACTGGGTTTACACTGACCGTTAATTGTCCTCTGCAGTGAACTTCTCTTTGGTCCCTGTTCTTTTCCTTTTATTTTATTTTTAAATTATATTCAGGCTATGCATTGGCGGTGTTAGGGAAGTTTCGCAGCTGCTTGTTTTGAGGCAGGGTGACTCTGTAGCCTAGGCTAGCTCAGAATCCTGCTTCCTCCTCCTGAGTGCTGGGATCCAAACACAAGTCATCAGTCACATCTGTTTCAAAACTCTTTTTTATATAGGTCTTGCTTACCTTCCTCCTTATATAAATATATCTGAAGTTATCATAGAGTTTGACAGATGCATGTGATTAGATACAGAACTGTTGACTTCACTTGGAAGTTGAAGGACACATTTGTAACCAGAAGATGAAACCTTTTCTCTTGGTCCAAAGTCTTACAGACAACAATGCAAAAAGATTGTTTTGAGATGTATCTAGTCTCTTTAGAAAAATTTCTGAGTTTTGGTTTAGCCTTCCCGTTACCTAGGGATATCTTTAGAAGATTCAGCCACAGACCTTACCTTATTCTGGGCACTTCATCACCTTAGATTTCAATGGGAAGCCTTACTCTCTTCTTCTATATGGATGGCAAGTGTTCTGCAGAGCTCCTTTTTCCCAATGCTATCTCACAGATCCCTGCTGGTGGTGGGCAAATGTGCCTTCACTTAGAGAAAGGCAGACTTTATTGTTGGGCAGGATATGAAGAAATCAAGCAAGCAAGCATGTGAGGAAGGGAAAGTGCAGAATGCTATTTTAACCTTTCTGAATTTCCAAGGTGATTCAAGTTGCTTGGGGATTGAAGAATATGACCTCTCTTTGGTCACATGACTTGTGAATAACAGCAAAGACCAGAGCAAAGACATTTTACCCTCTATACCATGCTCCCTTCATTCCTAACAGAAATAAACAAGGGCCACGAAACCCCCACCCCGACTCTAGAAGAGATTAATATTCCATTGGCAGAACATGCAACATGTACACCTTGAACATGAACACCATGTGTTCATGCCTGTACTTGGAAACAATGTGCTGTTTTAATTTCATTACTGAGAAAATTTCAATTATATTTTACTGCTTTCATGTATCATCTTTTGCATTAGAAGCTTTTTCAGAGCCTAATATATTTTGAGTTTCTTTCAAACTTACTGACCAGAGTCAGCAGGTATGTCTTCATTCTCTACAATATCCCATAATGACAACTGTTGGCTTCTAGACTCGGGATTCTAATGGCAGCACACTCACAATCTCAGAAAGCATCTACTACATCATGACTGAAGAGCTATAGTTACGTGCACGCACACACACACATACACACGTATACACACAATGTATGAACATACACACACACATACCAAGGGGTGGAAATGTGATCAAGAACTTGTGCTACCAGTTCCAGTTTTGTTCAGAGACTTCAAACTGAGGCCCTATGGTGAGCCCTTCCAAAACTGTGTTTTGCTTGGCCCATGTGGTATATTTTTTTTTCAAAAATTAATAAGGCAACATTGAAGAAACTCAGAGATTTTGAATAAAAATAAGAGTTTCTGGCCCTCATTGAACAAGAGGATCTCGAAAGGCTGTACCAGGATTCCCACAGGGCAGCACTTAGTCCTGGGTGGGGCCGCTTCCTTTGCAGAGAGCCTAAGCTCTCCAGTTCTCCAGAGCCCTGCACTACCCAGAGAGTTCCTCTTTCTGTGAATGAATGTCACTGACCGTCGACTATCAGGCATGTAGTGTTGTTCTCTTGTCATCTGGCTGACTTCATTCCCTTATGTTACCTTCCTATGTCCTGTGTTATGTATTTATGTTTGTACCCTAGAAATAAGCGGTCTGGAACGAATATGCTTTATCTTTGACACAAAAGATTTTTCAGTACTTAAAATCTACCTTGTCTTTAGCTGTAATTGTTTTAAAGATAGGTTTCAATTCCTTCAAGTCCTCTCTCTCTCTCCCTTCTGGACATTGTTAATATGTCTAGATCTCTTTGAAAGTAATTATTAGTTAATTGATTGGTCCATTTGTGTGCATGTATATGTGGAGGCCAGAAGAGGGCAGCAGATCCCTAGAAGCTGGAATTGTGTTTGTGGGATGGTCAACTTGTAATGTCAGTGCTGGGGTCTGAACTCTGGTCCTCATGATTAGTCAGCAAGCATTCTGAAACAATTAAGCAACTCCAACCACTCCAAGTCTTTATTAAAACAATGTATTCAGAATTGACAGGGAGTTGGAAGCATGGTCTTCTATTATTCCCTGGCAATTCTTCAGTTCTACGGGTGCTTTCTGAATCTGGAAAACCATGTAAGTTGGGTGGAGAGGGTGGGCATTTTCTAGTCTGTCTGGTTAGCATGGTTCATTGTTTCTGAGCATACCCCTTGCTCGCTGATTTGCCCTTCTTTAGGAGCTGTTTGCTGCTCTTGAGACCTCTTCTGAACTACACTGATTCATTACAGAGTAAGTACCTGTCACAAGCCAAAACAATTAAGTCTTTCCTCCCTCCCTCCCTTTTCCCTCCCTCCCTTTTTCGCTCCCTTCTTCCCTCCCTCCCTTCATCTTTTTAATGATTTATTTGCTTCTACTTTATGTGTTCGTTTGCTTTGCCTACAAGTATGTATGCATGCCCATGGAGGTGAGAAGAGGGTATCGGATCCTGTGGAACTGAACTTAGGTCCTTTTAATAAGCAATAATAGCACTTGACCACTAACTCATCTCTATAGGTCCTGCCCACGACTTTTCTAATCAGAATGTGCAAGTTTTGTTTCTGAGATGGGAGCATGTAGGACATAAATCTGAATTTGTAGATGATAATCCTTGCTTGCGAGAATTGCCTGTCAGTGATAAATGTCACAAAGAGAGAAGTAGAATAGTCACAAGGAAACAGGACAAGTGGCATCTCTGAGTCCCCAGTGCCTCACACATAGACTGAACCCCTGCTTTAGTTAGAGGAGACATCACTCATGTTATTTCCTTTTGTTTCCTTCCCCCCTTTACCCATTCTTTCCTTCCTCCCACCTTTCTTCCTTGCCTTGTTCGCTTTTTTTTTCTTTTTAATTTTTCTTCTAGTGTTGTCATATATTGCCTTCATCCCAATGGCAATGAAGAAAATCCTAGTAGGCATATTGGAATACTCTAAGGTGATGTGCTAGACAGGACAAATAACTGTGTAGCTAAATGGGAAACTTGCCCTCACTGGGGCAGGTCATGAGCTAAGGTGATGTGCTAGACAGGACAAATAACTGTGTAGCTAAATGGGAAACTTGCCCTCACTGGGGCAGGTCATGAGCTTCCTGTGGTTCCTAGTGCACAGTAATTTGTTCAGGACTGCATAATTTTGGAAAACAGTTATATACTGAAGTGACTTCAATCATATTTCCTAATCTTTGCTTATAACGGACAGTAAGTTAGCAACAAAGGATGGTTTAACTTAACTGACCAGAGTTTTGGGGCAGGTTACTAGTCTGAGAGCAGATAATAATGGCTTCAATCTCTATCTTTCAGGATTCTGTATCAAACTTATTCTAAGAACCCTGAATTGTCCGAGTGGAAATTCATTACATACATTATAAGTAAGCGGTGAGAGCTCTGAGACTGGAGGACATTTAAATATGTTCTCACAATGAAAAGGACAGGCCTGTTCAATTGCTTGCATCTCTATTCCCATGGAGTAGATATGTGATCCCAAGGCTTGGTATATATCTCAGCTCTGCCGTGCACTTTGAGAGGGAGGACAGTGGTAGACAGCAGCCACCATCAGCTCTCCTGTAGCCACACAAATTGTTCTGAGGCTGGCCAAAAGACCCATCGTGAGGAATGAAGCTCACTGAAAGCCGGCCTTATCATAGTCCATCCTTTCTGGACAATTGTCAACTCATGTTTTAATTTATTGTGTGGTCAGCGACCTTTTGAGTTTGTGAGAAGGTCACTGTCCCTCTTCTAGCTTGTGGTAACTGAACAACTGCTTGCAACATTTCCCTGGACCCGATTTTGTGATGGCTTTCGCTGTGTATGTATGTATCTGGAGATCACCATGTTCTTTCAATAATAAATGAGAACACCCTGCTCTAAGTTTGAAATATTTACAGCTCTTTGCAATTTAATAAGAAACCAGACTCCTAAGTGAGTATTTGTATTTAGAGTCACATGAGCAAATAAACATGTTTATATCAAAGTAGAGGCGACACTTTAAAAAAATTCTCACGTAGAAATACGCAAACATGTAGAAGTTTGAACTTAATTAATTCAGTAAAAATAAATGTCTTCTAGTTATTTTGTTTTCTTTTCCATCCCTGAAATGTGATTTCTTTCCTACATATGTTCCATTTCCAGGTATTTATATTTCAAAAGTAACAAAAGAACCTTCAATAACAATAAAAAATTAGTAATTTTTATACCTAAACAAAAGAAAAATTATAATGATGTTTTTCAGTTTCTGATACAATTTATTTCTAAAACCTTTTTAAAGATAACAGTTTTAAAAGTTAAATATCCATATATATATAAAACTTTAAAAACTATATGTATAACCATATACACACACACATATATTATGGTTATAGTTATATATAACTAGTTAACACTTCACATTTGATTTTCATGCATTTTATTGCTTTAAGGTAGTAACTGCAATTAGGCCTCTTTATCACAAATCTCTTTTGACCAACAACACAAATTTACATTTCTGAATGAGTTTAAAGGTAAATTACATTGTCATCCAATTAAATAAACCATAGCAAATTCATACCAGAGTTAGTCTTTGTTAATGATTCAATACCAGTTTCCCCAAGTCTATGTATGTGATAACAAACATAGTAAATCTACACATGGTTACTGTTAATGTCAGCCATACATGTCAGGCAGATGTCCAGCATATCTGCCTTGTGTGTGCTTGAGTGATCATCCTGAAGTGGCTCACTTCAAACACTCGTCTTATAGTCTGAGCACAGTGGTTTCCTTGACTACAGGAATACCTAGGATACAGCTGGGTTAGCATTGACCACCTTTCATCAACTTCCCTTGCTTCCAATTGTAAACCACAACATGTACATATAAAGAACTTCACAAACACACTCAACCTCAGAGTTAAAATAGAAACTTGAAGGCAAATTCTCATAGTTGGTGGGAATATTCTTAATTTTTTGCTGTCTGTGAAAAGTTCATAGCTGCTAGTAGGTATCTCCCAATTTTTTCCTGTTGTCCTCCTTAATGTTCAGTTCTTACAATTTTGAAAGGTAAATATAATTACACATTTTTTTTGGTAAAGAAATTTATTATTACCATATAACTCCACTAGGTGAAGTTGTCCCATCCCTCTTCATTCCCGTTCCCTCCCTCAGTTTACTTTCTCACATACCCCAGATTCAAACTCTCTTCTTGATCCAAACTGATGAAGTAAAATCCATCACATTTTAAAATGGAAGGAAACAAGCCAACAATGAGCTGCTCTGTCCCACAACCTTTACATCTCGCTATCGTCATTTTCCAGTCAAAAATGAGGGAAACCTTTCTCAAGGTTATGCCAGTGTGATGGGCCGGGGAAGAGCTGGGAGACTGCATGTCATTCTTTGCAATAGTCTAAGAAGAGTGATTGCTTCCTTGACTTTGTGGCCCTGATCCTCCCTTAAGTGGCTGAGTAAAAACCCATGATGTGTCTCCAGAGGAGAGCTTTCTAATGGGTTTCCTGTGGTCCATTGCCCTTGGGTGCTCCCATCCCAGCAGGTCGCCATGGTGATGCCACACTCTTCAGCCTCTCTCTGAACCTTTTGTGATAGTGACGCCAACATCTCATTTATAAAATTAATGCGTTGTGGTTCGACTTTAAAGTTGCTAATAAAAGACCATCTCCTGTGGATTCAGGAGGGAAAAAGTGAGCAACACAAACTAACGTAATAATGTAACTTCGAGGGTACTACTCTGTTAAATCTTTATGCAGTTTTCTTAAGAAAGTAAAAGCAGGACTGATGCTGATTATTGATTTTAGGGATGAACTATTAATAAAGAAGAAAAACCTTGGAAGTTTTATTTTTCGGTTTTTCTCAAGTTTCTGATTTTAAGACACGTTAGCTGTCTCTGTCACCCTTTCAGAAGTCAATTTGTTCCCGGCTATTGGAACAGAGTGGAGATGCCTCAGGCAGTGTTACAGACCACATGTCTTTAAACTTAAGTGACATTAGTGGAGTCTATATGTGGCATTTGATGCAGTGCAGCTGTTACATAGTCATGACAATGGAGATGGGTTAGTTATATTTTCAGCCATTCTGATAGGCTATCTATCTAGACCCCCCCCTTCACGGAAATAATTAGTGAAATTGGAATGGTCAATTACGGCTTCAGTTTTCTAAGGATTTGTGTTGTTGGATGGTACCAACTAAGCTTATGTGCATTTTTCTTAGAAGTGTCTTTACTTCTCTAAACCAAATAATGTCTTTGATCAAACTTGCAGGTGACAGAGAATACTAGCATATATTTCAGGTGGTGTCAGGGAAGTAGTAAGGTAACATTCCCATCTTATCTGGTAAAGGTAGATTAGTGATATAATAGAAAGCTTGTGTGTGGCTTTGCAAACTAAATTGATAATTTTTAAACCACTTACTTCATATTGAATCAAAACATTACTTATCAGTGGATCTCGTGATGCTAGTTATGTGGCTTGGATGTTTCCCGTATTTAACTGTTTTGAAGGAATGATCAGGTACATGAGGGTTACGCTTCACTGTCAACACGATCTGATTCAGATTCAGCTAGATGGCACCCATCCTTCTGGGCATGTCTGTGGGGGAAATTTTAGAGAAGTTTAGCTGAGGAGGGAAGACTTTTCTTGAGTGGGGCTGGAACCATCCAATGGCTGAGGACTGAGATTGCATCAAAAGGAAATCAAGAGAAACCAAGCTGGAGTCATTGCTCGTTGCTTTGGGGCAAAATGCATGGTGATCAGTTGCTTCAGACTCTTTCACCCTCCTGTTTTGACAGCTGCAGCCACATTTGCAGCTGAGTCTCACCACAATGATGGGCCCTCAAAAATTAGGCAACACAAATGTCTTTCCTTGAGTGACTCTTCTCGGGTATTTTATCACAGCTGTGAGAAAAGGAACCAAAGACAGCTTCCTGTAGAGTCGAAGCCACAAGCTTTTCTCCCAAGCCTCCAAATAGAAGGGATTTATGTCCTGAGCATGAGACTCCACTGTTTTATACAGCTAAACACTGGGGACTGAACTTACTGTGCACTTTCCTATTGCTGCTGAGATCAGTTACTTTAAATTTAGTGAGTGATAGGAACACAAAGTTATTACATCATTATTCTATAGGCCAGAAGTCCAACACGGTTCTTACGGGTCTAACCTGGTCTAACCTGGGTTAAAATTAAGATTTGGGATGGTCGTGCTACTTCTGGAGGCTTTGGGGACAATCAGTGATTTTAGCTATTCTAGCTTCTAGAGGTTACTCACATTCCTTGGCTGGCATTCCATGTCCAGTTTCCCAGGCAGCAGTGGCTAGTCAAGTCTGTCTCGGATTTCACCACCCTGACAGTGACTCCACTTCAGTCTCCCATTTCCACTTTAGAGAACACTTTGATGACACTGGGTCGCCTGGCTGTTTCAGGGGGGAATCTCTCCTTTCGGAGGTCAGCCAATCATCGATGCTAATTCCATTTGTGACTTTCATTCCCACATATCCTAATTCACTTTTGTAATTTGTCCTATAACACATCACACAGGCAGACTTCAGGGAAAGGATGTGGGTATGTTTGGGTGGCCAATCTTTTGTCTCCTTTATTACAAGGAGTCTCAAGAGACGCTCAGTATCTATCAAAGATTTAAAACATACATAGGCATAACTGAAACTTTCTGCCCTCAGAACTCAAGAACTCTTAGTGTGTTTCATGTTATGGGGTGTGATTCAACTTAGTCTCCAGTAATGAGGCTGTGACTTCAGTAGCATGATGTAGAAGTTTGGAGAAAGGAGTCTGTTTCATTGTAAAGTTTGAACAAGAAATTGACTTTTGGCACTCCAGAATGTTCTCTCTACTTTCTTGCATAGGTAGGAGGTGCTATAGGATGCCTCCTTAGGACATCGAACCCTGCCTTTGAGGCAGTTTTGTTTATTGAGGAGGAGTAGAGGTAGGGAATTGACACACTGCAGGGGAGGAATCACACATATAAATACTAAGCATAGGAGCTAAGCTTCTCTATGCGAGAGGAAAGCAAGTCAATTGCAAGTTTCATTTCATACATTGCTTCACTGTAAGGTTGATGTCTGAAAACTGTGAAGGACTTCTAGATATGACATTGAAATGTTCACTATTGATTAAATCTCTAGATTTCTGGATTTACTCTCTATGACACACTGTTGGTAAAATCATTGGCAGATAACAAAATTCTCCAATGAAGCAACCTAAAGAATAGTCAGAGTGTAAATACATTTAACAGAATAGGCTCTTTTTTATCATGAACCAGGCTTCCAGTCACTTTACTCCTTCTCCCTCAACTCATTAAATCAAACCTGTGGTGCATTTGCTTTATTGCTGACTGATGTGGGAGAGCCCAGCTTACTGTGGACAGTGCCGCTCTTGGGCTGGTGGGTCTTGGGTGCTGTAAGAAAGCAGGCTGAACAACCCTTCTGGAGCCAATCAGTAAGCAGCATTCCTCCATGGCTTCTGCTTCAGTTCCTAGCTCCATGTTCCTGTCCTTACTTCCATCCATGATGGATTGCAAGCTTCCTCCCCAAGTTCCCTTTGGTCATGGTGTTTTGTTGTAGCAACAGAAACCCTAAGTAAAACAAACCCAAAGGCACGGAAGTGGAAGGAACCAGGCATAAAAAAATTCATGCATTGTTATTTCATTTATAAGAACGTCAAGACCAGATAAAAACGCTTCTATAACAAAAAAAAATGCAGGTCATTGGTCATCTGGAAGAGGAGGTAGAGGGATTGCCTAAAATGAGCAAGAATAGTTTTCAGGACGATAGAAACTGTGTCATGCGTTGGCTACACTGGTATCTGTGTAGATGCGTAGACTTAAGGATCTTTTAACTCAAAATGCTTGGGCCCCCAGATATTTCAGAACTTTTTTTAAATTGAGGTTTTGGCATGTTTACATGTACATGAGACGTCTTGAGGTTGCACTAAAGTGTAATCATGCAAATTCATGATTGTTTCGTGTGTATCATATTCACTTAGTCAGAAGGTAATTTTATGGGATATGTTTACTGATTTGCATTTTAACTGTGACTGTCCTGTGAGGTCAGGCATAGGGATTCTTGTTGTTTGTTTTCCTGTTTCTACAAACTTTTATTGGAGCCAGGGTCAGAAGTAGAGCTAAATGGATCACGCAAGCCCAGGGTAAGGTAACTTTATTTAAAATGTTGACATTTGCTCATCGTACATTACTTGCTGAATTAAACATTTTGATGTGCTGAAATATTGTTTATCTTGATGGATGCTTTTGAGGTCCCCATAAAGTTTGTGCACAAAGAGACTGCTTCACTCACACGAGGCCCCGCCCTACATAAAACCATTCACTCCAGACTTTGCAGGAAGCGTGCCAAGCTCTACTCTTCTCTGACACACGGAGCCCATTTTTCTTGATGATGTTCTTCTTAGGCTCTCTAAATGTGGTTCTGCTTTGACCTCCTTAATTCTAAACCTTCTGTCTGGTCCCACTGAGAATTTTACGTTGGACTCCAAAATGAGGCAGTGCCTTCTGAATTTCATATTGTCTTCTGAGCAGAGAGAACCTCTTGAAATTCTTCTGATGCTCTGAACATGGTCTTTGTCTTGTTCTTCCCCACTCTGATGATGTGGCCAAGGAAGGGTCACACTCTAGTGTTAAGACCTTCAAGCCTGAGTAGCTGAGCCCGGTGCTTTCCAGCACTTGTTAATGCTCCCAGGAAGCTGCTGAGAAGAAATGTCTGACTTTTCACTGTATTCTTATAACACCCCCTTCCCTTCCGTATCACCTGTCCCAGGCTATTCTCCTCTCTTACACTCTCCCACCTCCATAGCCCTTTTTAATTTTCTGATTTCTATGGCTACTCCAAGTTATATACTCAAATTGAAAAATTTGGACCAATGAGCCACAGATACAAAAGAACATCTGGATCTAAATTATTCACTCCCCCACACATATTAGTGCCATTCATTTAACTATAATTTTTCCAATTTCATCTTTCCTCACAGCTGAGGAGCATTCCAGTGTATATATGTGACACAGTTTCATTTCCATTCATCATTTGAAGGACACTTATGTCATTTTCACTTCCTAGCTACTGTGAGAAAGCAAATATCTGTGGAGAACGTTGAATCCTTTGGGCAACGCCAAGGAGTAGTCATATAGTAGATTTATTTTTACCTTTTTGAAATTGTCCACACTGATTTCCAGAGCGGTGGAAGTAGTTTTCAATCTCATGAATGAGTAGTTTTCAATCTCATGAATGAGGACCCAGATTTCCCATATCTTGGGCAGCCTTTGTTGTTGGTTATTTTGTTGATCTTAGCCAAAAATCTCAACCTTGTTTTATTTTGGATTTCTGTAATTGTGAAGGACTATGCATCTTTTGAGACATTTCTTAGCCATTTTTAATTCTTCATTTGAAAATTCTCTGTTCAGATCCCTAGTCCACTTTAAAAAATAAAAGCAGATCATTTGTTTCTTGACTTCTTTATATATTCTAGATATTCCCTCACGAGAAGCATAGCTCACAAAGAATCTCTCCAGTTTTTTGGGTCCTTTTTCAATTGGCTGATTGTTTTCTTTTCAGTTTTATGAGGACCCATTTGTCGATATTTGGCCTTTAGTTCTGAGAAAATGGAGTCCTATTCAAAATTTCCTTTCCTAAGTTTGGGATTTTGGGTTTTTTTTTTTTAGCTTATGATATGTAATTGCTCGAAATGTTTCATCTTTTGAGGAAATTCAGCTTTTAAGCTTTGAGATTAGGGATACTCAACCTGCATATAGTCTTCTTGTAAAAATATTAAATTATAAACTTAAAATGGGCATTTTAGTGTGTAGAAATCATTGTTCAATAAGGTTAATTTAAATAATATCTCCATTTTTTTTTTTGTTCTGAGAATCCAAACTAAGACTTTGTAAGTGCTAATATGTACTTTAACAGTGAGATATACTGCACTTGATTAAAGTGATTGGAAATATTTAAAAATATATTTATTCATCTTCCAACTTTGTATATCTTAACAAAAGGAATATAATAGGTACAATAACCAGTTCATAAAACAATGTTTTAGATTTTAGATTGAGTTTCGGTCTTACTAGATATTTTTCAAGAGATTGATGGATTTTGACATGAAGGCTCAACCTTTCTTTGGTAATGACACATCATGTGAAGGACAGAACCTTATACTGTTGTCTCTTTTGCTTCTCAGGATTTGAAATGCAGACTAGTATATGTGATTGATGCTTGCGTGTGGTTTGCCTATACAACTATGAGCTGATTCGTTCTGCCCCTCTCTGGGAGAGAACTCTTCCAAAACAGACTTTTTCTTCACTTGTTTTCCTCACTTATCTTCTCTAGACTGTTGAATGACTTATTGACTATATTTTCCAAAATTTTTGAGTAATATAATCTTCTTTTATTGTTCAATTTTAAAGCCGTTATCTGGTTCTTCCTTTTGTCTTACCTACCTCTTCTCCACCTCCCTCCTTCTCGCTTCATGAGACAGGTATCAAAATATAAAATACAGCTTTGGTGTTGAGACAGGAGATCACAATTTGATGGGAGTTGGAAGATCTGAGCTTCTCCTATCACCTGATCCAGTTACTAATTCTACAAACATTTCCTTAATCTTATCCCGGTTTCTTGACTTGTAAAACGGGAGTGTTCATTTGTATGCCTGTATGAAAATGGTCTTGTGCGACCCACTATCGTGCATTTAAAAAATAAACAAAATGAAAAGATTAAAATTCTCCAACCAGTTCCATTTATTCAGTGGCAGCTAGCAAACGTCATCTTCATTATCACTGTGAGAGAAGGGCTTGGGAACAGTAAAAATATAGGATCTAAGTACAGAGTTGTCAGTTCTGGCTAGGGTGACAGGGATACATTTTCAGAAGGAAGGACACTTGAAGTGGCCTCAACGATGAGTGAGAATTTGTGAATTGGAAAATTAAAAGAGTCTTCTGCTTGTCGGCAATGCAGTCCCTATATGATCTCATCCAGGAAGACCAACTAGCCAGACTCTTCGAACATCAAGAGCCTGAAGCTGACAATGGGACCCGCAGTAGAGAACGGTGGGAGGACTATGAAGCCGAGGCCGGTCCATTCACTTCCTGCTGAACCTGAGCGGATCCTGAGCCAGTGACTCATTGCCAGGACAAAGTACGCACCTGTCGCATAAATCCGGTGCTGGCTGGTGTATTTTTATCTTGCTTCTGTAAACTCTTTTTGTTCCATTATTAATACTTAGTGCGCTCGGTGAGACAGGATTAGAGATGTAAGAAAATCCATTAGCCCCCCCTCCCCCGACTTTTTACTCTTTTTTTTCTGGCAAAGGAAGTGAATCTATGTTACCCTCTTTTTCTTTCTGAAAAATCCTCCCTCCTGAGACACAGACTAGCTGTGCCTTCTGCATTTTGTTCCACAGTAAGTGCACTTAGAGTTTATTGAACCTTGTTCTTCGAGGATTTGTTTTAGTCCTTGCCAGCATCCTCTGAAGGAGGCTACAGAGTCCATTCCATGAATGAGACCCAATATAAGCTGACCAAATTGAATGAGTCTGGATGTGAGGGATTCTTTTTGTTGACTTTCTCTAATAATTCTAGTTCCCATGACAATGTGCTCTTAAGACACTTGAGCTTAGAAAGAACTCTTCAGGTGGAAGCAGAGCCCTAAAGACTTTCCTCCTTTTCCCAGTTTAGAACAACCCTCAACAAGCTATTGAGTGTCAAGTGTCTTTTTTTTTTTTTTAAAAGGATTCCCAGATTCCCATTTTGCCCCTGGAACTCAAAGACAGCTCAGCTCTCCCCTTTGTAGCAGCCTGTCACATACATAAAGGCAGTTAAAATAAAGATGTCCTCATCACCCTGCTCCCTCTCTCCTTAGCGTTTTCTTCTTCAGGAAAACATTTTCCATTTGGAGGCAGAGGACCAATGATTGATATGGTGTCATTGTTTGTGTCTCTCCAAAATTCATGTTGAAATCTCACCTTCAAACATTAGTACTAGGCATGAGCTGTTAGGTGGGCGGTGGCTCACGTCTGTAATCCCAGTATTAAGGAGACTGAGACTGAAGGATTGCTATGAGTTCCAAGCCAGCCTGGGTTACACAGTAAGTTTCAGGTTAGACTGGGCTACAGATTGAGTTCCTGTTTTGAAGAAGGAAACAAACAACAAAGAAAACAGTGGGATCTTCCCAGATGATGAATCCATGAGATCCTGCTTTCATGAATGGAATTAGAAAGGGATTGAAGAGGCCAGCTGGGCTCTACTGTCTTTTCAGCCATGTGAGGATGTTTGGCCACTCTAGGGGTTATATCAGCAAGGCACCATCAGGGAAGCAGAGAGGACAACCTCACCAGGCACCAAGTCTAGATTTCCTAGCCTGAAGAACTGGAGTAAATATATTTTTGTTCTTTCTAGAACAGTAGAAATGAGTAACAATGACCATGTGACCTAGCTCTAGAAATCTGATTGGTTTTCAAAGGCCCCTTGTAGGTGAATCACATTCGTTTGTGTGAATGACTTTTCTTAGATTCTGGATATAGACCCCTGCTACAGCTGCTTTCAGCTTTATTTCTTTAAAACATGTCTGTTCCCTGCAGTTTCAAGTTTTTGTGCTGTGTTTTCAGCACAAGTACAACTTGAGAATGTCTTTAAGATTAGTACAATTTCAAAATGTGACTGATTTAAGCTAAATTCTTCATTCAATTTCTCTAACCTTACCGAATCCCCATATGCATAGAGCCTCCTCCTTAACTGTCCTCAAAAACTAGGGAAAAATTTCCACTAGTTAAAATGTTCTTTCATTAAGAAGACAGCGTTATGGTGGCATTTCTACTTTTTTCCCCTTCCTGCCTTGCTTTGACTAGTGGTGGCATTAATTGGGCCACAATCAATGTACTAAAAGACAGCAAATAGGGAGAGGCAGGTGGAAGGAGCGAAGCATGAATATTAATTAGCTAAGATTCCAAACAGAAGCCTTTTTAATTATATTAAAATGCGCAGGCCCGCAGGCAGTGAGATAGTTCCTAGTATAAATCTGTCGACAGGCCATTACCTCAGCACCGTCAATGCCTTTTAATGAATGAATATATACATTTCAAGTGGAGGAGAGAAAAATACTTCTGTGTTTATAAATATTAAAAGAAAACTACCAAAGGACGAGATATCCATGACAGCTCTTCTTAAGCCAGAGGTGTTTGCGAATGGCTGACACAATTCATCTCCGACTGTGAAACTAAAGCCAGTGACTAATATGAGAACTGATTCAATTACAAACAATTGAGTAAGCCAGGCCAGGCCAGGCCAGGCCAGGGGCTCCCCTTCTCCAGGTTGGTGAGTGAGGAAGCTGCCTTGACTTTTCAGGTCACCTCAGAATTACTCACCTTGGGAAACAAGGAAGTCAGGTGCCTTTCTATGGTACCTGTTACCACAAAGAAAACATTTAAAAGTTGAAGGGTGACTGCTCACCGTGGTGGAAGGAGCTATAAACTGAGAAGAGCTGAGAATTCCAGGGCAGACGGAGAAAGAAAATAGGAGGGCAGACCTTAGTAGGGTTAGAATTACCTTGATATGACCCCTCGAGAGGAAGCCAGGGAGAGTGTGTGATGCAGACGATTGGTTGTGGGTAGCTAGCCTCAGAGGACAAAGCAGAACTCAGTAACTAGCCTAGCTCTTCTATTAGAGACCTAGAAGTGGGGTGGGGTGCTGATGTTCTGGGTAGCTTCATGACTACCCACCTATCCAAGTACCACATTTTGTTTATTAAATAAGGTGTTCTCAGGTTTTTAATGATCTTGTGATTAGCAATCTGGAGGCTTTCCTAAGGTATCTGGCTAAATGTCTAAGTTTATATATTCCCTCGAGGAGATTAGGAACACCATGTAGTGTGCATTTCTATAATCACGGGAGCATCCCTGAGCTGGGTCAAAATGTTCAGCTCAAGTGTGAAGAAGTGATAGTGTCCATTGGATCAAAGGCAATTGTCAATAATACTTGGATATCTTGTCTGATCATCTTCAGTTTTGGAAAACTTGTAAGATGGAAAAGGGAGAATCACCTGAAGACTCCAGAACTTACCCTGTCCTTGAAGTTTGACGCTGGCAACTATGGAAAAATTATAAGCAGGAAATCATTTTTTGTTCCAAATGACTTTTTTATATTTATTTATTTAAAAAAGAAAACAAACTATCTTTTTTTTTTCATTATACATACCAATCTAAGTTCCCACTCCCTTTCCTCCTCCCATTCTCTCCACATACCCTCCCACCCCACCCCATCTAGTCCTCAGAGAGGGAAAGGTACACTGCTCTGTGGAATGCCCAAGACCCTCCCTATTTTATCTAGGCTGAGCAAGGTATCCATCCAAAGAGAATAAGGGTCCCCAAAAACCAATACATGTAGTAGAGATAAATTCTAGTGCCATTGCCAGTGGCCCCTTAGTCTGCCCCAGCCATGCAACTGTCAACCACATTCAGAGGAACTAGTTTGGTCCTATGCTTGTTCCTTCCAAGTCTTGCTGGTGTTGGTGAGCTCCCATTAGCTCAGGCAGACTGTTTCAGTGGGTGAACTCATCATCGTCTTGACCTCTTTGCTCATATTCTCATTCCTTCCACTCTTCAACTGGACTTTGGGAGCTCAGTCCAGTGCTCTGATGCAGGTCTCTGCCTCTGTTTCCAACAGTTACTGGATGAAGGTTCTATGGTGATATTTAAGATATTCATCAGTTTGAGTACAGGGCAAGTAAAGATTGGGTCCCCTCTCCTCTATTGCTTAGTGTCTTAGCTGGGGTAATCCTTGTATTCCTGGGAATTTCTCTAGAGCCAGGTTTCTTGCTAACCCTATAATGGCTCCCTCAATCAAGATATCTCTTTCCTTACTCTCATCTCTGCCCTTCGTCCATCACGACTATCCCATTACTTCAAGTTCTTCTCACACCTCCCCTTCCCCCTCCTCTTTCCCTTTCATCCTACTTTCTTCCCCTACCCCCATGCTCTCAATTTTGTCAGGCGATCTTGTCTGTTTCAGGAAATCATCTTTTTAAGTGCACTTAAAATTAATTCTAAGCCTTTGATATATATCCAGGGTATGTATGGTTTAGAAAAACTCTGGTGGGAGTTTTCAAGACTAATAAGCTCAAAAATCATCTGTAATCTGGCACACTGTTTGCATTGCGCAGAAGTATGTACGTAAAGAATTAGTAAGGGAAGGCATAAGTTGATCCCATCAAGCACTGAGACTGAGTTCCAGAATGGATACTCACTCAGTTCACAGAAATCTTCCTCAGTAGATGATGTGGATGATCTGGATTTATTAAAATTCCTTCCCAGAGGGAGATGAAAGCTGAGATTCTTCTTCCTTCTAAGGTTTCAATGGCAAGCTGAGCTACAGTTTCACCATTCTGAGAAACCTAGAGAAAAATAAAGATGCTAAATAATACAGTAGTATATTAATATCCATTCAGTTCCATTCAGTGTAGGCTCAGTGCCTTCCATGTGGCAGACATGACACAAAGCAGCACAAGACATAAGTCTGTCTGCTCAGCCTTTCGTCTTGAGAGGCACATACACAAGTAACCTCAACATCAGGGGGGGAAGTACCATCTTCCAAGTACTCAGAGAACAAATGGCCATCAGTGAGCTCTGGTGTCAGTGCAGACTTGTGGAGAAGAAGGAGCCTGAACATGAATTGAACAAAAAGATTGGGACACAGAGAGGGACAGAAAAAAGGAGGCTGGTAAACATGGCTTTTGCTTTTGTGTCTTCCAGAGGAAGGTCCAAAGTAGTTTGAACTAGAAACTGGCTTCTTCATGAGACGATAGCAAACACCAATTTTAAAATAACAACAACAACAACACATTTAACAGTATATATACCGTTCAGTGTCTTGAGTTTCTCTTGTTTACTTACTGAGGTGTTTGTAAGATTTCCCTGTTGGTAATCTCTGGAGAGTGGGAGAAACATGAATGCCCATCACCTGTCTGGATAATGAATTGCAATTAATCAATATAAGACAAGATGGTGATTTATCACAAGCCACTCTCACTTGCCGACTGGCTCTTTTCCTTTATAATATCCATAACAGATAGCCAAGCTGACGGTCAATGGTTGGCTGGCAGCTACAGCTGGGAGAGATTCTTTCCTTATCCCTTTGGCTCGTCTATAAAGAGTAGAAATGAAGCTTGGCACCAGACAACTATATCTTATCTCTCATTCAACTTGCTCAAGCAATGACTACTCTTAGGCAGAGTCTCAGCAGCTAATGAGGTTAGAATCTGGTCACTGGGAGAGGGGTCAGGAAGAAACTCATGCATTTGCATCCTAAATGGAGTCTGTCTTACTGTAGACTAGGTCAAGGTGGAAATTAGAAATGTTTCATTCTTCTTCATCTAATTCCGTCTTCTAGTTGCTACATCTCTAGACCTATTGCTAGTCTTAGATACATATAAGACTTTTTCAGTCTGAAATTACATCTGGGGAAAAGGTTTTACTTTCTTATATCTCAAAATTACCAGAAAGTTCTAGAGCTGATTCAATTAAGTTCAGTTGGAAAACTTGACTCTCTGAAAACTATCTAAGAGTATTCCAAATTCATTTTGTTAAGCTACACATCCCCAAACAGGACTGTTGAGCTAGGATTAGAACTGGACAGCTTTCAAGAATATATGGTTATTACTGACACTGGAGATCTCGTCACATAGGTCTCACTGTTGGAGAAGTAGCAGAGATGAGTCATAGTCTTTTGTAAAAGAGGGCACATTCTTACCTTTCTGCTTTTGGTGAACTCATGCTTTTCAGAGTAAACCAATGAGGTCAGAGTTTCAAAGAGACACATGAGTGATAAATGGAAGAGTCACAGGAAATATGGGGAGTTGAAAAGAGAGTTTGGGAAGGAGACTGCTTGGCAGAGAAGGTTGATTTGGCAGGCTGGTTCTGTAACCAGACTCTCCTCAACTTGTTTTTAAGGTTTAGAGAGTTGCCAATGGAAACACACCAAGTGGTTCTTATAAGACATTCTCTTTTCAAGGGACTGGCAGTAGAGACACGCCCTGTAGTTCACTGTAAGAACACATGCATGCTGGCTGGTTCATGGTGGTGCATGTCTTTAATCCCAGCACTCAGGAGGCAGAGGCAGGCTGATCTCTGTGAGTTCAAGACCAGCATGGTCTACAAGAGCTAGTTCCAGGACAGACTCCAAAGCTGTATTGAACCCCCCCCGCCCCAAAAAAAAAGAATGCATGCATATGTACATATGTGTTTTTTCCTTTCTTTACACTTCTGCCTTTCTTCTTTTTTCATTTTTCCCCCTTCAAGAAGTAGAGTTCTCTTTCCTTCCTCTGGGATTTCACCAATAGTCTGCAGCAAATAGTGTCATATACCTCCAGGGGCCTGGCTTGAAGATCTTCACCTTTTGATTTCATCTTCCTTACAATGTTCCATCTGGGGACTTGGTTACCATATTGTGAGGAAGCCCAAGAAACCACATTGTAAAATTCAAGCCAACAGCCCTAACTGAACTCACAGCTAGCTTGTCAGTACTGTCAACCACTGTAACCAAGGGCATGCTGATTCTTCTAGTGCCATATTTAATATCTACATTAATTGACAAAATGACCATTCCATGGTATGGTTAAGGGGAAGGTTTTTATTTTAGATGAGAGAGAGAGAGAGAGAGAGAGAGAGAGAGAGAGAGAGAGAGAGAGAAAACATCCAGAGGCATCTGAAAGAGTCCAGAGTCCAGAGAGAAAGAAATTGATTGAACATGGCCAGCAGATTGGACATGACCAGGGCTGTCTACAAGAAAGGGAAGAACAGCAGGGGATAGAGAATAGAGAAAACGTGGCGAGAGAAGCAGGAGCGTGTGTGTGTGTGTGTGTGTGTGTGTGTGTGGAGAGAGAGAGAGAGAGAGAGAGAGAGAGAGAGAGAGAGAGAGAGAACATAGCAAGAACAGGGTTATAAAGAGAAATAATAGTTGAATCCCATGAACTGGAGGAAGTTTAGGGTAGGGGAGGAGGTGAGAAGGACTTGGAGGCTAGCATGAACTTTGAAATGTATAACAGGTATTTGTGATACCCCATGAGCTTTGATATGCTGATAGGCATCACAGATAGCCATGTGTCTCTTCTGCCAGAGGTAAGGGACATGGCTACCTTTGGTAGAGGGGAGCAGGCTTTACAGATTCCTGAGGAATGCTAGGTTTCATCCAACGACTAGAATTCTCCTATAGGCCAGGCTGAGCTCATTCTGATTATTTGGGTTGCCATTTGGAGTTTGGGGAATTGGAGTTTCTTTTGGACCTGACAATACCAAATAAAGAAAGAGTCAACACAAAAGATTCACAATTGTCACTTTCAGTAATTGTGTTTTGAGACATTTTCTTATACAGCGATAGATAATCAAAATGTCTAGATTCTTCACATCTTGGAACACACAATTTAGCTGGGTTGACACTTTGGACAGGGAACGGAGGCATCCTCTGAAAACTATCCTTGAGGTGAAAATCACTTCAGGTGGCAATAACAAGGCCACTTTCACAGGGCAAGTCTGGAAGGAAGAAGGCAGGGCAGTCAAGAGGTGGCTGTTAGTTTATATTCTGGACTACGAGAAGGATCCCAGGAAATGTCAGAAAAGACTTTCAGACACTTGGATGGGAGATAAAGTGAGACCCCGAGACACCACACTAATGAGCAGGCATGCACTACAGCTGTCCGGATCATGTGTGTTGATGCTCCCAGCATTGTATTGCCCTTAGGTGATGTACATGAACCTCCAGTTTATATCCTGTGAAAGAATCCCCAAAATTTTCAGGTCTAGAATAATTCTTTTCTCCTTATTAACCCTAGATCCAGATTCTTGCCTTCTACTTCTACAGATGGTGTCATTGTTTCAAATAGCACCTTAAACATGGAACTGAAGCCTGCCTTTACTTCCCACAAGTTCTGGATGTAAAAATAGTGATCCATGCCGTTAGCGGATTCAGTGAGGAAGTTTGGCCAAGATTTAAAAGTATAGCAAAAATGAACTTCAAGTTGAACCTAAAACTACCCTCATTTTCAAATGTTTCTAATTGCCTTGCTGCTGAGGCGTAAACAAAAACTCACCAGGTATCAGCTGAGCCTCATCCTATGCCATGGCTTTTCTCTCTCAGTAGTAAAGAAACAAATTTCTCTTGTTTTCTCCAAAGAACAGCTGTCTATTTATTATGCTTAGTGTCTTCTATTCCATCTTAAACAACGTATGAGGCATGTTACTCAGGACAGTTCCTGTCCAAGAACAATTAAGCCGCTGCCTGATACAGTAATAACATTGTGGTGTCTTAATTTTTTGTTGTTGTTGTTTGTTTTTCAAGACAGAGTTTCTCTGTGTAATAGCTCTGGTTATTCTGGAGCTTGCTTTTTACCCAGGCTGGTCTCAAACTCAAAAAGATCCACCTCCCTCTGCTTTCTAAATGCTGGGTTTAAAGGTGTGCACCACCATCACTTGGCTTGTCTTTATTTCTTTCCTACTCAAATCATTATAGGTTCTTACAGAGACACCTAGAATGTCTCTGTAACCCTCCCTCTCCCTCCCTCTCTCTCATGTGTGCCTGTGCCTGTGTATGCTGAGTGAGTGAAGAGAAGAATCAAAATCACACACAACAAAGCTGGGCTTGACATGACTCTGTATCGGACCTGTTCTGTCTTCCATGAAGATTGTAAACATCCCTGCTAGGTGCTCTTGTGTATGTAATTTCACACCAGCTCCTGTCCCCATGAAGAAGGGAGAGTATTCGACTTTTCCAGCACAGGCCTTCATCCCACATCAGCTACTTTTGCTAGATACAGAGACAGAGATTCCTTGAAGACTCTGGCAAACTGGCGACATAGGTGGGCAGCTTCATAGGCTCAAATGCAGCATCATGTCCTGACAAGAAGTGTCTCTTTCACTGTGCCCAACCCACTAGGCAAGGCTTCCCATGTGTGAACTTCCTGTTCCTATGACTGTCTAGTTGTAACCGTAGCTGTCTCTCCATGGGTAGCTCTTAGTGAATCACCACTTCCAGATACCTTATTCAAGGCACAGGCAAATGAAACTGTTCCCGGGAGTTACTGAGTTGGCTGATGGTCCTTGGCATTGTTTTATGAAATCTAAGGCTAGCAGAATCTAACTGTTGCTGTTATCTTGACTAATGGCAGCCTCTTTCCACTCCCCCATCCCCTTTTCCTCATCTATCAGAAGGTTTCTACTCTCTAGTCCAGACAGAACCACTCCCTTTGGTTGTTGCTACATATCTCTTAATTATTCATCACACAGAAAATTGAACCCTTCTGGGAGTCTAGAGACAATTAGGTTATCTCTGCTCCTAATAAAATATTACAAACTTGAGACCAACAGGCTTGAGCCTCTATACATTCTAAGCTGGATTCAACACCAGTTGAATGTTATTTATCTTCTTTGGCAAGATGCTGACACTTGAGAAATTTCTAACAACAACAACAACAACAAAATTATCTGGGCTCAAATGGTTGATTTTCTTTTTCATTTTTAAGTGACAGGCAAGAGTTGATGAGTTATCTGTTTTATTTATAAATTCATCTATCTCTTTAATTTTGAGAGGGATAACTTTAATATAAACCCAAGATATTACAATATGAATGAGACATGAACTCTCTTGTTAAAGGGGTTACAGTTCAGCAAGGGCTATAGAGTAATCCCATTGTTGGCAGCAATGCTACTTTGGTGTCTTCTCAATCCCTTCGTGTCTGAAAGGAATCCCATTAGTCTGCCAATTTTTACCTCTATGACCATTCCACATGAAATTCTTAAATTATTCATATCATTTTAACATTCAACATGAATCAAATGTGCTATCTATTTATTCTCAAAACTCCACTGCCATGTTCTCAAATGGGCACACTTGCATTACCTTTACTAACATCTTTGTAGCTAGGCATGGCCACATAACTAGAATAGACCATGGAAAAAGGGGTCCCACATTGTCCTTCCAAACTTAGTTTGTTAGGAAGTCCCTATGTAATGTTTTATATTGTTCTTTCTCTCATCTACAGGCTAAATATAGTAGATGAAAGAGACACACAAGATGGAAGAGCAACATATAATGAATTTGTCAGGAGTGAGAAGGTTTCTGAAGATTATATGGATCCTTGTGAGACAGTCCTATACTAAGAACTTACTGATTAAGAAGTTTCTAGGTGATTTTATGTAACAGCAAGCCTCTGCTCACCAATGAGCCCTGTCTTCCATTCACAGTTTCAGCATTTGTAATGCCTGCTTTTGATTTGAGAGCCACAAACCACCGGACAAAGGGAAGAAGTCTTTCACAGTAACCGGCAGGAGGGAAGACACAGGATACTCAATACCAATGTGTTTACAGTCGGTATCAATGAACCTATTTCTCTCTGCCTCACTGTGTGACCTGACCTAATAGCTTCTCTTGCTAAAGATTCTCCCGTTGTGAGATGGGAGAACATGAGAGGGAATACATAAAAGAACCTGACTGTGACACTTCATAGTACATTTTTATTCTAAATTTTCAGAAATGTAGTTAGAATGTAGCAGATGTTGAAGGGACTTTCAAAGAGGAACGGTTTGTAGCTTCAAGTAGCAAGTCCAAAAAAACTGGGAGATGCCACTCTGGCTACCTTGAGTCATGAACTCTGTGGTATGTTGTACGTGAGAGCATTGATGCAGTCATCTGACATTGTGATTTTTTGAGGTTTGAATCCTAATCCACACATTGGGCATTGAGGAAACTGAGTTTTATCAAGATTGTTTTCATCTGAGTAATTTTTAAGTTACTTATTTCTTGTTTCCTCTTTCATCATAGGTAACCAACTCATTCAGTTAATCCCTGGGCCTTCCCACTTTTTCATTTCATGTCAGAAGCATGAGTCCTGAATGAACTCAGACAGTTGGCTACTCTACTGCAATATCTGAAGAGCCCCCATGAAAAAATCAGAATTCTGTGCCTGGCCTGGAGGAAGCAGAAACGTTCACATTTGAATGTGAAGTTTGTGAATACTAAAATGCAAAAGAGCTAGGTCTCCTGAACAACCTAAGGAACGGAACCTGTACTTGTTAGCTTTGGTCAGGCTTTGGTCAATGAGATACAAACTAAAGCTAGTTAGAAAGAAGCGACCTTAACTGAATAGTTGCTTCAGTCAGATTGGCCTGTGTGCACATCTGTGGGACACTGCCTTAATTAATGACTGGAATGGAAGAGCTCAGTCTGCTCTGGATGATGCCACGGAAGGTGATCTTGAGTGGTATAACAAGGCTGGGGCTGAGGCCTGGAGAGATGGCTGCCCTTCCAGAGGGCTCAGGTTCAATACCCAATAGCCATAAGATGTATGTAACTACAGTTCCAGGGAATCTGACATACTCTTTTGGCCTCTATGCGCACCAGGCATGTGTGTGGTGTGCAGACATACATGCATGAAAAAAGTACCCATACACAGAAAATAGAAAAATAATCTGAAAAGGGCAAGATGGCTGGCTGAGTATGTGCAGGAAGGCAAGGCAGTGATCCCAGGTGGTTGCTGCTTCAGTTCCGTCTGTCTTAAGTTCCTCCAGGACACCCCCTCCCCCACACACACCCCACGATGCAGTAGCAGCAGAACCAGTCCTTTCTTTCCCCAGGTTGTTTCGAGTCATGGTGCTTATCACAACAACGGACAGGAAACTAAGACAGAAACTCTTCCCATATTCACAGAGCTGCAACACCTGACAAATTTGATCCCCATTGTGGAGGGTAGCTCAACCACTCGTCTCTTTCCCTTCTAAACATAAAGCATCTTGCTTCTTGGTGCTGCTCCAGAGACAGAGCTAATACATTTTGTTAAGAGAGGACAGCAGAGCATTTCTTACACCCAAGGAGGTAAGTAGATTTTCTATTAACTACTGCCGACTAGCCCAGAGGTCCACATCTAAATAAGTGCAGGACTCTCTAGTATAGGTCTCTTTAGTCTAAATGTTAGTTTTTATTTCTCCTGGAAGGAACAATGAATTGAAAGGAAAGTGATTGGTGGTTAGTAACCAACCACTTTTTGATTGGACGGCCACTCGGTGAGATGAAATCTGGTACTGCTAAAGTAACCAAGTCCCTGAGACTAGATTGGTATTGAGCCTAGGGAAAACCTTCTAGTATAATATTGCTAAAACAAAAACAAAAACAAAAAAACACAGCAATAAAATAACTCCTCATGACGTACCCATAGATCAGTGTGCTGTTCAACCTTCATCAGACTGACTCTTACAGTAGATAAGAATTAACACAGAGACCCAGAATTGGACAATGTGTAGAGAATAAAGACTTTGAAGAACTCAGTCCTAAATGGGACGTCTTTGTCAGACCCCTTCCCTGGTGTAGGAGGGCCTTCTGTCTTTGTGTTGCTTTCATTGGTTAATAAAGAAACTGCTTTGGGCCTGTTGATAGGGCAGAACTTAGGTAGGGGGGAAGAAGGAACTGAATTCTGGGAGGAAGAAAGCAGAGTCAGAGAGAGATGCCATGGATCCGTCACCAGAGTAAGACATGCTGCTGAAACTTAGCGGGTAAGCCACTGCCACATGGTGATATACAGATTAATAGAAATGGGTTAAATCAGGATGTGAGAGTTAGCCAATAAGAGGCTAGAGATAATGGGCCAAGCAGTGATTTAATTAATACAATTTCTGTTTGGTTATTTTGGGGCTAAGCTAGCTGGGTGGCCGGGATGGACAAGCAGGCCTTCTCCTGTTACACCCCCCTTCAAGGCTCAGGGAACTATGTGGAAGAAACAGAAAGATTCTAAGAGCCAGAGATGGTGGGTGACTCCAAGGAAGCAGTGTCTTCCAGACATGACTGGACTGATGCACATATAAACTACAGAGACTGTGGCAGCACACACAGGACCTCTACAGGTTCAAACCATAGTCCCAGCCAGCACTGAGAAGGAGAGGCAGACACCAAGTCCCATCCCTAACTAAGAAGCTTTTTGCAATAAAAGCCTGCTGACAAAGGGGAAATCAGAGTTCTCTATGGCTATGTCTCTGGTGTATCAACCATAGTCCAAGCCAGGCCCTATGCTCAGGAGTAGTTGGCAACCACATAGTGGACTCAGTGTTTTTTTTTTTAATTTGTTTTGTGATTTGTTTATTATTATTATTTTGTTCATTTGCTTGTTTTTTTGTGTACATATGTGTGTGAGTGAGAGAGAGAGAAAGAGAGAGAGAGAGAGAGAGAGAGAGAGAGAGAGAGAGAGAAAGAGACAGAGAGAGATGGAGAGAGGGAGCATGAAGCTTGGTGTGTAGGGAAATGGGTAGAATCTACATGAAGTTGAAGGATGGGAAATATAATAAAAAATAGGCTTTATAAAAAATTTTACATAAAAATTAAAAAAGCAAAATGATTTGTCCATTTGGGTATATTTGGACACTTTCTTCTTCATTCATTATTTCATCTGATTAATTAAATTCATCTATACTTAGTTTTTCTTCCCTCCAGACTGAAAGTTTCAATATGACAAAGCCCTTCTGATTTCATACTTAAGTTTTATGATCTCCTTCATGTTTCCCAATCTTCAGTCAAGAGGGGATACCTCACACGTTTCTACCTCTGCTGTTTCTCTCTGTCATTCTCTGTCCTACCAAGACAGCTTTGTTAGTCAGTGACTTCATGAGAGCAAATTACCCAATAAGTTACTCAAGGTGGATGTTTTAACTCATGCTTCCAGAAGGTTTAGTCCATGGTCATTTAACCTGTTTCTGGCCCCAATGTGAGACAGAATGTCATGCTGCTAGTACCATGTGGAAGGTACTTCTTATCTGACAAGGGACTGGAAGCAGAAAAATGAGAGAATACAGGAAGGATCCAGACACAGGATATACCCTGTAAAGGTGACCTACTTCTTCTAATCAGGCCCCACCTCCACAGTTTCAGTGTATTCCAATAATCTATCAACAAACCATTGATTAGGCAAGAACCTTCATGAACTAGGCTTCTTGGGAAAGGCCATCATGGATACACTGAGAGGTGCACTGTACTGGCCTCCCAGCTAAGTCTTGATCTAGTTAAATTGATAATTAAATTAACCATCCATCACACGTGTCCTCCTAAAGTCCTAGCAATGTCTTCCTTGCTCCTTCCTTCTTCTGATTGACTGAATGTAAACATATTCCATTTTCAGTTACTGCCACAGTAACTCAATTCTATTTACTGTGTTTCTAGGTTCCTCATGGGAGGAAACAGATCATACACACACTTTGTGTTACAGCTTCTAAGTTAACCTAGCACAGGAAAATGCATAGTAGGTACTCTATAGATACTTGTTGATTTGCAGTGGAGGGGATTAAGGGATGAAGGAAGACTTTTGGCTTCTCTTCAGGCTGTGATTTGGAGATGGGGCAAAGGCTAATTTGTTGGCCTGCTTTTGATGAGAATCATGATGGAAAACAGCAGTAAAGGGGTTCAGCAAGCAGCGGGAGTGTGCCTGAACATCTTAGGAGTCAGAGCCCAGGCTGTCTTACCTTTAACCAGGTCACAGATCACTGTGGCTTAAGGGTTCCTTAAGCTCTTTCCAGCCTCCTGGTAATGGATGGAGGCAGCCAGAGACCATGTTCTGGATCTGAACTCTCGGCTGCTTGGGATGACAGTATGTAAGGTTGCACGGCACCTTCTCTCTTGGGTTGGAGGTGGGAATGGTGGGAGGAGGAGGAGTTCTACTGGTCCTGGAGAGGAGAGGCCAGCTTTGCCTCTCTACCACGTATACCCCTTCCAAATGTGCTTCAACATGACATTCTCCACCTAATAAAATACCTGGAGAAAAAGTGGTTTTGTTTTCAGACTAATTCTGTTTTCAGACTGAAGATCATTTCTTGGCAAGGTGATCCATCACCGGTTTTTTCCCTCCCAAATCCTTCAAAATGGATGCTCATCTTTTCAAATCTGCATGCTTCATCCATGTTGCTTCTCCCTGCACCTTAATCCCAAGGTATTTTCCCAGATTTCTGCCATCTGTACCATGTTTATTTAGTTTCTTCTCTAATATTTCCACTGATGTCAGGAAACGTAATACCAATGGCCTGGAGCAATCCCAAAGCTAGATGCACTAGGATTGGCTAAAATAACCTTAACCATATTACTTCACACATATTCTGGAAATTCTTTTTCGTATTCTGCAAGAGGACATGAGGCATAGCCATAAATAAAGATAAGACTGAGATTTCAGTCCTACTCAGAGACTGCCTGTTTCTAAGACATGAATTGGATGCCTTATGGCTCCTGCTTCTATGCCCCTCGTCATGGGAGGTACAAAACCTCCAGTGACTTGAAATGGCTAGGACTACCACCCACAATCTCAAGTAAAAGAAGTAAAATTTCATGTTTTCTTTGAACCTCAGACTCTGTCTGAATTCAGAAGCCACTGGATCTGTGAAGCTTAAGAGCCATCTACAACTTAGGAAATATACAGTATACTAGCCATATTACCCACATAACATATTCAACAGGGTAAGGCCCATAAGAAATACAGCAAGAGCCACAAAGAAACAAAACACTGAATACAAAAAAGGATGACTAAAGCTCACCATCATATCATCTTCAGCTCCTGTTTTACTGACCTGGACCAGGAAACTGACATCAGTGTTTTGAAATCTAGTGGGGGCTTAGGGTATATAGCTCAGTGGTAGAATACATGAATTTGATCCCTAGCAACAACAACAAAAAAAAGTGTAGATATAGGATACCTAGAGAACACGTGAGTATACATTTAAAATTATTGCTAAGTTGACAATAAAACAAGGCATCTTTTCTAAATCAGTGCATCTTGGAAAATATGTTGAAGATGCCCATTTACCCTTAGATTGTGTGGCGGAAAGAGACCGAGACTTGGAGAGTTCCAAGAAATGGATTTGCGGTCTTGAACAAGCCATTTCAACTTTCTGGTTCTTCATTTCTTTGTAAACTGTATGAGCTGAAAAATTACACTACTGCACATTAGAGGCATGCATTTCACGGGATTCTCACAGACTGGCATTGTATTGATATGGAAAATGGACTAAGAACAAGGACTTGGCGTTTTAATGGGCTAAGGAAGTGGGCACATTCTTCCCCCTTTTCTTGCCATTTTTGTACATTTATACTGGGAGACTCAGTTCTCTGACCACATGAAAATCCCATTAGGCCTAATATCTCAGGCTGCCTTGGTGGTTCATGAAGAACAACCAAAGTTTTAGCTCTGTCTACATGAGACCTCCAGACAAAACTTGAACTGAATGTTCTAATTTGTATTGAATTGTTTGCCAAGCAAACATGGAGTTCTTTTGATACAAGCAAGGGTATTGACATCAACACAGTTCTTAGCAGTAGGTGGGGAAGCAGGTCTAACCTGGATTCTGCGTACTTCCAGTAGCTATGCATTAATCTCAATGTAAGGGCGTCCAACTGCCTCCTGTGGGGTGTTCAGTGATTTTTGGCATATGGTATCAAAGACTAAGGCTGTCAGGCACATGATGCCCTCCAAAAGGGTGCAATCTGAGAAAAGGCTGTCTGGGCACTAGACTATTTAGAATATTTACCTCCATAAAGAGGGCCACAATCCTGGAATTATCATCACAGAGTCAATCAATATTTATTGGAAACCTATTGTAGGCACAGTGCCAATATTTTCTGAGAGTGGTATTTGCCCGTTTCTAGGTTCACCACAATGTCTAGATTTCCAATTTGGTTTCTCAAGGAAACTGGCCATTGCATAATGTTTGTAAGAGAGAGTAATTCAGCTCTTTCTAGCATTCGTGGGGCCCCTTACGATGACGTGCTGAGGTCTCTGATGCATAGTCATCAATGGAAATCTGACTCTTGATGAAAGACTTTGTCAGCGTTCTCTTTAATCTCCAGACCGTCTTTCCCCCAGTGAAACGGGACTAGTTCACAGATCAGTTCAAATGTATGAACAGGGCCAAACTGAACAGTCCTTACTACCTTGTGATAGAACTCATCTTGGGCATGAGTTGGCACCTGGTACCTTTGGGCCCTGGCTGATGGCCTCTCTTACTGATAGCAAATCTCTGTCTCAGGAATGTGGCTCCCTAGAATATTCCTGTTGTCAAAGCTGCCCTGAGCTCCAGGTCTGGCCTGACATTTTGGCAGCAAAGCTGAAGAGAAGCTGTCTCTCACTCTGAGGTTTTTCAGTCCATAAAGCAGCAGCAATTTGGTTGTGGAAGACCCCGGCAGAAACACAAGAGAAAATTGAAAACACACAAGCACATTTGCTGGGTTTAATAGCCCTGCTCCTACTCTCTACCTCCGGTACCTTAGGCATAAATTGCTGACCTCTATTTAATTTTCTGAACTGCAAGAATTATGGCCCCAAAGTTCAGTGAATTGGAAGAGGTAAGCTTTTATGCCTCTGAGCCAGCTTCCCCATACGCATTAAGTCTACAAATAAAAGCAACATTTCTATTTATACTTCCTGGGGTTTGTGTATTAGGGAAGCCAAGCACGTCCCTGCATCTCTGCGAAGGTGACTGCATGGTCAAATCTGTGCCCAGGTAATGTGACGGAGCCTTCCAAACCGGGCCAGAGGAAACAACTAAAACAGATGGACAAGAGATATTAAAAACAACACACGCAATTTCATTCGGGAAAGGGCACCTGCTCAAACAGTGTTTGTTTGATTCTCCTTCTGTTCATGGGTGACAAATGTGTACTAGAGGAAGTCCTACGTGCAGAGCCTGGCTACTCACCTCTAATCAGGGCAGGATCCCGAAAGGTCATCCGGCTTCCTCTACCCACATGGCAATGGATCCATGCAGCATCACCCACCTCATTCCAGACACGGCATGTACCAATGTAATCACTCAGTTCCACACACGGGAACAGCCCCTCTCTAGACACGACTGGACTAGAAGCTTCTCTGCCAGGCTAGCATCCCCCAAGAAAAGGACACATCCATGTAGATGGTCCAGGATGATGGGAGGGTCATGGTTTACCCTTTACTGTTATCATTTCCTGCCCCTCCCTCTTGCCTACCCTTAGGCCTACGTCTGTTTTCTTCAGACATCCAACCTTCTGCTAATTCTGTCAAAACCTTTGTTTTCCACTCCATTCTTCCTGCATGTGTCCTACAAAGAAAATTTCAATATGGCGTGGGCAAGCCTGCATTAGTCACCCTCTCCAAGGATCAGCTTTGCATGTTTTCAGGGAAATATTTTCAGGAAATATTGCTTAGGTCCAAAGATATGAGTCAGATGGTGAGGACTTTATGTCCCTTGGCAGACTGCAAAGATGGGCAGCAGTTCTTTTTGAAACCTTCACTGTGGCTCTGTCCAGAGCCTCTGCTTGGCGAAGAGCTAGGTCATAGCAACCCACGTCTTAACACATTTTGTCAAAGCTGAGCCTAAGGCATCGGTCTCTTCAGTCAGCTACTGGAGCAGAGCTGAGGCAAGTGCTGTTTCTTTAAACCATTCCATTTAGAGCAATTTGGTATTTGACCGTAATTTTGTTGCCTTTCTGTCTTTTTTATTTTTTTAAAAATTTTATTTATTTTTGAGCCAACAGCTAGAGAAAAGTTAGGCCATTTTCCACCCTCTGGTGCCATTTCTGCAGCCAGGTTTATGCTTCCATCAGCATTTGTCACTTAAAAGTCTCTCCCAAGGTCCTCTGCTTTCACCTATTTGATCCTGTCTCAAACTCGAATGTATTCATTGCTTAAATATCTCCTTAAAAATGAAGACTAGAGAAGCTAAATAAGAAGGTGAACCCAAAGAAAAACATATAAGCATCCTCCTGAATATTAACCTTCATCAGGCGATGAAAGAAGACAGAGACAGAGACCAACATTGGAGCACTGGACTGAAGTCTCACGATCCAAAGGAGGAGCAGAAGGAGAGAGAGCACGAGCAAGGAACTCAGGACCGTGAGGGGTGCACCCACACACTGAGGCAATGGGGATGTTCTATCGGGAACTCACCAAGGCCAGCTGGCCGGGGTCTGAAAAAGCATGGGACAAAACCGGTCTCGCTGAACATAACGGACAATGAGGACTACTGAGAACTGAAGAACAATGGCAATGGGTTCTTGATCCTATTGCATGTAATGGCTTTGTGGGAGCCTAGGTAGTTTGGATGCTCACCTTAATAGACCTGGATGGAGGTGGGTGGTCCTTGGACCTCCCACAGGGCAGGGAAACCTGCTTGCTCTTTGGGCTGAGGAGGGAGGAAGACTTGATTGGGGGAGGGGGGAATGGGAGGTGGTGGTGGGGAAGAGGCAGAAATCTTTAATAATTAAATAAATAAATTAATTAATAAAAAAATGAAGACTATGAGTCAGAGGAACTCTCTGAGATTTGACAAGCTCAACAAGATGCCAGGTGGGACTGATGGTGCTGCTCTGTGGTCCACACCTGGTCCAGAAAACATCCAGTCTTGTGCTACCTAACAAAGCTCACACTGCATGTAGCTACTGAGCTTGGAAACACAGCTAGTGCCAGTACAGGCTTCCTAAAAGTACAAAACACACACTAGATACCAGAGAACTAGTAGGTAAAAATGAATATGAATATGCAAAATATTTCATGAGCCAGGCAGTGATGGTGCACACCTGTAATCCCAGCACGTGGGAGGCAGAGGCAGGCAGATCTCTGTGAGTTGGAGTCTGGTCTACAAGAGTTAGTTCCAGGACAGGCTCCAACACTACAGCAAAACCCTGTCTGGGAAAGTAAAAAAATAAAATAAAATAAAAAAAAAATCTCATGAATAATTAAAAAACACTAATAACATTTAGAAATGATGAAATCTTAGCAGATTAGTTTATATAAAATTTCAATTATATGTTTCAGCTCATTAAATCTAGTACTTAAACTTATTTTACCAGTTTCTTTTTGCTTTGACACCTGTAGGCTCTCCTCTTGTTTCCTTGGACCCTAATGTCAGACTCCTGGCAGACTGCTGAGTTCTGAGTCCTCTCTGAGGGCAGTATGCTCACTCTCTGTTACTGCTGATCTCTCCTCAAGCTTGAGAATCCACACAGCCTGTCGTACTCTTATCTAGACAGCAGCTCAGAGCTGCCAAGGTTGGAAGAATCATTGAGATGCTGCTTAGAACTGGGAGGGAACAAAATGTGATTCTCAGGTTGCCTAGAGATAAGAGAAAAAGAAAAACCTTAGACATATGAAATGGCTGATGATTTAAACAGCAAATTTACCTTGAGAAGGGCATCATTTTACTGGGGGAATACTAAGTTCAGGCTAGCCCATTTTAACATCAATCTGGAGTTATCTGAAATGTATATATAAGAGATCTGTGCTTGGACAAATCGGAGCTCCCCTTTCATGGGCAGGCACACTGAACTAGTAAATGGAAACTTGTGAAAATTTGTTGTAGGCAAATGATTGAACTGTAAACTTATCAATGTGTGGTATCCGGAGGGTTTGGAAAGAAAAGCAGAGATGCTTAGCAAATAATTAGGATGGGAATCATTTGTTCTTTGATAATTACTATATACCTTGCTAAACCGGATACAAGAAGATGCCAATGGGTCTTTCTCATGTCCCTCATGCTCCAGTCTCTATCAAGAATCAGAGAGCGGCAGATGCGATGAAGCTCCAACCCAGGATGGATGTAAACTAGAATCTTCCCAATATGGTATGATGAACCACACCCTCCCGAAAAGTTGCTGTGAACACCCTCAAAAAATTACTTTGCTCAACTGCCGACTGAGATGAACCTAGCAGACAGGTTATACCATGAAAGGCCTGAATAACAGCATCCCCATTCAGCATGAAGCAGTTTGGAGAGAAATAACTGCGCCCATATTCCCAAATACTGTTTATAAATGTTCTTTTACATTTAAAGGGGGATATGATATAGATATGAATAATTTGCATCAGTATGGATTTGACTTTATTGATATAAATTTAGGGTCAATTTTGTTATATGTATATGTATTTCTGATCTTGATTAAGGTATTGTGATTGTGTAGTTCATTTAAAAATGTAATATATATAGGTTGTTAATGGATAATCATTGATAATAGTCAAGCTTGTAGTTATGTTAGTTAGATTTTCTAGATGTGCATAGATATATTTCAGATAGTCATTCTTTATATCTTTTGGATACTATAGAATAGGACATTTAATGTTTTAATAACTTAGAGTTTTTCATGACAATGAGACAGCCTGCTCCTGGCAGCACCAATCTACTTCAAGAAGAAGATGGGCATCGAAGAGGATCCTTATGGAGTTTGATAGCCATTTGGACAAGAAACTGCTCTTGCCTGGACTATTGCATAAACTGGACACAGAGAACCCTCAGAGAGAGAACTGCTGAACTTGCCTAAAGGTGAGATGATCTTTCGTGGTTCCTGATTCATGAAAGAGTCTGCGAGACATTCTGCAGGACACAGCAGATAGTGACTGAACTGCCTTTGAATTTTCCTGCTTCATGGAAATGTCTGCTGGATACCATGGGCCTGTAGGCCGAAGATGGATGCCCCAATGGTACAGAGAAACTTTGGGTGACTGTCCAGGCAGTGAGATGTCTCTGTCATTTCTAGAGTTTGGAAGTTGCTTATTTCTTGTTTGTTTAGGAAATATTGTATCCTTGTCGAGTCTTTGATGGAGTTGAAGAATAGTTAGTTATAGTTATAGTTTTCCTTAGTTATGATAAAGATAAAATAGATGTAAATATCGTAATTTTTACTTGATAACTGTTTTGTTATATGTAATTTTGCTATGTTAAAGTTAAAGCCTTTCTTTTTTTTGTTTAAACAGAAAAAGGGGAAATGATGGAGGAAGGTCATTGCTTAAAAAATAAAGAAACTGCTTGGCCCTCATAGGTTAGAACATAGGTGGGTGGAGTAAACAGAACAGAATGCTGGGAGGAAGAGGAAGTGAGCTGAGACTCGATAGTTCTCCTCTCTGGGGCAGATGCGATGAAGCTCCGACCCAGGATGGACATAGGCTAGAATCTTCCCGGTAAGCGCACCTTGGGGTGCTACATACATTATTAGAAATGGCCTAGTCAAGGTGCGAGAGTTAGCTGAGAAGAGGCTAGATATAATGGGCCAAGCAGTGTTTAAAAGAGAAAAAAAAGAATCAGAGAGCCATGTAATATGATCCCAAAGTGTGGAGAGGAATTCATCAGCTAGGCACTGGGTAGAGAGGCATGGGAAGGAGGAAATAAAGAACTGGAGAACAGTGCACGACAAAAGCGTTCACAAAGAAGCGTGGCTCCTTCCATTTCCCTCCACACTACTGGCTAAAACACGGGTGTGACTGTTGTGACTCAAGTAGCCACCTTGAACCATGAGGTCCAAGTATGGTCTGAGGGGGCAGAGCAACAAGAGAGAAAGAACAAGATCCCAAACACCGGGGAGCTGGGTCTTTCAGTGAAGTGTTCGCTTTGCAAACATGAGGATGTTAGCACGATCCGCAGAACTCACACAGCAATACTGGCTGTGGCGCCCTGCTTCCTGTCCAGTATTGATGTGGTACAGACAGGTGGCTCACTGGGGTTGTCTGGCCAGCCAGTTTAACCTAATTGGTAAGCTCCAGGTCAGAAGGAGACTCTAAAGATGTTACTAATTCCTAAAGATGACAGTTGAGATTGTCCTCTGGCCTCCCCGTGCATGTACGTACACACACACACACACACACACACACACACAAACACACAGACACACACGCATGCACCCACGCACATATGTGCACACGCACACTATATCCAGGAAGCTCATTTTTCTGCCTAATTTTTCTGAATTCTTGATTTAATTCTCCTAAGGGCTAAATGAAGAAATCCCAACCTGGTTTTGTGTACTCTTCTTGACTCTCTCTCCCTTTACAGTTAAACTACTTCTAGGGTATAGACACAGCAAGCAAGCAACCCAAGGAAAGAAACCCAGTGATCTAAAGAGGTGCAAGAGCTCGCTCGTATTGGGTTTCTTTGAAGAGCAAGCTTTGACAGGGAGTCCGGCTGAGCTTGCCAGTTAGGAGAGGAGGAAATAGCATCTGTAGCAGTTATGAGAATGTGTCACAGTGGTTTGGGATTTTAATCCCAGCTGTCATGGTATGAACCCATGGCTTGGGCAGAGTTTATGTTATTTCTGTGGGTTCTCTCATATGTTATGCCTTTCGGATTTTTTTTTTTTTGCAATGCCAACATGCCAAGCAATACTGCAGCAATGCAGAACATGCCACAGTACCTGGCAGGGAGTAAATAGAGCCTGTTAATATTTGAAAGAAAAGGCAGGAAGCCCTGGGGACACTTTCCTCCCCACATCTTTGATTTTGACAGGGTCTCCCATAAATGCTTTGTTAGGGGTTCATACCAAAAATGCCTGTGAGAACCCAGAAGTTGATGGGAGGATTCTTCACTAATTAAACTAATTAGCAATTCACTGTGACTGCCTGTGAGGTTACACTGTCACAGCACCACCAGCACAGGAAAAATAAAAGCATCATTAACAACAGTCTGTCAAAAAAACAAAGCAAAACTTTCTGAAGGATCACTTCCTTCATCTCTTCTTTCCTTTCTCTGGGAAATGGATAGGTGGATAACTAGCCTGAGCAAGCCTTTCTGTGTTTGCGTTCAAAGGATGATTATAACTGTAATAATGACAAAAATGACATCCATCAGAGCATTCCCCACAATCAAATGATACAATAAGGAAACTAAAGCTACGTAAGGATTTCACCTTGAACAAATCCTTACTAGGAGCCATGGAATGAACACCTGACTTTACTGATCTTGGCTAGACAAGCTCAAGGTGCTGAAGTTAGCACACAGGTTGGCTCAGGAACCCTGATGCTGTGGATGAGATTTGCTAACTTGTTGGTGATTTGGTTAACACTGCTGATCCAGAAAGCCCTCAGCCATGGTGATTGATATCACTCATCTAACCCTACTTCTCTTCCTAAAACAGTTTAAGCTGGGCACAGGACCAAGAGAAACAGTGTATAAGCCTGTAATTGCTTTCGTCAATAGACAACAACAAGCAAACAGATCAAGTGTACAGGAATACTGCTAAACTCTGTTCATGTCACATAGTTTGCTTTGTCTAAAACCCTGCAAGAGAATGATAGTGACCACTCTGATTTTATAGATAGTGATGGGCTTAGTGGGAACATATATTTAAGAAAAGTGTGTGTGTGTGTTTGTTTGTGTGTGCGTGTGTGTGTGCATGCTGGAAACCAGCTTCAGTGGAGGTTCACATCCCAAAGATGATGTTTGGACTGTGTGTGGAGTGAGGTGTGGGGCTGACAAGTTCTGAGGATGAACTGGGATGGCTGCTGTTAATCCCAACTGTGAGAATAAGACCGTTGCCATAATTTGGGTCAAATTTGAAGTGAGCTTGATTTTTATATCGGGATGCCCAGTGACTGACTCCTAAGTAGGCTAAAAGAGTAGCCCCAAATCCACCCCCCACCTTTTTTTTCCCTTGAGAAAAAAAGTGTTTCACTATGAAGCTCTGGTTGTCCTGGAACTCTCTCTGTAGACCAGGCTGGCCTGGAACTCACAGAGATCCACCTGCCTCTGATTAAAGGCATGCACCACCACTGCCCAGCTTTCTTGGGGTCCTTTTTAAGGAGTAAAATCACTAGTATTTTTTCTAGAAAGGAGGCACACACACACACACAAAAATCTTTAAAAACATCATATGGTCACTATGTGAATAGGGAGAGAGCTGGGAGGGTTAGAGAGGGCCAGAAATGGTAAGGGTATTCTCAAAAACAAATCAAGATTATGGGTTGGAGAATGTCAGGTTCTAGAAAACAGAGAGTTCAACTCTCCCAATAAATAGAAACTTATTTTTAAAAATACAACATACTGGCTCCTTCCTTCAAAATGGAGTTAGGTAGGTTCCTCACTGCCTGAACATTTATTGGAAAAAGAATGCATCTTTTAAACTATACCATTGCACACAGGATTAAATGGGAAAAGGAGATGTGTGAACTGGGAGGGGGCTTGAGATGACAATAGGCACCGGTCACATGTTAACGGAAGGGCTGCTAGTTCCTCTTGCCAGAGATAAGAATTTCTCCCCTTTCTTAGCAAACAGGAATTTTCTTTAAGCTCCTGAGGAATTGGGGACTTGTCTAAATGCCTGACCTTGGGATAAGGATTTTCTCGAGAATCAGATACTCCATTATAGAATATTGCAGTTTTTTTGTATGCCTTGGTTTATCCAAATAGCTAAAGTTTAAAGTGAGCAAGGACGAAGCTAGACAAACACTACTGTGAACCCTAGTCGACCTTATGAATTTATAAATCTTGATTATCAAATATACCTTATTTATCAAACATATGGTATCTTAATTTTCTAGCAGCTTGGTACTAACGTGCATGGAAGTAAGCAGAGTTATCAGCTATGTGAGCGTACAGTAATGGGGACTTTTTCCAAAAAACTATTTTGTTTAAAGAAACTACGATTGTACACATTTTTATCCTTCACCAAAGCCCAAGCAAAATTTCCCAAAGGGAAAGGCATAAAGTGGGATTCATTAAAAATGGAAGTAAAGGGGTCCTGGAGAACTATGATCCACAAAGTTGAAATGCTGGAACTTTGTCAAGCACCAATGGTTGTCGTGAGGTTCACTCACGTGGTGTGTGTGTTGCAACCTAGGTTCTTTCTTTTCTTTGAAATGTAACAAGGGCATTTTGTTTTAGTTTTGTATTTGCATTTATTCACTGTGCAAAGCTGTAGGTGGAGTTTTTTTTTTTTGGGGGGGGATGCACAGAGACTTACTATTAATAATAAATACGCCACCAACAGCTTAAGCTTGGTTTTTAGCTAGTTCTTATAACTTAAACCAACCAATTTCTATTCATCTATGAGCTGCCCCGAAGTTCATTTACCTCATGCACGTACTTCCTATCCTGATTGTTCTGAATCTCACGGCGTCTCCTCAGACTGTGCCCTTCTTTTTCCCAGCATCTTCCTAGTTCGGCTGTCCTGCCCAATCACTATAGGCCAGTCAGCTCTTTATTAACCAATGAGAATAATACATATTTACAGTGTATGAAGACTGTGCCACAGCACAAAGTGATAGGTATAAAATGACATTTTCAGTCAAGGGTCTCATGTACTTTGACCACGTTTACATGTTATATTGCTGCTTCCTAGTCTCCTTCCTCTTTGCTCTTTTTCTCTTCCTACATTGTGCTCATGGGCATGGTATCTTAAAGGCTATTGGCTGAAGGAGCTCCCACAGCACATTTGCGTATGTTGATGTTACGGTAGCAATAAAGATCCATTTAGAAAAACTCATTCTGGTCAAGAGAATAGAATCTCTGGCCTGGATGGAGACCTAAGAGTAAATGGGCAGGATCAAGCACTTGGCTGAGAAAAGAAGGTAGGCTCACCTTAAGCCATACTAAAGAGATAGGTAGGAAAATTCTAATGAGTCATTGTACTTCTCCTTCCCTGAATCCCTGCCCTACTGCAGTAGCTTACTGGGCCACAGGCATGCGACTTGGCAAGTCTGGCTGATTTTCTGAATTATTTAGAATAACTTCTCCTTTTTTTCTTTCGGTCTTCTTTTCCCTAAGCATGCTTTCCTTAATTCTCCATGTTTTCCCAACATTTTGGGCTTCTGTAGTCTTTGCCTAATGTCTTCTACCTGCTTGTGTCTACTAGTCAACTTGAGTCTGACCTCCATGTCGTCTTGCTTTCCCCCCTCTCCATCCCATTCTCCTGCTTCAGACAGCTCTGAGCTTCTGTATAGCATGCCGGATATGGGATGCTTTCTTTTGAACTCCAATAAATAAAATGATCCTTGTACTTCCATTTGAACCCATTCTTAAATTATTTTGTTAGTAAGACTAAGAATCCCCCAAGAAGGGACACCGATTTCCTCTGTACCAACTAAAAACCATGAAGGGACTCCCCAAATTACAGCATGTGCAAGTCCTGGTGCCTCATATGAGGAAAAGTACAAAGTATTTGTCTTGGAGAGACTGACTTAGTTTGCTAGCATGGTGATCACCAATTACATTCATTTTCCCGTAAACGATATAATTTCATTCTCTTAAGAAAATGTATTCTCTAAAGACAGTATGGCACTGATACAAAAGCAAGATAAAGACACAACAAGAAAGAAAACTATAGATCTATTTCATTGATAAACAGATGCAAAAATCTAAACAAACAAACCAAACCTTGCAAACTGAGCTCTAAATCACATTAAAGAAATCATATATTATGCTTTACAGAATCAGAAAAAAAATCCAAAAATTTTATTTACATCCCAAAGTCCATGAATACACAAAGCAAGTATAAGCAGAAAACACAGCCAGAGAATTACGTTTCCTGGTCTCCTACTGTACCAAGCACAACAGTGACCAAGTGTAGTCCTGGCGCAAACAGAGATGTGTAGAGCAACGGAATGCGACAGAGGCCCAGAAGGAAACACATGGTATGGCTACCCAACTGTTATAAGTGTTTTAGAAATATACACTGGAGAAAAGACAGCCTTTTCATTTAATTTTCCTGGCAAAACTGGATATCTCCCTGCAGAAGAATGGAGGTAGATATGAATCTCTTTACTCTATACAAAGCCAATTTAAACTTGGGTTAAAAACCTTAACTTAAAATGGAAAACATTGAAACTGCTAAAGGAAAATGTAGGGAAATACTTCTGGATATATGCACAGACAAAAAATTCATAAGTAGAACCCCAAGTTTGCGGAATAGTCTCAGAAATAGACAAACAGAATTATATGAAATTAAAAAACTCTTTCATGGCAGAAAAAACTATTAGCAGAGCCTATAGAATGGGAAAATTTTACTCTACTTCAGACATAGGGGTAATATATATATTATTATGTATTATATTTAGATATTTTATTATATATATTATATTTATATACCTGAGATGATGTGAGTTTTAGTTCTTTTGTGATTTGAGTCTGTTTATGTGCTATAGCACACTCATTGATTGGTATATGTTGAACTATGCTTGCATTCCTAAAAATGAAGTCAACTTGGTCATGGTGTATAATTTTCCAAAAGCATTTTTGAATTTTGTTTGCAAATATTTTTTTGAAAAATTTTCTGTGTCTACTCTCATTAAAAAGGTGTTCTGCAAATATCCTGTTTTTGTTGTTGTTTCCAAGTTAAGCCAAGTCAGGGTCATCTGGGAAGAGGGAACTTTAATTGAGGATATAACTACGTTAGATTGACCAATAGACAAACCTGTGTGGACATTTACTTGAATAATGTTTGATGTCTTACTGTGGTCGGTATAACTTCTGGACATGTAGTTCTGGGTAATGTGTGAAAGCAGACTGAGCAAGGTATGGAGAACAAGCCAGGAAGTAGTGTTCCTCCATGGCCTACACTTCAGTTCCTGCCTTGGCTTCCCCCGTGATAAGAGTACAAACTATAGGGTGATATAAAGGGTTTCCTCCCCAGGGTTTTTTCTTTTTTCTTTTTGTTATTGTGTTTCTAGTTTTGTCATTAGGGGAATATTGACTTTATAAAATAAATTTCCCAGTTTTACTTTTTAAAAATAGTTTATGGAATAATTTAAGTATTATTGTTGTTAAGTACCTGGTAGAATTGATCAGTGAGTTCCCTTGGCCCTAGGCTTATTTAAGTTGACAGACTTCATTTCTGGTTCAATTTTATTGTTCATTAGCCTATTTAAACTGTCTGCATACTCCTGTTTTAGTAAGAGTAAGTCTTGTGTTTTGAAAAATTTATCCATTTCTTCTAGATTTCCTAGTTTATTGGAACATGGGTCTTTATTGCTAAATACTTACCTTACTTTCATTAGCATTAGTGGTGATGTAAGTTGTTTTTTTTTTTTTGCCTGGGGTGGGTGGGTGTTGAGATAGGGTTTCTCTGTCTAGCCCTAGGTACACTGGAACTTGTTCTGTAGACCACACAAGTCTCAAACTCACAGAGATCTGCCTGCTTCTGCCTCTTGAGTGCTGGAATTAAAGGCATGTGCCACCTTGCCCAGCAGTGATGTAGTTTTAATCTCTAATTTTATTAATTTGTGTCTTTCTACTTTCTACCAAAGTAGAACCAATTTTTGTTTTTTAATTATTATTTTGAATTTCTAATGTAGTATCCATTTCATTAATTTCTATTCTGATATCCTTTACTTATTTCTGTCTACTAGTTCCGAGTTTTCTCATACTTCTAAGATATTGAAGTTCACCATTAGCTTGTTTGTATGAACTGTCTCTGATTTTTAGATACAGGCTTTCCAAGCTATGATGCTTCTCATTAGACTCCCAAAGGTCATTGTGGACTATGTTGCTGTTTTTATTTAATTCTAGAAGTCATTTTATTTTTCCCACAGTTTCTTCAGTGAACCACTAATTACTTGAGTATATTACTTAATCTTCAGTGTTTGTGTAGTTTCTGTGGCTTCTATTGTCATTAACTTCTAGTTTTATTCCATTATGATAGTATAAAATGTAAGGTATTATCATCGCTTCTCAATCTTTTGGCTAAGATCAAGTATAGTATCTGTTCTTATTAGTTTAATATCTGATACGTCCTCTGTCTGAGGACAATATATTAAATGGATTTTTGGAAATAGGAGTTGGAATAGGAGCTTGCTCTGTCCACTCCATGCATTGACCTGGTATTGCAGTACTTTCAGGAATGGTACACCTCCTCGGGGGAATACACACACACACACACACATACATACATACATACATACATACATATGGTATTATCTATAGTGTTTTCTATTTTCTTAGATATGAGTTGTGACCCAGACTGTAGCATATTTTAGAGATCTCCACAGATGAGAATAATGTATTGTATTGTGCAGCCATTGAATAGAATATTTTGTTAATATTTGTTAAATTTGTTTTGTTCATGAAGTAGTTTAAGCCTATCATTTCTTTATTATTTTATTTTTTGACTGGGTAAGCTGTCAATTGGTAGGAGTAGAATATTAAATTGGCCCACTGTTTGTTATTGAATCTAGACCTATAGACCCATTTATCTCCAGTAGTATTAAGTTTATGAAACTAGTTGTATAAACAGTTGGTGAATATATATTTATAAATGTTATATTTTCTTGATGAATTGCTTTCTTTATTATTTTTCAGTAACCCTCTTTCCCCTTTGACTAATTTTGGATTGATATAAATTGATATAAACCTGTCAGATATAAAAATGGTTATTGATTCTTTTTTCCTGCTTCAAATTCATTGGCATATATTATTGCATTCTTTGACTTTTAGTTTGTTTCTTTTTTAGTGAGATATATCTTGCTATCAACAAATATCAGGATCTTGTATTTTTAATCCAATCAGCTAGTCTACCTCTTAAATACGTTATTTTTTGAAAATAAAATGTACCTATATAATTCCCCCCTCCTTCCTTTCTTTTCCTTCTCTCCTAGCTGCTTTTTTTCTTTTTTGAGTCAACTTGACTCAAGCTAGAGTCATGGGAGGAAGGAGTCTCAGCTGAGGCAATGCCTTCGTGATCCGACTGAAAGGCATTTTCTCACTTAGCCATCAATGAGGGAGGCTCCAGCCCATGGTGGATGGTGCCATCCCTGGTCTGCTGGTCCTGGGTTCTGTAAGAGGGCTGGTCGAGCAAGCCATGGGAAGCAAGCCAGTAAAAGCTGCTTTTCTCCATGGCCTGGTCTCTACATCATCTCCTACTTCCAGGATCCTGACCTGCTTGAGTCCTGTCCTGACTTCCTTCAGTGATGGAGAGCAATGCTGAGTGTAAGTCAAATAAACTCCTCCCCAACTTGCTTTTAGGTCAAGGTGTTTTGTCACAGCAATAGAAACCCTGACTAAGACACCTTCCTTCAACCTGTCCCATGTACTCTCCTTGCTCACTCTCAAATTCATGGATAATTTTTCTTAAATTATTGACACACACACATATAATGTTACATACATAGTGAGATATATAAATTTGACCTTCTCAGCCTTAATGTTACTTGTATGTATATTATTTCAGGGATGACTATTTGGTGTTGGATAATCAATTAATGTACTCTTTCTCTGGAGAAAGCTGTTTCCCCACTCTCGGTGTTCCCTAGTTGTCTGTAGTTCTTTGTCTAGTGTTGGATCCCTTTTAATTAAGGAGTTCAGACAATTAACATTTAAGACTATTTTAATATCAAGGCTAATATTTTCTAGTTTTTAAAATTTTGTTGATTGTTGTCTTTGTTTGTTCTCATACTCTATTTTTCCTTTATCCCCTATTTATTCATGAGATTCCTGACTTACTGGGTCAGACAGGTTTAATTCTTTCCTAGTTTTCATTGTTAATCTATTCAGTTCTTGAGACTTATGCTTTTTCCTGCTGTTGCATTCTGATTATCTTTCCTTTCTGTAAGTAGCATCCCTTAAGGCATCTTCTCTAATACTGAATTAGTTTAGTTTATCCATAAATTAAAAATATATATTTCTTAGATGTAATGATCTTTTCTAGTAGTTATTTATATTCAGAATCAAAATATATATAATTTCATTCTTTTCCAACATTTATGGTATCACTGAGATATCTGTTGTCATATATAAATATTATTTAACAATGAATGTGTTGGAGAGAATCTCTTTTTGACATGTCTTTTTGAGGTTCTAAATGACTCCTGTATTTGTTTGTTCTTATTTTTATATAGACTTATGAGATTTTTCTTCTTTCATTTCATTGTTTTTTCTTTGTGTTTAATGATTTATTTATTTATTTCTTTTGTTCCTTATCCCTTTCTTTCACTCCATGGATTATTTGGGTTTGTTTCTTCACTGTGCCACAGAATTATTGATTGTCAGGGTCATGATTCATTATTTTTTTTTTATTGTTGTCTAAATGCAATGGCTCCTTGGTCTTGTCTTCCATAGTTGTTACACTTTAATCCACTTGATCCAGTATGCCATTGATGCTTCCAACGGTGCCTTTTACTTGGCTGATTGGCTTTTGTTTCCATGATTTCTTTTTGTTTCTTTGTCAGAATTTCAATTTCCTTGCAGAATCCTTCCTCTGTGGTGCTGCATTTCTTCTTGATTCTGCTGACTTTTAAATAATCTAGGTTCTAAATGGATTTCCTTATTGTATTACTAGACTTGTTTCGGCCCTCTTTAGAGTTATTGACTGAAGTTAAAGCAGAACTTTGAATTTCTCTTTTGACATTTCAGGTATTTTATTACTTTTGTTTTCAGTTTTTGGAGAATTATGGAATTTGGAATGTGCTACAGCGACTTACTTGTTCATACTTTTTGTGTTTCTATGTTGTGTTTTTTTTTATGTGTGTCAAGATGGATGTATCTTTCACTTTTATTTTTGTAGTTTTCCCTTTGTTTTATTTTATATCAGTCCTGTAGTGGGTAGTCCTCACTTTGGCTTACGTTCCCCACTACTACTTAGAGGGGAGATGAAAGCAGCAGTAAATGACAGGACACAAATCTAGCAAATGAACTAAGATGCAATAAAAAGTAAATGGGCACTTTAATTACATCTCCAATAAGGCTAGGGCAAAAAGACCTAAGCTACTGTTATGATGAATGACATTTAAATAATATTAAAGATAAAGGCATTACAATTAAGAATTTTCAAAGAATGAGGAAAGGGAAAAGAAGAGTTGGAATGAGAGAAAAGTCCACGTGCTGAGGAAGGGAAGAAAATGAGAGAAGAGAATGGGAACCGGCAGGAAAGTGGTAAATCATAAAACCTAATCAAGCCCAAGAACTAAACCAATAAAACCATCATAAAACCTAAGCAAGCTTAAGACCTAAAAATAATGAAGATTAGTTGCACAAAATAGTTAATAGTATAAAAATGAAAAACTCTGCAACTTTTGCCAGTACTCCTTGCTTTTCTGAAACGAAAGTAAGTTCTCCTAGCAGAGCTGGTTTTTGCAGCTAACTTGGCAGATGGACAAACTTGTTATCTTTCTAGAGTTTGATCGATCCAGTTCAGAGTAACTTGCATACAATCTGTCTTTCCTCTGTAATTGAATTCCTGGACAGCAATGAGCTTTCTCTCTGCCCAGCACAGTGATGGTCTCTTCCATGGTGATCATCCTGCCAGCTCCTGTGTCCTGTGTGCGCCTGTGTGGACATTGAACTCAAACCAAACAAGTGAAAGACCTGTATGACAAAAACTTTAAATCTTTGAAGAAAGAAATTGAAGAAGACACCAGAAAATGGAAAGACTCCCATGCTCTTGGGTAGTTATAATTAACATAGTAAAAATGACAACCTTACCAATAGCAACCTACAGATTCAATGCAATGACCATCAAAATCCCAGAAAATTTTTCACAGACCTCAAAAGAACAATACTCAACTTCATATGGAAAAACAAAAAACCCAGGTAGCCAAAGCAATCCAGTACAATAAAGAAACTTTTGAAAGCATCGCCATCCCTGACTTCATACCCTACTATAGAGCTCTAGTAATGAAAACAGTCTGGTTTGGCATTATGTTCTCTAGACTGCTTTCCTGTTGTTCAAAGTTGATCCATCTGTGTGAGAATAGTTCTGAGACTGGACTACAAATGTTACAACCATGGTCAAGTTTGTAACATTTGTAGTCCAGTCTGAGAACTATTCCCACACAGAGGGATCACTCTATACATCAACTGTCTTATAGTTTTTCTTGGTTTATTTCTTTATGTTTGTAGCTATGATTTCCAGGAGGTCTCCTCCAATCAGACCTAATCTATATTAACCTTTAAGAAACCCATAACTTTTCATTTACTGTGGAAAAAGTGTATAACCTCTTCCCCAGTGCAATACATTTTCTGAATTCCATCTTAAAGTTAAATCATCCCTAATGTATCTAGGCTGGTTTAATTCAGCAATTTCTTTTATAATCCAATGTCTCTCTGGGGCTGTTATGCACTTATCAGCATTCAAAAACTTCAAAGTCAATACAATACCATACAAGATCCAGACTCCCTTTAATCTGTAAACCATTTATTTTTTTCTATGACTGCCTATACCATTTTCTTTTCTTCCTTAAGCTTTCACACATTGTAACCTGGACCTATCTTTACTGTGTGTTGCTATCCTTTTCTAGTGCATGAGCCAAGCCTTAAACTGCTAAGTGGTAGCTAGCCCCTCTGCTGCAGCTCTGGTGACTGGCTTTGCTCATTCCTCAGTCATGAGAGTCAAACTGTAAGCCTGCAGGCCTGGTTGAGAGCTGTGTTTAACTGGGAGCTTTATCTAACAAAAGCTTCATTCAACTACCCCAACTCTAAGAAGTTGATGCCTGTACTGTGGCATGTGCTTTTACTTAGCTTGCTATTCTATTTAACGTGCAAGCTGCACAAGTGTTTCAAGTGCTTTCAATATGGAAAAGCCTTTTTAAAAGCTATATATCTTTAATTTTTTCCCCAGTTTCCTTGAGCCATGTTGAAATTCAGGTCCCATGTTGGAACACCAAAGTAGCAGGCTTTCTCAGATTGCAAGTCCCAAATCATGAGACAGAAACTTATTTTTAGTTAGGAATGCGCAACCTTAGTTTAGGCTTGTCTCTTGCTATTTAAAAATAAAAACAAAACAAAAATTAACCTGTAGGCAGAGGCTCCTTGATCATTTCCAAAATAATCACACAGAAACTGCATTAATTAAAACACTGCTTGGCTTATTAGCTCAGGCTTCTTATTGATTAGCTCTTACATCTTGAGTTAACTGATTCCCATTATTTTATATTTTGCCACAAGGCTTGTGGTTTACTGGTAAGGTTTCTATGGGTGTCTGTCTCTTTTGGCAATTGCACAGAGTCTCTCTGACTCTGCCTACTTTTTCCCAACATTCAGTTTAGTTTCCCTACCTAGTTCTATTCTGCCCTGTCATAGGCTCAATTAGCTTCTTTATTCATTAACCAGTAAAAGCAACACATATACAGAAGGACCTCCTACATCATAAACTCATTTTTATTAATCTCTGTGCTGCTCCAAGGCTCATTTACCTCATCTACATACTATTCATTCTGTTTTCCTGTTTTCTTCACGTCTGACTGGCTGGCTTCCTTTTTCTCTCTGCCTACCAGCCTTGACTCTGTCTAGCTATTGGCCATTCAGGTTTTTTAGACCAATCTGGTGTCTTAGGCGGGCAAGGTGAAACAATAACTTATCTTTACATAATTAACCAGATACTGCATAAACAAAAGCAACCACATCTTTACATAGTTAAAGTAATATTCTACAACATGCCTGTTTTCCTCCCTTTCTTGTTTTCCTTTATTTTTACCACCTTCTTTCTTCCCTTTCCTCCTGAAGCTTTGACAGAGACTTGCCTCAATTCTTTATACTCACCATCTCACCTTTGTGACTCCAAGTGTTCTGGATCTTGTTTTGGTCTCAGCATTTCTGACCTCCCTCTCTTCTATTTACACAGGTCAGAGTGGCAGAACTGCTTCTCCCCCCCACCTTGATCCACATATTCGTTAGAGCTGTAAGATCCCTAGAACCCACTACTCATATGGCACCAGTTGTGCTAAGTGTCCACAATGAACCTGGGCTTCTCACTCACGATGTGGGTTTTCCCTCTGTATGCTGTGATTATCATTGATAAATAAAAAAGCTGCTTTGGGCCTGTTGATAGGGCAGAACATAGATAGGCAGGGAAAGCTAGGCTGAATGCTGGGAGAAAGAAGGACAGAGAGAGAGAAAGAAGCCATGTATCCCTGCCAGAGACAGATGCCAAAACTTTAGCCAGTAGGTTACAGCCATGTGGCCATATACAGATTAATAGAAATGGATTAAATTAATATGTAAGAGTTAGCCAGTAAGAAGCTAGAGCTAATGGGCCAAGCAGTGATTTAGTCAATACAGTTTTGTGTGATTATTTTGGGGCTAAGTGACTGGGAACTAACTAGTGACCTCCTTCCTACACACTCATCTTATTTAATCCTTTCCAAAGTGTGTGAGCCCATACCGTAAGAAGGTAGGGCCACAGTCACAATGGTAGTAAGTGGCAGTGCTAGATGTGTCTCCCACACCCAGGCGTGTGTTCAAACATACAATTTTTTTCTGAGACCAAAGCTATGTATATTTCTCTCTGAACAAACACTAGTTATTTCTCTTCGAGAGGAGAAGTGAAAGGAAGCTTACAGACTCTCTCCCTTCCTCTTGTGGATCACCTTGCTTTTCTCAGTATCATCCCTTGTGTTTTGCCACACATGGTGGCCCAGATGCTCTCTACAGAATCCACACTCAGGGTATCTCTTTCCAAAGTCCCTTAACCACACTACCGGACAACCTTTCACTAATTCCAGCCACCTATAAACCTTGTTGCCAGCTGCCCATTCACAGTTCTTTGAAAGGCAGACTCATAAGAGAGGCCAACTGAGATTCTGGTACTAAAAGTCTCACAGCCTGTTTTTGCCTGGCCTCACAAGTTTAAAAACTTTGGTAAAATTATGACTGTGGACATAACCTTTACAGATTATCCCTCAGATTCTTGAGGCAACTTCAGACATCTTTGAGTCCTTTTCCTTTTCCTTCCATGTTAATGCTTTGGCTTGGGCGCCAGACTCCTGTACTGAGTGCGACTGGAATTCAAGTTTGCCAGGTGTCCAGAAAAAGTCTGTCTTGTCCTTCTGGAAACTCTTCCCACAAAATCCTTTCAGATCCAATGCTGAACTGCTCTTTCTACTAGACAGGTGGAGATCATCCAGACTTTGGAATTTACATGGCTCATGCCTATGTCACTTTAGCTGTCGTATGAATCTGCCATGTTTTGTACAGAGTATAGGGCATGAGTGGGGCTCAGTGCTTTGTGGGACTGAGATCGAGTGAGATTGAGCTGAGAGTGAGCTTAAGAAAATTAAATAAAGCTCAGATCACAATAGCCAGATCTGTAGCACAGTCTATCTCTATCATGTAGGCTCTAGGTCTCTTCAGTTCTATAAAAGCTTATGTCACTTCTGCTTGGTGCTCAAGCTCTATATTAAGATTTAGGGACACAAAGATGAATGAGTAAGTTCCATGCACTCAAATAGCTCACATTCATACACAAGGAAGATCTCTGGGAAGAGAGGACTCCATAATAAAATTCATGACACTAGGTGAAAGTCAGTGGGATTTTCTTAACACTTAAAGATGATAGATACACTTTGGACTTTCAGATAGGTTTGTGCATCAGAAAGTGAATATTTCTGCTTCCCACAGTAACAATGAGAGGTTTTGAATATCAGATCTCTTGCCTGCCAATCTATTGAATTTCTGTCTATAGTCTGTTCCATTATCAGGAGTCCCATGCTGGGCAGGAAGTTATGGATCACTTTGGATGTGGCCATGGTTTTTTTCACGTGAGGTCTCATCAGGCTGTACCTGATGTTAGAAAAAGAAATGAAGAACAGATAACCATTTGGTATCTGAATAGTTGCTTTTTCTCTGTCCATAAGTCTGCTGGGAAGCTTCGGGAGTATCCCATGGCCTGTATGCCTGTCCTCAGGTCCTGATTGCAGTCTGCTGGGAAAGAATCCAGTCTCTTCAACAGGAAGATGAGCAAAGAAAAGGTGATTTGCTTCTCTTTAAAACTGTTTTGTCCCTATGGGAATATTTTCTCTGGTTCTATAACTTAACTTTCTGAGAATACATAGATACTAACAGTCTCTGACCGAGGCTGGCTTTCAGGGTCACTGGGAAGACTGTAATAAATGTCATACTGAAGCTTGAGTAAAGTGACATTCCTTCCTCATATATGCCTTTCTGTTGAAACCTCATAGATTTCACTAGAAACCTTATTGTCAGGGGAGTCCAAGAGAACTCCAAAATAATATACATTATTTCCTTTACCTTAGTTGCTTCCCAGAAGTTGGAGCCAAGTCCATTTTGCTGAAGACACCTCATGTTTTGTACATGGGATTTAAGCTCAATCTGACCTGAAAGCGTCTGCCCCAAGGACCCTCTCACAGTACTGGAATCTGTCATGCAAGCTGCCAAGGAAGAACAGTAATCACTATTCCTAGCCAGCTGTGATGTCTATGAACCACAGCGATGACCAGCATGGAAAGAGATCCTTAAGTGTTCGATATTATCACTTACGTCTTGTTGACCAACAGCTGTCTAATGGACCTTAAATTTCCCTAAGAGGAGGGGAAGCATGGCCTGTGCTAGAAACAGTCAGCTACCAGTGCCTAGTGAGGTCATGGTTCTTAGAGGACAAGATCCTACTGACACCGTCCTAAACCAGTACAATTCCTAATTGCATCCTAAATTCTCTTTCACCAGTAGATTAGGTGTAGCTCTCACTTCTTGTCAAAGAAGCTTCTCCTGGCTACAGAGGAAATCATTACAGAAAGCCACAATGGGTCAAAATGTAGAGAACAGCTGATTATGGGGTGTCCAGCTCCATGAATATAACCCCAACACCCAAGGTTCATAGAACACCATGGAAAGGGAGGCAGAAAGACTGAGAATCTGATGATGAGGAAATTTGCTGCTGTCTCCTAGAAATGACAAGGTAGCTACACCCTTGGCACTTCAACAGAACAATACCAACAGATACATTAACATGGAAGGGAAAATCTCACAAGGCCTCATCCCTAGAGAAAACAACCAGTTTCCACTGCCAGTGACCAGAACAGGGAATCACACCTCTGGTGTGTCAGCCTGTTGAACACCAGTTGTCACCTGTTGAATACCCCCATGGAAGCTCTCAGCACAGCACTAAATAGACTCAGCAGGTTATATTTATATGTTTGCATACACACACGTACACATATATATGTGTGTATGTCACAATAGTAAAAATAAAAACAAAAAAGGAGGGCATGGAAGGGGTTGAAAGTAAGAAAGGTATCAAAAAACATATAATTATGTTTTTAATTTTAACAATTTTCAAAAGAGAAGTGTCGAACAGCAACAACACCCTGTTCAAAATTATTTGGTCTTCCTGGAAAATCCCAATCACTGTTTGGAGTGTTTGCTGCTTTGTCCTTGGCATCTACTGGTATTTCATTCAGACATTTGAAGAGGCAGTAACAATCTTTTATGGTTCTTTTGTGTGCATAGCTTTCTTCCAAACATGTACATGAAGCAGTCTGGGGGACGTTTTGTATGTCACTGCTCTACTCTACTGTGATAAGAGTACCAAGACTGTCTTAGATTGTGTTGTGCTTTATTTCCTGGAGGTGAAGAAAGGTCATGGTATGGTTCAACTCTTCACTGCAGACCTAGTTGAGAAGTCCAGACGTTGCTGAAATAGTAATTAAGATAGGCTCAACACATTCTCTGAAATCTGAGCCACATATTCAGGGCAGCGGACTCATTCGCGCAGGCCAAGGGAAGTGAGAACCTAAATACCATCAACAGAGTGCGTCTGGGATTATATGGAAAAACACCTGCATCCAGCAGCAACTACCACCACCAAGGCTTCTAAAGTCTTTCTGCTTAGCTTAGGAACTGCTCAGTGCCTGTGTTAGCAATGATTCTTTTAGTTGACCTTTTTCAGTAAAAATATGAAACCACCTACTTGGCATGGGGGCTGACATGATTTGAGTTTTGATAGGTATGACTTATTTCTGTCCTAGTTAGGGTTACTCTTGCTGTGATGTAACTTTTTGACCAAAAGCAAATTGAGGGAGACAGAGTTTATTTTGCTAACACTTCCTCATTTGTCATCAAAGGAAGTCGGGACAGGATTTGAAAAAGGGCAGGGGCCTGAAGCCAGGAGCTGATGCACAGGATATAGAGGGCTGCTGCATACTGACTTACTCCTCATAGCTTGCTTAGCCTCCTTTTTAATAGATTCCAGTACCACCAGCCCAGGGATGGCACAACATACAATTGCCTGAGCCTTCCCCATCAATCACTAATTAAGAAAATGCTCTAGAAGCATGCCTACAACCAATGACAGTGGAAGCTATCCAGAACAATATATATACAGAGGAAATTCAGAGGAATGGAGTGATATGCCACTTAATAAGAATGACACTTAGATAGATGACCACTCGGTAGAAAGGTGTTCTCTGTGCATCTGTGGGGGTATACCAGACACACATAGCCCAGACACTATTGGTCTTATGTAGTTCAGTCCTACGACTATAAACCATTGAAAGCATGACTAGAATCCTCATTATTTTCTGAATGTGAATTTGGGCAGCACCATAAGAACAGATACAGATATTTCCTTATTTACAATGAGATAACAAAACAAATACATTAAATATATCCTTTCTAAACCTACACAGTGGCCATGCTTATAATCCCAACTTCTGGGAGACCGAGGCAGCAGGATTGCAAGTTTAAAGCCCAGGTGGGCTCCCTAGTGATTAACTGTCTGCCAACAAACAACACAAGACAATCTAACATCATATTTTTAAAGATCAATTAAAGAAAAATTTTTGTTTATCAATTCAAAAAAACCTTTTCCATTGTTGAAGATCTGATTTAGTATAAACTCAGAAGTTACATACTTGGAGAAAGTGTACATAAAGTACAAATACAACAATGGCCCAGTAACTAAAACACATAACAAACTATCCAAAACCAGCAAAAAATATAGTCAAATTATAACCCTACCCCATCTTTTTAGCTAGTCTTCTATAGGATGTTTGCTGTTTATCTTTGTAATTATGTTCTGAATGTCACAGCCCAACATCAAAAGCAAGTTGTATATATCACTAATACTGTGTGTCACTAGTCTAGGAAAAGAGCAAGCTTCACAATTTCCACTTTCGCCAATTGCCACTGAAACAACTACCAGTAGCCTTTGTACCAAAGTCTCAGAGTTGTGACTCAAACAGGTCTATGGACTGTCTTACAAGGATGAAGGTTCAACCAAAAATACATGCATGACATTCTTGCTTTAGTTTAGATGAGTTGTTCTCCATGGAGAACTATCCCTAAGGATTTTTTTAGAAAGCAATAAAGGATGTGTGGTGTTATGGTCTTTGGTAGTCTCTGTGGATGCAGTATATCCCTGTAGTTCATCGGTCATTCCATCAAAGTTTTCCTGCACTCTGATTGGTACTCATGTCACGCATCTTCCTCCTTCCAGACACAAGTGCAGGTATAAAACTCTTTTTAGTGGCTGTGCCTAGGTGCCAGCTCTATTTTAAATAGAAATTTCATGCAAAGTTTGCTTTTTATTTTTCACATTTCTAAAATATTCGGGTGCCATGTTATGAAAACAAAAGTCTCTTCTGATTTGTTTATGGATTTTATCAAGAGTCATATTCCATTTTGGAAAGTCAGGCTATTGATGAAAATGTCCCTGGTATTTTAGTCATCCACACTACAGACTTCCAACAACCTACATTTGGAAAGTTTCTGGTTATGAGCTAAATATTGCATGCTCAGATAATTTATTAACCCTTAAATGAAAGATCAATTTTGTACAAAGAAAAATGCCCATACTACTCTTTGAATATTTTACACCTGTCTCTCTTTCTTTTTCTTTTCTCCTTTTCATTATAACACATTCTTACGTATAGATAATGTGTTTGGATCATAGTCACCTTGTTAATCTCTCTTTCCTGCTCCTACTCCCACGGATCCCTTCCCTCTTTCCAACCCTTCCTACTTTCACATCTTTTAGAATTTTTAGAGTTTCATTAGAGTGTTTTACAGGAACATTAGTGAAAGATTGTTTATAGTCGGATGTGTCACCTCTGACCACAGCACTAAAGAAAATGCTTCTCCTTCCCTAACAGTCATTACCTGTGTATAAATCATCGGGGAGAGGTGGGGCTTGTGAACTCCTTCCCTCTTCATGAAAGTATGCTTGTGTCTCTAATCTTGTGTGGGCAATCACAATTTGTGAGTTTGAGAGTGCAAAGAGCATGTCATGCCCAGAAGTCAGTGTTATATACCATTTTCCTCTGACTCTTAATATTCCTTATACCCTTTCTTCTGTGAAATCCCCTGAGCCTTGGAAAGGGTGATGCTGCTGTCTCATTCACGATTGAGCCTTGAACTTCCATTTGAGTAGTCATGAGCCTCTGCAGTTACCATTACCCACTGCAAAAATAAACTTTCTGACCAAAGTTGACAACAGCACTGACTTATAGGCATAAATATGTTTATACAGTAGGAAATTTGATGGGCACATCATGCCCATTTAGGAAAAAAACACTGAAAGCTTCCCTAATAGGGCCTATGACTTCTTAGCCATTGACTTCCAACCAGTATCTTACAGCTTACAGTATCATACCTGGATTATTTCCTCCTGTGGATTCGCATGGTGAATCCAGTCAGAAAGGGACTGGTTCCATTTGTGTCAACTGTGTCACTAGTCCACCAGTGGACATTTCTTGTTTGGCCAGTCATTGATGTTGCATCAGGGTCTATGGCTGAATGAGACTGCTGCTGCTCTTTTGCTCCCAGCAGCCTGCATTGCTCCTTCTTGTAGCACTAATAATAAAATCCCAGAGACAGATATTGGGGTACAAACTGAAAATCAGGAAAGCAAAACAGCCAAGCCATGAGAGAGCTCTTACCTCTAAGAAGTGATCAGATTGAAAGAGAACAAGTTCCTGTCTCATCTACCTTACATTCCTCTCTAGTGCTGGGGTTAAAGGCATGTGACTCCCTAGTACTGGGATTAAAGGTCTGAGCCACCACCACCTGGCTCTGTTTCTGCATTGATCTTGTGTAGCCCAGGGTGGCCTTGAACTCACAGAGATCCATCTGCCTCTATCTCTTAAATCCTGGGATTTAAGGTATGTGACGCCACTGCCTGGCCTCTAATGGCTTAGTTTTACTTTTTGGTCTTCAGGTAAGCTTTATTTATAAAACATAAATAAAATATCACTATATCTTTCAGAACTATGTAGGGCTAGCTAACAGGGAAGATGTATCCACCCAGGTCTAGCCTGATGCCCTGTGTCCAGAACATATATTCTACAATAGGTTCTTGCCATCTAGTTCTTGTGGGTGGCCAAAAGCAGTACCAGTAGCCTATATTTTTCTGGGATCCTCAGAGAGCTGCCTACGTAGCCCATAACTGATGTTGGAATTTTTTAATTAATATCTAATCCTCTGACTTCTGAGAGCAGCTTATGTAAAAGTGCAGGGAACCTCTATTCATTTTATGTATTTTTAAATTTTTATATTTTAAAGTAGTTTATCAAGTACCAGATTTTCACATGGCATTTTATTACATTGTTATTTTTTATTGGGCTCCACTTTCCAACATTATCTGAGCTTCTCCTTTTTGGAAACTTCCTGTGGACCCAGAATCTTTCTAACATTTGGTGTGTCTCAATTTTGACTTATTTGAGAAATTGTCTAAAGTCTATTGGACCTTGTGTCCAGTGAGGACTTCCTCTCCTTTCTCCTTCCATCTCCAGAGTCACATCCTGAGGAAATGGCAACAAAGAAGATGCCTGTCATAATAGACATTGATTGTTCCCGAGTTTTACTACTATTCCAAGGATAGAATTGTATTTAAGTTGTGACCAACAAGGAATTTCATTTCCAGCTCTTTGATGTCCAGGTAATGTTGTTATTTGTTCCCAACTGTTTCACTTTCAAGCTGAAGTGGTTAAGAATCAGGCCACCTCTTTCTTTCCACTCAGCAGGTAAAGTGCTTCCCACAATGAGAGGTTTTGAATATCAGAACTCCTGCCTTCCAGGCTCTGGTTTTCTGCCTAGAGCCTGTTCCATTTTCAGGATTCCCATGCTGGGCAGGAAGTTATAGAACATTTTGGATGTGGCCATGGTTTCTTTCACGTGAGGTCTCATCAGGCTGTACTTGATGTTAGAAAAAGAAATAAAGAACAGATAACCATTTGGTATCTGAATAGTTGCTTTTTCTCTGTCCATAAGTCTGCTGGGAAGCTTAGGGAGTACCCCATGGTCTGCATGCCTGTCCTCAGGTCCTGGTTGTAGTCTGCTGGGAAAGGATCCAGTCTCTTCAACAGGAAGATGAGCAAAGAAAAGGTGATTTTTTCTCTTTAAAACTAATCTATAATAGCAAACTTATAGTCATGTTAGGTATGTTTTCAAGATCATACACAGAGAGATATATTTCAGATAGGCAATCTTCAACAATCTTCAAACACTTCAAAGACCTATAGAATATGACATTTAAAATGTTTAAAGAACTTAAACTTTACTCGACACTGAGACATATCTGCTCCTGGCATGAAGAAACTCCATGTGGAGTTTGTTTTCTTTATTGAAAACGAAAGTTACATGGTCAAAGAAATTGCCATTGCCTCAATTACTGACAGTTACTGTTCAAACTGTACCAGCAGGATACAAAAAAGGCAACTGTTGAACTTTGCAAAGACAAGATAAGACAGTCCTTTAAAATTCCCTGATTCACAGGAATGTTTGTCAGATATGTTAGGCCTGTAGATCAGAGTGGGATGCCCCAGTGTTACAGAGGGAACTGTAGGTGATTGTCCAGGCAGTGAGATATCCCTGTTGTTAGGCAACATTTCACCCTTCTGGGGTCTTTGATGGAGTTTAAAACCAGATGTAGGTTTTCTTTAGTTATAATAAAAGATAAATTAAGTACAAAACTTCCAATTCACAAAGATAAGATCAATAATATTTTAATCTAATTTTGCCAAATACAAATAGACTGGATATTGTAACTGTAATTCGTACTTGGTAACTGTTTCTGTTGTATATCATCTTCCTATGTTAAAGTTAAAACCTTCCTTTTAAACTAGACAAAAATGGGGAAATGCTGTGAAACAATCCTCTTGTATATTGTAAAGATATGTTGCTTGATTTGGTTTAATAAAATCATGATTAGTCAGTAGCCAGGCAGGAAGTCTAGGCAGGGTGACCAAACTAAGGATGATGGAAGGAGAAGGGTAGAGAGAGGGTCACCAGCAAGATGCAGAGGGAGCAGTAGACGAATGTGCCATGATAATAAAGGTACCACCACGTGGCAGAGTATAAATAGAGATAGGGGTTAATTTAAGCATAAGAGTTAGCTATTAACAAGCCTAAGCTATTGGCTGAGTATTTATAATTCATATTTAGCCTCCAAGTCAGTTTAGGAGTTCAGTTTAGGAGCTGGTGGGGAGGAGAGAACCATCTGACTACAGTCTCTGGTAACAAAAAGGGAACTTTTATCTTGATAAATGTACCAATATCTTAGGATTTAGGTACAGTACCAAATTAAACATTCCTTCTTAAAAGTATATGCGAGGGAGACAGCCATCCAAGCTTCACCTGAGATTCTAACCTGTATTCTCTCCAGCCCCTAGCTTCACAAGTCTTGATGGGAGGTACAAGGTTGTTTGGGAGGGAATGGTGTAGCTTCTTTAGAGTCACCCATGCTACTGTAACAAAACAGGATAAACTTAGTTTAACGTGCTGGACCTGGATGGAACTGGTACTTTATTCTATTGATGATCTGGGATGAGTAGATATTTGTTTATGTCTTGCCAGGAAAAGTTACCAAACAAGTACCTCAGCAGTTAGTTGATCGATTAAGTGAGATAATTTATGCAGGCTTCATAGTAGATCTATAATGATGTTACATTGAGCAAGTAGCATATGCTCAGAAAATGCTGCTAGTCTTCATTTGAAAATGGGGATAGCAGCAGTAATCTCACAAAAGTGTTGTGAAGATTAAATTAACTGACATACACACATAAATCCACACATTGCCTGGTATATTTTAATAAATATTAGCTTTTATTATTGTTAATACCTTACATGTGGATTTATCAAAATATAAATTGAGGCACAGTACCGATTTTAAAAACCTTTCTTATTTAAATATTTTAATGACAAATACTCTCTTTTTAATATTTGATTTGGTAAATATGGAACAATGGCATGTATGCACAGAACATCTTAAATAGCTAATCACTGAAACTCTCTACATGCTATCTCTGTTTATACATAGTAGTCTTTTAATGCCATTATAGTTGAATATGTATCTTTCTTTAAGAACTAAAACAGCTAGGCGGCGGAAGCACCGGTGCGCAGGCAGGCCCGGGCGGCGGAGGCACCAGCACGCAGGCAAGTCCGGGCGGCAGAGGCACCGGCGTGCAGGCAGGCCCGGGTGGCGGAGGCACCGGCAGGCAGGCCTAGGCGGCGGAAGCACCGGCGCGCAGGCAGGCCCAGGTGGCGGAGGCACCGGCAGGCAGGCCTAGGCGGCGGAAGCACCGGCGCACAGACAGTTCCGGGCGGCGGAGGCACCGGCAGGCAGGCCCGGGCGGCAGAGGCACTGGATGCAGGATAGTGCGGGCAAGAAACAGTGAAGCCTGCACTGAGAGCAGATTGCCCCGCTACAATTAAATCAAACCCAATAGATAGCATCGGTAAGAGGAGATGGGCAGACGCCAAGGCAAGAATTCACCCAACAATCTGAAAAACAACATGAAAACACCAGAACCCAATGATCTTACAACACAAGGACTTGAACACCCTGACACAGGAGAAGAGGAAAAAACTGACTTTTTGAAAGCAATAGAGTCCCTTAAACAACATGTAAAAAACGCCCTCATAGAAATGGATGAGAAGTATAACAAAAAGTTTGAAGAAATGAGTAAATACGTAAATGATACCCTGGGAAGCCAAGAAAAAACGATCAAACAGGTAATGGAAACAGTCCAAGAATTGAAAACTGAAATGGAAGCAAGGAAGAAAACACAAACTGAGGACCAGCTGGATATGGCAAATATAGGTCAATGAGCAGAGACTACAGAAACAAGCATAATCAGTAGAATACAAGAGATAGAAGAAAGAATCTCAGATTCTGAAGACAACATAGAGAAAATAAACGGACTGATCAAAGAAAACACCAAAACCAACAAATTCTCATCACAAAACATTCAGGAAATATGGGACACAATAAAAAGACCAAACCTAAGAATAATAGGGATAGAAGAAGAAGAGGCACAGCTCAAAGGTCCAGAAAACATTTTTAACAAAATTATGGAAGAAAACTTCCCCAACATAAAGAAAGATATTCCTTTGAATATTCAAGAAACATACAGAACACCAAACAGACTGGATCAAAAAAAAGTCCCCTCGCCATATAATAATCAAAACACAAAATATACAGATTAAAGAAAGAATATTAAGAGCTGCAAAGGAAAAAGGCCAAGTAACTTATAAAGGTAAACCAATCAGACTTACACCTGACTTCTCTATGGAAACCATGAAAGCCAGAAGGTCCTGGATAGAGGTACTACAGAAACTAAGAGACCATGGATGCAAACCCAAACTACTATACCCAGCCAAGCTATCGTTCACTATCAATGGAGAAAACAAGACATTCCAGGATAAGAACAAATTTAAACAATACGTTGCCACAAATCCAGCCCTACAGAAAGTAATAGAAGGAAAATCACAACCCAAGGAATCCAACATTGCCAACACTGCCTACAATAACCCAGGCATCTAGCGACCCTTCAACAGCACAACTCAAAGAAGGGAGACACACAAACTCTTCTACCAAAAGCAGTAAGAATAACGGGAGTTAACAACCACTGGTCATTAATATCACTTAATATTAATGGTCTCAATTCACCAATAAAAATGCACAGGCTAAGAGATTGGATACGAAAACAGGATCCAACAGTCTGCTGTTTGCAAGAAACTCATCTCAACCACAAAGACAGGCATCTACTCAGAGTAAAGGGTTGGGAAAAGGTTTTTCAAGCAAATGGTCCTAAGAAAAAAGCAGGTGTGGCCATACTAATTTCTAACAAAACTGACTTCAAACTAAAATCAATCAGAAGAGATCGACAGGGACACTTTATACTCATAACAGGAACGATTCAGCAGGATGAAGTCTCAATCCTGAATATCTATGCCCCTAATATAAAACACCCACTTATGTAAAAGAAATATTGCTAAAACTCAAGGCTGACATCAAATCACACACACTAGTAGTAGGAGACTTCAACACACCTCTCTCACCAATGGACAGGTCAATCAGACAGAAAACTAATAGAGAATTAAGAGAATTGTTGGAGGTAATGAATCAAATGGACTTAACAGACATCTATAGAACACTCCACCCAAATAGGAAAGAATACACCTTCTTCTCTGCAGCTCATGGAACCTTCTCGAAAATTGACCACATACTTGGAAACAAAGGAAACCTCCACAGATACAAAAAAATATCAGTGTCCACCTGTGTCTTATCAGATCACCACGGATTAAAGTTAGAAGCCACCAACAATGCTACCCCCAGAAAGCTGACAAACTCATGGAAACTGAACAGTCAACTACTGAACCACACCTGGGTCAAGGAAGAAATTAAGAAAGAAATTAAAGTCTTCCTTGAATTTAATGAAAACAAAGAGACAACATACTCAAACCTATGGGACACGATGAAAGCAGTGCTAAGAGGAAAGTTCATAGCACTAAGTGCCCACTTAAAGAAAACGGAAAAAGCATACATTGGGGACTTAACCGCACACCTGAAAGCTCTAGAAAAAAAAGAAGCAGACGCGCCCAGGAGGAGTAGAAGACTGGAAATAATCAAACTGAGGGCAGAAATCAACAAAATAGAAACACAGAAAACAGTCCAAAGAATCAATGAAACAAAAAGTTGGTTCTTGGAGAAAATCAACAAGATTGACAAACCCCTATCCAAACTAATTAAACGACAGAGAGAGAACACGCAAATAAATAAGATCAGAAATGAAAAGGGGGACATAACCACAGACACAGAGGAAATTCAGAGAATCATTAGATCTTACTACAAAAGCCTGTATGCCACAAAACTGGAAAATGCAAAAGAAATGGACACTTTTTTAGATAAGTACCATATACCAAACCTAAACCAAGACCAGGTGAACGATCTAAATAGACCTGTTAGTCGCGAAGAATTAGAAACAGTTATCAAAAATCTCCCTTCCAAAAAAAGCCCAGGACCAGATGGTTTCAATGCAGAATTCTACCAGAACTTCCAAGAAGAGCTAATACCTATACTTCTTAATGTATTTCACAATATAGAAACAGAAGAGTCATTGCCAAATTCCTTTTATGAAGCTACAGTTACCCTGATACCAAAACCACACAAAGACCCAACCAAGAAAGAGAATTACAGGCCTATCTCACTCATGAACATCGACGCAAAAATTCTCAATAAAATACTGGCAAACCGAATCCAAGAACACATTAGAAAAGTTATCCATTATGATCAAGTAGGCTTCATTCCAGAGATGCAGGGCTGGTTCAACATACGCAAATCTATCAATGTAATCAACCATATAAATAAACTGAAAGAAAAAAACCATATGATCATTTCATTAGATGCTGAAAAAGCATTCGACAAAATTCAACACTCCTTTATGATAAAGGTCTTAGAGAGATTAGGGATACAAGGGTCATACCTAAATATAATAAAAGCTATTTACAGCAAGCCGACAGCTAACATTAAATTAAATGGAGAAAAACTCAAAGCCATCCCACTAAAATCAGGAACACGACAAGGATGTCCACTCTCTCCATACCTCTTCAATATAGTGCTTGAAGTTCTAGCAATAGCAATAAGACAACATAAGGGGATCAAGGGGATCCATATTGGAAAGGAAGAAGTTAAGCTTTCATTATTTGCAGATGATATGATAGTATACATAAGCGACCCCAAAAACTCTACCAAAGAACTCCTACAGCTGATAAACACCTTTGGTAATGTGGCAGGATACAAAATCAACTCCAAAAAATCAGTTGCCTTCCTATACACTAAGGATAAGGAAGCAGAGAGGGAAATCAGAGAAGCATCACCTTTCACAATAGCCACAAATAGCATAAAATACCTTGGGGTAACTCTGACCAAGGAAGTGAAAGATCTATTTGGCAAGAACTTTAAGTCTTTGAAGAAAGAAATTGAAGAGGACACCAGAAAATGGAAGGACCTCCCTTGCTCTTGGATTGGGAGGATCAACATAGTAAAAGTGGCAATTCTACCAAACGCAATCTATAGATTCAATGCAATCCCCATCAAAATCCCATCAAAATTCTTCACAGATCTGGAGAAGACAATAATCAACTTTATATGGAAAAGCAAAAAACTCAGGATAGCCAAAACAATCTTATACAATAAAGGATCGTCTGGAGGCATTACCATCCCTGACTTCAAACTCTATTACAGAGCTACAGTACTGAAAACGGCTTGGTACTGGCATAAAAACAGAGAAGTCGACCAATGGAATAGAATAGAAGACCCTGACTTTAGCCCACAAACCTATGAACACCTGATTTTCGATAAAGGAGCTAAAAGTATACAATGGAAAAAAGAGAGCATCTTCAACAAATTGTGCTGGCAAAACTGGAAGTCAATCTGTAGAAGAATGAAAATAGATCCATATCTATCACCATGCACAAAACTCAAGTCCAAATGGATTAAAGACCTCAATATCAGTCCAAACACACTGAACCTGATAGAAGAGAAAGTGGGAAGTACTCTACAACACATGGGCACAGGAGAACACTTCCTACGTATAACCCCAGCAGCACAAACACTAAGGACATCATTGAATAAATGGGACCTCCTGAGACTGAGAAGCTTCTGTAAAGCAAAGGACACTGTCACTAAGACAGAAAGGCAACCCACTGACTGGGAGAAGATCTTCACCAACCCCGCAACTGACAAAGGTCTGATATCCAAAATATACAAAGAACTCAAGAAATTAGACCGTAAAAGGTTAATCAATCCAATTATAAAATGGGGCACTGAGCTGAACAGAGACTTTTCAACAGAAGAAGTTCAAATGGCCAAAAGACACTTAAGATCGTGCTCAACTTCCTTAGCAATCAGGGAAATGCAAATCAAGACAACATTAAGATACCATCTTACACCGGTCAGAATGGCTAAAATCAAAAACACCAATGATAGCCTCTGCTGGAGAGGTTGTGGAGAAAGGGGCACTCTCATCCATTGCTGGTGGGAATGCAAACTTGTGCAACCACTTTGGAAAGCAGTGTGGCGGTTTCTCAGGAAAGTCGGGTTCAACCTACCTCTCGACCCAGCAATACCACTATTGGGAATATACCCAAGAGATGCCCAAACATACAACAAAAGTATATGCTCAACTATGTTCATAGCAGCATTGTTTGTAATAGCCAGAACCTGGAAACAACCTAGATGTCCTTCAATGGAAGAATGGATGAAGAAAGTATGGAATATATACATATTAGAATACTACTCAGCAGTAAAAAACAATGACTTCTTGAATTTTGCATACAAATGGATGGAAATTGAAAACACTATCCTGAGTGAGGTAAGCCATACCCAAAAAGAGGAACATGGGATGTACTCACTCATATTTGGTTTCTAGCCATAAATAAAGGACATTGAGACTATAATTCGTGATTCTAGAGAAGCTAAATAAGAAGGTGAACCCAAAGAAAAACATATAAGCATCCCCCTGAATATTAACCTTCATCAGGCGATGAAAGAAGACAGAGACAGAGACCAACATTGGAGCACTGGACTGAAGTCTCACGATCCAAAGGAGGAGCAGAAGGAGAGTGAGCACGAGCAAGGAACTCAGGACCGTGAGGGGTGCACCCACACACTGAGGCAATGGGGATGTTCTATCGGGAACTCACCAAGGCCAGCTGGCCGGGGTCTGAAAAAGCATGGGACAAAACCGGTCTCGCTGAACATAATGGACAATGAGGACTACTGAGAACTGAAGAACAATGGCAATGAGTTTTTGATCCTATTGCACGTAATGGCTTTGTGGGAGCCCAGGTAGTTTGGATGCTCACCTTAATATACCTGGATGGAGGTGGGTGGTCCTTGGACCTCCCACAGGGCAGAGAAACCTGCTTGCTCTTTGGGCTGAGGAGGAAGGAAGACTTGATTGGGGGAGGGGGAGGGAATGGGAGGTGGTGGCGGGGAAGAGGCAGAAATCTTTAATAATTAAATAAATTAATTAATAAAAAAAAGAACTAAAACAAAGGCTGCAGGTGCTCACTGCTAATGTAACTCAGTTGGTATCTGAAATAACTTTAGGAACTGGTCACTCTCTCTCTCTCACACACACAGAACTGGGGAGACAGAACCTTAGAAAAATATTGGATTGAAAAATTCTAGGATCTTGGGTGTGAGTTAATAGGGACTTAGTGGTCTTTTCCTTCAATCTCTTAATACAGATAGTTCCTAGCTCATTAATGTGCCCAAGGCTAGACAGCTATTCCGTGGCAGAGCAGGACCACAGTCACTGGGTGGTGCTCATTTGGAATTTGCTTCTTTGGTTTACTGAATCTGTGGGTTAGTGAAGTGATGACTGTAAGTCAGATATCTGTTCTAAGCAGTCTGCTTTCACAGGGTCCCTGTAGAGTCTATGTCAGAATGTCAGGGGAAGTTGAGGCAAAGCAGGGCACTTGAGTGTGACTAAAGCATACCCCCCATTTTGGTCTTTGCCACCTTCAGGATATCGAGAAAACATGGGTTCTACCACCTGCTCCATTCCCTCCCATTACTGAGGTGTAACTAAGATCCATCAGCCTTTGCAGTGCACGAGCTTTGAGTTTTAATAAATGTATGCACTCATGCTTCATCACTACATTCAAGATAGAGAAGAGGCCTTGACTCCCAACTGCTCTGCAGCCTTTGCATTCCTTTCTCCCTATTCCTTAGCTCCCAGCAACCACTTACCTCTTCTCTCTCTCCTGAGTCTTGCCTTCCAGAACCCTACAGTGTGCATAGCCTGTTGGGTCTGGCTTTTTTCATTTGGCATAGTATAGTTGTGATTTGTCCTGGATGTGTTTTTGCAGTCTGCACATTTGTGGCTTAACCTTTTTATCCTCAGGGTCCTAATATGTAAAATGGGCACAAAGCAGGTAGGAAGAAAGAATGCACACACATGTGGTTAGGTGGAAAGAGAAGCCACTTTTCAAATGTCATCATTTTTGTTAGGCTATCACCTGTTAAAGATGAAACGGCGAGTCTATTGGGAGCATAAACCATGTAAAGCCTTTGTCTGGTGAACTGAGAAGGACCCAACATTACTTTTGGAGTCTCCATCACCTAATAGGCCCTAGATGCTGGTTCCAAGGCTCAATTCCTCTCTAAAGCTCTTACCCAATAGGAACTGTCACTGGAGAATCTAGACCCCTGGCATGCTGCATCTGTCATACTACTTCCTGAGGATGCTGGGAAAGGTAACCTTTGTGTGGAGTTCCTTGATCTATTTTCATGAAGGCAATTTTCAAAACAAAATCATTTACATCACTGATACTTCATAAGACATTGTATTGTGGTGGGAAAATAGGATTATTTAGTATATGGGGCACCTCACAATTTTACGAGAAGATAGGGCTTCCATTGGCTCAGAAGGTACAGGAAGGGGAGTGAGCTCTAGCTCAGCATTCCCATCTGAATGCTGTGTGATTCTGAACTACAGAACATGTATGGCCGATAGACAATGCCTAGCTGTAAAAATTTGCCTAGATGTGAATGGAGCAAGGCAGGGGGAAGTCAATCTTCAATTCTCCCCTCTGATTTCATAACATTTGCCTGGTCGACCAGTAAGACAGGCAAAGACAGGGGCACACACTAAGGAAAAATAACAGCAGAGGAGGGCGGGGGAGGGGGGACTAGGTGCAACACTTGACCCTGCTACTAAGTGTGTCTTTGCCTCATCTGTGAAAAAGAGGGCCTCCTAGCAAGTCACCCCGTCAGAAGCCCCTGCTGCCCTGTGAAGGGTAGTGTCACTGACCCCCCCATCTTTGAACCTTGAAGTCAGAAGAGCAGAAAGCAACAATTTTCAACCTTCTAGTGAAGTCTTTCTGAGCTGCTCACTCCTTCCAGGACCAGCTGAAGAGGATTCCAATAAACATATTGCTGAAATGTTTGTTTCCGGGTGTCATTTTAGACTGCAAGTAGCTAAAACAGACCCAGCTCCTATATATAGACGCTGCATTTGGTTGTGCTCTAGGAGGTTTTTATTACTACGCTTCTTGGCCAGCTCCCAGCTGAGCCTTTCCCTCAGATTTTGGAATTAGGAAGTCAAAGAGGATCACTGACCATATTAAGGGTCTCTTTCTCTCTCTTTCTCTGTTAATGCTCTGGATGCCAGCTTAGATCGGCTCTTCCCTCTGCTCAGAGCCTCCTAGTATTAATGATGACAGCGCGGATGGGAAGAGACCAGCCCCACTGTGGCACTGAACACAAGCTCCCCTGCCATCTGAAGGAAACAATTTGTCTCAAGATGAAGTATTGCAGAGCCTAGTCTAGATAAGAGGACCCAGAACCCCTAGTGGATAGAACAAAGGGAGGAGTTCCTAAAGGTGTTTTGTTTCTTTTTCTTTTTTTTTCCTATTTTTGTTTTGTTTTGTTTTGAGGGTGGGTATTAGAATTTTCTGGTGGAGGGGGGATGGTATGCTAGGACCACAAAGGTGAAGGAAAAAAGCTGAGGTGGTGGCAAGTGAGGAGAAACTGTCAGCACGAGTGGTGAATAAGAGCTTCTTTAAGGAGACAACGTTGGACTCTGGTTTTTAAAAATGTGCCCTGTCCCTGAGACAGTCTCTCCACTGTGTGTCCTTTGTTTTTCCGGCCCCATTTTCCAGTGTCTTCTTCACCTGCCTCTGGGATCTTGTTGTGTGAATTCAGCAGGGATCTAACTGCCTTTCTGGTCTCCATCTTTCATGTCCTTCCCTCCCCTCCCTCACTTTCCTCCTCCCTGTTTCATCCTCCCCTCTTGTGTTCCCCACCTCTCTCTCCCAGTCCTTCGTCCTCCCAGATTCCTCTTTTCCAACCCTCCTGCCCTCCCTCTTCCAGTTCACTTCTTTCTCCTTCTGTCCCCCCTCCTCCTCACCTTCCTCCCTTCCCTTTCCCTTTGCTTTCTTCTCTCCCTTCTTCTCCTCTTTTCTCTGCCCCCCAACTGCCTTTCATCCTTTCTTCCTTCTCTCCTTCCCCATCTCCCCATCCCTTCTCCTTGTTCCTCTCCCTTTCCTTTCTTCCTCTTTCCCTGCCCTCCCTCTCTGTCCTCTCTCGTCCTCCTTTATACAGACAGCTCCAATTTCTTGCCTTCTAGATTTACCTGCAAACCAAGACACGGCTCCTCCTGCAAGAACTGTTTAGGAAATCCATATCCTCTCCTTTCATTCCTTGGGCATTTCAGAAATGATATTCCTCCCCCAACTACCCCGTCAAAATAAAATGAATTCAGCCAGCCCCTGCTGTGTGTCCTTAGATTCATTCCCTGTAGCTTCGCTGGTTTGAAAGCCTGTACCCTAGAAGGGGCCTCCTGCATTTGCTGGCAACCCTGCTTGAGTCTGATCGCCACAGATAGTGCTTTGGAGTAAAAAAAAAGGGGGGAAAACCCTCTCGTTGGAGATTTCAAAACAGATTCTACCAGCTTTCAAATCTGTGCACTTTGCGGAGTGGCAGGGTTTGAGGGAGAGGGCTTGAAGACTTGGGGTGTGGGTGTCTTTCATAAACAAATAAGCAACAGAATTTATATATGTATAAATTTGGGCTTTCCTTTGGCATGTTTGGTGTCTGTCTCCCTGGCATCAAGGGTGGGTGCTGTGTAAGTCTGACTTCTCTCACACTTTTGCTCCGGTTTGGGGTATGAGTGTCTGTGTGAGTGTGTGTGATGGAATTGAGGAGGGGGGTGGCTGTGTTTTTGATCCGATTCACTTGACAGATTATTTGAATCCAGCCCACCTTTCCGCACATGTCAAACAGATGGGATCATTGTTAAAAGCCTGGAGAGCCGGGCTGAGCGGTGGGTAAGGCAGGGAGGGGGAGGCAGGAGGGGCACCGAGGGGAAGGAGGGGGCACCTTCCAGGAGCTTTGTGTTTTCACACATTGGAGCTGACAGGAGACCTTCTTCTTTGTGGGTGGGGGGAGTGTTTGGGGGCATGGGGCTGATGAGGGGGGATGGAAAGGGAGAGAGGTGGGGTGTTGGTGGGCAGGGTTATGATGTCACAGCCAAAGTTACAACAGGAGGAAAACACAGAAATGGTTCAACATTTTTTTTTTAAACTTTGGACTGCCAAGAGCTGAAGGAGAGTGGTGAGCAAAGGAATGGAGGGGGGAGAGAGAAACTAAACTGGAAGATTGAGTTTTGTGTTGCCTCTTGAAACCTTATGAATGGATTACTAGCAGCTCAGAGCCAGGAGAGTCCTATAGGGGATGCAAGATCACCCACACACTCAAAGGGGGAGACAAGCAGGCGGAACCCTTCCCTGATGTGCTACCCCCTTTCCTGAAATGAATGGTAGGAGATGTTTTTCTGAGGATCCTTGGGGTGGCAAGGGGGGGATGACTTTTTTTCTTACCTGATTCTCTTCTTTTCTCTTAAGCTAAGCCACCTCTTCCTGATATCCCCTCTCTCTCTCCCTCTCTCTCTCTCTCTCTCTCTCTCTTTCTCTCTCTCTCCTCTTTCTCTCTCTGTCCCCCTTTCTCTCTGTCTGTCTCTGTCTCTTTTTCTTCCCTGGCTCCCTCCCTCCCTCCTCCTCTCCTCTGCTTTTCTGGCTTTCTTTATTCCCCGCCCCCAGTCTCAATTTCTATTCTTGATCTGCTTCAAGGGGGGAAAACTGAGTCAGGAAAGTGAAGGGAGCTAGGGAAGTGATCTAGAAAAAGGGACAATCGAGGACCAAGGGGTATCTGCTCAGCAACATCCACGTGCCTGAGCTGGGAGCTTCTTTGGGGACTTGCTTGGAGGCTCTATTCCATGCTACATGGGGAAGCAGGGTGCACAGGACCCCGCATCTCTAAAGCAGCTAGGTCAGTGCTCAACTGGAGTAGAGGAGTTCAGAAAGATAAGGAGCCGCATGACGAAGGAAGCACCATGGTCTTACTCCAGAGCATGTGGACTGTGTGATTTAGTTATGAGCAGCTGAAGCAGTGATTTTGAAAGTGTAAGTGATTTTTCTTATTGCTTGAGAGAAAGATTCAGTGCCTGTTGGTACCTATTTTATACTACCTGTGGGCCAGCATGCCTGTGTCTGGATTTCAGATCTGTTCTCTGCGTGTGTCCATGTGTCTGTCTGTGTGCTCTGTGCACGTGCATGTTCCTATAGGGGATGGAAACCCTGTGAGAAAGCTGGCATCTCACACCTAGGCAAACAAGGCAGAGGTTAAACTCACAGTGTTCACTTCGCCTATCTTGCCCATTCATTTCAAATCAATTAAAAAAATAGCTGCCTCAGTTTAGCTGTTCATTTGTGTAAATTACTTATTTTGAGCACCTCATTTGTTTATTTGTTCACTCGGCATATGGTGACTTTTACTAACTTTAGGCTGAGAAACTTCTGAGAGAAAAAAGACTGTCTCTGTGCTAGGAGTGCATGGTGTTTCCATTTAGTGCTTCTCACGGCAGGGTGATTGATTTCTCCTTTTCTCCAGTGTCCAATAGGAAGTAGATTCTGGTATTGTCCTTTTAAATCTGAAATGATAGAGTAAAATAAGAAAAAAAAATGAGGCTTGTGATAAATCAAAAGAAAGAGATGTGAATGGTCCCCAAAAGACTAGTGTGTGTTTATTGACCAGGTCCATTCAAAGTGTGTGTGTGTGTGTGTGTGTGTCTGAATGTGTGTGTGTGTGTTTGTGAGAGAGAGAGAGAGAGAAAGAGAGAGGTTACACACAGAAAGGCACACTCCAAAACAGTATTGATTGTTTTCTATTGATTGTGTAGGCTGCGGCTGCTGAGAGAGAAAGCCTGAGATGTTTACTGGGGAAACCAAGAGGAGCATCTGTCCCCTGTGCCTCTGAGAGGTGGGGGTGGGGGAACTCAGGAGGAAGGAGGGGACAGGGAGTAGGTGGAGTGATGCACCAAACTTATTAGCTTTGACATCATCATTGTCTTTAAATGAAAAAAAAAAGCAGGAAGATAATTACAGGCAGAGAGAGGGAGAGAAAGGGAGAGAGAGGGAGAGAAAGGGAGCAGGAGAACAGGAGGGAACGGGTTCCTTGACCTGTATGTGGTTCATATTGCTCTTTTTATTCATCTTTCCAGGGACCCACCAGGCTCCCAGAAGGTGAAATCAAGGGTTCTCAGCCTCATTTGGTCAAGAGAGCAGCAGACTGGCAGCCAGAGAACTTTACAGAGACTTGCAGCATACCAACAAGTTGGATCGGGATAAAAACCTCTCTTCAATAGTCAACAGCCCTGAGCGCCAAGCTGAGGGAGTGCTCACCTACCCAGGCAGACTGGAAGCTGCATGGACACCTGGCTGAGGACATCTGAAGAGTGGAAGTTAAGTACCAGCATAGATTTTTATGCCCCCAGATTATTTTTGCATTTTTAGATAACGAGCATCAAATTGTGTCTCAATCTAAAAGTTTTGTTGTTTTGTTTACCTAGCAATTTACTTTAAGTTGAATATGTTTTGGGTGATGGCCTCAAAAGGAGACTCTAACTCCTAGGGAAGGAAGAAGAGGCAGAAGAGAACATTCGAGAATAAGATTATATTGAATGAGCAGCTAGAGTGCTGTGCTTTTGAGAGAATTTGGCTTACGTCATACATAGTCTTGTAGTATTAGTGAGGAGAGGCGTGCCTGAAAGAAGAAAAGGAAGCCTGAGGTCTCTGGGAGGAATTTCAAAGTAAGAACAGTTAACTTCATTCTGAAGGACTGGAATCAAGCAAGAAGAGAGGTCAAGGGAGAAGGCAGGAGAAAGCCTGGCAGGGCAGCCAGAGGGACAGAAGCCACAGGGGGCTGGCTGAATTCCCAGGACAGGTAGCCAGGTGGGACATATTTTTGGGGCTACTTGAAAAAGTTTGGTTTGTGAATAGTTTCCCTGGTGACTTCAAATCCACGGCTGGCTGTCTTTTTCCTCTTCTTCCTGTCATTCTTGTGTGGGACCCAGAAGCTGACCTCTGGTTCTGAGGAACCAGCTGAGGGAGATATGATGTGTTGGAAGGTCCTGAGAGTCAGCCTAGTGGTCCTGGCTGGGTGGGCATTCAGTACCACCAACTCGGAGCTGGGCTGGACACGCAAAAAATTCCTGGCCCAGAGGGGACAACTGAACCAGGTGTTGGAAGGGGAACACTGTTGGCTGGGGTCTAAGATTCGAAGACCCAGAACTGCTCCTCAGCATCATCTCTTTGGGGTCTACCCAAACCGACCCCAAAGCTACCCAAGGCCCTATGCTATGGGGAAGAAGCGAACCCAGTATGGAGGATGGAGTCAACCAGGCATGGAGAGACAGGCTCCAAGTGTGGTTCCCCGAGACCTGACTGAGAACCCAGCAGGAGTGAGGAGGGAGCCTGAGCCGCCCGCTGCCCTGTGGGTAGGGGATGGTCCTATTGGGCAATCAGAGTTGCTGAGAGATGATGACACTTATCTTGGCAACGGAGGATCCAAGGAGGCTCTAGGTGAGCCTGAGACTCGGGGAAGCTCAGAAACTGCTGCCTCCACCATCGCCACCTTTGCGTACCAGAAAAGACCCACAGCAGAGACCCAGAGGAAGAGCCAGGCCAGGTCTAGGCTTCCTCGCCAATTGCTGAAGAGGCAGGCAGAAGATAGGACCAGAGACCCCCAGAATGACCCTCTAGATTTCCAGCTCTGGTCTAAGAACCCCCTCAAGCACGGAGTTAGTGACAGTCCATTGGAGGGCATCATCCAAAATGGTGGAGGGGGCTCTGCCTGGGGAGCAGAGACCTTTAACCCTCAAGAAGGATTGCCTGTACTGTACTTCTCTGGGAAGAGGGAGCGGCTGCTGCTGCGTCCAGAAGTGCTGGCTGAGATTCCCCGGGAGGCGTTCACAGTGGAAGCCTGGGTGAGACCAGAGGGAGGACAGAACAACCCAGCCATCATTGCAGGTAATGTCCCACTCTACTCCTGGGCTTTCTCAGGTCCTGGGGGTGTGTGGCCGGCTCCATTTCAGTTGCGGGTAGACATAGAGCACAAGAAGGGGAACAGGATAAAGCAGATAAGCTAGGAAGGCTTGGCCAGAGGGGCTGTGTGGGTGTGGGGTTTATTTATCAGAGCAGAAGTACCTCAGGCACCATCAGAGAAAAGATGTCTCCTACCCACGACATCATTACCGCTATCGATCTCTTGGAGTTCTATACACTGTGCTTGCACTTAGGAGACCTCAGCTTAGCTTGTCCCCCCTTTTAAAGGGAACGGACTTGGATTCTTTGTCAAGGAGGAAAGGGAGTCACACCCTGCTTGTCATAATCTAGCATGGGATGCTCAGGCACCTCTGGAAGGCAGGTGACAGTACAAGGGCAGTAGCAGTGAGTAATGCCCAGCTGGGTCCAAAGAGCACGGGAACAAGGCTGCCATCCGGGAGCTAGGGAGGAAGGCAGCACCTGTTCCATGTCCTGGGGTCCCCTTTGCTTCACCCCAACAGATCTACTGGGAAAGATGGGCTCTTCCAGGCCAGGGTCCTGACTTCTATCCCTGGTGGTTGTTATATGAAGACCTAACTATGTAAGTGTTATTTATCATGTCCAACTCTATAATGTTAACCAGAGACACCGGCTTGGGCTTGTTACCTGTGTTTATTTTGATTAACAGAGAAACACCTAGAAGGACAAAGAAAAGGGCTTGGTTTGGACTTCTTGCTGTGAGAGGTTGATTTCTGGCAAGGGGTGAGGGAGGGATTTGACTGTATATTTTATCCTTTGGTTTTTCATTATTCTTTTAGACATTCCGCCAAAAGAGAGTGGGGGCAATAAGCACAAAATGTAATGATATGAATGCAAGAGAATGTGACAATGTGACCAGTTAGTTCATACCCTGACTAAAAAACCATCAGATGCTTATCAGAAAAAAATAATGGCACTAATTTGGATTAGTCAAATCCCCTTTCCTGTTTGTCAGTTCCATTCCATTGATGGAGACACTGAGGCAAGGAGGTTCATGTCAGAGACAGGCTAGGGAGAAAAAAACCACCAGAATTCCTGAATTCCTAGCTCCTCAAACAAAGCAAAACAAACAAACAAACAAATCCCACTCAGGTTGCCGAGTGCCTCCAAATGAGTTGCAGACTAGGCAAAAAATCTGGAGGGCAGGAGCCTCCTCCAGTGGGGTGTCGCTGGAACATCCTTGTGGACACTCTGTCTCCCCCTCTTTGGCTGTGATTTCTTATTTGGAATCTGGGATTCCCAGACACTGAGCACTCTCCGGTCATGTGGCTTTGCTTTATTTTAGTTTTGGGTGGGAGAGGGGGTGAGAGAAGGGGCCAGGCTGTAACTAGGTGGGGGCAGAGAAAGAATAAGACGGAAATCCTTATTCTGGGGCCAAAATGGAAGAAATAATGAGATGATTATCTGATCGGAGCTGGCAGCTTCACAGTTTCCCCCAGATGACATCTTCCTGCTGCCTAGTCTGGCTTCCTAGTGCCCATCTGCCAGGGAGACTGCGTGCTTGCAGTCTAGATGGAGGCCCACGGCTCTGACTATGCTTCCTCCTGCAGCAGAAACATAGAGACCTGGAATCAGTTCCCTGGCTGGGAAGAGTAAGAGGATCCAAAAGGAATATATGTGGGAGGTTCTGAGGGGTTGTTGCTCGGGGTTATTAAAGTCCAATCCTGGAAAACAGGAACATGGTACCTAACCTCTGCATTTACCTCTCCAGTCCTGTCTCATACTCTTCAAGGAGAGTGATTTAAGATTTGACTCCTGGACCAGGATTCTTGGCCTCCCCTCTGGCATGTATATGCTCATCTCCATGTGCCTCCCTGCCTTGCCTGCCTATCACCAGCAACTGTCTCCATACCACCACAGAATACTTCCAGAGTCTTTCCGAGCCCCCCAGAACCCTCTTAGCCTCTAAGCATGTGAAATTGGGCAGGAAATCTTCTTCAGCAACTTAGCTTCCAAAGTTTCCTTTTCCTCAAATCTAACTGGCTCCTGTGGTATTCGGGGACTTCTCTCTTAAGTCGGCTTCTAGAAGGTGGAGTGTAGAGGACAACCAGACCTGTCTGCCCCGTCTTCCATCCTCTGTCTTTCTTCAGACTTGTGCATGGTCCAAATTATCCCCGGAAGCCTTACGGTAAGAGCCTATGGGTTAACAACAAGGTCTCTATTCTTCGGGCTCAGCAAGCGAGCTGCTGAGAACTTAGCATCCAGGTCCACTCATTGTTTTAAATGCTGTTATTTCACCTGTGAACAGCACAGCTAATGACCATGAGGTTGCCAAGTCAAATTCTCAGTAGTAAGAGTCTCTACTTTGCATGCATTTACACACATCTCTCAACAATTCATTTTTTCTTTCTTTCTTCTAATGGCATGAGCCTTCAAGCCGGTCACTATTTGATCCTAGTATGGTGGAACTTGAGCTACACAGAGTGACAAGGTAGAATCAGATTTCTGGGAGATACACACACAAGCCTGTAGCTGTACTTCTGTTGCTCCTCTGAGGGTGGGCCAGCAAGCTGCAAGGCTTGGCTCACACTCTGCCGACAGCTTTCAAACCTCAAGTTCCGCCTACTTAACTCAAACCAGCTTCTAAATCCTCTACCTACAATGCTTGGGGTATTTTCTCCTCAGCAGAGACCTCAAATAATTTAGTCAACACCAGTCACGGCAGAAGCCCCTACCCACAGCTGTGGAGCCTTAGGGAAGAGTTCCAACATAGAGCACTAGGTGGCAGTCTTGTCTCATGCTCAGGAGACTCGGAAGCCACAAAGTGGGGGAATGTTTCTCATTTCCTTGAGGGCTGTCCTGTCCCAGCCTCTGGGCTGTAATTTAATCACCTTCTCCCAAAATGTTGTTGGTAGGCATCCCTCGGGGTCCACTTCATATAAGTCTTTTTTTTTTTTTTTTTTTTTTTTTGAAAGGCCTGTCTGGAATAGCTTAAGCAGCTTTCTTGAGAGTTGTGACTAACTTGTAGTTCTAGCAAGATGTGAAGAAAACAAAATCAGCTAGAATTACCCTCTCCCTGCACTCTAAGTTCCCGCATTCTTCTGAAACAAGTCAGACTCCAGAATGAGTTGCAAGAATGCTTTTCATGCGGGTTGAGGGCAACGCAGGGCATGCAAACTTCACGTGTTGAGGACCCCTCCTGGCCACCCTCTGGGCTTTCTTAAACGTCGAACTTCTGAAGTTGCCTGTTTCCCACAGCTGGAGCTGACCTGTGGCAGCGGAGAGAGGACTGCTCCGTGGTGGGGTTCTTCACAAAGGTAGCCAGTTAAAGGTCTGGCACACTGAGGCTCTGTGGAAAGCTAGGAGAAGCCTGAGGTTAGGAGCCCATTAGGTTGGGCCATTAGAATTTAGTGGTTGAATAAGCTGTCTTCTGTTCTATCCTAGTGTGGATTCCTTAAGGTCCAGTACCCAACTCTGAAACCATCTGAGTCTTTCCCGCCCCTTCAACTTCCTTTCCTCTCCTTGAACCCCAACATACACAAAAGAGAACATTTTAATAGGTTCCTCCGCACCCATAATTGATTTCAAATGTTCCCTGAAGTCGCCCAGCTGAGTAACCACCTGCAGCTCTGAGCTACAAGACACTGAGTCATTAAGTCCATGGTAGGTTGGAGCCCAAGCCCAGAATTCTTAATCCAACAAATATTTATTGAGTGCCTTGCCATGCGAAGTGTGGCAAATCATTGAGGGGGAATACAAAGATGTCTGAGAAGCTATCCTTGACATGAAGGCAAGTGTTGGTCCGCTGAGTGCCCAAACTTTACAATATGTCCCAGTGTAGAGCCTGGGGATAGAGAGACTTGGAATCGAATCTTTCTTTAACACGGAACGGGACAATCCTCTCTGGTAATCCATCCAGCTTCTTCTTCTTTTTTTTCTTCTGAGCTATGCTTTTCTCAAGTTGAAAAAATCAAAGGAAAAATAGAGTTACATATATATATGATTCCATACAAAAAAAATTCCCACACAAAAGACAAATAAGGAGACTCCCTGAAGAGAGAAGTGTTTCCAATAAGTTGTGTAGATAAACTGCCCAACACAAGATTTGGCTGTGGGACTTGTATACTTACCAGAGACATTAAAGGTATTTAGCAGGAGACATCCAAATTAAATTAATTTCTAATTTAATTCTAATTTTTTCTCAGCAGAGATATTAACATAAATTCCTTAGGAATTTAATTTTATAATCTATGAAACAGGAATGACTGTAAGTATTTTTTTCTTCACAATATGTCTCAAGATAAAAATGGTAGACTAAAAAGTCCAAAAGAATCAGTTTATTTCATTAAAAAGTTTCATCTGATTTTTTTTTTGAGCAGCACTATTTCAGATCAGTTGGGCAATGGTGCTAAAATGTTTATTTTTCTGAGTCATAAGCCTTATTGAATATCGCATGAGATTTATGCTTACTTAATAGAAAAAAATGTACACATTTATCAGAGTTTCCTCATAGTCAGAGACTGCTGACATCGCGTCCCTCTTCAGTACCTGTTGCTAGCTTTTCTGGGCGAGTGATGTGTATGGGATGACATTTTAGGGTAAAGAGTTCTTGATCATTGGGCATGCAGGGCTTTGGAGAAGGCATGAGGGCATGGATGGAGGGGAATACAAGGAGGCCCCGTTGATCCTAAAGACTCACATAGGCAAGGAGCAGCATCTGCCTCTTTCCCAGAGCTTCACTGAAGACAGGGGTCTCTGTCCTGCCGAGTGTTTGTCCTCACTAGACCCCGGGGACCCACCCTGTTCCTCTCAGATCCAACTTCTGGATCAGGACTCCGATTCCTAGGGAAGTTTGTAGTGGAAATTTTTCTGGCACCCGAGCTGTTCATGTGAGGGTCCATGGTTGTCACCTGTGGTGGCCCTGCCCTCTCTAGTGACCAGGAGATGCATAAAGGAAGCATAAGACCTGATGGTTGTGACTTAACATCTTTGCTTTAGAGTTTTCATTGTGAGACTCTATGGCTCCTGGGGAGAAGCATGTGGATGTTGTTTGGTTTGAGTGGCAACTCTGACCTCTCATGTTCACCTTTGACAGGCTCATTCTGGTACCCTCATCCCTAGGAGCCTCACTGGTGATATGTGTAGAGTGGCCTTTCTCTCTGTGTCTCTCCCTCTGTCTCATCTCCTTCTATAGATCTTCTTGAGTGCTTTTCTGGACTGCACATTGCTTCTTGCCTTATTAGTTAGGCATGGCTCTCATTCCTATCAACTGAACATCCCCTAGGAACAATATGCATAGTCAACTAATATTTGTCATCCCCGAACACCTACTGGAATGTTAAAATCAAATAATTCTAGAAATTATGTTTGTAGAGTAAACTTGGTTTAGACAATTGAATTCCCATTGGGATGAGAAGAACTTTCTAGAACTGGAGGCTTTTTGTGGGGATCCATGGCGACAGCTGTGATGTTCTGCTGTTGCTGCTTACAGAGTGTCTGAAGAGCAGCTGAAGGAAAGGGCTCAGCACAAGGTTGCCCACTTGCCTTCAATAGAGGTGCTCCATCTATCTCATATGAGCAAAAATAGTTTTTTTTAAAGGGAGTTTCATCCTCATCTATAGATCAAGGGCTGACATATTATGGCCTATGAGCCACATCATCTCCAAAGCTGAAGCTGTTTCCATAAATGAAGTCTGATCAGGCACACCACGCTCATTTGATTATGTGTTCCTTGTGGCTGCTTCCACGGTGAATGACAGAGTTTAGTGTTTGTGACAGAGACCGCACAGCCTGGAAAGCCTAAAATATGTATGGTCTGGCCCTTCATCACTGAAGTGGGAAGTGTGCCAATAACTGCTCTAGAGCATCGCTGCATGGACTTCAGTATGCACAGAGGCCAGCTGGGGTACACCTAAAAGCAGATGCAGAGGGAGTATGTTTTTCAGGGACCCAACACAGGGAGCTCTTTGACCATGGACTGTGTTTGTATGGAGACCATCCCTCCCTGAAGGGGCAAGGATAAGGGAAGACCAGATCCTCGTACAGTTGATTCTGGCCCAGGTATCATCAAAGGCCTCCCAGAACACTCTTAGATGGCTTCCTTCTTCTCTCCTCTTCCTAGGGTCAGGCTAACACCACAGGCTGGTGGCTCTCCCTGCTTTTTCTAGCTCTTTCCGTATTTTATTTCAGAGTTTTTTAATCTAACAAAATCTTTGCATATTTAACCCCATTTGGGCATCTGCTCTTATATTCTGCTCCCCAAATGCAGATTTGGGTTCTGTTTATTGGGGAAGCCTGGGACTCTGAATGTCTCACAAGCTCCTTTAGGACTGTTGCGGCTGCTCCTGGGGACTGGTAAACCAAACTCCACATTTGTGAACAGAGGGTCGTGGGTGGCAGGCTTTTTCTGAAAAAGACCAGATGCTAAGTAGTTCAGGCTCTGTAGGCCATACAGCTTATGATGCAACTCCTAAGCTCTGCTCCCAGTAAGTGCTCATCACCGCAGCTGATGCACAACCACACTGCTCGGCTGTGCTCCAATAAAACTTTATCAAAGCAAGTGTCATGCTGGGCTTTGCTCCTCAGTAATTGTTTGCAGAGCTTTGGTATAGAGGGTTCTTCCGGAAGACCATGCTTATTCTATATTTTTCTGGCCTCGTTTTCTCATTCCATGATCCGCGCTAATCCATCACATTCTATTGTGTTCCACCTGGTGAACTCCAAACAACAGGCTTATGGAGAACACTAAGCCACTCAGGAATCACAGGGCATTAGATTCTGAAGCATCATCAAGGAAAGGAAACAGGAAGATAGAGCTGATAGGGCTCCCTTACAACACATTCCCCTGGTTTTGTGCTAGTTGGGTGCTTGAGCCCAGTCTGGTTAGGGATTGGCATAAAGTCTTGTAACTTTAGATCCAAGACTTTTGAATCATCTAATTGTCTAGTGTGGGGTCGTTGGCAGATGGATTTCCTCTGAGCATGACAGGGTGATCATCCCATTGCTTCACTCCTTCTTCCTTAGTAGCTGATGTGTTATTGCCTTTTCTCTCTTCAGTCCTCCAACCTTGTTAAGGTTAAAGGCTCTTGTAGGGCTGTTTGACCTCGGATGCACAATGCATTGAGTGAGGCTTCTGAATTCAGGCAGCATGGTGGGCCCTCGGGGCATGTCCCTGTGGGGTTTGATCTCTCCCATTACACAAGGACTAGATGGGAACCCCAGAGGCCTTTGGGTGTCCTTTCAAGCATGTAACACAGGTTGCTAAGAATGACAGAGGCAGAGCTCTAAAATGGGAATCACCTTTGGTAGAACAAGCAAACCCGTCTGTTTGCCTGTAACCAGCCACACGTTGTCCTTCCTCGCCTCTTGCTTCCTTTCTTATGCGCTTTTTCTTGTTCCTCTGGGACTGGCCATCTGATTCATTCAGAATGTGTATGCCAGGAGGTCTGGCTCCCTCTCTTTCCTGTTTTAGTTCAGACCTTGCAGAGGCCAAATAAACACCTTATTTGGCATTTATTAAGGAGAAGGCAACACCTTCATTTGGATCCCGAGGCCATGCACCCTGCAGGTTCAGGAGCTTGAGTTCCTGATGTCACAAATAAGTACATAAATCTCATGCCTCTGCCCATGAGGGCATGGAGCTAGGTTTCTCCAGGGCCTCATTGGATTTGTTTCTGTTCACATCACATGCACCCTTACTCTTGTCCCTGGCAGAGAGGATATTTCTTGGCCAAGTATGTGTCCCCCCAAATAACAACATTCTTCCCTTCCTGTGTTTGCTACCTGCTTTAAAACAATCTTACTTTAAAAAGAAAGAAAACAACCAGGAAATAAAACTCAGGGCAAACAAAAACCGTTTTCTCTATGACTCAGAAGTCACTGGTGGAGAAAAGTGGTTCTTCTCAAATATACAATACAGCAACGGGAAGCCAAGGCTTCAGAGCATTTTGAAGTTGAAGCATTGCCATGACAACCAGTTGGGATAGCAAGGGCAGTAGTTGTGGCTCATTGCTAGTTTGGAGGTGAAGTCACAGAGCTTTGAAACACTGATCAGGCCTTCCATCCTTTAGGCACTAACTTAACGTTTTCTCTCCTTCACCCAAGTACTTGTGCATCCTGGGCAGGTTATGAAAGGAGTTTCGTATTATGCATGTTCATTCATTCGTTTGCTCAACACTTATTAAGCTTCTATTCGGTGAAGTATCGGACATTATGCCCTCTGTTAGAGAATTAAGACTAACTAAGGGTTGTGCCTACAAGATGCTCACAGTCTGAGGAGAGGCTTTTATAAATGATTATAATCTTTATCATGGCCATGACTAGCTGTGTGAGGATGAGTCATAAGCAGAGTCAGGTCTGACTGGTGGCAAAACTAGGGAAAAAGTGAAAGATAGTGTCAGATGACACAAGGTGCCAAGAAATCCACCAGGGTCTGGGGGCTGGGACTCAGCAGGTGGGAGTTATAGACTAGTGTACGGAAAATTGTTTCACTCCAGTTGGATAGAAGAAACATTCTAGTTAGTAGAGTTGTTGATGAGAAGAGGGGAATGAAGGCACACAGAAGGATGTTAAAGAAGGTGATATGGGATGTCCTTCTGTATATGTGTTGTTCTTTTTGGTTAATGAATAATGCTGCTTTGGCCTTCGGTGGGGAAGAATATAGCCAGGCTGCAAGAGATACATATTGAGAGTAGGCAGAGTCAAGGAGATGCCATGTAGCTGCCAAAGGAGGCAGATGCCATGTAGTTGCCCAAGAAGCAAGAGGTAACAAACCATGAGCCTCATGGCAAAATATAAAATAATAGGAATGGGTTAATTTAAGATATAAGAGTTAGTTAATAAGAAGCCTGAGATAATAGGCCAAACAGTGTTGTAATTGATATAGTTTCTGTGAGATTATTTGGGTGTGGGCGGCTGGAAAATGAATGAGCAATCTCCATTTACAGGAGATCCAAGACTCAGGGCAAAATGTTAAAGAACTAGTGATCTCAAGTGAGAGACAGTATAAACATAGGGGACTAATAGGAGATAAATAGACATAAATGTAAAGTGTGCAAAGGTGGACTCAATTATTGCAAGGGGTTATCACAGTGATGTTTCCTTGGCAACTTCCATAAGGCTGACTTTGTGTCATGCACTACAGTTTAGACTGTGCAACTCAAGAGGTCTTCAGGACGATGTGAATGGCAGAACAGAAAGTGGAGAGCTCAGAAAGAAATAGGACACTGCCTGGTGGCATGTAGCTAGTGCGTGCTGAGCTGAGAATCTAGTCAGAGTACACAGAGCCAAGGTCACCCACCTGTGGCAGACAGAGCTGAAGTTTGATCTTGAGATCCTGCCTCAGAGGCAACCCTTCCTCTCTCTTTAACCTCTTGCCCTCTTCCATTTTCTGTGTCAGTGAAGGCCCCATCCACACAGGCTGAGCTACTATGTGTGACATTGAAATCATTTTAATTTAATATAATGTAGAATCAGAGGCAGCTCCTAGCTCAGTTTATTTTTTTCGTTCACTCGCTCACTACTTCTTTTATTCAGCAGATGTTTATTTAACACAAAGTAGGCATTCAATACTTTTTATCCCCCCTGCTTCACACAGAATACTTATAAACATGAACCATAGCAACCGTCTATCTTAGACAATGTTTGTTTCAAGGCACATTAATAATTTGAAATAATTGTATAATAGAATATCCCTATAATCCTTATTATCCAGCCCATGGCATCAATCCTGAAGCTAGAGGTAATTTGGAGCAAGATCCCTCCTTGGGTGTGGTGGTCTTAATGGGCCCTTGGACAGAGCGTAGGGTATGATTGGCCTGAACTCAGCCAGGGGTAGGCCATGACCGAGGAGAGGCCTGAAATGGTAGCCTCACCCTCTTTGTCTCTTTGCCTCTCTGCTTTCAGCATTTCTAGGAAATGAGCAGTGTTATATGGCAGTGTGTAGCTCAGACCCTGAAAAGGGAGGCAGCTGTTCCCTTCTGTTCTTGGCAGTTCTTCCAACATGCTTCTTCCTGACCCTGCCTTCTACTAGCCCGCAACATTCCTCAGAGTTCCAAGTCATAGTCCCAGCAGGTCTACTCAGCAGGTGTGCCTTCTGGTCTCTCATTAGCAAATCTAGACATTTCTGGATCTCAGTTATTCCTGTGTCACCCAGGCTCAGGGCAGATCCTGGGATAGAGTGGGTATCTTGTTTTAATGAATAGTTAGAGAATACTCTGGACCTTGTAGACATAGAGCTTGGTCTCTTCTGACTACTCAATAGGAAGAATATCTCAGAGTTATGGGCTATTTGGGAGTTCTTTCTTTCTTCTCCACATAGTCTACCTGTTCCTTGCCCTCCTGTAAATGTACTGCCTATGATTCCTCCTCCTGTGAAGTTTATTACCTCTAACTGTTGAGAAGCATCACCATCTCTGGGGTTTGGACTTCTAGTTTTGAGTCCATTACTCACAATGCAAAATCCCTCACCTCCAAAATTGGAGCCACAGTAATTTTTCTCTAAGAATGCTGTGGGACAATGGTCTTGTACCCTGTAAAGATGTGTTACTTGTATTTTAATAAAACACCGATTGGCCAGTAACAAGGCAGGAAGCGTAGGTGGGGCAACCAGGCAGGAAGTATAAGCGGGACGATCAGAACAGGAGAATTCTGGGAATAGGAAAGACACAGTCTGCAATCATCACCAGCTACAGAAGAAGCAAAATGAGAATACCACACTGATAAAGGTATCAAACCACATGGCTAACACAGATAAGAATTAGAGGCTAATTTAAGATGTAAAAATTAGTTAATAAGAAAGCCTGAGCTACTAGGCCAACCAGTTTATAATTAATGTAGACCTCTGTGTGTTTCTTTGGGACTGAATGACTATGGGACTTGGTAGGACAGAAACCTCTGTCAACATAATAATAGTGATTACATTGAACAAACCATGAATTTGGAGTTATACTTACTTTGCAGGAAGTCCCTGACCAGTGCTGGTGGCTCTTTCATCTTTGGTGGTGCAGAGAACTCTGCTAGCTAGGCTCTCTGGGTCTTCCTTCTTTGCTTCTCTTCCTCATGGCCTTCCTTACGCATGCTAGTGCCTAAAAACTCCTTTGGCTTGAACACTTGCTGCCTGCACATCCACACAGTTCATGGACTTATTAGCAGTGGAACCTCAATTACCTGAGTCCTGGACAAACAGTATCCTTAAACAGCTCATGGTTTTCTTACTCTGCCTTTTAGGCAAATAGAAGGATGCAATTATGAGACTGAAAAAGAAATCTAATCACTAAAATCCTTCATTAGCACTTGGAACAACCTTTCCTCTTTCTATAGCTATATCCACACTCTCAGGTGTGGATAGAGAAAACCAGCTGGGATACTGAGAGATGAAGATTCTAGACATTTGTCTGTGAAAACAGCAGCCTAGTGAGGCACATACAGGGAAAGACATTTTTTCTAGAGTCAAACGGCGACAGCTTCTAATTTGGTTTCATTTCAGCTCTTCCTGGCTGCTTCTGTTTAATTTAAATTTCTCATTGCAAAGTAGAAGAAAAGATTTTAGGAAGATTTTTTTAGTAAGATATGATTTTCTTTTCTTTTCTATTTTTTTAAAAGATGGTTTTAGTCCTTATTTAACCCTAACTATCAGTTCATTAGATGATCACATATTTTCCTTTGTCCTGTTTCCTCAGAGACCAAGCAGTCAGAATAATTCCAGGCAGGGGTTTACTCAGAGGTCTGAGCTAAGAGAATGCTCTTTGAAGACAGGCCTCTGCAGACTCACCTGGGTTCAATTTGAGAACATAAGCCCTGGCTGTCTGACACAGTTGTACAGATACACAAAACCACTATGAAAATTTAGGTCTGACGGGCATAGCCTTCGGGTATGTGGTCCTGAGTGGGCTGTATCTCAGTGCTTTGTTCCTTGAAAGCAGAGGCCTCTTAGGTGACTTGTGACTGCGTGGCAGAGGCATGAAAATTAGGTATTCTAGGTAAGCCCAGATAGTATGTATAACTGAATGATTATAGTAGCCACTGGGCAAATGATTTATGTTACAAGAGCAATTAATGTATCAGATTAAGAAAACTTGCTCTGCAGAGTCTATTGTCGTCTGACCAATAGTGGTAGGTTATTTTCAAGGCAAAGTCTTTCCTCCAAGCTTGCTTTAACTCATGTACTGCAGAACCACTGAACATGTACGGACTACTGTTTAAGATGTCCTAGGGTGGTACTGATTCTGTAAATTGACTCCACTAAAAGGCACTGCTAAACAAACTCCTGAGAGACTTCTCAAAGTCATTTATTTGATGGAGAAATGAAACAATAGGAAATTGGAATTGGAGTTGTTTCTCAGGTATTAGGAAAGAGTTCGTGGGAGGTGGAGGTAGAGGAAGGTGGAGAAAGGGGAATGCGTGTGTCTGTTTCTCTCTGAGGATTAATGGGCTCTGGAGGCCACGGTATTATGTCAGGATGAATGCTTGCCCTATTCCAGATGCTCTCTTGTGTATGACTTTGCCTCCCTCAGAATTTGCGTCTCTTGCCTTCTGCTTTTGGGGAAGAATTATGCTGTACTACTGGCCTTCCCATTTTTGTTAAGGGGAGAGATCAACTTGATTGGAAAGCACGCTGCAGACAGCTTTCAACCTGTGATGAGAAACAGCAGGTTGCTCCACCCCTCTCCTCACTATAGAGGCTCACTGTGTAAACCCTAGGCAGTCAACTTCAAGCCATTGACTAGCTCTAAGGGAATTCCTTAGCTACAGAGAATCAGCATAGTTCACCGAGGCTCAGGAACTTTCATACTCTTTGTTCTGAAAGGCACATATAATATCTGCCAATAAATAAGCAGATAAATAAATAAGCAAACAAACAGAATTCCCCGGGTTTTAAATTGCTCAGACTTTCTTTCCCTTCTCCCTCAAACCCTTCTTGGTAGCAAAGACTACACATAAGGAATACTACAATACTTATTAAACTTCTGCTATTTGCTTATGTGAGGAAAAACAATTTAGTATTGCTCAAATATACTGAGATGATGGATGGTATCTGGCAAAGCACTGAGTCTGGAGGAAGCTACCCAGATGAGTTAGAGGGGACAAGGATGAGAAGGGCTCTTTACTCTTCACTGTCCCCAGTAGTTAAAGGAAGAGGAGGTGAAAGTCAACATGCCTCCTTATATCCCCTGCCTTTGGGACAGAGCCCTGCTAGGTCAGATGAGTAGCTACTCCCTCTGTGGGAGTGAGCTGTAGAGGGTGAAAGATTAAATACTATGTTTTAATTAGAGAAAACAGAGTTGTTGTGTGACATGTTTTTAGTTGGGAGGATGCCGTTGACAACTCTGCTAAAAACCTTCTGTGGATCCAAGCTAGTAATGACTTACTTATTCCTACCATGGGCAAGATTCAGGCCTTGATACGATGGGAAACAGGGAAACTCTAAGGAAGGCTTGTCAGCTCCCAGGGAACTTGTAAGTTTCTTGAAGAGATGGACCTCCATGTGCTAAAATAATGACCTTAACCATGGATACAACACAGACTTCTTAATGAGTGCTGATCATTCTTAATAGTTCTACAAGTGTTAGTGTTTTTCATTCTCTCACTCATGCTATAAGTCAGTACTACTGTATTATCTCCATTTTATGGACCTGGAAGCTAAGGTAAGCGGTACCATCTCATGTTGCTCAGGGTTGTGGTGTTACTCTTTGCCTGATCCAGTTGCTCTACTTCATAGGCTGCTTTTTCAAACACACACACACACACACACACACACACACACACACAATTGCTAAGTAACCTTGTTTTTAGCTGACTGATGACCTGGCCCTTCTTGGTCATTTCTTGGTCTCCAAGGCTTGTTGGGGGACATGTAGGGCTCTTGGAATGAGGTAGGGATATTCTAGGGATGCCCTGGAAACTATGAAGGCACTGGCCATTTTTCAGCAAGGCACATTACAACTGTAATTTGATTACTCTGATAGCAACTCTGGCCTCCATGGATTAGTGCTTGCTTCCATTATATATGTATTATATTCACTTGATGAATTTTCAGCCCTATGCAAAATTAATCAACACTTATTCTCCTTATTTAGGTTCTTATATTCCACACCATCATTATTTGCTTCTCCTGTCTGTGCAAACTTGCCTGGTGGACTCCCACTGTATGCCTGGGTGGCCTGTGGAGCGTCAGGGAAATCACCCTTCCTGACTTCTCTCATCCATGTCTGTGTTGAGAGCGTGACTAAAATGAAAAGTGTTCTGGAAAGAGAGGTTGAAATGTTTGCCGGAAAGATGCTAGTGAGGTGGTCCCCAGGGGACTTTCCCCAACTCTGTGCTGTAATTTGTAAAACGTCGGACTCAGAGATGAAAAGCTGTGCCTGATCCTGTCTTGAAAGAAAGTTATCTAGAACAGCTGGAAAACACCTCCTTGGGCTCCCTCTGTTTTCCTTTCTACCCATCTTCCTGCTCACATAGTCCTGTATCTGCCAGGTTGACTGCTCTTTTGATGGATAGATAGCCTTTTTCTTTGTCCTCCTTGTCCTTTTTGCCCTTCTGCAATCTCTCTACTGTGTGTGTGTGATGAAGAGAGGGTGATGGATGTTGAGGAAGTAGTTCTGCAGAAGGCGTCATGTACAAGTGTGGGGTAGACCCAGGCACAATACCCTGAGAAACGACCTTGCCTTCTATTAGGTTGATTTATGATCATGACCTAAACTGCCCCCCACCCGTTCCCCCGTGCTTTTTTCCATTTCCCTCCTAAAAACAAACTTGCACCATACGGCATGTTTTTGCAGTTCCCAGAGTTGATGACACCGTGCATGACTCTTCTGTTTTGTTGATTGAAGCCTTACCTTCCTGGAAGCTGATGAAGCTTCTCTGAGAAGCAGGACTCTCGATCCTGATTTTAATCCCCCAGAGGTGTGGAGCAAAAACGCTGCCATGGGGATTTCTTGGAAGTTAGGCTCCTCATCCGAGTTCTTGCCAAGAGCATCATTTCTGCCCAGACCTCACCTTCCCCCTGCCTCTCTAACTTGTTGTTTAGTGAACTCCTCTGTGAGAATCTGTCATGGATGAAGTCTCTAGGGGAGGCTTTGCCTAAGAAAAGCTCTCAAAAAGTTTCATCATATGTACTGTCTTCCAACTGTGTAGGCTCTAAAAGAAAGCAGCTCGTTATAGAACGGCTCGGGAAAAGCACATCGAACATACTGGGGAAAGTCAACAACTAGTTGCACAGCAAGGGGCATGCCTGAGCTCTTTTGCTTCCCTCTGTTCATTCCTATGCACCACATGCAACTTCAGGGTTATTGGGGGCCTGGTGGAAATATGCTTTCTGCCAGTCAGGACTTCCACAGCTCAGTTAGATGTCAGTAGTAGAGTAGATAGGGTGAAAAACAAAATCCCACCATTTCGTGACCCTGTGGGAAATTCAGATATCTCAGCCAAAAATCCCCTTTTTATCAGTGAAGTCCCAAATGACCTAGATGAATAGATTTATAAAAATAGCAATACAACAAGACTTAACAGGCTGCCTACTTCAGTGAGGATGATCAAGATTGAGGACTTCCCAAGCTAGATGAAACTTAAGGTAATTTTTGAAGGGCCTCTCAATAGATGGGCAATAGTTCAGATAATGTGATGGATATAACACAATTCATGGTTCTGGGTTCATAGTGGGGATGTTGTTAGAAAAATAGCACGCCTATGAGGTATGCTTAACTGGGGAGATCCAGGAGAATGAACACAGCTTCTTCCTCAGCATTGGGCCTATGTAGCCCCATCACAAGGAACACAACATCTTCATTTGTCTCAACATTGAAAAAAGTTGGCTTAATATTCCAGAAATACGGACAGGTTTTCTGTTTTATGGATGTAAAGGACACAGGATGCTACCTTTACTATTGCTGTCAAATCAGAATTAGAAAGACAATGGCTTCCTGAATGTCAGCAGGTTAGTTTTCTATTTCTTTCCTTTTGATTGTCGTTGACATTTACAATTCCTAGATGACAGTTTTCTTCCTCATTGGGAGCCAGTGTGAATTTTTCATCTCTGTCTGGTCTTAGTCAAAGCGAATGACAGAAGATTCCTAGAGGGAGATGACAGACTGGGAGAGAAGGGAGACAGCCACTGGACTGAAGAGGTGGAGACAGCTCTTAGAGGGGCTTCCTAGTTTCATTTTCTTCAAGTCTGGGCTTCTCTTTCACCATTGCAGATTTAATTGTGAAATAATGGAAGCCACTGTGGTGAAGTCACTTTCTTGTCCTTTGCAATACCTTTCCTCAGCACTCTTCTCTGTGGCCACAGTTCTGGATGCAACAGCACAAGTCTCCTTGCTCGGCCTTGGGTCCTTAAGACTTGGTAACTATTTATCACAGATAAACCTGTGGACCACCAGGAAATGTTGGCAAATATTCAGCAAGTCTGCCTGTCAATGGGGGTTCTGGCTGATGACCTTGCTGGTCACTGGCTTTCCTCCTTCAAACTATTTCCAGGTGTGGATTTGGGCCTGTGCATTTTCCAGGCAGCACGGGGGAAAAAAAAAGGCAACCTGTAAATCTATTAATCCCGCATTTGTTAGCCCATGTCGTTCTTTTTGCTTCCAAGCAATAACATTAAAAAAAAAATAAAAAGATTTGAAGTATTTTACTGTAATCGAAAGAATATGGGAGTCTTGGTTGAATAGACTTGGTTTCGATCTCTGTTTTTGGCACTTGCTAGATGAGAGAGAGAGACTGAATCATTTTCCCCATCTTTCAGTGCTCAGTTTTTGGTCTTCAGGGAAGAATATTTCAATTCGGAGCCTACATTTGTGGTACATTAATAGGGATGGTATATGAACCATGGTTAGAACGCAGGAAAACCTTAGTAAAAGGTAGCTCAAGTTTCTTTTATTGCATTTTGGCATAAAGAGCAGCTCTCCTAAGCATAAAGAAAGGATTCAAAACATTCAAAGAATCAGGGTAATGTCTATACAGGGACTGTGCTGAAATTTTTCCGACTAACCAGTTACTCACAACACTCTAGCTCTGAGGCTCACATTTTTATTAGAACTGTTCATATTGCTCTGGGGCTAATTTAGTTTGAGAGAAGGACATTTTCCCTAAGGGTAACTGACTGTATTAATTTCAAATGCTAGTAATTAATAGTAGTAGAGAATTGGAAGCAATTTTTTTCTTGAAGACACTTGAGTATATGACCTATTAAAATCACCACAGCTTCTAAATATATTGTTTTGAGAGTTCAGAACATAAACACAATGAACAAGATATAGATCTACTTCCCGAATTTACTTTATCCCCTTAAAAACTCAGTTTAATATAACATAAGGTGTTTAACCATGTGTAAATTTAGTAAACATCGATATATAACAAAGTGCAATTGGAAGGGAGCGCTGGAAAATTATTATCTAAGTTTTAAGAGGATGTGATTCAAATGTTTGGCTTCAATCCCACCGCCACCCTTTGAGTTACATCACTTGAACTGATTTTTCTAACCATGGGCTATCAGAGTTCATTTTGTTGCTGAGTGACTTCATAAATCATATTCACGATCTGGTCCCTCTGTTCTTCCCAAGAATGTGGCTTTGATGAATAAACACCAGTTATAATGTGTTTGTTTCTATCACATGTACATCCAAAGTTATAAAATCCCACTGTTGCACAAGCTCTGAGTTTTACCACGTATACTGTGTTGGCTCCGCTCATGCTGGTTCTGCCATCCTCTGTGCTACACTGAGAGGAGAGAGACGTGTCCTCAACATGGTGATTCTGTCATTTTTTTCCTCCGTGAAACAAAATTTATCGTGTTTCTGCTTCATGGGGTCAACTGAAAAGGGCTGGGAGTCATTCCTAAGGGCACATGGGGAGCTGTGCCAGGCTGCCCTGCAGTTCCAGCTTATAATTAAAGGGCCATACAGAGCAGGCTTGGAATGGACAGATTCACAGGTATGACTGGCGCACAGGTAGACATCCAATCGCTCAAGACCTAGATGGGAGGCAATATTTACCCCCTTCAAACGACAGAAATTCACATCATCTGCAACGCAGCTGAGTCTACTTCAGTCAGAGGGAAAGAGAGGGAGACATTTGGCCGCTTAGATCCATGTTCCTTTTCCGTCTGGAGCTCTTGGAACTGTCTCCTACTGGTTCAGCAGAGCCAAGTGTGCACCTCTCTTCCCAATACCATGTGCAGTGACATCATATTAGCAGCCTAAAAGTAGCGCTGTGGGTGTAATTTGCACTACAGAAATTAGCAAATACTGAAAATTAGTAACTTGAGAACTTTATAGCTTCCGGTGAGACAACTAAGTAGAAATAATTACTGCACTGTTGATCAAATAGTGTTCCGAGGATGGTAGATTGATGTTTTCAAAAAAAAAAAAAAATTGCCACTGAATTTAATTAACAATTTATTAAAAATTATCTAAAATATCTATGCTCCAATCCTTTACACATACCTGTGTAGGCAGCTGTTTGTAACACAGTCTTTCAAATTTTTTTTAAAAATAAATCAGCATATAGCTGAGTTATCAGTGAGTCTATGGTACTCATACTAAATAATGTGGCACTTTTGTTCACAGGACAGAGATTGGACATAATTAAGGTAATACTGTACTTTTCAGAATGTAAAGTAGAAGAAACGATGAAGCAGGGAACTTAGTATTGGTCATAGTAAGTTTGTCTTCTTTATGAAAATCCATCTGATGTAAGGATTTTTAGAGAAATAGTTCTTAGACTCTCTTAATAGAAGAATAAAAGTAAAAAACAAAACCAGAAAATAAAGCAAAAAAAAAAAATCAAAAACTCATATTGACAAGTTGGAATTGGACTGTAATTAGTCATTACCCATTCTTCAAAATTTGATTATTATTCTTTACTATCTTATATTATAATTAATATGCAATTATCATTCTTCAACGTTTAACTATTCAGTTGACAAAGCACTATATTGTTTAGAATACATTTGTCCCTCAAATTTCAAGTTATTTTATGTCAGGGACAGGAGAAGACATTCTGCCATGAAAGTGGAAACCGTAAAGAAAACATGCTCTCCCAAATTGGAATCATTGTGTTTTCCTCAGTGAGGACACAAAGTAGGGCAGATGGAGAAGGGGGTGTTCTGGGAGGAGTTGGAGGAAGGGATGCATATGATAAAAGTGATATTACATAAAATTCTCAAAGAATTAATCAAAAAGGAAAAAGAATGAGAAGCCTTTTGCTAATAAATCTATACCATCCACAAACAAATAATGTTGGCTTAGATTATACAGGAATTCAGGGAATAGATAAAATGATTGTCTGGTAGTCCAGGAGGGAACAACACTCATTTTATTCTCAGGCACCAGATCTCTATCGGTCATTCATCAATGTAGAACGTTTATCATGCTGTGTTGTATCATTGAAATGTAATGCTTTCATTGTAGTTTATTAATAAAGATGCTCCTTAGAGTAGTGGTTCTCAATCTTCCACATCCCGTGATCCTTTAATATGTTGTGGTGACTCCCAACCATAAGATTATTTTTGGTACTCTTCATGATTGTAATTTGGCAATGATTATGAATCGTAATGTAAATATTTTTGGAGATAGAAGTTTGCCAAAATGGTCCTGACCCACAGGTTGAGAACCATTGCCTTAGGATACGCAAGAAGAAGCTCCTAAGCAGGAGATGGGCCTTAACCCAAGTGCCATGCTGGGACCCAAGCACTCCCTCCGCCTGAGGGTTCGTTTCCATCTGCGGCTCTCCCACCATGTCCCTAATGCTCCTTGCTGCCCCCATTTTCAGAGTTAGTATCCACAGGTATCTCTGCTATTATTTATTCTAGTGAATTTATTGGTCTAGTGCTTGTTCTGAGCCGGGTAGTGGGGGCATTGCATGTAAGGATCTCATTTATTGGGGGAGTCCTGTTTGTGTTCTGTGATAGAAATCACTGGATAGAAAATGGCCATTCTCCTAACTGACTTTCTCAATTTTGAGGCTTGGCCCCATGGGACCACTGTTATTTTGTATTGTCTGGGAAATAGCTGTTCTTTGTTGTTGACTATTGTACTAGAGGAGCAGTGGGCTCGGAAAGATATTTGGATATTACAAGTGCCTTATTTTCCTCACGAGAAGCATCATTTCAGTGTTCAAGGGAGAAAATGAATGATGGTCTTTTCGGTCTCAGAAACTGTGACTGTCCTCGGGGCTTCTGAGGAAGTGAAAAGACCCTAGAGTCAGTCTAGGGAAGGAGGCTCTCAGAGTCCCTGAGCATGGAGGATATTCACAGCGAAGGGTTATCATCATCTGTGTTGGAACTCTACCTCCTGGCTTCTACCTTGGTTATTTTAAAATACCAGAAAGAGCTAAATTGAATGGGATTGTCTTGCTTTTCTTTTTTGTTTGTTTGTTTTGGTGGACAAACGCTGTCATAGTATCTGATATGGGAGTATGGGCAGGCAGCCAGTGTGGGGAACTGAAAACCTAGGTTCTTGCTATTTACACAGACTTTCCTCTCCTTTTCTCCACTCCCTTTGTATCTGGTCTTTCTCCCTACAACTTTTCCTTCTTTCCCAGGTGTGTTTGATAACTGCTCCCACACAGCCAATGACAAGGGCTGGGCCCTGGGGATCCACTCAGGGAAGGACAAGGGGAGGAGAGATGCTCGCTTCTTCTTTTCTCTTCGCACTGACCGGGTGAAGAAAGCTACAATTGTGACCGGCCACAGTCGCTACCAGCCAGGCACATGGACTCACGTTGCAGCCACTTATGATGGACAGCATATATCTCTGTATGTGGATGGCACTCGAGTGGCTAGCAGTCCTGACCAGTCTGGTCCACTCAACAGCCCTTTCATGGCATCCTGCCGCTCTCTACTCCTGGGAGGGGACAGCTCAGAAGATGGGCATTATTTCCGTGGATATCTGGGTACACTGGCCATCTGGTCAACTGCTCTCTTACAAGCCCACCTCCAGCACAGTCCCCAGCACCCAAGTGGAGCAGATGAATTGACTACCTTGATCCTGACAGCCACTTTTGACCCTCTGAAGGAACAGTGGGCTCCCTTTAGAGATGAGACCTATCCCCGACTTGAGGTTCTCCAGGACTCTGAGTCACAGCCTGAGATTCTGTCCCCTTTGCAGCCCCCACTTTGTGGGCAAACAGCTTGTGACAATGTGGAACTGATCTCCCAGTACAATAAGCATGGGTCCCTTCGGGGAGAGAAAGTGATTCGCTACCAGGTGGTGAACATCTGTGATGATGAGGGGCTGCATCCCACTGTGAGTGATGACCAAATCCGCCGGCAGCACGTGGCACTGAATGAGGCCTTTAGTCGCTACAACATCAGCTGGCAGCTGAGTGTCCACCGGGTCCACAACTCCACCCTGCGCCACCGGGTCGTGCTCGTTAACTGTGAGCCCAGCAAGATTGGCAATGACCACTGTGACTCCGAGTGTGAGCATCCACTCACCGGCTACGATGGGGGCGATTGCCGCCTTCAGGGCCGCTGCTACTCCTGGAATCGCAGAGATGGACTCTGTCATGTGGAGTGCAACAACATGCTGAATGATTTTGATGATGGGGACTGCTGCGATCCTGAAGTGACTGATGTCCGCAAGACTTGCTTTGACCCGGACTCACCCAAGAGGTAAGGAACTAGGGTTTGGAATTCTCTTCTTACATACGCGTTTCTGATGCGGCACTACTCTTTGGCATCCTGGAGACAAAGAGGTTTCATACAGCCTCCAGATAAAATGTTCTTCCCTCCTAGGCTTTACTGGGTTTCGTGGAAGCGCTAGGTGTGTGAGGTAGTTGAGGATTTGGAAATGCCTCATCAGGTATAGCTCTCACAGAGCTCAAGGTCTGTGGAGTGGAGCCAAACTCCCACGAAACTTGCACAGGGCAGAGGAGGCACTGAGGAGCTGGAGAACTTCTACCAGAGGAGCCCAAAGGATCCCCAAGAAGAAACGTGGGATTCCTCAGAGAGAAAGGGAAGTATTTCTCAGTCTCCTAGTTCCGTGAAAAAGCCACTGTCTTGAGCTAGCAAGTTGGTGAGTTAGTCAATTTTTTGTCAGTAAAATGATGTATTTGAAGTGAGCTTATTAGGCCTCATCATCTGGATGCACCAGTCCCAGTCTGGGTAGGCCTGGTGGAAAAAGCAGCCCTCGGTGGCAGGAGCAAACTGTTTGCTTCATGCTTCAGGAAGCAAGAGAAGAGGAGGAAGAGGCCAGGGTCCTGCAGTCCCCACTAAGAGCACATTCCTGGCGATTTGAGGACCTTCCACTAGACTTGACTTCCTACCTCTGCTGTCACTTCCTGTAGCACTACCCTGACCTTTGAAGGACTTGTTGGTCAGACTCTTCGTTGCTGTGACAAATACTTGAGGGAAGTGATTTAAAAGAGGAATCATACTTTTTTTTCTTTTAACTCATAGTCTCAGAAGTTTCAGTTCATGTATGAGGACCTACGGTGAGACCTCTACACAGCAGAGGAAAGCTGTTACTTCATGAAAGCCAGGAAGCAGAGAAAGTCTGAGCGGTGCTAGGAGACAAGATGGGCACTTTAACAGTATGTGCTGGTGACTCGCCCCTCAGTAAACCCTGCCTTTGAAGTCTCTATGACCTCCCAATAAAGACAGTAAATGAGGCGTCTATTAGTCGATCAATCCATTCTTGAGCTCAGGGCTCTCCTCTCATGATCCATCACTTCCAAAAATTCTATCAGTTAGCAACTAGTGCTTTACCGTAGGAGACTTTGGCAGACAACAGACCAGATTCCAACCATACCAGGAGCCCTCATCGAAGTCCCAGTTAACAGTCTTTCAGGGTGTCTGGGCAACTTTATCTTCAGAATGGCCCTTTAGCTCTATGAATTTTGGCTGCATTACCCATATCTGGGTCTTAATAACTTATTTCCCCATGGTCTCAGAGTTGCTATGGAAATACATCTCATTCCTTTTATTATCCAGACCTATGATGCCCACATACAATATTTGCCTTGTATAACTAAAGGAGATTGTTTATACTATTAGAAACATTAAATCCAGTGCCTTGATTACGCTAAGCACCAGCCTGCCACGAAGCAATACTCCAAGTTTTGAATATTTGAACATTCTTGATTGTTAAAAATATTTAATTCACACTGTGTGTGCATGTGACACAACTGTAACATCCAGAGGGCCTAGTTTGGTCCTATGCAGGTTTCCTGCTGTCAGTCCGGAGTCAGCAAGCTCTCACTAGCTCAGGTCAGCTGTTTCTGTGGGTATCCTCATCATGGTCTTGACCCCTTTGCTCATCTTATCGCTCCTCCTGTTGTTCGACTGGACTCTGGGATCTCAGCCCAGTTGTAGCTGCGGATCTCTGCATCTGCTTCCATTAGTTGCTGGATGAAGCTTCTGTGTGTGAAGGGGAAATAGACAAGATCTCCAGAGGAAAATTGGGAGCATGGGGGCGGGTAGAAAGGATAGCAGAAAGGGAAGGGTGGGGAGAAGGGAAGAGGGAAGGAGAATGTGAAGGAATGAGTTGACCGAGATGAGGAAGGACAGAGAGGGAAAGCGAGAAAAGAGATATCTTGATTGAGGGAGCCATTATGGGGCTAGCGAGAGACCTGGCACTAGGGAATTCCCAGGAATCCTCAAGGATGACCCCTGCTAAGACCCTAAGCAAGAGTGGAGAGGACATCTGAATTGTCCTTCCCCTCTAATAAGACTGATGATTTATTCTTTCTTATAATTGCCCAGTCTTAGTTTGACTTGTTTCTAGCTGTTTTTTCTTAAATTATCCAGTCGATCTTTTGCTTCTGGTCTTTACCTTTCTCTATACCTTTCTTTACTTCTTACTCCGTGGCTTGCTATGTAACTGGGTGGCTGACCCCTGATATCCTCCTCTCCTTCCTTCTTTTTCCTAGGTCTTATCATCTCAGAGCTCTCCTCCTTTTTATTCTCTCCTCCTGTCAGTCCTGCCTACCCTTTTTCCCTCTTAGCTATTGGTCATTCAGCTCATTATTAGACCAATCAGGTGTTTTAGACAGGCAAAGTAACCCAGTTTCACAGAGTTAAACAAATGCAACAAAAAAGAATGCAACACATCTTCACATCATTAAACAAATGTTCCACAGCATAAACAAATGTAACACACCTTAAAATAATATTCCACAACATATACTACACTTGATCTTCACTCAAAGAGAAGCAATTATCTTCTATTTCTTCAGACAACTTAAAATTTTCAAGATAAATTTTAAAAAATCTAACTTTAGTATGTTTATTTTATTTAAGATTTTAGTTGTTTAAAGATTTGGGTTTATTATTTTAAATGTTGTTCTCTGTGTGTGTCTATGTATGAATATGTGTATATATGTGCAGGTATCTGTGGAGGATAGAGGTATTGGATCTCCTGGAGCTGGAGTTAGAAGCGGTTGTGAACCACCAATATGGGTTCTAGGAACCAAACTTGGGTCTAATGGAAATGTAGTGTGTTCTGTTATCATCTGCACTATCATTTTTAGCCAGCCTTTTTTTGTTGTAAGGTTTTGTTTTTGTTTTATGAAAATAAGATTTAAAACATTTCTTGTCTCTCTTCTTCATGCTGGTGATTTGTTTCAAAAGTCTAGTGCTTGTTCTCACAGTAGGGAACATAATTTAAAATCTCTATTTATGTTTAATTGTTCCCAAATTTCCCCTTTTGAAAGATGAAGCCCCAAATACATGGTGACAGGTAAGGGTTTTTTTCTCTTTCAATCCCCTCATACTTAATCTATGTGTGAAGTTTTCCTTTATCTTCTATCTTATGCTCTTTGTGCTGAATTTTGGTTATTAAAACATTGAATTATTTTTTATTGTTGCGGAAAAAACTGAGACAGTGTCCTTATGGAATATCAGAAGCATTAAACTAGGCAGAAGGACAAATAAAAGAATCCCTAAAGGAAAGAGCTAGCAACTTACTGGAGGACTTAAAATTTGTATCTAAATTCTCTTGATTTAAATACAGGCTGAAGCATGAAAAACAACAAGGCTTATAAATAGTGCCTTTCTGTGCCATGGATTGGATCATTTGAAAGAACTTTGATTCATAGGGGACCCTGATCTCTGGGTTTCTATGAGGTTTTGGGGGTTGGTAAAGTGAGTGGCCACTTCTGAATTAAATTAGCCATGTACAACACTCTTGATATTACGATTATATCACAGAGCTCAATCTCACAGTCCCATTATTTTCTGACTCTTAAAGGATCCAACTTCAACAAAGGCTTTGCCAGACACTTATTGAAAGAGTGATTATATCAGGCACAGAGTCCATCTATTTAGGAACTCACAGTTTGGGGGGTGGGTAGTGGGAGAATGGGCTCAGATCTATAGATAGACCACAGAGCAACATTCATTGGTAATTGGTGATTGATGTTTGATGATTGTTCTTGCTTTCCAAATCCTATTAAACTTTCCCACCACTCCCATTGAGAAGTCAGAAATGTAGGCCAAAGTAGTTCCTTTCTCAAAGACTCTGGGAGGAGGAGAGAGTCCATGGAATCCAGCATCAAACATCTGTAGCCCAGATGGGGCTATCAAAGAGAAAGCGTTTATAAGGATTGGGACTGGTCAGAGGAGATATGAGTTATAGATATATGACCCAGCCAGTGGATCAGAATTAGTGAGATAGAGGAACTTGGCTGTGGCTAAGGAAAGCTAAGCCAGATATCCACTTCTGCTTCCTCATTGTCTTTAGAGAGTCCTCAAGAGATGCAGGAGAGAAGGGGTTGAGCGCCCACACCAGTTCAATCATAATTATCGCCGACCATTCACTTAGGGAGTTAAGCAAAGAACATCCCTGTGCCTGAAAGTAAACTCAAGTTTCCCTGGCCGTTTGAATCTTTCAGTTCCCTTTGGTCACTGCTTTTATCATTTTCCTTTCTAACATCATTTCTCGGCTTCTGTACTTGCTTTCTATCTATCTGATTTGCTCCTTTTCACAGGAGTTGCATTAAGTATGCAGTCCATTGTGGAACTGTGTTCTTGTTTCCCCTTTTGATTCCGTGTCTCAGATTCTTAATACTGTTGTTGAGGAGAATAATCATTAAGTATAATCAAATGGCAGAGTCCTGTTGAAGCAAGCATTTGGCCACTTAGTGTTAGACTTTTCTAGGGAGCAGGTAGTGGGAAACCAGCCATGTGTGTTCTGAAGTTTGTGCTAGCAAACACCTTTTGTGCTCCCCACTCTGTTCTCTGCTCCATTCCCTAAGTTTTGTTTAAGGGCAGAGGACTGTGCATGGAACGCTACTATGCGGACCGAGAGGTGTCAGCACGGTCAGGGCAAAACGCATGTGGTATGTGAATTGTACCATGGGAATGGGGCATCTTGGGTCAGGAGGGCTACTGCACATGATATCAAAGGGCATGGGTGGAGAAACTGCTGCCGCACCAACTTGTATGCTGGGACTTCCCTGGGATTTGCTCACCCACACACTGTGACTTTGGAGCCAAAGGAATGGTGGAGCTGGGCTCCTGCAGTGATGGGTCTGTTAAACATCAGCCAGTCTTCATTATACGTTTCTTTTGAAGTCAAGATTCAAAGTTCCCTGAATCCAAAAAAAAAAAAAAAATCAGGGGAAAATAAGTGTAAGGGGGTAGAAGAGGGCAGGGAGAGAAGAAACCAAGGGAAGGGCGTTAAAACTGAACAGAAAAAAAAAAAACCCTCAGTCTTTCCACTTCACCGCATTTGAATTGAACAAACTAAAGGGACATCTCAGCTTCTCCGCCAGTGTCACCTGATGAGGAGAATTAGAGAGAGAAAAAGATAAGCTTGGGCAATTTACGTAGAACAGAAACCTCTCCTGTTTATTCCCCTACAGGAGAATTTTCCACAGTTGCAATAAAAATTGTCTTAGAGTAAATAAAATCCAGCTTTTCTCTTCACCTGGCTAAGGACATTTTCTCTCCAGGTGTGAGAAGAGAGACTGTTTTTCTCCCTTTGTGGTTATTTCTTGGCTCAGTATACAGACTTGTGGCTGAGCCATGCGGTCTGTCTGGGTTACAAATATTTCCTCTTAGGAAAAATGTTGAGAGACCCCAGTCTCCAACCGCATCCAAGTCGTTCAAGGTAGTTGGGTGTTTTCCTAGGAGTTGGGGTGCAGCTCTGGTCCCTTGGCCAGCTGCCTCTTCTTCTCTGCTGATCTGATGTCATTTCAAGATCTCTTCCTAGAATGTAAGCATAAAGACAGCTGCATACTTATGCTTTCCTTCTTTCTGTTTTTTTCTCTAGAAACTTTGTCTGTACCTTTCTTTAATGACTCTATATCTCTGTCTATCTATCTATCTATCTATCTATCTATCTATCTATCTATCTATCTATCTATCTATCTATCTATCTGTCTATCTGTCTATCTGTCTATCTGTCTATCTGTCTATCTGTCTATCTGTCTATCTGTCTATCTGTCTATCTGTCTGTCTGTCTGTCTGTCTGTCTGTCTGTCTGTCTATATGAAATCTTGTTTTTCCCTAATCCAGACCCGTGTTCTCATGATGTCAGAGATACAGATTAGGCAGTGGGTAGAACACAGAGTTACTTTTGCTCCAGGGCTCTTTCTGAGGCTGTTTAATCTTAGTACCTCCCCCTGGAGGAAGCTGGTGACCAATTGCATTTTTGAGTTGCGCGCTTTCTTTCCCTTGTCATCTAGGACTTCTTCTAACAGTTGTGGACCTGGTTTCTCAAGCTCAATACTTGGATAGCTAATTCTAACCTAGGCTTGACTTCTAAAAGGTACCACATCTTCATTCCTGGGAAGCTTTCTTGTCCTGGAATATGACCTTTTAATTGCACTTGTTTCTCATCTGCTCAGTATTGACTACCATCTCCTGGCCAGTTTGTGCTTTCCTTCAGTCATTGCAAAGGCTTCCAAACTGGTCCCGTGTTCTTTTGTTCTTGTTCTTCCTTCTACCCGAGGTCTATTTTCATATTTATTTATTTATTTATTTATTCATTTATTTATTTATTTATTTTTGGTTTTTCGAGATAGGGTTTCTCTGTGGCTTTGGAGCCTGTTCTGGAACTAGCTCTTGTAGACCAGGCTGGTCTCGAACTCACAGAGATCCGCCTACCTCTGCCTCCCAAGTGCTGGGATTAAAGGCGTGCGCCACCACCGCCCGGCCTGAGGTCTATTTTTAATACGGCAGAGTATTTCTGAGATCATAATTGAGATTGTGTGACCCTTCTACAGTAGCCCCTCAGCTCACAAGGAGTCAAGGTTATGGAACAATGCCACTCTGCTTTATGGGACCTCCCTGATCTCACACTGTCACATTAGGGGCTTCACTTCTTTCTGTACCTACCACCCAATTAAATCCTAGCAACATGGCCTTTCTCCCTGTCCTTAGACCTGCTGGTTACACTCCTTCAGCAGGGGCTTTCTGCTGTTTTTCGCTCCTCTGGAATGCTCTCCTCCAGATTTATGTGCGGTTATCTTTCACCCTTTCTTTTCCTGGTGATTTTTCAATGTCACCTTCGGATGAGGTCTTCTTTGGTGGCTCCATATAAAACTTCACATACTCCCCTGAGTTTTCCTTGTTTTGTTCCTGTTGGAGTTTTCTTTTTAGAATTTATCACTAGCCTGTTACTTGGTTCATTTTCCTTAATGTCGATCTTCTCCAGTGGAAAGCAAATTCCATGATGAAGGACTTTTCACATGGTTGGTTACTATTGTACCCTAGAACCTAGAACAAAAAAAGAAGAAACTAAATATTCAATAAATAATTGTTGGAAAGTCATGTTCTTACTCTAGTACAGTGGTTGGCAAACTGTGATCAGTGAACTAAATTTGGCCAACTATGATTACATAAACAAAGTTTTATTGGAACACAGCCATACCCGCTTGTTTGTATATTATCTATGGGCTGCTTTCATGTGGTAGACTTGTATAGTTACAAAGAGACCAGATGGCCCACAATATCTAAAATATTTACTATAAATGTTTGTCCTACTATATATTCATCATAGTATACTATAATTATCCCATGTTGCCTGTCTCTTACACAAGACTTTTGATTCTTTGTTCATAGTTCTTGGAACAAAAAATTACTTGGTTAGTATAGTAAAAATGAAGTGATTATATATAAAATATATGTCACATATATACATGTAACATATCATATGTATACACACAGACACACACACACACACACATATATATATATATAAAACCAGCATACACACATACACACACACACACACACACACACATAAATGAAAAGCCTATATGGGGTAAATGACAGTGGAGTAGAGATTCAAAGGCAACAAATATTACTCGGTGTTGATGACAGCTTTATTAATTTTATTAACCTTTTCTATTTATCTCATCACAGGTAGAATTGCCACATTTAGGGGCAAGCAAAATAACTTAAAAGGTACTTGTGGAGAGAATGGCTTAAAGCCATTTTGTTAACCAACTCATTATTTGGTTAACTGGAGTCCTAGTATGCTGAAAGCTTGAGACATACATTTTAGCCAAAAGAGAAATAATAGTCAGCTACAGCACCAGGAAATCAGACGAATTTTCTTTGGAGGGGATGGCGAGTGAGAACAGATTTCGATAGGAGATACAAGGCACTCAGCATACATAGAACTGTTCTGAATAGAACCTCTTAGAAATGATGTCACAGATTAGTCAAGACTGTTTTTAAAAGTCTTAGGCTTTTGTGATTAATCATCAGTGATATACTGAACCAAAGGCACTAGACTTATTGTGCAATTGCATAGAATTCATGAAGATTTTGGTGAGGAATACAGGTTCTGAGATGTTATGACTTGCAGCAGTAGCATTTTGTTCGGACAGCTCACCACTCTTGACACTTGTGTCTTGTTAACAATCCACTAGACCACCATAGTTTCTGCTCCCTACAGCTTTATAAACGTTTCTTCAGTTTGCTGTGGCTCCTGTTTTATCTATTTGGGTCTTTTCTTTTAGATTCATTTCCTACTACTAATTGCTTCAATTTTTCGAAATATTTTGGTTCAAATTCTTCAGACAGTAAGTGAGAATTGACCCAACTCATTTTTGTGTGTGAGGCCAAAGTCACAGATTTCTGTCAGCCTTTGTTTCTATCAACTGTGACCAAAAGACAAATAGTTGGGAAGGCTGCTTAGGGGCTCCAGGACTATAGTCTTCTACCAACTGATTCAACATTCTGGGTAAAGTCGGCTGTTTTATTATCTTTTATTTTAGACAAGCATAGTCATTTTTATTTTATTTTATTTTTGCTTAGGTTTTCCTGGTTGTCTGTGATAACCATAGAACATGCATAACAGTTGTGTTCTCAGGACCCCATTATTTAGAATGCAAAATCATTAATTTTATTGTTGGAACAGAACTACATTTTATAATGATTATTGTATTTAATGATGACAGCAGCATTTAAGAATTGAATATTTAAATTTCCCATGTTTTCTATGTAAGAATGAGATTTAAACAGTGAAGCAACGACCATCATGAAGCGACAGAACAGGAACCCAACTGACTTCAGAGACAATGCTATAATGGAGGGGGTGTCATGTCCCTAACAGCTAGAAATAATGAGTATGCATTAATTTTAATTATATAATCCTTACACGGGATGTATATGAGGAAATGAAGGAAAGGGAATGGAATCACAACAGAAGGACTTTATGAAGGAAGTGAGTTCTATAAGACATGAAGAGTAGAATATAGGAGATATTATGGAAAGGCTAAGATGTAAGTCAAGGTACATATTGTCACATATAAAAATGATAAGGTCACTGTGAAAAGAGATGTTGGGAAGGGCAGTTTCACAGACAAGAGAGAGAAAGGCAAAAAGTGAAAAAGTTAGACCTAACAGTTGTTAGAAGTTTGGCTTAGGGAGTTGCACAAGACACAGTGTAGTGCCATAGAAAACATATAGAGAAAGAGACCTCTGTTTTATTATGCATTAGTTTCAGTAGTTACCATCTAACTTGAGTTATAGATTTTCCTTTAGAGAAAACATTTTAAAATATTATTCTATTTTAACTGTGTGTGTGTGCACTATGTATGCACACATGCTATGGCACATACACATGTGGAGGCCAGAGGACAACTTGGTGGAGCTGATTCTCAGCTCAGGTCATCAGGCTCAGGCCACAAGCACCTCTCCCCTTTGAGCCATCTTCATGTCGTGAGATCAGTTTTCTTATATCTAGAAAATATCATTAAAAATTTCTTTTGTTAATTGTTTTCTAGTCTTAAGACTATTGCTTCCACAAAGCATCTTTATCAAACTTTTTCAAAGATAACTTTGTTAGGTGTAAACGCTCAGATTGAGTGTTTACTCTTATTAAGGTATCCCTTTCCAACTCCTAGTGATCTTACAAATTGACTAATTGTTATTGATTTGTGTTTATTCTGCTTTTTCTCTTCAGCTGTGTTTTGAGAAAATTTGTCTCTTTGATACACTATAATTTTACATGTTTGTTGTGATCTTTACTTTTTTAAATTCTACTTGAGGTTTGCTGTCATCAAATCTGAGCACTCATGCCGTCATCAGCTCAGGGAGGTTGTGAACCATAGTTATTCAAATACATCCTCCTCATTTTCCTGGACCTACTATTAAATATCAGTTACTCTACTCACCCTCCCTTCCTCCAGCTCTTACCCACAATCTCTCTGTTTCTCTCTCTCTAGGTCTTCCTTTTGATTTTTAGACAAAGTCTCATTATGTGGCTCAGGCTAGCTTCCAGTTTACAACTTCTTATGTCTTCCTGGATTATGGGCATGTATCCTCATATCCAGTCTCTATATCCGGATAATGTTTCTGTGTCTTTGCCTTTCTTCATGAGATTTGAGTAAATGTTGTTGGGTATATTGTCTATTTGTTCCTTCCTTCAGGCTTGGCTAACTTGCTATCTTATAAATATTATTTGTTTCTCTCTCTCTCTCTCTCTCTCTCTCTCTCTCTCTCTCTCTCTCTGTGTGTGTGTGTGTGTGTGTACCAGAGATATATGGGTGTGTATGTCAAAGCATCCAAGAGGAGGTCAGAGGATAACTTTGTGGAGGAGTTTCTCCCCTTTTACCCTTACATGAGTGGGTTCTAGGGATGGAATTCAGGCCCTTTGGTTGAGATATTACTTTATGGTTTGTCAAGATGCTATTATCAATGGAACATGGATAAAGTATATGCAGGATTGCTCTGTAATATCGCTTATATATGAATCTATATCTTATCTCAAAAGATCCAGTTAAAACATCACACCTCTTTCTTTTAATTTTTATACAATCTGATTGGGTTCTTGTTGTTACTGCTTACTCTTCTTCATGGATTTTGTTTCTTCACACTGCCTTGAGATTATTTTTATTCTAAACCCATTTTCTTACATTGTAGATATACCCATTTACCTTTGGCAGATGTATTATGGACATGGCAATATAAAACCATTTTAAAATATATTAACACAGACTATACTTTTGAAAGGCTGCAGGGTATTAGAATTGACATGAAAATCTCAGAGGATTAGTTTGTAGATTCAAATTTTCAGGGGGTATTTTATCTTTGTTTATTGGCTCACAACCAAGAGACATAAAATTTGTTTTGAGTCCCTTATTAAAGAAGGACTTTTTAATTTTTAGGGACTATATTGAAAATGTAGTCTTTTGGAGTTCTGGCTTTTATGTGAGTCTCTCTTATCAAATGTCTTACTTTGATAAACCCTACATTTTATTTTGTGTTGTATCCAAGAGTCCTATATTGTTATCAAATTGAACTTTGTGGGTACTTGAAATTCCAGGTCCCTCCAGGAAGTCAATAGGCTTTTCTTTCTTTCTTTCTTTCTTTCTTTCTTTCTTTCTTTCTTTCTTTCTTTCTTTCCTTCCTTCCTTCCTTCCTTCCTTCCTTCCTTCCTTCCTTCTTTGATTTTTCTTTATGTATTTATTACATTCTATTTTACTTTATGTCTTGGACATTCCCTTTAATTTCCTTCCATCTTGACAAGACATTTAAATTTTAATTTGGTTTTGCTATTATTGACTAGTTGTGGCTTTTTTCAAAGAAGCTAATACTAAGGCTTTGGGTTTTCAAATGCCCGTACCCCCATTTTTAAACCTGAAAGGGACATCTCAAGTCACTGGTTATTTGAGTGCCTGTTCAGGAAATATACCCAGGGTGGTATGTAGGCTGAATGTGGTAGACTGGTGGGGCTGAAGTCATTAAGGTGTGTTAGTTAGCTTCTGGGCAGGAAGTGTGACAGGTTGAAAATGTCTAGGAAAACTATTGTGTCACAACAAAAAGAACTGGAAAATCAGACATGAAAATATTTGGCTCCAGTTGTCACTCTCATCTGGACACATGATTGTCTGATCAACTGCTTTCCTATTAATTTATGTCCAACAAATCTTTGTTGAGTACCTCCTCCTGGTTGGGAATGGTGGGTTTTCTAAAAATCATGGATAATGAGTCCTCTTCCTTCTCAGAGCCTCTAGTCTAGTATGAGGAGAAACAGTCAGCAAATAAACAATTGTGTACATGGTATGTGTATATGTTCAGACCTGGGGCAAGATATTTAGGAGAACAAGGGAGACAGAGAACGCTTGCTGTGGAAGAAACATGGAGGGTGTCTGTGGGGCGCCCTACTGAAAAGACACCGATATAGCAAATGCTCAAAACAAGCCAGGCTGCAAGCTAGAGTCTCTGAGAGTTATTCCAGGCAAAGGGAGAAGGAAGAATCTTGTAGGACTGGAATAGAATTCATTGGTAGAGAGAGGCCAAGTAGTGCTGATGGGAACACAGAGTAGATTGTAGCTGTCTTCCTCCAGTAGATGGGGGACCACTGATAGAGTTTGAGTGATAGTCCCTTAAAGCAGTAGAATATTAGAGGAGGGTGTAGAAAGAAGTACTTAACTGTCCTGTCTCATGCAAAGTAATATTGTGAAATTCAAGTAAGAAAATGCCTGTTAAGGATGTTCCATAAATTGCGATTATTTCACTTATGAAAAATGTTTGGAGAAACATTGCATGGTGAGGTTGGAGAGAGAGATATATCCTCAAAGAGACATCAACTGGGTAACTGAAAAATAAATATAAAGAAGCTATCCTTTACAGTGTGGAATCTGCCAGGGATTGTGCCTTACGGGGTATTAGACATTTATTATAAAGCAGAAGTCAGAGTACCTTGCTCACCCCCAGCCATGGGAGTATCTGTGCCCTAGCTCTCTCCTCAAAGGCTGAATGCTAAAGTGAAAAGCCAAGCACAATGAGTATCTTCTTTCCACCATGGTTATAAAAATGTTACTATTCAGAAAAGCCTGTGTGTGCGGTGTACTTGGCACAAGTAAGAGTTTCCACATGAATATTGCCAAGTGTGGTAAGGGGTGGAGGTCAGGGCAATGAGAATGAAGGCAAGGAGAGGGATTCAGAATTACTCTAAACCAATCAAATGGGCTCAACACAGAATCATGGAGATGTACATGATGAACTTAAGAGCTTGGGCTATAAAAATATCTAAGTCAAGACAGTCAAGATCTATGTAGCAATGGATGTGAAAATAGCCGTCCGCATGTAAAAGGACGATGTGGCACTAAAAATACGCCAACAGTCCTAGGCTCTGTTAAGGGCAGATTATCCAGATTACTGGAAGAAATGCTCCCTCTAGGCATCTCCTGGTCAGGGTCTGTCTGGAGTCTGTACCCATTTTTGGGCAGCAGGTTTTATGAGGAACATCAACACCCTGAAACATATCCAAGGCTTGAGGGAGAATGGTGATAATCAAGATGCTAAAATGACCCTGATCTCCTTCAACTATGGAGCTTAATGTCCTTCTTTCTAGTTTGGGGAGCCAGTATAAAAGGGATTTTAAAAAGAGTCACAATGGCCCCCCTTTCACTTCTTTAAACCCATCTATCTTCCATTAATTCATTCAGTTTATGACAAACATTACGGAATGCCTACTATGATTTAGACATTAGAGCAGTCACTACAGCTATGACCCTTTCCTGTTTCTATGGGACAGACATAAATGCATACAACTTCAGATCTGAGTAGAATAACGCCAGGGGCTCCCTCTGATCACCCAAGGTTCCTAGGTCTTAATTTCTATGGTAATTTTTGATGCCTTTTTGCTTCCCATCTCTCTTCAATCCCAATTTGACTCTAAACTTGGTCATCACATTATTCATTCTAAGAATCATTCAATGATCAATGCTTCCCAACTGGAAAGAGTCACCTTGAAGTGAGATGAGATTTGTGTTGCTCTTGAACGACAAGTAGAGATCAGCAAAGAGAGTTTAAGGAGGAGCACAGGGGAGAGCAAAAGTTAGCAAAGGCATGCAGTGTAGCCAAAAGATAGAATCATAATAACTGATGTACATCCAGTGGTCTAACCATCAACTATGAAACCGGGACAACACTATGTGGCCTTCATAGTGTAACATTAGGACAACTGCTCAATCTGACTCCGAGTGCAATCTGGAATGTTTACTTAAATGTGTTTTGTAATTATATCTAATCATTCTGTTCAATAGTTGATGTGGGAGTGATCTCTTTCTAATCTGTTGCTTTCATTGGTTAATTAACAAAGAAACTGCTTTGGTCCATTTGATAGGCCAACCCTTAGGTGGGTGGAGTAAACAGAACAGAATGCTGGGAGAAAGAAGCTGAGTCAGGGAGTCGCCATGATTCTCCCACTCCAGACAGACGCAGGTTAAGATCATTCCTGGTAAGCCAGCTCGTGGTACTACACAGAATATTAGAAATGGGTTAGATCAATATGTAAGAGCTAGCCAATAAGAGACTGGAATTAATGGGCCAGGCAGTGATTAAAAGAATACAATTCCGGTGTAATAATTTTGGGGCATAAGCTAGCTATGCGGGCGGCCGGGTGCCCGGGACGCAGCCCCGCTGCTCTTATTACAACAAATAGTTTGATCTACTTTTTTTTTGTAGATTTAAATGCAATGAAAGGCCTCACCATCCCCAATTCTACTATTCTGCTACTTTCTATATCATCATAGATCATTAGTCAGAAAATACATAATGTCACCTACTCGTCTTTTAGGCAGCCCAAGACCAGAGGTTGTTATGATAGGCTTGCAGACTAAAGATGGTATTGCACTAGTGATCTTCCTGGGAAGCTAGCACAGCACTTTAAGGCAATGATATTGTGAATGATATTGTTTCAGTTGGCAGTAGTGAAATTTAAACTAATACAGAAGGACCCCTCTAAGACACATGTTAGTGCACATCTTAGTTTTACCTTGTATATTTGGAATTCCATGGTTTCAGCCTTATGTATTTTGCATGCATATTTCTCAATAAGTGGCTCTCTGGAAGAAATTTTTATTCATCAGGTATTGGTTATATCACACTTTATTGCAGGTAGAACTTAAAGCAGCTTTTAAAATATTTTTATATGGTGCCACATTTTAAAATAAGAATCATAAGGTCTGGGGATGTAGCTCTGATAGAGTGCTTGCCTGGCATGTATGAGGCCCTGAATTTATGTTCTAGTAGCCCAAAGAAATAAACTAAGAAGCATGAGTAGAAAGAAGGGAACTGGGGGAAAACAAGGACAGACTAAAAAGGAGTGACTCAGTGGTAAACACAGGATCCTAAATGATTCACACACGTCAGGTGCTTAGACCTAGGCTCTAAGTTAGCTCTGACTTTCTCAAAGCTTACATAGAGTGGAAGATAGGATAAATTCACTGTTTTCCATGCCTAAGAGATGAAAACACAGAACTACTCAAGGCAATAGTTGGCATAGAGAACCACCTTGGGCAGAAATGTACCTTGGAGCTACACAGAGAAAGCAATCCAGTGTATTGGGAAGCATTTTCAACAAAACCCTTGTTCGAAAATAAAAACAAAAACAAAACAAAACAAAAAAACCCAAAAAAACAAAAACAAGTTTGTATTCTGCTTGTAAACACAGCAAAAGGATACTCTGTGTCTTTAACCTCTCAAAAACAGTTGGCACATTTTTATACTGGGAGAATTTTCAGGAAGAATTGATAATCAGGAGACTAGCCCAGCTGTGGAGAGAGGTGGGAGGGGTTTCAACTTCAGGAATGACAGACATCATTCTGTGAGACTGGACAGAAGGATTGGGGAGGATGCAGTTCCTAAAGTGCTGGCAGGCAGACTTCACCTGGGTGATTCTGATAAAAACAAGCAACTGTTCCTTGCATGTGCTGCTAGGCATGGGGCTCCTCACAAGGTAGGAACTGAGGGAGGAAGCTTTCGTCCACACTACCCTCTTTATTAGTCTTCCTGAGTATGAAAGACTGCTGTAAAAGAGAGGGATTCCGAAAGCAGCCGCTAGAAACTGTTGAGGGCTAAATTCTACAATTTCTAGGGGAGCCCCGGAAAATCAAGTAGCCTACTTGGATTGAGATGAAAAGCTCTCATAGGTGGACCTTGCAGCACATCTTCTTTGCCCTTTTCATTTTCTTTTGTCAATTCGGAAGCTATCTAAGACCCAGAGCTAGCTCAGTAGACTTTTGCTGGCTTCTCACAGAACCTAACCACTCAAGGAATTAGACCTGAGGCTAAACCCCTAGATACAACTCTCTGCTTTAGTGTCTCAGTTTTATATGTGTTTCTTCTTAGCTCTCTCATCTCAAAGCTATTTGGGAGACTCGGAAAAGTTGTGAACAGTGGCTTTCTTAGCATCACCTTGCCCCATGTGTCGTTCTGTTTCTGTAGTGTACCAATTTTACATACTATAATTTTTTTTAGTGGAGTGTATGATTCTGGAGAAGGAGAAAAAAAGCAGGACCATTAGAAGAACATATGAAGACTGACTCAGAATAAGAATACAACACAGAACTGCCTGTCAACCTGGGTAACAAGAGTCCTGGGAAAGCCCAAATGGGTGACTCTCGTCGCCATAGATGTGGCCCAGGAAGGAATAGCTGGCTTGGGGATCAAACAGCATCTCCTTGCAGTGGGTACAGAAAGCACATACCCACCCTGATCCAGTCAATTTTGGCCAGTATGATATGTAACTGAGCACAAGAAGATGGGTTGACAAAGCATTTTTTAAAATAGTGGAATCTGTTGATCCCAACAGAGAGAGTGGGTACTGAGACTTAATGACTATTTCCATAGAGGAGCCATTTTATCTGATATGTATCAGGTTATACAGCAGGCTCGTCTACTCAAAGAAATGATTCCTGCTAAGGGTGGGCTTAGCATATGTTCCTAGAAGATTTTTACTGTCATATTTATGAGAATGCTACTTTTGATAGGAAGTTACTCTTGGGAATGGATTTACCCAATTCATCTTTGAGAATTCAAGCTAATGTCAGCCTTGTCAAGCCTCTTTAGGCAACAGAAGTCAGTGGGAGGACACTGGAAGGGAGATTCAATTTACAGAAGTTTACTCCGTAAGCCAACATTCTTAGAAAAGACTGGCTACGAATAGACTTCACATACATTGTCTTACGATAGCCGTTAACCTGATTTATCCTCTGTGTTTTCCTACTAAACTCAAAATAGCATCTTTATGTGCTCTACGGCAGAGGCGCCGTAGCCTCCAGATAGGGAAACACCAGCAATGACAAGGTAGAGAGATTCCACAGAGGAGCCGCAGCTGGAAGGAGGCAGGTGGCTGACAGGAAAGAGGAGCTGCTGGAGGATGAGGGCATTCGGAGGCTCTTTGCAACAGCGAGAAGTGTTGCTTCATAGAAATGCTAGCAGCCCAATCTATGCTCTCATGTTAAGTCCATCTGGTAATTTTTGATTGAAAGCTATTTGAGGTCTTGCAAAATATCCTGACTGAGAAGCTATTTTATTATTTTTTTTTTAAAAAAAAAAAAAACTTAACAAGCTTGTATCACAATGGATGGAGGCAAACCAAACATCAAGAGAGATGGTAGGTTCATTAAGGATCCAAGATGAGGCCTTGGGCACATTGATGGACACAAAGACATCCTGCCTAATGGCCAAAGCTGATGTTCTGAGGCATTCCTGTTTCCACCCCGCCTTCTTAACCCGATGTCTAGAATGGCTGCCACTTCTCTTAGCTGTAACATGCACTCCACAGTCAAACATCAGTCTTGCAAGTAATTTACCACACTGAGTCTTGTATTAAAAACAACCTGAAAAAAAACGAGACACAATCCAGTTATTTCTTGTTCTTGACAAGTGAATTTATTTTGGAGTAAAGATTAAAATACTATTCAAAGGGCTGCAAAGGACCAGTTGACGGCAATGATTTTTTTCCTTTGGCTTAGGCAAGTCCCATGAGGCACCTGCTCTATTACCAAGGAGCTGAGCTGGGTCAATGGGCTGTCTGTTGTAGTAACTGCCTCTAGTAAACACACCACCTCCCCACGCCAGGAAACTCCTCTCTTTGCAGCCTCTTAAAGGATAATAATTAAGAGCCCCTTTCTACAAATTGTTAGGCGTGTTCAGCGCGAGCTTTATTCGTGTTTATCATCACTTGACAACGCCTTCATAGTGTTCTTGTTAGTCAGTTATACTTACACTTAAAGGACTCCATGGTTTTTCTTTTCTCTTAGGACTGAAGGGGTTGAAAGAGTCAGGATGGAACAAGCAAGCAGCAGAAAGCCCTTGTAGTGTTGTCACTGATGGCCCAGGGAATTAGGCTCACACTCAAGTTGAGGAAGGAGTGCCCACAAAGCCCATGAGGGTGAAGTAGCTACAGTTAACCTCCAGTTTGTATTACTTCTGGGATACTAGGTGATTTTACATAGAGTACACCCTGATTCCCAGAAGTACATACTCAGTCAGTATACTAAATAAAGTGTTCTAAAGTATATATGTAAACACTGTGATCTAAGGAGACTTAGAGTGACTTCTATTGTCTCTGTGGACACGAGTGGGATTAGGCCAGTAATTACTTTCAGAGCTCACTTAACAGCTACTTCCCTTCAGGTAGTTGAAGCAATTGCCATCATCATTATTATCTAGGTGATGTTTAAGTCATAGAAAGACAAGATTTCATTAGTGTTTGGGATGTTGGCTTGGACACAGCTGAAGACTTGGTCCAGCATGTTGGTATGATTGGTATAATATATAGAGAATCCTGCATTTTCATAAGTTCCAGAGATACCAATTTAAGATGAAGAGAATTAAGACGAGGGAAAGTGGTATCTTAGTCCAGTGGGGTTGTTAAAAATAATAAAATAGACTTGAAAAATTAATAGCTACCAAATACTTATTGCTCATAATTCTAGAGACCAGAGTGAGTAAGATCAAAATGCTGACATGTTTAGTGTCTGGTCACATTTCTCATATATGGCATCTTCTCTGCCCTCGGGTGTGGAGGGAACATGCAGATTATGAGCATCCTATTTAGAAGGCCGTCTATTGTATTCATGATAGAGCACAGAGGAAGACAGAGTCCTTGTGACTCACTTTCCAAGAACCCCCATTTCTTCTTGCTATGACACTAGGGTGACATTTCAACATAGGAGTTTTGGAGGAACACAAACATTGAGATCAGAGTCAATGGTAAGGAAAGTCACTGAATAAATTATTATCTCTAAGTACTTTTTCCCTGAAACTATAACAATTCGACTTTCATCCCAAGAATTACAATATTTCTTCTTACTTTCTGCCTCAATGTGTTTCCGCCTTCCACTCTATTCTGAACAGTTATTTCAGCTGGTTGAGTCAGCGTGCCTCTAATTCAGAGAGGTGAGCAGGTCCCTGCGTGTCTCTGATGATTCACTGTTGGCCACAGGGATTGCTGGGCAGTGAAGAGGTTTGGCAGTCAGGAGGCCATTGAAGTGAACATTGTAAACTTCAGCAGTGCCAGGAAGGGCTCCAGCCAAACTTCATAATGGTTGGGCCAAAAAATCAGCTAGTCCTTATTTCACCTGGGACTGACTGCCTGTGTTGAGGACCTCGTTCACTGACCAGCTGCCTTTTCTACAGAGGAAGAAGAGACATCTGTCCTGAAATCAGAGAAATAGAAGGGAGCCCATATAAGTCTAGGCACTTTCCCCAAAGGATCTGTTTGTTTTTAATGCAAATTAAGTACATCCACTCATTGTTGCTGAATAGCTCCTGTAGTCTTCCCTTTTCTCTGTGATCTGAGCCCATCTAATCCCTGTGCAGTGGGGCAAGTGCTTCACCTGCTCCAGCTCGTGAACAAGGCCATGGTGTGGCTGGTATTTGGTCGTGCTAAAGAACCTTAGAATTCCTTGAAACCAAGCCTTGTAAATTATGGGGGTGAATGAACCCACACTAATTCCCAAGTTGCGGAACGCGTTGCTTTGTTTCTGACTAGTTACTTCATCATTTTTATATCCGGAATACTTTAAAAGCATGCCAACTTTGCCACATTTTTATTAGTGCAGGAGTTAGTCTCGATTTCCCCCTTATCTACCGCTCTGCTCTCATCTCTCAGCATCCACAGAAGACACAGAACTCATTGTTTTCCCAATGTCTTGGGCTTCTTTTTTATTCTCTAATATTTATGCTTTCGAAGAAGTTGTTTCTTCTTGCTAACTCTCTTTCCTTCTCGGTAAATTAAGAAAACTGGTTGCAATGATTCTTTCAACTCCCCTTTCGAAACTTCCCTTGCTGTTTTGTCTTTTCTCAATACGGGGGACTGAACCCAGGGCCTAACACATGCTTGGCAGGCACTCTACCACTGAGCAATAAACTTTTTTTTTTATTTTTATATGCGTTTGAGAGAGAGCTTCATTCTGCAGCCTGGGCTGGAGCTATCCTCCTGTTTTAGCCTACTGCATAGTCAAGATTGTACCATGGGGCCTGGGTGTGTGTTTGTATCATTCTGTAGACATTTCTACTGTTTATATTTATTATAGTGCCATGATTTGGGGGGAGATTATAGGGAAAAGTCTATGGGCACTATTCAGAAAAAAATGGAAACAGATGAGAATTCTTCAGAACAGAAGCCGAGTCACTTGCCTGAACCTCAGGATGGAGGTGAAGTGGTAAGGGGAGGAGCTGCAGGTAGTACCCAAGACTGGCACAACCAGCACTGTGCAGTTGCTTGTTAATTCCTCAGCAAACTTCAGCTACAGGTTTGATCTCTGGTGATGTTCAAGTCTGCTCTCTGATTTGGAATCAAATAAAAATTGCTATCATTGAACCAGTTATAAAAATAATTTCATTAACCTATTTATTTATACCTTAAAACATAGACTAAGAGAATAGTCTTTTAGATAAGAATATGAGCATTAGATGGAACAGTAAAGACTTCTGTCTTCAATCCAAGATGAAAGAACTCAGTGAATTGCGCAAGAAAAAAATGACTAGACGTAGGTCTCTGATTTGGAACTAAAGATCTTAGCACTATATCTAGGTTCTTTCTGATTTAATGATTTAATACACATAATTCTGTTTAGATGTAATTCTAAAAAAGACCCAAAAAACCAAAACCAAAACCAATCAAGGTGTAAGTGTTACTTCCATTATTTTAAAATGAATTATTTTTATTTTAAGCTTCCTATTTTTATTTTGAAGTGGGATTTTGCAAGAGTGTGTGGTGTTGTTAGCACATGTGCTTACTACAGTGAGTCTGTGGATGTGTGCATTCAGGTGCACATGTATGTGGGCTTGCATGTGCAGGTCAAAGACCAGCATGTATGTCTTTCCTTGACAGATCTTTACCTATTTTTTCCACTTAAAGTTTTAGTGTTTTTGGAAAATTTCATACATGAGTACTGGTACATCATTTTCACCCATCCTTCTGCTCTTGGCTCTTCATGTGTTCCCTAACTCCAGCTCAAATTCATGACCTCTTCTTTTAAATTGTTACATACACATGTATATGTATGCTACCTACTGAGTTCCTTTGGTGTTGCTTGTATATGTGTTTAGAATGATCACTTGATATTGGATAACCTAACTGAGGGCTCATTCTAGAGAAGGGTAGATTTTCCCTTTTTCACAGTTGTTGACGACTTGGAGCTCTTTATCTAGGAGTAGGCCTTGCGGTGTTGCTCTGATCCCTATTGACATGTCTCCGGTCTTATGATTGTAGAAGTCTTACTTAGATGACCATATTTTTGATATTTCTTGAGTATAGCTTCCAAGTTACATGTGAAGGACACTATCACACAATAGGTGTCCTAGAATCTCATAGTCTTTCAGCCTTGCTTTTCTATGATATTTTTCTGATCCTTAGGTATAAAGGTTGTGTTGCCAATGGATCAGTTGGGCCTGGGAATGCGGTGGTCAAGTTGTTTGTGCATTTTAACTAGCCGTGAATCTGTGCAATGGTCTCTTCATTTACTTCAAAAAGAAGTTGGGAGCTAAGCCTTTCAGTGAATACTTTTTATAAGTATTTTGAATGCTGTTATAAATGATACTGTCTTAGAAAACTGGCAGTAGTAACTTCTCTTCTAGGTGATGGCCATTCCAGCCACAGATAGTCATGGGGGTGTAACTATATGCTACAAAGATACTTGCTCAGCCATACTCATTGCTGCTATATTTACAATAGCCAGGAAATGGAAACAGCCTAGATGTCTTGATAAATGGATAACTGATAAATGGATAATGAAATGTGATACATATGTATGATGAAGTTTTATTCAGCTGTAAAGAGAATGAATTAATAATGAAATCATAAAATTTGCTGGTAAATTGAAATTATTATACTGAATGAGGTAACCCAGATCCAGAAAGATAAGATCTCTGTGCTGTCTCTTATTTGGGGATTCTAGCTCAAAATTTGTTTTTCTGAGACAGTGTTTTTCTGTGTAACAGCCCTACCTTTTAGACCTTGCTTTGTAGACCTTGAACTCACAGTGATCCACCTGCCTCTGCCTCCCGAGTGCTGGGATTAAAGACAATTTTTCAATGTGTGTATATAATTTGTAGTAATTGCAGAAGTCAGGAAAGTAGACAGGGACCATGAGAAGAGAAGAGGAGAAGGAGCACAAGGGAGATCAATAATAGGACACACTTGCTCTGAGGGGGGAAATGGAAAAAAAAGTGAGTTGATTTTTAACTGGAGGGGAGCGAGAGCAACACATAGAGAGGGAACAAGGAGAGATAAATAGTGGTAAGGATGATTGGAAAAGCCATATTGAAACATTGTTTTATAATCTTACCTAAATACTTATTTAATAACCATGTGTGTGCATGTACACATGTGTTTGCTCATGTTTGATCGTACATGCATATCTTCCTCTATCTATTGAGACGAAATTTCTCACTAGAGTTGAAACCTACTAGGTTATCTAGGCTGAGTAATCCATGAACTTCAAGCATCTGTCCCTCTCTGCCCCTACACTCAGTGCTTTCTTTCACAGGTATGCATCATGCCTGCCACTTGGTTTTTTTTTTTTTTTATGTGGTTCTAAGAGGAATCCAAACCCATGTCATCATGATTGTGCAGAAAGCAGTTTACTGCCTGAACCATCTTCCCACCCTGTTAAAAGTCAATTATTTGTTATATACTAGATTTTTTCTTATAAAGGAATACTCAAGGAAACGGAAAACTGTCATTTTACAGTTTAATCAGCTTTGGGAGGAATTGCTGAGAGCTATCTTCAGCTACGTGATAGAGCAGAAGTGCAGGCTACCACAGGAGCTGGCTTTGGAGTCTTTCCAGTTCATTCGCAGAGCAGAAGAAACAGAGTAGAGGCTCTTGTGTAGTGGGACTGGAAGGTCGAGTCTAGCCATGAGGGCTTGTCTGAATGTTCCTCTCGGTTTCATTTCCTTGTGAAAGGGGCTTCTGTGGTTAGTAGAGCTCAGGGCTGTGGGGGCAAAGGAAGAACAAAAATGGAACTGTGAAACGATCATAAATGCAGATGAGAAATGAACTGACCTGGAGAAAGGAGGAAGATCTGGATAGTTAAGGGAGCTACTTAAGACTAAGAACCATGTCTTTAATTCGAGTTCTGACAGAATATTTATATTTTGCTCTGGTCACCATAACCTACATGAGTGTGGATGATTTTTAAACAAACTTGATTTAATTAGATTTGGGCTTTTGCCAACTGAGTATAAAGGAAGAAGAGCAGAAAAAGGTAGTGAGTCCATGCAAAGGGAGAAATTGAATAATGACAGATTCAGTGGCTCGGTTATCTTCATGTCCTAGAGATTTCCCAGTTCAGAATTCGCCGTGGGTGGACACATGGTAGACTGACTATGGAGACTCTAGATTGGATGGCATTTGACTGATAGGGCATTATTGTCCTTATGTTTGCCATTTTATCCTTGGAGCAGAGAGGCAGTAGGAGTGATATTAAAGATATAGGATATGAATTCTACTCTAACTGATGCAGCTGACTAATTGAACGTATGGAGAAATATGAGAAAATAGAGAGCTCAATCCTTTTGTGTTTAGATGTTTTATTTTGCCACTATTTATGACTATAGCATTTTGCTATCTCTTAACCATAAGCAAGGACAGATTTATCCCTGGTTGATAAGCCAAGGCGAAATAGAAATAGATATGAAGGGCCTATGTAGGCTGGGCTTTAAGCTTTCTTTTAAAAATATATTTCTGCATTTGCCTTTTCATTTGGTTTATCATCCTGAATTGAAACTGTCTCCTAGTGTTGAATAAAGATTTGCAATCTCCTATTTTTAAAGGGCTTTGCTTACAGATAAAATTCAATCTTCTTTTCTGTACCAAGACGTATTACATCTGACAGGTCTTTCACGTTAAGAGCTGAATATGGAATCCCAGGCTGAAGCTGCGATTTATGTTGTCCATAAAACTTAAGGCCTCCACCAGCAAAGGAAAAAAAATCAATCAAGAACTGCTGTAAACAGACCAACCCGACCCCCATCTGTTGGAGTTTAGTGCTTTTCCCAGACAGAAGCATGTTCTTCAGTAACTCTCTCTGATGTTAACAGGAGGCTCTACACAGGATCACAGCCAGCTTCCTCATGAGTAGGTGGGTATAGGCATTCACACAGGTGGGATGGCTTCAGAGTTGTCAAGAACAGCTTAGTATGTCAAAAGGTGGCTCCCCCATCAGATGGAGAGCTTCTGAAATTTCATAGTTAGAACATTATTTTTCTAATTTCAGCACATCATACATAATTTTTGCACCACTAAGAGAAAATATAACCTTTGTCATTTAGTGACAGATTGAGATATTAAATAATGGAGTATCCACGTGGGTGACCACAGTGATGACGGAAAACTCTGGTGTCTAGAGATACCAAATGTATAGGTTGGTGGGTGGCAAAGGCAACAGATGGGTCTGTCAGAGCTTCAGACATCAAGATGGGTTTAGAATTTTGGAGCCTCGAGTAGTCTGTGTGTGAATTAGCCTGGGTTAGAATTCTGCATAGGCTCAGGGTATTCACTGGTGACTAAGAGAAGGAGAATATGGAAAATGATGCAGGTACAAGGCCAGTGATCAAGTCTGTGGCATATGGTAGCCTTATAATAGGGACTTTCATCAATTTATTCTCTAACCAAACAAGTGTGTATTGAACATCTATCATTTTCAATCATCAAAAAAGGGCATTGGGACCAGCAGTAATTATTATTCCATATGCCTGACATCATAATATAATGTGTAGTTTACATCGGGAAAGTGCCTGTATGGCTGTCAAGTGTACCACTAGGAAGAAGAGAAATGGCTTTGTGAGTAATGAAAGATGTAGAATTATTAAAACATCTTCAAAGAGAAAAGTCATGCTAACTAATGTGCTAGGCATTCAGGGACACAAGGTTCATTGGGAGGCAGGTTCTCCCAGTGTCACTGATCTGTCACTAGATTGATTTTACAAATGAGAGTTAGGTATGTTAGACAGCAAAGTAAGGAAACTATTCTGTAAATGGTAATTGCTGAGCCGTGAGGAGTTGTTTACTCCTATTAGGCAGACAGAGAAGCTTAGAGGTGCTAAATGTCAGTCAAAAGGTGAAGCTGGAGCACAGGGCATATTTGGGGGAAAGTTACTGACAATTCTAGAGGCTTAAACAAGGATAATTAAGAATGTGGGGTGTTAAGCAGGTAAGGGAGGCACTGGAGATTATTTAACTAGATGATATGATGAGATTAGCATTCTATAGAAGAGAGGAGAATACGTTGCTGGAGTTTATTGTAGAGATAATTTTGGTAATTAATGGAAGAAATGACAAATGTTTAACAGAAAGAAGTAGCAAAAGAAGTGGTGAAATGGAGTCTGGTATTTGAAGAGCCCTGAGAACTGTCCAGGCTTAGGGGGCTGAGAGAAAATGGGTAAGTAGAGGAGGAGATTCCCAGGGTGTATGCTCTAGGAAATGGCATGTTAGACACAAGTTCCCATAACTGTACGGAAGTATGGAAGAGGGCAGTTGGCACACAAAAGAAATCAGTTTGAAACGCTCAGCAATACATTCAGTTTTCAAGGTCTGGAAGAAAGTTGAATATGTGTTTCCAACCTGAAGAATCCACATGTGGACTTGGAGTCATTGAGAACATTTTAAGAGTTGACATAGTAGATCTGGATGTGTTCTTCAGGGAAAACCCGGTGAATGTTAAAACCAGACAGTTCAATGATGAGTTGGAAAAGCGATGTTTGAAAAAAATTGGAAAAAAGCAGAGGTGGAAGAAAATCTATAGAACTGATCATGCCAGCAGCTTAGAAGCAAAGAATCTCTCAAAGGAGTACAGGGATACAAAACAAAATATGATATCAGTGCAGCAGAATCTTATTCAGAGGCAAACAACCAGGCATGCAATGGATGAGGGAGGGATAGAGAGCTCTCTTCTAGCTGAATACCTATTGATATTTGATGGATGACTTCTAGGAAATGGAGAGTCATATTTCTTAGTGGGTGGTCCTTGTAGATTGACCATGCTTGAGAAGATGGGTCATATATGCTTATATGGGCAGCACAAATAGACTCTGTGTGCTACACACACAAATGCACACACACACACACAGAGGCCTCTTTGGGCACTGCACATGCATAGTGCATACACATGCTGACAAAACACCCATTCACATAAAAATAAAATAATTTAAAAAATATATGAGACTGCATGGCTAATATTAATCAATAAGATGAACATAGGGAAGAAGGAGATAAGAATAAAAAGAAGACAAGATAAGAGATGATACAAGAAGAAGAAGAAGAAGAAGAAGAAGAAGGAGAGAAGAAGGAGAAGGAGAAGGAGAAGGAGAAGGAGAAGGAGAAGGAGAAGGAGAAGGAGAAGAAGAAGAAGAAGAAGAAGAAGAAGAAGAAGAAGAAGAAGAAGAAGAAGAAGAAGAAGAAGAAGAAGAAGAAGAAGAAGAAAGGAGATGAAGAAGAAAAAGGAAGGAGACAAAGAAAGAAAACAAGGAAAGACGGCACCGTGCACTAAGTTTGTACTAGGTCTTGACCTAAGTGTTTTACATTAATCTTCACAGTGCATTAAGAACACACGATCTCTATTTTTACACACAAAGGCACTGATAGAGAGAGGTGAGTAATTTGCCCCAGGTGTCTGGCTAGTCACCAGAGGCGTCTTGGAGAACAGCAGTGACATTTGAGGTGAATGAGCTACTGGCAGAATCTTAGTGTAGGTCCATAAATGGAAGCTGCCGAGGTAGCTCAGTCTTGAAATGAAATGATGCCAGCTTTGGAGAGGATGGAGGGCAGAGAGGTTTTGGAGCATGTTGGATCTGATAAGATTAAAAGGGTGCAGTCAGTTACAGGGGCTCAAGAAGGATCCAGGATTGCAGAGTTATTACAAGAATTTGGGTCCTAGAGAAGAATCACATCTTGTAGAAATTTGGGACTACAGTGAAGGATTTGGCTCCAGAGGGTAGGGGATTGTTAGTTGTCCTTAAATAACTTCCAAGTACCAAGAACTATTATAGTGAATAGACATTGCTGTATTTGTTGTAAGGTGACTCTGTGTTTCACATTTGAAGAGTGAAGAAACTGTAGATTTTGTAGATTACAAAAGCATTATATAGAAATCGGGTCACAGTGATTTTTGCTGTAGATACATTGGTTTCGGAAATGCCGAATAGCCATTCTCCTGCACACACACAGCTGACAACAGGTGTTTGAGGCAGAAAAAAATTCAGTTCAGAGATAGACGTTTCCTATTTCTACTCAAGAACCCAGCTTTGAGACAATGCCATGTGTTAGAAGGCAGTCAGAAAACAAGGAGTAATCAAGAGGACAGGAGAATTTAAGAAGAAAACTTGTTCTTGGATGCAAAAGCTTTCAATCTTTAAAACCAATCCAAACCCTTAGTTAAAAAATTTTTTTTTTTATGTAAACACAGTGTGTGTGTGTGTGCTTAAGGGTGTGGGTTTCCCAGATGTTTCTGGAAACAATACATAACAGCTCATGGTGCACACTTGCACTTTATATGTTCTTTTCAAAAATACATGTTGCTTAGCAACCCACTAAATTCATTTCATAATTTAATTCTGAGTTAGATGCAGTGTTTGAAAACATTTCCCTATAGTAACCCTCCGAAATCCAGGGTGTCTAAGTGATGCCATTAGTTCTCAGGTTTGACTGGTTGGCTTAGAATAGCAGCAGATGTTAACAATTCTCCATCAACAGCTTTCTACAACTCAGAGAGAAATTCTATCAAGAGCCCCATCTTTAAGGTTCTCTCTCTGTTTCCCTGACCCACTATTTGTTTTCTTCTCGCTTAATTTCCTGTTTTTCACTCAACTTTCCTTAGTCCCTTTGGTTTAGAAATTAATTCTTCCTGGGTTTGTTCTTCTTTTTATTGTTTTTTTCTAAATGAATTAAAATAATTTTAAGACTGACCTTTCCATGTCATTTCCAATCTTCCCTTGTGGTTGTTTTATGCCTAAGTATACTGCACCGCAGCATGAGAATGAACATTTTATTGTGTGGTACATAGTTTTCATTATATAATAATTTAATTATATGACAAATGAAGTTGCAAAACTGATGTTACTCACAGCACCTCTCGTGGCACTGCCAAATGCCCCGAGTTAACCTAACACTACCAGGAATGAATCCTGGAGACCCAGAATCTGTGGATCCTGGAATGCCAGATGAAGTTTGTCATCAGTTCTGAAACCAGAGAATCATATTAAATAATATGACACATCTATGTGTTAACTCTCTCTTGCCCCTCTGTGACATATACATCCAATGGCTTCCTGGGAGTGCATCGTATTATTAAACTTTTGAAATGGGCTCTATCAACAAAGCCCAGCAGTAAAATGACAGTCATAAATTAACAGAGAATGTGTCTTGGAACTTTTTCCTTTTATAGTGATTATTTGAGGATTCTAAGAAGTATTGACTTTGGGTTTGGATTTGCTTCTGAATTAGAGAAACTGAGGTTTGTGAGTGAAAGTGGCTTAGATTAAGGTTGCCCAGCTACCAGTGCAGGAAGCCAGGACTAGATTTCAGCGCTGGACTTGGATAACCTCTAAATTGAAACATCTGTCAAATCTCTCTGAGCTAATGTTTTCTCAAAAATGCTGCGAAAATCTGTCAGTCACTGTAGAGTAACCAATTGGATAGAAAGTCTGGGGTGGGAGTACTTTGGGAAAACAATTTTGATTGTGTTAACATGGTTAACTGATGGGAACTTCTGTTGAATTACTGAACTGATTTTTCACGTAAGGCTTGAGCTCGTTTGGGATCATTTAAGATCACCAAGTCAAGTTATTTCCATCACAGTTTTGTGGATTCTTCCCTAGCAGGTTTCATTGTCAACCAGAATAGTTAGCAACCACATTAGTTTAAAAAATTCTTGTCTCTGAACTCTACTCAGATTTATTTTAACCATCTCAGAGATGCTTGTGATGGAAATGTTGGAAATCTCTGGTTTAATAAGTGGCATATTTCTGGCACAGAAAGAACTTGGTTCGTTCACTTATAAAATAATATAAATTTTGATTACAACCTTTTAACACTTAGCTTCTTTGTGGGAGACACAACACAGTAGGACCTGTAGGCAATGAACTCACAGTGTAGTAGGGGAGTTAGTCCCAAGTGCTAACACAGAATAAGGTAGATATCATGTGTTTAACATGAAGTAAGTGATTTCACTGTGGGAATTGGTTACTGGAAAGAGGAAGTAGAAATTAAGCTATCTTTCTGAAGGAGGTAAAAATCCATTAGTCAATTTGGTAAAGGCAAAGGTGCTCCAATATGACAGGCAGGAAGAGCTGCATGGATGAAACTTGAATAAATTTTCCATAGGAAGTAGTGTCCATTAGATCAGAGCACTTGCTGGAGGTGGAAGTAAAGATCATTCATTGTGACATCAAGCTGAAGATTTTATGAATAGTTACTAGACAATGAAGAGATGTGTTTAAATTTTAAGATGATATTGACAAGACCAACAATTAATTCTTAAAAAAATAATCTGCCGTAAAATGCACAATGGACTCAAGGGTCAAGCAGCATATGAGCTGTGATTCAGGCTCAAACTTCTGTCATGCTTGGGATCCTCCACTTTCACCAGTATAGAAACCAACATAAACAAATATCTGTTCCTTCCCTGCCTTGACAGTCATTGAATCAGTGAGACAGATTCCATGAGGTCATAGTACTTGTCATGAAGATGGTCCTGAGCCACGGGGAGTGCTAACGTAGCTGCTTTGTATGCTGTGTGCAGTGTAGTAGAGCCAGGAGACTCTTATATTGTTAATAAGATTCCAGTATTGTGCCACTCAGTTGCAATCCCAGCACTTAGGAGGCAGAGATAGACAGATCTCTATGAGTTTGAAGCAAGCTTGGTCAACACAGAGAAACGGAGGTTATCTAGGTTTGCATAGTGAGATCCTGTCTCAAGAAAATTATATCAGAAGAAAAAAACATAATGACAGCATTTATATAATTTTTGAAGGAATTTGAAGAGGAGTGGGCTGTGATTCTGAGTTTAGCCATTTCTTCAACAAAGATTAATAAGAATGGTCTTGGTAGACAATATGGTCTTGAGTCAGTAATTGACAGCTCTGTCTTACTAAGAACATTTTAATTTCTGTCCTTTTAGTATAATTTGATTCTTTTCTCAACTTATCTTCTTGTCCCCCCTCTTTGTCTTTTCAGTTTTCTTCTTTTTTCTCCTGAATCTTCAACCCCTGCTTTAGGCCTGCTCACAAAGGTCACCATGACCCTTTTTTTCCCATTGGGAAAAGAGAGGGTGCGGTAACTTGTTAATTATTTTTGGAGTGAATAACTTTTCTTTTTAGTTAAGTATCTTAAAAATTTCAGTGTCTTCCCAAGTGCCTTGCCCACTGCTAGAAAATAGTAAGTTCCTCCTATTATTATTTTGAAAGAAATTGAAATGCAAATTCAAGCATGCTTGTATCTTTAGTAATGGAAACTGACTCAACTTTTCAGAACATGCATCTTTTCAAATACATGATCCTACTTTTTATAAAGTACCATAATACTGTAAATGTATTTCCCGGCCTTTGAATTAAAAAATCTTTGCCATACTCAAGAAAGCTAAATACATATCTATACCTCATAGGTAATACATATTGAAGAGATAAGATTCTTTGGATTTTTACACATACCTTTTGAAAATAGCCAAAATGGAAAGGGGGGGGAGCACTTTCAGTGGCAGGGAACAGGCAGTAATAGGTAGAGATTTGGCAGGTTATTTTTTTAAGGTTCTCTGAAACAATTTTCGTTGGCAGGCCCCAGTAGAACCATTAGAGCCATTAAACGAAGGTATTGTTTGAGGTTTGGTTTTTTTCTTTTTTGGCTCAATCTCCCCATTATTTAAGGGAAAAGAATTGTATTTTCATAGGGAAGAGAGAAGATTTCATGCCAGCGAACTTGAACCCTCCTCCATGGCACACTGCAGACAAACAGGCTGGGGAACTAAGAAACTGTAGACCCTGCAAATTCCAAGGTGCCAAGTGCAGTGTTGGATCAAAACAAGATTCTTTTCTTTCTTCCTTTTTTTGCTCTTTCTGGTTAAAAAGCAGTAAGAACTTTCTGAAAATTCCTCTAATAAATAATACAACTGCCTTTTTATATCTGGCAAGGAAACTGTTCTAGAAAGTCTTCTCAGAAGCATTGATCTGGGACACCCAATCTTTTTAGCCTAAAAATAAATCTAGGTTCTAAGAATGTGTGTGTGTGTGTGTGTGTGTGTGTAGGAGAGGCAAATAGAAACGCTGAATGTCAAAGATACTTAGCTAGTAGAACCTGGAGTTGGAAATGCTATGTCTTTTATTTTTTATTTTTAAATAAAGAATGAGGCTAAACAGAGGACTCAAGAGGACTCATCCACCCATCTGTTTACCTTGTCAAGAGTGTCTTTGGGACAAGGGCCAGGTTAAAAAGCTAGAATGAACTCATTCGTCTTTTCTTCTGTATGCTGTTATTTTCTGTTAATTATTGTTTCTTGACCCCACATTTCATTCCAAATGCAGACAGAGCTAGAACAGTAGAAGACAACAAAGCCTAAATTCGGCCCCAGGACACCTCTTAGACAGAAAACCATGGCCCCACAGCTTCACCGCAGGCCCATTGCCTCTGTCTGCACATCTTAGCCCTTTGACTGTGGAGCTCTACAGTGAAGAGCAGGCATTACAACCCTAATCCAGTCATTGCTTTGTGCTTAAAAATGAGAGAGTCACTCTTCTAAAACAATGTGCTTTCCGTGGCTTTTGAAAACAATGAATGCTTTTTATCGCCTTTCCTTTCCTATTTATCTGAAAAGAAGTTTAGATCACATTGTGAAAATCCATTTCACTGGATTTTAAGTCAATATGAAGTAACATTTTCTGATGATGATTAAGCAGTTCTTTTCTATGTATTTGGTGTTCTGTCACATGCTCACTCTACATGATCTCATCTCATTTGTCAATTTTAGGAATTTGGCACTAGGATTATGCTTTTTATTGTGCTTTGTTTATTGTTTGGGGGTATGGAGGGTATCTGTGGGGAAGGGAGGACACGTTTCGAGGCAGGCATGTGGAGGTTGTAGGATAACTTGAAGGAGCTGGTTCTCTCCTTCCACCGAGTCAGTCCTGGGGATCAAACTCGGGTCAATAGGCTTGGCAGCAGGTGCCTTTACCACGGAAAAATCTCACTGCCCCCTTGATCATGCTAACTATTTAAAATTATTTCATGTTCATTTCTAAAAAAAGAACCATGATCATTTCACTAATCAGGAAACTGATGATTAGCTATTATATAATGCCCCCAAGTCATTAAAGGAGAAAATGATGAAGCCCAGATAGACCTAGGTCATTTAAATTCAGAGCTGAAATATTGAGCACCACTCATGTCATGCCCTTAGAAATCTAAACATATTTTAGAATTTTTTTTAAAGATTTTTATTTATTATGTATATAGGTTTCTTCCTTCATGTATCCTGCACTACGGAAGAGGACACCAGATCTTATTACAGATGGCTGTGAGCCACCATGTGGTTGCTGGAAATTGAACTCAGGACCTCTGGAAGAGCAGCCAGTGCTCTATTCCTCTGAGCCATCTCTCCAGCCACCAGAATTTTATTTATTTTTTTTTTTGACGGGAGGTCTCAGAATTTGCAATAATCTGCATTTGTAATTAGTCAGGAGAGGTATCTTTTTCATCTGATCTTTTTTTCCAGGAGATGAGTCTTAGAAAACTTATTTTTCATAAAACTGAGTAAATTCATTACAGTACTGGAGATTAGGCCTCTTGGTGATGGGAATCAGACTCACTTGAGCATATGTAGCAGAACCTGGAAAGGTGTCGGAGTGCCATGATGAAGGCACAGTTTTACATCAGAGCCAGCTCAAATGTCCCTCTAACTCCTAGAATTGCCTCTGAAGCAGTAACCAAATCAACATTGTTTTTCCACAAGCAAATGTAGACAAAATTGTGAAGTAGGAAGATTTCCTATCCTTAGAATTTCCTTTTCATTATGAATGATTTGTTTTCCTGGGAAGAACCTAAGTTACCTTTTCTTCTATAAGAATGGATTTGAGTAATTCTAGAAGACAAGACCTTGCCTTAAAAAAGTAGATATTGCTGGTCATGGTGGTGCACACCCTTAATTTCAGCACTTAGGAGCAGAGGCAGAGGCAGACATATCTCTGAATTTGGTCTACATAGTGAGCTCCAGACCAACTGGGATAACATGAGAAACTGTTTCAGAAAAAAAAAAGTCCATTATGTTCAGCAAGTCCGGTTTTATCCCATGCTTTTTCAGACCCAGGCCAGCTGGCCTTGGTGAGTTCCTGATAGAACATCCCCATTGTCTCAGTGTGTGGGTGCACCCCTCGCGGTCCTAAGTTCCTTGCTCGTGCTCTCTCTCCTTCTGCTCATGATTTGGACCTTGAGATTTCAATCCGGTGCTCCAATGTGGGTCTGGGAGCCTAGGCAGTTTGGACGCTCACCTTACTAGACTTGGATGGAGGTGGGTGGTCCTTGGACTTCCCACAGGGCAGGGAACCCGGATTACTCTTAGGGGTGATGAGGGAGGGGGACTTGATGGGGGAGGGGGAGGGAAATGGGAGGTGGTGGCGGGGAGAAGGCAGAAATCTTTAATAAATAAATAAACAAACAATAAAAAAAAAGTCCAAAGAAGGTATGTTATAATTCTATGCTGTTTGGCTTGTTAAATGCTAATAACTGACATGGACAATTGATTATGTATTTGGTTGAGTTAAACATTTCATGTGAATAAGAAAATGGTAAAATACCAGCAAGTCTAGATTCAAAGAAATAACATGTCTAATCATATAAATTATTTTGTGTAGTATAGACAGTAAACAATAGAAATAAATAACAAATGTCAGAAATAAGAATCTCCAAGGATTTAGAATGTGTGAATAAACATTACAAAATTCTCTTGTGTGTTCTAAATTGTTGATGATATGCATGTAGAATTTTTATAAGAAAAAGAGAAGGAGCTATATAGGAAGGACAACAGAAGTCAAGGGACAAAAAAACCATAGTTGTGTTTGAGAGGCTGACTATAAACCACTTGATGTTTCTGGAAGCAGAAGCCCAAGTGAGAGAGGGACAAGGGATACGGTTGTAGGGAAGACCCTACCTGGTCAGATTCAAGGCTTAGCTGCATCATTTCTGCACATACTTAATAATGCCTGAGGAAGATTAAACCATGGGCAGAAGACAGGAGATCACTACTATAGACTGGGTAAGGGACAAGCATATCAGTGGCACTGGAGTAACGGGGATGGAGATGACATCAATAAATAGGTAAAGTAGGTGTGCTTCAGTCGGGGAACCTATATTTGTGATGATGATCAAAGTGGAAGGGAAAAGGTGGCTCCCAAGTTGGAAAGAAAATTGTGGTAGATGTAACGGCTCATGCCTGTAATTCCAGTACTGGGAAGCAAGGCAAAAGAAACTAAGATTAGACCAGCCTGGGTTAGAGAGTGGGGTCCTGTCTCAATACCAAAAAAAAAAAAAAAAAAAAACAAAAAAAAATTAAAACAATAAAAAAAGAAAATTACTTTTGGTTAATCCTCTCACCATGACATTGTTGAACCATATACAAGAGCATTTTCTTACCTCTAATACAGAAAGAATCATGGCTATGGCACTGTTTCCCCATCGCCCCCCCCCCCCCCCCCGGCCACACAGGGTAGTTAAAAGACTTGGCTCACCTACTGGTCTGAAAATGGCTTGATTTTACGGGGTATTATATTTTCTCATATACACATAAAAAGTGTATTAGACCTCATTCAATAAAAATTTAACCAAGAGAGCTATTGTTTCCTCTGTCTTTCTTAGGTGCACACAAAGTATGTTAAATAACATACAGCCAGGCAGTGGTGACACATGCCTTTAATCCCAGCACTCAAGGGATGGGGGGCAGAGGCAGGCAGATCTCTGTGAGTTCAAGGCCAGCTTGGTCTACAAGAGCTAGTTCCAAGACAGGCTCCAAAGCTACAGAGAAACCCTGTCCTGAAAAACAAAAGCACCACCACCACCACCAACCACAAAGTAACATGCCATTTTGCTCCCACCATTCGGGACTTAGTTATTATTTTGTGTGACAGATGTATCAAGGTCACAGAGCTCAACATGGCAGAGCTGAACTATGAATCCTATCTGACTGAACCTAGATCCATGCTCAAAGACACATACCTCAGTATTGAACCCAATTCTGTCATTTTCTTGTAAGTGGTTAGATAATAAGTGTTTAGAATTTATGGGTTTGTGGGCCACATAAAGCATTTTCTTCTTTGTGTTTTTTTTTATATATAACTTTACAGAATATAAAACTCAATAGTAGTTTATAGGATATACAAAAGGTAGCTGCAGGCTGCATTTGGACTATAGATTTCACTCTCCTTGTCAAGACAAATACACACACACACACACACACACACACACATACACACACACATCTCTCTTTTAGAATACACTGGTGGTGAAAGGGTATGTGGCATGAAAAGAGAAAAATGGAGAAATAGCTTAGCCGTAGGTTTCCAGGGGAAAGGGAAATCCAGCTGGAATTGAATACCCATGGTAAACACAGCGAGACCGCAAGAGCCTGAGTCATCACAAGGCCGTAGTCTGTGTATGAGCGCTCAGCCAGCAAATGATCCTCAGATGGCTTCCCAACACTAAAGTCAGGCAGAAGAGAGGAAAGGGCTGAAGAAGGAAATGTGCTCGCTGGTAGAGTGTGAACCCGAACCTTCTAGAAAAGGAAATAAAAAGAGTGGCTAGAAGGTGTGCTTTCTGGGGCCCAACTCTCAGAGGAGACACAAGTCAGGAAGAGGGGAGCGAGTGGGCAGGCTGCTGGGGTTGCCTCTGCGCACGCCTGTAGAATCCTGACCACCATAACTCTTAGAACGTTCAGGTGGTTAGAATTTTTCTGGTGGCTACCAGGCTCTAGAAAGGCTCTGGGAGAGTTGGAGTTTACAAATGACAGTGCAAAAGGCCAATAGAAAATTTCCCTTCCACCAGGTAGCATGGCTACTAAATGTCTCCATGGACTTCATGAACCTATAAAAACTTAGTAGGGAAGGAAGTGTGCCGGAGGGTCCTCTGTCCCTTAATGACAGTGACAAATGAGTGTCTGTTGCTGGTTCAAGAAACTTTTGGGGAACTTGTAAGATCAATCAGAAAGCCACCACAAGCTCTGAGTACCATGGCTTTGTGTTTTTCATCTTCTTATGCCCAAAAGAACTTGTGCCTGTGTATCTGAATGATGAGTATCTTCTTAAATACCCATTTTCTCACCTTTGCACAAATTGTTCCAACAAAGGGGGTCAAATATAACTGCAAAATGACTACTTTCTGTGTTACAGTCCATAATATTACACTGGAACTATTGTAACCCCCTTTAAGGACTTATTGTAAGAAACACCTTGCCTATAATTAGGCGAGATGTCCTGTGTTTAGAGAGAGGTGTCTAGAGCCGCCCACTCACTGTGGTAAGCGTTGTTCTGGAGGGCACAGTGCTCAGTGCTTATCAAGGACTGCGACCAAATGTAGATGCCGACGTTGGAGCTGACATCAAACAAACTCTCCTGGAAAGCGATGATATCTACACTAACTCGAAAAGAAAACCCCAAAACCCCACAAAAACAAAAACCTTGTCTTTCTATCTATTTATTTATTATTTAATAGTATTTGTGTATGTGTGTGTGCATGTGCTCATGCACTCACGTGTGGGTGGTGAATGTGCATATTCCATGGGACACCAAAGGACAGCTTGTGTGAATCGGTTCTCTCTTTCTGTCCTGTAGGTTCTGGGGACTGAACTCAAGTCATTAGGATTGGCACCAAGTACCATTACCTGGTGACCCACCCTTCCAGTCTTACACTAATTTTTGACAAACGAACAGTTAGAAGGAAAACCTCACTGAATGCCATCGATCTCGGCATAGGACACATGTGCTCAGTTTTATTGAATCAGGAGTGAACAGAGCATAGGAACTGAGCTGTAGGATGCGATGTAGAAGGAATAATGACCAGGGAAGAAGCTAAACAGGTATCTTGGACTCAGATACTGCAAGGCCCTGACGTTTTAAGTCATTTAACTTTATCCCAACACTATCAGAAATATTTGAAGAATAAAAATGAGTTGATTATATCTCCATGAAGGAAACTGAAGAGCATAGGCAAAGGCTGGAAATGGGCCAGTGACAAACCTGTGGAAGCAGGTATGAGTGTGAAACAGTAGAGTGCATGGCTGGGGGTAGAAAATCTAGATTTTCTCAGAATGTAGATCTTACTGGATTTGGTGACCAGATGTGGAACTGAAAAAGAAGAAAGGAGTTTAGGACCATTCTCTTCTCGGGCTTCCAATTAGATGTTCATGAGCATGGTTGTGGGGTGGGTCTTTGTAAGAGTAAGTATTTTGTTCACAGCCTCAGTGAGGTTTCAGACCTTGTGGCAAGGAAGAGGTGGTGTGGAACAGCTCTGTCCATAGCTGCAAGAGCATAAGGTGGTGGCTGTTCACATGGTCTGGACTAGGAAAGCAGAGAGCAGGCTAGCACCAAAGGCTGGCATATCCTTCAAAGGCCTTTCCTTACTGACCTACTTCTGCCAGCCAGACCCCATCTCCTAAAAATCCCAAAGAGTTCCACAAGCTGGGGACTGAGTGTTCAACACATGAGCCCACTGGGGATAATTTAAATCATACCAGGGTTTAGTGGTAATGAGTGTCTCAGAGCGGTACAGCTAGTAATGACACGAGTTCTCAGCGGCTTTCCAGCGGAATTTATAAACAGCTACGTAAGCATGGGGCTATTAATTCACAAATCCACTCTGGTCTTAGCCATACTAAATGGCCCTGTGTCCTCTGCGAGCTTATTCTCCTGTGTTTCATGCTTTTATAAATGGAGATCTCTATGCCTCTAACCTCACTCCTCATCCCTAGGAGACCCCTCACCTTCTACTCCATTAAGGATGCAGCATAAACCAGAGGAACATTTCTTCTTAAAACCGTCTCTGTCCACCACCTCTTCCCCTCCTCCTCTAGTGCATGGGCATGACACGTGTTCTTCTGTGTCCAACATGTGAAGCCTGAGTCAGGGCTTTGGGCTCATATGATTTACTGAGAGGTTCTTTTTACCACACAGCAGTGAAGGCAACAGGATAAGCCATGGCAAGGGCCCAAGCAAGGATGCAATTTCAGTTGGGGTCTAACCTCGCCAGTCTCTGTGAGTTCAGAAGCATGGGTTGCAACATGGATGGAGCCTAAGTCTCGGGCAAAGAGATCGGCTTTTTGTACCCTTTTGTTAGTGAGTCAGTGGCTACAAGCTGCTTCTGGGAGGAGGCAAACATCTCTCGTGTTCCAGTTGCTAGCTGCTTGGCTCGGGGAATTTGACAAAGACAGCGCAACTGTTAATGATTGGCACTGAGAGCAACTGGGGACAGGGCCCTCCGGGTGTGTTGTGCACCAGCCTCACCCACCTGCGTGAGGTGGGTCTCACTTCCTGGCTTCTGTGTCAAATCTTCTCGATTATCTCTATTCTTTTGTCGTTTTTCATCACCAGGCTTTCTGGCTTCTTTCTCCCCAGGCAATGCTGTCATGCTTAGGTCTATGAGAGCAACTTTCCATCCTCCCCTCCACCCTGGTTTATCTCTCCTTCCCTTCAGCATCTTCCTTCAAGGTCAAGATTCTCATCTGTGCCAGCCACTTCCGTCAGCATGCCCCCATGCCACCCCACTACTCTCTAACCAACTTCAGTCTGCTTTTTGTCTCAACTGTTGTTTCAAAATTACTTATGTCAAAGCTACCAATCTTCTCTTTACTTCTACTCCCGATAGACACTTTTCTGTTCTTTTATTTCGACTGCCAGGAACATTTGGAATAATCTTCTTCCTCGACACTGAAGGAGTCAGCACTGCTGGATATCTCCCTGCCTCCTCTTTACTCAGCCTCAGGCCTCTCTGCCAGCTTCTCCCGACTCTTGAAAATTCACTGTTCCCAAGCAATCATCCTGGGTCTCTTCTGTTCATCCTGTGTACCTTCCTTTCAGCCAAACTGGGCTCTTTTACGTTACTGAAAAGATTTCCTCTGCATTTCATAATGTGTAATTCAAAGGTTGAAAACAGAAACAGAAAAATTAGCATTGCTTTTTTAAAATTAATTTTCAGATTACATGATTCAGAGATTTTTTTTTAGGTCAATCTCTCTCTCTTCTCTGTCTCATTCTGCTTCAATCTCTGCCTCTTCTATTTCCCTAAACATATGCTGTATGAGCATCTAGCCATTGGGAAGGCAATGTTGACTACCTCATTCATTTCATACCTTTCATTATAATTTAAATTTTAATGTTCTCTAAGTTCAGGACTATTTCAGGGATTCAGAACTATGTATATATTTCTCTAATACAGATTTCTAATTTGGTCATCTCAGGGTCCTCAAACTGTCTCTAAATTATAACATCTGTGTTACAGAGCTATTCCAATATAAACTCAGGGAGAAATGTTTTTAACTAAGTCTCACTGTGTAGTCGGGGCTGGCCATGAACTCGGATGTTCCTGACTCAGCTTCCTGGGCACTGGCAAGCAGTGCCACCACATCCATCTTAAAGAATCATTATAAATTTCACTTTCTCACTCTGCCTCATCTAATCAGTTAGCAATTCCCATTAGTTCTGTTTTATAAATACACCTCAAAACCAATCATAACTTTCTTGTCATCTGCATCACTTCATGTTTTGCATCTCTGAACTTATTCTCTACATTTTTCTCAAGGGTGGTCTCTCTAAAAAGCAATCTCAATTCTGTTCTATGATCATTGGTGTTTTACCTCATGTATGTCTATGCGAGGGTGTTAGAGCCTCAGAGCTCGAGTTACAGAGAGGTATAAGGCACCATGTGGGTGCTGGGAATTGAATCCAGGTCCTCTGGAAGAGCAGTCAGTGTTCTTAACCACTGAGCCAGCTCTCCAGCCCCCTGAAGCAATAAACATTGTAACATGACATGCAAGACCTCCAGGACCTGAGGGCCGTCAGTCATTTTAGCATCACCCTTTCCAGTTCCTCATAACTCTTATCAGCTAATTCCTCTCCATGCCAGGTCTTCAGACAAGGGCTACTTCTTCTTCCGTTGGCACTTCATACTATAAGACACCCCTTTTCAATTGCTTAATTAATCCCATGAAAACATCGCTAATCCCTCAAATCCTATTTAGATGTTCCTGCTCTTGGCATCCTATGGCATTGGTTATTTTTCCTAGTGGAGTGCCTGCTAAACCCTCTTTCTTATTGGCTCTGTTGTCAGAGCCCAGGTTCTATGAAGGCAGACATGCCGGCTGGGTTGCTCAGCCCTGAATCTCAGCTAGTGAACATAATGCCTCATATGCCACCATTCAACAAATTCTTTCTGAATGAAGTGTGCTGCTTGATTTATAAAGTTAATGTGTAACTTGGTTTTGGTTATTGGTTTTCTTACAGAGCTCATTTCTTTCTGTTGTTTCAGTAAAACTGGAAGCTGAGAGTTTAATTTGACATGTTTGCATTTTTAAAAACATCTGACTTCCACGAAGTGTATATGTGTCTGTGCGTAAGAGTGTGTGTGATGTACTTGTAGAATAATGGTTTGCCAGAAAATCGGATTTGAAGAAACACATTTCAGAAGCTCTACAGAGGGGAACGAGCTTCAGGAGGAGAACAAAATGACACTGAGAATAACTACAACAACAAGTGACTGCATGGGTTTTCATCATTAGCTGGAATGCATTGTCCACGCTCCAGTTACCCACAAGGACTGTTTATCCTGGGGGAAGCTTCATAGTTTTAAATTCAGCGTGAGGTCTGTGCAATTATACTGCCCATTCCTTCCCAGACCCAAACGTTTATCAGTGTAGAGTATTTTCACCCTTAGTCACCATAGAAACAGTTGTCCAAGACAGAAATTGGGGGTGTCTTTGCATGTACTTATCCTTTGCTGTCTACCAGAGGGAGCAGGTCCTGCTCTGAAAGTTCAAACTCTTTGAAATTTGACTGAATGCTGTGATTTCGAGGATATTTTATAGTGGACAATATCTGTGTGCTGGGGAGTGGGAGAAAGGATGAAGCATTTTCCATTTTCATTTGAAGGTCGTCTATACCATTAGTGCCATCAACTAGTACTTACAAACCATTGGCCACTATTGAAAATAATTTTCTCAATTTATTCATTGAGAAAGGCAGGATGTTTGCCTTCTGAGAGCTCTGTCCCAGTAATAGAAGAAAGAATACATACACATACAACACATAAATTCCCCGACATATATGTACATACACATGCATGCACCAGTATACACACACCCCACATACACATACAATATTTTATTTATTTTTATTGCCTCATTTTATTTGTTTTAGAGAAATTTTTAGAAACTGCTCAACATTAAACAAATAAAATACACAAGTGTGCAGAGTATTTCTTCAAATCCTTCTTTCTATTTTATCTTCTTCTAGAAATATATCATCTACATTAGCATGCATGTACACTTCTATTTAAATGCAATTATATTGTGCAAATAATATGTTTGTGCTGCTAAACAAAATGCTCAGGGCTGGTTAATTTATTAAAAGACAATAGAGAAAATTATTTTTATTCAGTTCTGGTATCTAGAGAGTCCGCTTCCAAACCTGATGTTATATTTCTTTTCCAGTGAGGGTTATTAAGCTTCTAAGATGGCATCTAGTTGCTTTGTTCTCTGGGGGAAAGGAAACTGCCCCCTTATAGGGTTGTCCCAATATTTGGTACAAGTGTTTATAAATCTATAATTATCCACATTTTCCTTCATTCTTATGCAGATCTCATGAGACATTTATCAAATGCTGTCTTAGTTAGGGTTCTTATAACTGTGATAAAGCATGGTGACAAGGGTCAGGCAGTGGTGTCACACACCTTTTGCCCCAGCCTTCAGGTGAAAGAGGCAAGTGGATCTCTGAGAGTCTACAGAACAAGTTCCAATATAGTCAGAGTTTTTACACAGAGAAACTCTGTCTCTTAAAAACCAACCGACCGACTGACCAACCAACCAACCAACCAAAAACAAAGCAAAGCAAAGCAAAGTAAAGCAAAACAACAAAACCCATGGTGATGAAAAGCCACTTAGGACAGAAAATACTGATTTGCTTACACTTGTTTCCATACCATAGTCTTGTCAGTCAGGGCAGGAACCGGGAGGCAGGAGCTGAAGCAGAAGCCAAGCTGGAACGCTGTATAATAGCTTACCTTTCATGGTTTCCCAGCATGCTTTCTTACTGCATTCAAGACCACCAGTCCAGTGGCAGCACTACCCACTGTGAGCTGGACCCTCTCCTATCAATATTCAATTAAGAAAATGTAGCACAGGATTTCCCACAGGCCAATGTGGTGGTATTTTCTTAGTTGAGATTCCTGCTTCTAATTTATATTGAATTAACCAGCACAATGCCCTCACGGCTTAAGACCTAATATCTTCCAAAGAATTTGCTTGCTTCAGAAGATCTAACATAATAATCAAAACAAACAAAGAAATGGAAGAAACATGCAGATTGTTTTCCTGGCCAACACAGGTATGTTTCTCCCAGGAATCACTTTTCGCTTATGTAAGAATATATATAACACAATATTATGAAAACCTTTCTCAAAACTGTCATTTTCTTTTCTGAATAGTAATATTTAAGTCTTTCCTTTTCTGGCTACAGGAAGTTAAAACATTTTGCCGTCTTCCACTCCATCAGCAACAAAGGGTAGAGTTGATTGCAAAGTCATTAAAGTGGGTCTTTTTGGATTTGGGAAACTAACTCATTGAAATGTAGATCTTGAACTATTTCTTCTACTAACTAGGGTTTCTAGTTCCCTTTAGTCATGTGACCATAGGAACTGAATATGTCTCCTTTGACTTTTCTACCTTGAGAGCAAATTAGCTGAAATATAATCTCTGAGTTAGTCAAGATTATAGAAATCAGAAACCACTGTAAGCATTGCAGCAGCAGCAGCAGCAACAAGGAATTATAAGCAAAAATTGTGTCACTTAAGACATTTTTGAAAAGCATGCGATGCTGGAGTTCCGGTTGGGCATCAGGAATATCAGTGCTTCGAGATCTGTGGAAGCTGGTGTATGCTTAGAGCTGCTGCTCAGGACACAGATAGGGAGGGCACCCTGGATATCTGCTAGTACTTGTTCCAAAAACACACTCTCCAACTGCTGTCAAAAACTCAGAAAGATACTCTTGGCATCAACAAGTCATGCTATGTCTACTAGATCCAGGCAGTAAGTGTGTTTGTTTTAAAACTTGGATCTCAGGTACTACACTGTTGGTAGAAGATTTCAGAATACTACTGTCCTAAATATTTTCAGATAGAGAGATTAAGATAAGGCCTTCAACCCCTGCCTTTCTTCTAGCTCTAACAATGGTCATGGTGATTGGTATTGGTAGAATCTGCACCCCTTTGACACCCCTACATAAAAATAAAGCAGACAAGTACCAAATTTACCACTTATGATCTACAGGACATTGGGACACACTAGAAGGTATGAATAGAAGCTGTACTTTGGTTTCCCAGACATCCAAAAAGCTATATTAATTACAACACTGTTTGGCCAATGGCTCAGGCATATTCCTAGCTAGGTCTTTTTCTTTTTCTTTCTTTCTTTCTTTCTTTCTTTCTTTCTTTCTTTTTTTTTTTTTTTTTTTTTTTTGGTTTTTGGAGACAGGATTTCTCTGTAGCTTTGGAGCCTGTCCTGGAATTAACTCTTGGAGACCAGGCTGGTCTTGAAATCACAGAGATCTGCCTGTTTCTGCCTCCCAAGTGCTGGGATTAAAGGCATGTGCCACCACCTCCTGGCAAGCTCTTATATTCCAAATTAACCCATTTATATTAAGCTGCGACTTACTGGTAAGGTTCTGGTATCTTTCTCCTTTAGCAGCCACATGGCATCTGCCTGACTCCTGCCCTTTTTCTCCCTGCATTCGGTTTAGTTTCCCCACCTAGCTATATTCTGTCCTGCCATAGACCAAAACAACTTCTTTACTACCCAATGGTAATAAAACATATTCACAGCATACAGAGTGGAAACCCATATCAAGAAGGAGGTTGGAGGAGAAAAAAGCTCAAGCTAATTCATAACATGTACCACCCTCTACCATCCTTTACCAACATTCCACTCTCCAAGCAAGGTTTACTTCATCCTACATTCCTGCATGTAATTGTGTGCGCATACTTAGTATGGTGCCAATTACTGTGCATTTTAGTGATTTATTTACATGATTGTCATGGTATATTAAGCTTCTTGAAAATATAATATATATTTTACATATTATATAATAATGTATTATATAGTTCATCATCAGGACCTAACATAGTGAGTGACTCACAGATAATAATAAAAATATTAAGATTAGAAGAGAGCATGCTTTATAGTAAGAGATATTTGCATTTAAATGTTTTGGGGTAACATTAAATTTCCACAAGCCTTATCTTAATATATTTCTTATCTGTAAAGTGAAATTATTGTGCTAACCTCATAAAGTCACTGTGAGCTTTACATGGGAAATTATGTAGAGAGTATATTACATATACTTGGGACAAAATTAATTGTGATTTTTGTTAGTTAAAAGCAAATAAATGGACATCAGATTAACGGATTGTTGAATATACTTTAATGATTATTTACATTGGTAACAACGCATACTTTCAAGAGTTCAGAAGTTTTATGTTTTTGCTTTCTCATTATATTTTTTTGCATTTTAATTAATATTCTAAGAAATAAAAATTTTAAGATTTGTCACGCTACATTTTTTCATGTTTATACTAGTTCCTGGCCTTATTTTTGACCTTATTTTTTTTTATAGTTTTATGAGCTCTTTCTTTCCAAAGTCTACATGTATTCTTATTAAATTTAGTCCAGGAGTTTCTGTCTAACACTTGACTCTTTTTCTCTTTTGATATTTTAATCTACTCTCCAGCTTTGTTGGGATGATCTAAGACAAAATTGATTTTTAAGATTTACTCTTCCACTTACAAAGAGCTACTTTCTCCTAGAGAGTTCCCGGCTCTAAAGTCATACCTTCTCTTTGGAAATGTACTAGAAATCTAGTCTCTTGTTACCAGTCTTGGCTATTGTAAATATTGTCAGTTTCTTCCATCAGAGAATTGCAATCATCCCATGTTACCAGGTATTTTTATTTAGCGAGAAAAACAGACAATCAAGTTATTATACCACTTTATCGTTTCTTAATTTTTAAAGTATTTTTATTATTAATTTGACAATTTTGTGCAAGTATGCAATTATTTATTTGTTTATTTTTGTTTCATATATTACATCCTGACAGAAGTTCCCCCTTCCTTCTCTCCTCCCAGTTCCCCCCAACCCAACCACCTCCTTTCTCCCCCAAATCCACTCCCCTTTCCTTTTCCTTCAGAAAGGGGCAGGCCTCCGAGGCATATCAATCAAAACATGGCATATCAAGTTGCAAATGTATTTTTATCATACACTCACCCCATTCTTCCCCCAACTCCTCCTAGGTCCATCCCAAACCTCTCAACCTCCTAACCTGTAACTCTATGTTCTTTTTCTTTTTTTCTTTATAACATGCTTGGTCCAAATTGTGCTGCCTATTAGGCATGGGCTTAGGGTTGTTCACTGGAGCATGGAGACCTACCAGGGAAGGCATTTCTAAAGAAACCCAGCACTCTCCTAGCAACCATCTAACCGAGGGATCGGTCCTTGGAGCCTTCTCTCCTTCATGCTGGAGAGAGTTCGTGGTTGCCATGCTCCTGTCAGAAGACATAGTTTTATACTGTTCCTTTCTGACTTCTAAAATTTACCGTATTTCTGCCTACTACTCTTTAATATATTCTCTGGGCCCTTGGGGGTTGGGAAGGAGTGTGACTGTGATACTATGTGGTGTCTTATTAACAAGTTATTGCAGCAACCAAGACCAATAGTAACAATGTGTAATTCTTTGAGGGTCTCTGGGACACCCATACCAACAGCTGGAGGGGGGTATGTCACCCATGGTATTGGGCTTTTTATTTGGCACCTACGGCTTCTAGGAGGAGTATATCTCCTGTAGGCATGATTGGCTGGTCAGGAATCTGCCTGTTGAGTACTAGGATTACAAACACAAACCATATTACCAGCTTTATTTTATATGGATTCTAGAAACTGAACACAGGTCCCTATGATTTGAGGCAAGCATTTTACTGATTGGGCAACTTCCCAGACCTCAGTGCTGCTTTAATTTTTATTTCCCTGCTGGTGAAATATGTTGAATATTTTTGTTTATTGGCTAGTTTTTACTTTATCACTTGAGAGTTACCTGTTCAGTTTGCTAGTGCAGATTACATCTATGAGCTCACTATCAAGTGTGAAAATGCAGATTGTCTGTGGATGCCCCTTCTATGTGCATAGGTACAGACTGTCTGTCTCTATGAAGTCATTAGCATATTCACAGAGACAGACTGTCTCTAAATGATTATTGCTATGTACCTAGACATCAGTGAGGTGATTCACTTGCACACAGGGACAGATTGTCTCTATGAGGTTACTCCAGTGTTAATAGGCATAGACTGTCTTTGTGTGGTCACTTCCATATGTATAGATACAGTCTGTCTCTATGTAGCAGGGTTTCATTTGCATATAGGTACAGACTGCCGCTTCTGTGCAGATCCTGTGTATACAAAACTGAAGACTTTATAGTCATTAACATGTGTACTAGCACATACTGTCTCTATGTAGTCATTCATGAATGCTCAGGTTCTAATTGTCCTTAATGTCATTCAAATATCCACATAAAAATAGCCTGTCTCTACGTGGTGACTTGCATATTCACAAGTGCAGAATGTCTCTATGAGGTCACTCATGTGTGCACAAGCGTAGATATTCTATGAGTGGGTAGTAACTGAATGGCAGTCTTTCACATGTGCACAGAACCAGAATCCTCCATGATGTTTCTTGTGTGTTGCATTAGTTACTTTTTTCATTGCTGTGATCAAATGCCCAACAAGAAGAAATTTAAGAAAGAGCTTACTTTTATTTATAGTTCCGGCAGGAAGGCATGGCGGAAGGAACAAGAGCCTGACAGTCATAACACTTTGGTAATCTGGAAGCAGGGAGTGAGCAAGAAGCAGGATTGAGCTATAAACTTGAATTCCTGTCCCCAGTCCTCTAATTCTTACAAGACTCCACCTCCTAAAGGTTCTACAACTTCCCCGACAGCGCCTCAAACACGTGTGCCTATGGAGGCATTTTACATCCAAGCCACATCATTTGTGCATAGATGTAGAGATGTCTGTATTTGGTTACTGTGTGTGTGTAAAAATTCAGACTGTCTCTGCATGGCAATCTCACACATATGAGCAGATACAGACTATCTATGTAGTCATTCATGTGTGCACAGGTACACACTATCTGTATGGTCACTTGAGTGTGTATGGGTTCAGATTGTCTTCCAAGGAGAGCAGATGGTTTGTGTTGATCTTTGGGGATTTGCCTTACAACCACAGGGTGTGTAGTTTATGGTCTTGGCAGTGAGTATTACAGTTAAGGTGATTTCCACCTCTAGGGACTGGCAAAGGATGTCAGTAACTGACCTGGTATGTTTAAGAACTTGCCAGTGCTTACCCATTTTCTGGGAGCTACTAAGACTCACTTGGGACTGTGGGTCAAAGCTTTCCACGGTGTGGAACATGTCGTTCTGACTCAGGGTTTTCCACTTCTAGTTAGAGGTATTCTTCATGGATTCAGATGGCAGTTCCATAATGCTTGCCATGGCTTCTCAGACTACAACCTGCAGGGAAGAATCTTCTCCTCTAGAGAATCTATATTGGGCAGCAGTCTTTTAAAAATGGTTTGTTATGCCTATTGGTGTTGGTTACTGAGAAAAGATGAGCCTTTCCTAGTACCTATATGGCAAGTGACCTAAGATTCTTGTCTTGTGGAATGCCAGATTTTACCAGGGATCCACCATTCAATGGTCATTGGTTTTGTGTGTGTGTGTGTGTGTGAGTATGTGTGTTTGTCTGTCTGTCTGTTTGTTAGTCTATTTTCTTTTTTGCTTTTTTTTTGTTTTTTGGTCTCTGCCTGCCCCACACCAGCACATGACACACTGCTTTCACACACTTGTGTGTGTGTTTTTTCACTCTCTAAATTATTGGATATTGAGAGTAGGGTAAGAATTTAAGTCACTCTTAAGCCAGATTACCCACATCTTTTGTATGTAATCAAAAATACAACCTTCTGGCAAATCCACACACAGAGAAAATAATGTCCTTAGATTTGAATTCCTGTCCCCAGTCCTCTAATTCTTACAAGACTACACCTCCTAAAGGTACAACTTCCCCAACAGTGCCTCCACTAGTTTAGACGCATTTATTTCTTTTGCGCTATTAAAGAGTTACTTTCCACATTGATATGCTGCTTCCAAGATGTCTGTGGGTAAACTAAGGCTAGATGCCCACTTTCTAGAGGAATGCATTGCTATGAACCTTGGGAGGAAATATATGAGCAGCTAAACAGATAATGTGGGAATCATCTTGACATTGGTGGTGCTTGAAAGCTTAAGAGTATAGAGTTTCCAAAGATAACAGGGAGAGTGAGTGAAGTATGGGCAGAATAATTGGGAAGGGTTAGAAGCAGGAAAAGGAAATCACCACTGTAATATGAGGAAGGTTGCCCTTTGTTTCGTCCTAGCCGCCCAGCTAGCTTACACCTGAAATAACCACATAGAAATTGTATTCATTTAAACACTGCCTGGCCCATTATCTCTAGCCTCTTATTGGCTAACTCTTATATCTTGATTAACCCATTTCTAATCCGTGTACCGTTACGAGATTGTGACTTACTGGCAAGATTCTAACCTACATCCATCTCAGGCAGGAGATTCATGGCTTCTGCCTTCTGTCCTTCTTCTCAGCATTCAGTTCTGTTTACTCCACCTACCTAAGTGCTGCCCTATCAAAAGGCCAAGGCAGTGTCTTTATTCAACCAATGAAAGCAACACATAGACAGAAGAATCTCCTACACCACACCATGGAGACAGAAGGGAGATTGGTCAGAAAACAGGAGGAAGGAGAAGAAAATACATTGCTATCAAGTAAATGAAGGGGAGGGCTTAAAGCAGAAGCAGCAATACAAAATGCAACAAGGGGTTCCAATACCACAGTGCTGGATTTATTTTCAGTATTGTGGGGAGGAAATAAAGATGCCATTGACAACTTTAAAAAAAGCAATTCTGATATAGATGAGAGCCAGTTATAATTAAATTATTGGGTACATGGGTGAATGGAAGATGAATAAATACTATTCTTAGGAAATTTGAATTGGAAAGGAAGAAGGCAAAAGAAAGGGTGTTAGCTATAGTTGTTGGAGGAGAAGGCCACTTGTTGGTTCCTGGCCGCTTAGCCCCAAAATAACCACACAGATTCTGTATTAATTAAACCACTGCTTGGCCCATTAGCTCTAGCTTCTTATTGGCTAACTCTTACATCTTGAATTTAACCCATTTCTAGTAATCTGTGTATTGCCAAGTGGCTGTGGCTTACCGGGTAAAATTCCACCCTGCTTTAGTGGGACTAGATGGCTTCTCTCTGACTCTGCCTTCTTTCTCCCAGCATTCACTTTAGTTTCCCTCACCTAGCTCTGTTCCCCTATAGCTCTGCAATAGGCCCAAAGCAGTTTCTTTATTAACCAATTATATTCATAGCATACAGAGGGGAATCCCACGTCATATAGTTTACTCAGAAAGCCTCATCCTGTGGGCTCAAAGTGAATCAACATCAGTGAGGTAGAAAATTAGTTTAAGTGTGGGTGTGGGTGCATGTGGGTGTGATGGAGTTCATGAGTGACCTCCATCCTACTATCAAAGGAAAAGGTATGATCAACTACTAAGTCCATTGAATAAAATATTGGCTATATTAGGACAAGTTGGAATATTAAAGTATGAATACTCCTAGAGAGGGGACATTTACAAACAAATGAAAGTATAAAGAGGTGAATGATTTAGATAAGGTGAACTTTTTTTTTAAATAATCTAAAAAAAGGAGGTAATGGGAAAGGATAGCCAAAGGAGAATGGAGCGATGCCATGAGGGGAGAGGAAGTCAAGAATTATACCTTGTTTTCTGTGGATGTTTCATATAAATGTTGATATTCCCTAGCATGAAGAGAAGGGAAGACTGATCCAGATGTTGTCCCCACCCCCTGATTGTAGAGTAGCAGGAGATGAGGTCATGAAAAAATGAGAAAAAGATGCGGTTGCCATGATGGGTACCTAAGAACAGAAGAAACTTGACAGGACAGAAAACTCACAGTAATTGTGCTAGTTTGCTGGGGAAATGCTAGTTGATACTTCAAGGGCCTAAATGTCCCAGGAGAAGACTGAATGACAGGAAGGTTTGGACTTATCTACAAACCCAAATCCATGATTTGCACAAGTTCTTTCTCAAGACGATTGTCTGAGAGACTTTGGGACATTTGTGTTTTATTCCTGGATGGAGATTTTCTTCTGTGCTGTGTGAAGTCCTCTTCCAGAGAGGTTCACGCTGACTGTGGGAAGAGAGGCTGTGAACAGTTGTCTGCTCTATCTTCATATTTTGCTTCTTAATATGTCAGTTTCTTATAATGTATGTAGCTCAGGAAGGCCTCAAACTTGAGATTCTCCTGCTTCTGCTTCTCAAGAGCTGGGATTGCTGGCTTGCACTGCCTCACCTGTGAGATGTCTTTATCTAGAGCATGGAGAATATAGGTAAAGGTAGATTCTGGCAGAAACCAAGCAAGTAAATGCAGTTTATCTTTTTTTAACACACAGTTCAGATTGATTTATGAACCTTTTGTATTTTCTTGTAATTACATCATTTTACTTTCTTTCAAATATTAAGTTCATTTAGCTCCTTAAAATGTATTTAATTAGGTATAATTGTATAACTGTATAACTTTCCTACTTCCCTTCCCTCCTTCCTAACACTCCGATTTATCCCCCCTTTCAAATTCATGGCCTCTTTATCTTTAATTTTTGATATATAAATAAAAATATATGTGTACATGTTCTATAATATATATATGTTCCTATAATATATATTCTAAATATATAAATAGAATTTTCTCAGTCTGTATAATATTACTTGTAGGTAAATGTTTTCAGAGCTGACTATTTGGTATCAGATAGCCAGTGTATGTGTGTGGGATCTTCCCTGGGAAAGACTATTTCTCTGGTTTTTAGCATTCTGTTGTTGCCTCTAGTTCCTTGTCTAAGCTTAGAGCCCTGTGAGATTTCCTCCTTCCATGTTAGTCTATTGGTGTCATCCTTATTTAGGTATTGTTGAAGCAGCAATGTTGATGTCTCTACATGGCTGTTTCTTCTCTGATATTTCTAGACACAATCTCAAAACCATTTTCCTGTGCCTCTGTGTCTTACACTCTTTCAGCCTCCTTTTTTTCTATGATTCCCCAAGCTTTAAGTGCAGGGGTTGTGGGCTGGGTACCACATGATCACTTTCTCTCTGCATTTTAGTTATTTGTGGTTTTCTGTAATGGTCTCCATCTGTCGCAAAAAAAGAAGATTCTTTGATGAAGTGTGAGACCTATATTTATCTGTGGGTGTAAGAAGAAATATTTAAAATGTAGCTAAGAATTGTGCTAGTTTAGTAAAGTGGTTGTTGTAGGTTTTCCTCCAACAACCCTGACCACTAGCCCCAGGGAGTTGGTTAGCTTTCTTGTACCAGACAAGAATTTCCTCTTGTTGAGTGAGCCTTAAGTCCAATCGGAGAGCTGTTGGTTACCAACGAGGTACTCGTGCCACTATTGCACCATTAGGGATATTGTGATGCATTGGTCATTTTTGCAACTCATAAGCATATAACTGGGTAAAAGTCTTCTTCCTTTGACGTTTGCATAGCACCTTCTAGTACTGGGAGGTTAGTCCTTACAAAGTAGGCTTTTAGGTCACATTCAGCTTTGAATTTATGAACTACATCCAGGGATAGATCCTTAAGTCTGAGTCAAGTCCTGGGCACATTAGTTAGTCCAGAAGCTAAGACATTTATCTTTGTTAGCACTGAGGAACTTTTAAATTGTTGTACATGCTATAGAAAACAAGCATCATACATAGGAAACAGGCACACTGACTTCCACACTTTGACTCTCTTTGGTTTAGATGTAGATCAGGACAACAGTCTTTCCAGTAAAGTGTTTCTCTTATCAGTTCAATTAGGGGCTGTTTCCAACTGTTTCTAGATTTTTAAAAATCTATTATTCCTTAGACTTACTGACCTTTATCTATATTTCTGTGGAGTGCGGGAATCTGAGTTACGACACCCCGTTTGCCGTTAGCATGACATCAACATTCACATTTGGAAGAGTAATTTATGAGCGGGAAAGAATTAGGCAAGGAAGAAAGGGAGATGAGTACAACCAACCCCTGATGCTCCTGCTGGAGGGGAAAGAGGCTTTTTGGAGAATGCTCAGGAGAAATGAATAGAACTGTTGGGTTGTGCTAGGACAGATGGGTGGTGGCCAAGACTGGCAAATGGAAGATAGGCCAGTAACACACAGATAGCCCAAGGAATTCATGCCAGGAATAGGGGAATTTAGGCAAAGTGAATAAGTAAGAAAGAGAGCAAATTGTTCACATGTCCCAGTTTTGACAGGAAACCCAAAAGGGGATCAGAGCAAGAACTTATTCTGGGTACCCTCTTCTTTTTGTAGGTTGTTTTTAATCCTACCCTTCCCACTCCTTCTCTAGTTTCTTCTCTTCTTCCACACCCCCCACTTACTGAAACATTGCCACATGAAAGATTTATATGATGTCATCATCACCTCAACCATCAGTAAAAACATAATGCAATTATTTTAATAAACAAGAAAAACAAAGGAAATATGACTAAGTCCAGGGAAAACCAGGCAAGAGCCCAAATTATTGCGTCTCCAGGAAAGCAGCTGAAGGAATATCCCTCTGATCACATCCAACACCACCTCATGGAGCCTGGATGATGTCTTGTAGCTGAAAACTATTTTTCCAAGATATTGAAAGGGTGTGAAAGCACTATTTAAAAAAACCCCATTCTCCAAAGCATCTTAAGGTCTACAGCAAGACCTTTTTTATTTCTTTGCTTTCATTCCTTGTTTTAGTTCTGTTCCAAGAAATACAAAAAATTATCTTTTGGGATTTCCATTTTCTGAGTGTTTCTTGCCAGCACATTCTACACATGGGTTAAATAAATGGTGTGAGGAGCATGGCTGGAAGCATTGCAAACAATAGAAGAAAGAACATGCTGTCCTAATGTGAGTTGGGAGTTTTGAATGCCTATGGGCTTGTCTAGTAGAATAGCAGCCATGAAACACAGTCCTAAAGAATTTCAAAACCTATGTCTGCCTGGTTTTAGCTGTGAAAAGTTGACTTTAGCTCTTTCTCTTTGGGGGATGGCACAACATGACCACTGTAGGAAGTACATATTAAGTTTAAGGACTACTGAGTTCTGGCTTAGTTTCTCCTCCTTAAATTACATAATTACAACATGCTCATTGTGTATAATGTTGCTTGTATGTATGTTTTCAAATCTGTCCATTTGGTATTGGATTGGTGTGCCCTTCCCCAGGGAAGACTATTTCTCTTGCTCTCAGCCATCCTAAGTTGCTTGTAGTTCTTTATATAATGGTTGAAACCTAGTGAGTTTCTGCCTACCCTACCCCTGACGCTTGCCCATGTTGACATGTCTATTTGTGTCATCCTTGTTCTGGTCATATTTAGTCAGCCATATTGATAAGTCTTTATGTGTGTAGCTTTTCTGACATTTCTAGGAGACACATTATCACATTAACTCCCTTTGGCTCTGCCTCTTAAAGTATTTCCATTCCTCTCTTCTGTAGTGTCCTTTGATCTCTAAATGCAGGAGTTGTGATGTACATGCATGCCTTGGAACTGGCCTATGCCATGCATTAATCTCTGCATTGTGATCAATTGTGGTTTGGGGGATGGACTCCATTCACTGTAACGAGGAACTGCTTTGACAAAAATGGTAGCTACACTTATCTATGGGTATAAAAATAAAATTTAGGACATCGTAAGGAGTTTTTATGAGCTAGAACATGGTGGTAGTAGATTCTTTTCTAATCTATGAACTTACCAGCCCCAGGGAAGCTCGCTAAATTTCCAGTACTAAGAATAATTTCCCTCTGGAAGTCCATTAGACAGCTGTTGATTGCCACTGATATTTAAGTGACTCTTCTTGTGCCATTTTGTATATCTTGCCATGCTGGTAGTTGCTGCAATGTTGCAGCTTGGTAGGGCTATTTAATTCAGTGACTCTCAACTTGTGTGTCATGTTCCCATGGGGGTTGAATGACCCTTTCACAGAGATCACTCAAGACCATCAGAAAACATAGATATTATATTATAATTAATAACAGTAACAAAATTGCAATTATGAAGTAGCAACAAAAATAATTTTTATAGTTGGGGATCACCACAACATGAAGAACTGTATTAAATTGCCACAGCATTAGGAAGGTCAAGAACCATTAGTTTAATTGCTTCATTTCCTTGGCAGTTTGCATAGTATTCTGGAACCATGGAAGCTAGACCAGAGGGAAGAGGCTTTCAGTGCAGATTCAACTTGACTCTTCCAAGTTGTATATCATAGGTGTGTGGTGCCTTCATTAATAGGGAACTACATTCTACCCCTGAATAACAACTAAGAGCTACATCAATAATCTATGATGTTTGGGGAGTCATGTTTTAACAGACCTTCAATTCTGTGTGCAAATACATATATAATATTGTTTAGTGATCTGAAGGCAGTGTCTTGGTTAGGGTTTCTATTGTTGTGATGAAATACCATGGCCAAAAGCAACTTGGGGGGAAAGGATTTAGTTTGCTCATACTTCTGTATCACAACTCATCGTCACATGCAGCCGGGCAGGAACTCAAAGCAGGGACCTGGAGGCAGGAGCTGATCCAGAAGCCATGGAGGAGTGCTTGCTCCTCATGATTCACTCAGCCCACTTACAGAACCCAGACTGTGAGCCCAGAGCTTGCACCACCCACAGTGGCCTGGCACCATTCCCATCTATTACTAATTAAGAAAATGCTCTACAGTCTTGCCTACAGCTGAATCTTATGGAGTCATTTTATTAATTGAGGTTCTTTCTGGTATTTTTTTGTCAGATTGACATAAAACTGTCCAGTATGGGCATCAGTTGGATAACCCATTATTATCATAAAGATGTAGGAGTAGAGAGGGGGATTTAATTCTATTGATTAAGGGACACAAAAGAGAAATTAATAACACTATCATTTACAGGAGCTTTATGATGTCTTCTATCCTCAAAACTCTTTTAACTTTTACTTCTTAAACTTGTTTCCTTGTCACTTTTTCACTTTTTCTTTTAAATAATTATGGTTGTTATAAACATATTCTGAAACATACATAACTGAACTTCCTGCCATCATTAGGACCAGGCAGCCTGGAGACACCTATGCAAGGCCCAGAGGTTCATGGATTTCTTCACCATCCAGGGCATAACTCTCAAAGCAAAGAACTATCAGCATCAGTGTGTTTATCTTGAAGAAATAATTCTAGTGAAATTGAAGAAATGAGAATAAAGTCAACATAGAGGCTTCATGCAGATATTGTGTGTTTTCAAAGCAGTGGGATTTTACTTAATGGCAAAGGTATCTCAAATGTATACTTGTGTCCTTATGGCAACTGGAAACACCATGATAATAATCAAATCAGTCCCTGCCATCATCTGCCCTCTGGTGTGACGTTCTCTCTTTGTGCTTGCTCCCCAGAGCGTACATGAGCGTGAAGGAGCTGAAGGAGGCCTTGCACCTCAACAGTACTCATTTCCTCAACGTCTACTTTGCCAGCTCAGTTCGGGAGGAACTTGCGGGTGCTGCTACATGGCCTTGGGACAAAGAAGCCGTCAGTCACTTGGGTAAGTGACATGAACTATGATGGATAAAAGCAAGGATATTTGAGAAGGGTTTGTGAAAGTGAGTTGGGGGGGGCAAGAAATACGTAGTCAGTGAATGAACTGCTTTAGGTTGAGAATGACAGTTGGGTAAGTCTATAAAAATATTTCAGAGGAAAAACTAAGAGGTGATAAATAAATTAAATGCTCTAAACTGACTCTATAATCTAGAGATAGGCCACTCCTGATGGCATGGGCCTTTACTAATTACTAAGGATATTGGTTCAAAATGATCACATTTCAAAGGCAAGTCTGGGCTACTTATAGAGCTTGTATCACCAAATAAAAAGTTAAATGAAAGATCACAATGCATTCATGAACTTTCAGCCACTACTGATAACTGCATTGGGTCTGAATAAGAATGGGCTCACAACAGTCATACAAGTCTAGAAGAAGGATTCAGGGGGCTCTATCTTTCACTCATAGAGAGATTCAGGGTGATACAGCAATGCCTTTACCTTTATATACATGTAGAATTAAAATATAACAAAAATATTACAAAAGGCAAAAAAGCAGGACAGGAAATTAAAGCATTTAAAGACCCCCATTTCTCTTTGTTCAGAAAAAGCACTGATTTTACACATCAATTTAGGTATGACATTAAAAGCCATGTTGTAATGTATAGAATATTTTCTGTCTAAAGATTGGTTGATTAGTAAGATAACAATGAGTGAACAAAGTGAAGCTGGAGTCATGGCTCAGAGGTTAAGAATGCAGGCTGCTCCACTGCAGAGGACCCAGTCCAGTTTCCAGCACTCACGTCTAGTACCATCAACAACCTGTAGCTCCAGCTCCTGGGATTCTGACATCCTCTCCTGGACTCTGTGGGTACCCACACTCATTGCAGATAACTATGTGCGCGAGCACACACACACACACACACACACACACACACACACACAAACACACGCACGCAGAATTTAAAATATCTAAAAGAAAGAAACCTCTGAAAAAGAAAACCAAATATAGTGACTACACTAAACATTGAATGGACTTTAGGCCCAAGTTCAGACTAAAAGGTTGTCAAACTCACAGTAAACCATATCACCTGATGTTCTAAAGAAAGAGACAAATGTTAAATATAAGAACACCAATGGTTAAAGGGAAGGCAAGGGAAGTAAAATAAATTCCATGTAAATACTAATCCAAAGGAAAACAGTATTCTGATATCAGATGAAGTACACTGTTAGATGGTAGTATCAGAAATAAATAAGGCTAGTTTTATAAAGGAGTAAATTCAATTAGAAGAAGTAATTGTGATGAATTTGGATTTGATCATTAACATGCCATGAAAAAAATATTCATCTATATAAACAGACAATTCTACAGTCCTGGCTAGTGGTTTTAAGTAATTTTCTAAGAAAAGATATGATAAATAAATATTCAGTAGACATAAAGAGATTTGACAGATATAATTAAAACTTTGATTGAATTATCAGAATCAGACTGTGTATTTACATAGAGCAGAACACATGATCTTTTCACATGCTGTGGAAAACTTATCAAAGGAGTTCATGACCACAGGGTAATTTCAGAGGATGGAAATCATAAAGCTTTTCTTTCTCATCTCATTATAAATAAGCTAAAACTTAAATAATAAGGCAATAAAAGAGGAACCTCCCTGAGTATTTAGAAATTAAGCAATATACATCTAATTAACCATAGGCCAAATTATAGTGCTAACAGGAAGCTGTTTTAAATAAAATGATTATAACAACATGTTATACAAAATTGTGCATATGGAGACATAAGCAAGGGAAACTTACAGCTTTGTTTATTAGAAAAGAAGAAAGTCTGCATATCAAGACAGCAAAATATAGCAAATTAATCTCAAAGAAGGAAGGCATAGGGAAGTATTAAAATCAAGACAGAAAATAAATTTACTATTTCCAATTGAAAATAAATTTCTATTTCCATTAGAAAAAATTTAATAGAGCAAAAGGTTTAGAAAAGAAAAAACAAGTCATAGGAGAAGTAATTGATAAGTTTCTCAAAAGAGGAACTTGTCAGTAAAAACAATGACAGAGGAAATTTATTGTATCATTAAAAAAAATGAAAGTGGTGGACTGGGCGTGATGGTGCACACAGCACTCAGTGAGCAAAGCAAGGCAGATAGATCACTGTGAATTCAAGGCCAGCCTGGCCTACAGAGTGAGTTCCAGGGCAGCAGAACTGCATATAGCTTTAACAGACAATAATTATTTTCAATTATTTGAGCAGCTGTCTACCCACAGGGAACTGAAAATAAGCCTTAGTCTGAACTTTGTAATTAGGAGAGAAATTAAGTCAAGGGTAGAAAATACAGAACACCTAGTAGAAAATATACGCAAAAATCACTGGAACAGGACTAAGCAAAAAGTGCATACCAAAAGCATGGTTTAGAAAAATAAGAACTCACCAGTTAGATTTCAGCAATATAAAAAAAAATCTTTGGCTGACAAAGAGTCTGCTAATATGCATAAAGCACAGGTTTGTATAAAATAATAAAAAGCACACATCTGGAAAATGACTTCTATTTCGAACACACATATCCCAAAACTCAATAGTAAGATAAAAACAGACATTGTATAAGGAATATGCAGAGATAAAGAATAATGACAATAAATAAAGTTTCACCTCTTTAATGGTTAGAAAAATGCAAGTTAAGACTATAATGAGGTATTACTACACAATGATCTAAAGAACTAAAATGAAAACTTACCATAGTAATACTACATGCTAGTGAGGCTCTAGCAATGATGGGTCTGCCATACTTGCTAGTGGAAAACTGAGAATGACACAGCCATCCTGAATAATCTGCAAATTTCTTATGATTATGAGATTACCCTGCTAGGTGGTAGCACACACCTTTAATACCAACACTTGGAAGGTGGAGGCAGGTGGATCTCTGAGTTTGAGGCCAATCTAACTTACAGAAAGAGTTTGTGGTGCTGGGATTAAAGGCATGCGCTACCATGCCTACCAAGGAGGAGGGTTTTAATGGTGCTGGCTCTGTATTTTGAATGTGGTAGTAGTTATATGATTGTATATATGTGATGAGCTAACAGAGAACTGCACATGCACATGTACACACACAGGTGTAATAATTTGTCTGTAACATCTACACATAAAGAGAAAACTGGGCACACAGGATCTGTTCTGTGGATGCTCTCAGACAGAGGGACGGGTAGATAAGTTGGTGGGGAATAACATTTCCGATGCTTGTAATTTATTGCCTGAAATTTTGACTCACAATGAGTTGCAAAAGCAGCTACAGGTATTTCTATTTTGTTCCTAAAACTTGGAGGAACAAGAGTGCTTTTCTGAAATATGGTTTTTCAATGTGCATTCCAAAACACAGGCTGACTAGTTCACAGCTCTGATTGAGTATAAATTGCTTGTGTATATTTTTATTGTTTCCCGTTCAATTATAATTGTGATTTAAAAAGAACATACCAGGGCAGACAGTTGGTATGACCTGATAGAGGAAGACATGGCAGATTTTCTGAATAGTTTCCCCAAGAGTCTAGGTAGGATTATGTTTGTCTCAGTTTGCAACAGTGTTTAAGGTGATCTGAGTGACCTGCACATTAGCACACCAGCCTTAATGTTGAAAAAACAAATGCAGTTTCTGATGACCAACACTTTCATATACCATCCGCTTGTACTTCGGAAAGGTATGTGAGCTGGGAACTAGGCTGGAGATTTAAAAACACACACACAGAGGCAGAGACTTGGGGACGCGGGTCATCCTTGAAACAAGAATGCCAAGAATGCCAACTTTATCTTGTTCAGGGGCAGCATCTGTTGTACTCAGGCCACGCCCCAGATCTTGGGATCTTTCAGTTGCAGCCACCAGAATCATTCTCCTGTCTTGTGCTCAGATCAGTTGCAAACACAGGAAAACAAGTTATTTCTCTCAGAGCAACTGCAAGCAAATTGTTTACAGAAAATTCAGGGTCTGGGGGTCCACAGCCCCCAACACTTCCACTCTGTGGGAAGCCTAAAGGTTCGTCCAGCTTTGCCATTAATAAAAACACAGCCCTTCATTCATGCATGTGTGCATGCACACATTCATTCAGAGAGCAACTGGTGAGTCTGTTTTGCGGCAATACAGAAATAGAAGAACACAAGGACAGAACATAGCACCAGTGGGGGACAGACATGTAACGCATGCTCTTGCTCTTGTGTCATAGAGCAACACCGAGTGCTAGACAAGCCCATTGAGAGAAAGTGCCAAACTCTTCTGAAAGCATCGTGGGTGGTATTCCCAGAGAGCTGATAACTAAAGTGAGAACTGAAGGGCAGATAGGGCTGGTGTTTGCCTGGCAGACAATGGGTGAATACCCCTCAGAGGAAAACTGTGAAATGTCTTGATGGACAGCGGGCAAATCCTGGCCATGCTTAGAAGAGGTGGGATGAACTCTACCTGGCTCCGGCAATGCTTTCCAAACTTTCTTTTTGTGTACTCACAAAGATTTACAGAAATTTCCGTGCTTTTTCACATGTTCTTAGAGCAACATGAAAAAATTTAATCCACATTAAATTAGTAGCAAGTAGCACAGCACTGATAACTCACTTTAATTATGAAGTGCTGGGCATGTTTTTTCCAGTCTACTTGCTATTTCAAATGGTTACTTTCTATAATTATACAGAAATTACATTGTTTGATCATTAGTGAATACAAACACACAGAAAAATATATTTCAACAAGATAAGTATGGCTCCATACACCAAGATTAGCTCTTCTGTATGTGGGTGGGTAGTCAATATTATTGTAATTTAACATGTTAAATTATCGATTGTATTGCTTGATTTATTTTCCTTGGCATATTGAGAAATATTTTCTATAAAGTCCCACTATTATGGCTGCCCAGATGTGAAATGAACAAGGATGACCCCAATGAGCATGCCAGAGTGGATGGGGGAGAGGCCTTGGAGGTGTCAGCACTATACAAAGAACTCTCATGCCTGAGAAGAGCTAGGACTGGAAGACGTGTTCTTCCACAGGGAAGAGCACACCAGTTGGTCATCCAGTGTCAAATGACCATCCCTGAAAACATGCACTACGTACTAGTAACAGAATACAGACTAAAAGGTTAATTTAGGAATATGTATATGTGTATGTATACATACGTATCTGTATGTACAATAACAATTTGTAAAAAAAAAAAGAGGTCATTATTTAAAGGACAGCAGCAAGGGACAGACGGGAGAGTTTAGACAGGAAGAAATGTTGTAATTATATTATAATTTCAATAAGTAAGTAAGTAAATAAATAAATGAATACATAAATAAATAAAAGAAATAGACGAGGAAGCAGAAGTTCTGTTTGACTTTGTGGATGGTTGTGTCAAGGCAGAAAGTATAGCAAAAGTTGGATCAGATAGGAAGCCAGATTGGTTTGGGAGGCATTGATTTTGGGGTTTCTCCAAACCTGCCTCCACAAAGGGGGAAAGACACCTTAGGAATGTGTAAGAAAGCAAAGGAGAGAGACTCTTTCTGAGAAGCCACTGTGGTTAACACACACTCCCACTGCTGAGAGATAATATTTGAGTAGCATTCTTGCCTTGCTAGGGGAGTCTGCTGCTGTGTTATAGGCTTCAGAGGGCTGTGTGCCAGTGTCTTCTATAGACTGTTCTGAGGAGATTAGCAGTGATGCACCCCAACATGAGTGAGACCCAAGTACCTTGCATCTAGATCATGAGAGTTTCAAGAGTAGAGATTTAAAATGAGCCCAAACACCGTGACCTGTAGGAAAAAAATGTTTTGAGTGATGGAGGAGCCTTTGACTTCACAGACAAGAATGTTTCCTTCTATTTCTAGGTTTCCTTGCATATAAAATGTGGTAATAACTGAAAAATTACCTGGCCTATCAAAGGGGCTTGATAAAACTTAGTGTTCACAGTCAGAGTGGATATACTGTGTCTGTGTTTGTCCTTATAGCTGTTCCCTAGATTTTCTACCTCACCTTTAACTGAGATGTCTTTAATGCCATGGAAAGATATTGACTCTTTTTTTTTTTTAAAGCAACGGAGTATGTTTGTAGAGGTCCAGTTACTTACAGTGGGAGAGCTGTGTATAAGATCAAAGGTAGCTTCCTTCCTAAGTCACAGAACAGGGCAAGCAATACAGGAAAGTTTGAGGGAAATGGTCCCTGCCTGGGACATAATGAGAACAAAAGATGTTGGATAGATTTCCCCTAGTATTTCATAACCTGATGTTCAAGGACCCTAAGAGTTTAAACACTTACATGTGTGTGGAATATATAATTATCTTTTCCTTCTTTTATTGAAAATAGAGTCATTTCTCATATAATATATCCTGATTAGTTTTACCTCCCTCTAATCTTCCCAGTTCTTCCCCCATATCCCCTCCAATCCAGATCTACTCCCTTTCTAATTAGAAAAGAACAGAATTCTCAGAGATAACAACAAAATATAACAGAATAAAACATAATAGATAAAACAAAAACCTTCTCATTGAAGTTGGGCAAGACAAACCAAAAGAAGGAAAAAAGACCAAGAAAAAGCACAAGAGACAGAGACCCACTTGTTCACATACTCTGAAGTCTCAAAGACACTAAACTGAAAGTCATAATATATACACAGAGAACCTGGTGCAGACTGGTACAGGCCCCATGCTTGCTTCTTCTGTTTCTGTGAGTTCATATGAGCTTTTCTCAGTTGATTTAGAGTTCTTGTTTTCCTAGTATCCTCCAACTACTCTGGCTCTGGCTCTTACATTCTTTTTGCTTCTTTTCTACAAGGTTAACTAAGCTTTGAGGGGAAGAATTTGATGGAAACATCCCAATTTCCCATTTAGGGTTGAGTATTTCTCTCTCTCTCTCTCTCTCTCTCTCTCTCTCTCTCTCTCTCTCTCTCTCTCTCTGTCTCTCTCTCTGTCTTTTTCTGTCTCTGTCTCTCTCTGTCTCTGTCTCTGTCTGTCTCTGTCTCTCTCTTCCTTCCTCCCTCCCTCTATCTGATGTCAGGAGAGATGACTCAGCTGTTAAAGGTTAGGCTCACAACCAAAAAATGTTAATAATCATTTTTAGTGTAAAGACTTGAAAAGGCATTCTCTTTTAAAATGTAGTTTAGCAATTGTTGAATCCTTGATTAAAACACACACACACACAATGTCTGGCAGAGAAATGATGCTCAGTTCATGCTTAGCGTCTTGCAAGGGAAAGCTTGTTACCTTTCCAGTCCCTTGCAAACAACATCTGCAATCTAGACTCATTATATTATTTTTCTCCCATGAATAGCCCCCAGTGCATGACAACTGGGGATAAATAGGTGTAGCAGAAAGGGCACGCAGGCAAATAAAAATGACACCACATTCTGTAATATCTTCATCTACATCTTAAACACACAGTGTTTATTCAGTCTTGTCCGGAACAAAGACTTCCATCCAATGAGAATGCAAGCTGCAGAACCAAGAAGGCACTAAAAGTCTGAGAGATGTGTAGTGATTCGCTGGTACTGTAAAGGTCTACATCTCTTTCCTGATCCCATTACATTCTTCTCTGTTCCCACTGTCTTCATTTAGTTTTCTCCCTTTGTCTATTTGCCCACTCTTGTCATTTTCTTCCCCCACCTTTCCCCAGAACACCCCTTCTTTGGACTCTAAGGCACATTTTTACAATTTTTTCCTTTATTGTGGAGAGTATTTTGGGGGGAAAGTATATGGTAGCTAGTAACTGGAAATGATTTTATAGATACCTACGGAGCAGCCCTCATCTCTCTGATTTATAAGCATGTAACATCCAGGCCTAAAATTTTTACAGAACCACTTAAAAGCCATTTCAACCAGTGCCCTTTACTCCAATTGCTAAGTTTCTTTTTAAATGAAATGGCTTTAGGAGTTTTTCTTTTTACCCAGAGCTCCTTCGGCGGTCTAATGTTGTTGGGTCTGGGGAAAACCAGTGAGAACTTGGGAACATACATCACTCCGGAAGCCTGACTTTCCATGGTTGAGATTTGTCATTTCATCAGCAACTTCTCTCTCCCTTTTCTTTTTCTGCAACATCCCTAAGACCACACAACAGCTCTGTCTTATTGTTTTAGCTTGTTCCCCGTAATCAAAGCTGAAAGGCCTTTCTGGTAGGCACATCTGTACTCCTCCTGTGAGCCCATAAAGGAACAGCTGTGCCACATATGCTCACCAGTTGCTAAATGCAGAGAGCTCCATTCATTCTGTGCCACATTTTCAAGTTTGATCATACCAGCCCTGCACCAAGTTCAGTTTTCAGTGCACGCATGCAAACATTCAGCACATATAAACGGAATCCAAGATTAGCCTTAATTTCTCTTTTGCATACTTAGTGAAAAGTAGAAATTTATTCAGTTGAGTCTCCTTTCACTTGGGGCTTCATGCATCCTGACTGCAGAGGGACCATGATCTATTTTGTCCTTAGTCACCAGGTGATGTTGATCACCCAAGAAAGCCTCTTCATTCTCCTCACAGGGTCACAGGCTTGCAGTCACTCGGGTGACTTAGGTGTCATTTTGTCTCTTTTGTTACCCTTGCCTCCATTTAGCGTCACGTCCTTTCTATCCAGCCACTCTTCTCTAGGACACTTACTCAGAAATTCACCTCTAGAAAAGGGAAAATCCATCCATCTGCTATCTGATTGCATAAACCATTCTTCAATTTTGATACTCAAAAGATAGGGTGATCAGCTTTATTGAAGCTACTGTCATCTACACATTCCCAACACTTATCTTTTATCTTCTTTCCTTAACTTGTGGGTCTTCTCTAGGTTAATGTGGTGGTGGGTATGTTGGCACTGTGAAGGTAAAGATGATGGTCTTCAGTTAATTTATCATACTGGTGAGACCATAGTCCCTTCAAGACTCAAGTGACACAGACCCAGGGAACCCACACCCAGGAAAGTTTCTTCTACTTCTTTGCTTTCAAAATTATGTTGTTTACCTCCTAGTAAGCTAAGATATGCAGGAGACTTTGGCATTCTATAATGATAGCAACTTAAGGAAAAATAATGAAGACTTAGGCAAAAATGTTAATGTTTTTAAAACTTTCCTCGTCCATTCACACTGTTGTTTCAGTTTCTCCTGGGTCCTGTCATTTATTGGACCCATTGCCATCTACATCATTTTAATACTTACCATTCACAGAGTATGGCAAAAGAAAGGCAGGTTGCATTGCCAGAATACTGGTCATCTGATGTGGGATCTCTTTCTGTATATGTGTTGCTTTTATTGGTTGATAAATAAAGCTGTTTTGACCAATGGCTTAGCAGAATAAAGCCAGGCAAGAAATCCTAACACACACACACATATGAGAGTAGGTGGAGTCAAAAAGATGCCATGTAGCTGCCAAAGAAGAAAGACTCTACCAGAACCTTCCTAGTAAGCCACAGCCTCCTAGTGATGCACAGATTAATAGGAATGGATATATTAAGAGTGGATATCTTGTATCTTAAGATATAAGAGCTAGGTAGGAATACACCTAAGATATTGGCTAAGCAGTGTTGTAATATTGTTTCTGTGTGATTATTTGGGTATGGACAGTTGGAAACAAATTAGCAGTCTCTTCTCACAGCCGTCTCTGGAAGACCATCGGTACAGAGAAAACTTTACTGTTGGGGACAAAACAAGTCTTGAAATTACACTAAGACATGATCCCAGAGCCAGTCTGAGACTGTAGCAAAGGGTGACTCTCAACCCCGGAAGACTGACCCAGGTCTCTTGATATTCTTTTTCTCAGGTACTAGAGACTATACTTAGTCTGACAATTTTGAGGTCTAAAGAAGGAAGCCAAGTCAAGTGTTAGAAATGGGAAAAGAAGAGAAGCAGGGAATGACCTTTAATAAGGAGGGCAGGTAGAAGTTAGGCCACTCAACAATCTTCTCATTTAAATTCAATTCAGAGTGATTTCCTGTTCTCTGAAACACCTGCCTTGGTGTCCTAGAAAAATGGAGTAAGATGAGTGGGAAGTATTGCTAGTTTCCTGAGAGTAGGAGCGGTGAATGTAGAAGCAAAGTTCTTCAAAAAATGTACACACAATAATACATATAAAAACATAATACAACCATCTGACTTCATTTATTGTTGTTCCTATGCATATGTTATCAGAGTTGAATAGTTGGTATTGAATAGTCAGTTAGAAGACTCATCCCTGAGGAAGATGGATTCTCACTCTCTAAGAAGTTACCAATTGCCTGTACCTTTCCATCTAGGGGTAAAGTTCCATGAAATTTCCCCCACCAGTGTTGGCATGTCAACTGATGTTATCATTTTACAGGTCTTGTTTAGGCAACCATAATGTTTAGATTTCATGGCTGCAGCTCCCCTAGCTTTTGAAGAAGACACTATATTGCAGCAGTTGTTCAGGTCCTCTGGCTCTTACAGTTTTTCTGTTCTTTCTTTCAAGATGTCCCCTGAGCCTTAGGTATTGTTATAGATATTTCACATGAGGTTGAATACTTCATGGTCAGTTTTTCTCTACATTTGTGGACAGTTGTGGACAAGTAATTATTTCAATTCATTTGTTAAACAGCTAAAGTACATCAAACATTTTTATTTTATTTGCTGTGTGTGTGTGTGTCCACATCATGTATAGAAGCCAGAGATTGATGTTGATATCCTCCTCAATCATTCTTTACCTAAGGTTTTGGGGCAGAATATCTTATCTAACCTGAAACTCACTTCTGCTAGACTAGTTGGCCAACAAGCCTCGAGGATTTCCCATCTCTACGTTCCTAACACTGCTGCTGCACCTATCTATTTCTCTTTTAAGGGTGAGGGGGACCTGAATGTAGACCCTCATACTCACAGATTAAACATTTACTGACCGAGTCATAGCCACAGCTCCCAAATACTTCAAAAGCACACCGATGTTAGTGTTATTACCCCCGCTTTACAGGGAGTGAAGTTGAGTTCTAGGAGACCAGATGGGTAATGACAGCTAGAATGTAGAAGAGCTTGGTACCTCTCTGGCTGCTTCTCTCTGGATCCCAACTTCATGAGTTTTTGCTGATAATAATGACTCTCTACCCTAACTTTTAAAAACTCTACTCCAAAATATTTATATTTATTTGTTGAGGTTAGCATTTATAACTTCATTTTTCACTTCTCAGGGTGACTTAATGTACACGGAGAGCTGAGAATCTTGTCCCTCTCATACAGATATTTCTGGTCACTAGGTCTATAATGACCCATGGCAGATGTTAGAGCAATGTTTACTGATTAGTTCTGCGGGTGTCTGTAGAAAGAGGCAAGAACATTGTTAGATACCACCAAGTTAGTTATAGACTTTTTATAGAGGCTGAGATGGACTATTTGGGGTTTTTGTCAAAGAATGACTAAGGAGGCCTGCCATTCATCTCTTTCTCAAAGATGTTTCCCAAACCTTCTGTTTCAGGTGGTGTTGTCCTCAATCCAGCCTATTACGGCATGCTGGGCCACACCAACACCATGATCCATGAGGTGGGACATGTCCTGGGACTCTACCATGTATTCAAAGGAGTCAGTGAAAAAGAATCCTGTGATGACCCCTGCAGAGAGACAGTGCCATCTATGGAGACAGGAGACCTGTGTGCTGACACCGCGCCTACACCCAAGAGTAGGCTGTGCCGGGACCCAGAGCCAGCGAACGACATCTGCGGTCTCACCCACTTCCCAGGGGCTCCATTCAGTAACTACATGAGCTACACAGGTATTACTGCAGACTTGATGCTTTTGTTTTGTCTTAAGGTCATGTAAGTGTCGTTAGGAATTAGTAGGGTGTATGTAGTTAAAGGGAGCCAGGGAGGTTCATGTCACAGAAGAATATTTGTGTTGGATAGTCCTTTATTTTCCATGTGTTTGAAGGATTTGACAAAAATGCTGAGATATTGCGGTCTTGTTGAGTGGATTCTCTTCCATTAGAGTTTGAAAGTGAGATACATTTGTATCATGCATAGTTAAAATGGGACCAAGTAACAACAATCCCCTTGAGATCTCTTCCAGGTTTTACAACATGATCACTTTCATTGAGGCATTTCCCTGAAGACTGTCTAGTCTGACAGTGATAAGTCACAGGTCTTTGGGTGTAGATGTCCCTTCAGTACTTTTACAGATAGTTAACAAATTGACTTGATTAATTTAAGTGATAGAAACCTTTTATCTTACACTGTACAAAAAATCAGATTCTCTTTTATGAGCACAACATTGATTTCTAGCTTACCCTTCATGTACTGATGTACTGTAACCCAATATATATATATATATATATATATATATATATATATATATATATATATTTAAAAAGGGTACATTGTTGGCCCTGAGGAAAACTGTATTGTGTAGTCTTGTCCTTTTGGGGGGATATCTCCTGGATCATCCACCTTACCAGTGTATTTCTGGCAAAAAGTAACACTAAGTATTCTTTTAATAATGGGCATAATTATAATTAATATTGACAACTAATTTGATTGGATGAAGGAATGTTAATTTTAGTTCCATGCTTTACCAAAAGCCAAATACCAGCCCCTGCTCATGGCTTTGCAGGTAAGAGAGAGCAATGAGCTAGCTGGGTCTCTCTATGGCCTCTTAAGATGTTTCCCTCCAAATTTCATTGTAGAGAAGAATGAATTGAGTTTATAAGCATCAACAGCTCTGTTGCCCTTAGCCAGGACTAGGTGGCCTTGGAGATGCAGCATCCAGGAACAGAACCTCCTTAAGTTCCATCTTTAAGTGTGGCAGAGACAGTTTGAGAAGCAGATGCAGGGTTTTTGGTCTACTCTAAATAGAAAAGCCCGTGAAATGAAGAACACTCCTGTTCAATTATATGGCTTGAATAATGAATACACTGATTTTGCTGACTCTGAAAGAAAGACTGGGGCCATCATTCCCATCCCTGAAGTTTCCTTGACATTTCGGCTTCTGCTCCACTGAGTAGCTCCAGTGAATACTCCTAGGGCATGGTCACAGGGTGAAGAGACCCTCTGCTGAAACACTGCCATCTTGTGGTGGGCTCAGTATGCAACTGTCAGTCCAGGACAGTGGCTCTCCAGCTGTGTGGTGGTCGCATATCAGATACCCTGCCTATCAGTTCTTTACATTACTATTCATAACAGTAGTAAGAATTACAGTTATAGAGTAGCAAAGCAAACAATTTATGGTTAGGGTCACCACAACATGAGGAACTGTATGAAAGGGTCACGACATTAGGAAGGTTGCGAACCACTGTCTTCAGACAATCCTGTGACTTCATGAGTAGAGTCTCATCCAAGAATATAGTAATGAGATTGCTTTGGAAAGAAGCAAATTCTATGTCTCTGCTTTTCCTCTCCCTCACCCGACTTTGTAGAGAAGAAAGGATTTCTTTACCGAGTGTAATGTTTTCTGAGTCTAATAAATGCAAGATGTGGGGTGCTAGGAATAGTGAGAATGGAGTGAGACTTTTGCCCTGCCTTTAGACTCTGGTACAGGTTCAGCCTTCGCATCCTCTTTTGTCTCCACAGATGATGAATGTACCAACAGCTTCACCCCTAACCAGGTGGCCCGGATGCATTGCTATTTGGACCTTGTATACCAGCAATGGAGTGAAAGCAGAAAGCCTACACCCATTCCCATTCCACCCATGGTTATTGGGCAAAACCACACATCGCTCACTATCCACTGGCTGCCTCCTATTAGTGGGGTGGTCTATGACAGGTGAGAGGGGTGCTCCACTGTCTTGGAATCATTTCCAAAAAGGGAAAATCTATAAAATGAGGGGAATGCCTATTGGGATGTAAACGTGTACATGGCTGTCCAGGGACACCTCCTGCGTCTTCTCTGGGCTCAGCTCCTTAGCAACGCTAAGGGTGTCTCATGGGAGCCAGAGGCTCATCATGTGTGTTTATTCCAGCTGTTCCTCTGCAGGGTAAGGCTTGCTCCTTGGACAGTGGTGACTGGGGAAAGGGAAGCAGACCGTGTTTCTTTAGTCAGTTCTCGGGTGGAAAGAGAAAGTGTGGGAGTGTACAAACTCAGCTCAGCATTTCTGCTGCTGGCTCTGCCTCTGGGTGAACCCTGTGCTCAGCCTGAGGGCCACTGTCTGGAGTGGTTACTCTCTGTTCTTACTTGCCCCCTCTACTGGCAACTAGCGCTTTTGTATTCCCCCCCCCCCCGGGACTGCCACTGTAGACACTTAATACATACTCACTGAAGAAAATGAAGCCAGCTGTCATTCTTCTTTTGTTTACTTACAGAACTAAATCTCGGGAATTCTTTATTAAAACGAGAGAGAGAGAGAGAGAGAGAGAGACAGAGACAGAGAGAGAGAGACAGAGACAGAGAGACAGAGACAGACAGAGAAAGAGAGAGACAGAGAGGGATCTGATGTTGACAATGGGGCATACGGTTGAACTGAAAAGGTTCCTTTGAGCCATGTAGATGTGGCTCTATGGAAGCCTATACCCAGATGCTAACTAACAGGAGAGCACCTTTCTTTTTACTCCTGTAACATAGGGACACTGTGAGATATCTGGCTTCAGCTGCCTTGTGTAGTCCTCACAGTGAGCACTACCCCTCCCTGTGAGTGAAAAACACACAGGGCTCTTTCAAGACCCTACAACAGGTGATTCTGGGGGAAACCCAGCAACGAGGAGCACAAACAGATGAACGCTTTGAATTTTAAGCTTTCTTTCCCATTTAGCAGGTAGACATCTACTCTTTCATTTTTCTCAATTTAGTGTCTTTACTAGTTAAAAATAACCCATTAGGTCCAGTTTGTGTTGTCCACATACTCACAGGACAGGACAGGACAGTGGGCCCACAGGACAGTGACTCTTCTTCGAACAACACTTCACTATGAGTATCTGGGTCCAGCTAAGGAACGAATGGCCCTGGAGCATGTCCTCACACACTTTGGATTTAATGAAAGCCTGGAAGTGGGGGCAGATAAGGAGAGATGAGACACAATAAAGCCAGTGGATTATTTTTCAAAGCGATAGTCACAGTTTCTTGAAAGCTTCATTTCGTGACTCGCACTTAGTCATGACATCATTCCTCACTCCCAGCACTACAGAATAGTTTGCACCGTTATCAGCACCCAGGTTCCCATGGGCCCCTTCAGTGATTCGGCACGCATCTACGCAATGTGTCTGAGAGTCATCTTCCTGCAAGTGTGACCTTGTGTAGCTCTGGCAGGACCGTCCTGTGTTGGTACATGCAAACCCGAGTTTTACATCAGTTTATGTAACACGTGTAAACAATTTAATCTTTCAATTCTCTCTCTGGTACAAATCTTACGATAAAGCAGACATCAGACCTGGCTTGCTGAGAGTCTGCTGGCAGAAAAGAGTGTACTTTGCTTCCACTTCCCACCTAGGTGGGCTAGTTTTGAGGCCTCCTAGCACGTGTGTTGGAGAGACTCACGTCACATGCCCAGCAATTTGTGTCATGCCTAGAGTTATGTTTACTCCACCCTTGTAGGTATTTGGAATCCGTATGTCAGAGAAGAGCCCCAGCTACGCACTCTGCAACAGCCCCGGAAGGGCAAGTGCATCAGGAAAATGTGGTTTGGAATTGTGTTCACGTTAGAAAGAGCACTGATAGAATCAAGGGGTGGGTCTTAACTACACCCTTTAGTTGCCAAAATACCGAACACTAACGAGGTGCTATTTGGGAACTTGCTCAAAGGGATTAAGGAGCCTGTGACTTTGGGCAACTGACTTCAAGCTTTCTGAGTTCCAATCTTCCCATTTGTAAGCATGGTGTCATCACAAGGGTTAGAAAGAAGTTGTGAAAAACACAAGGCCGGGTTATGTAAGGTGCTTCCTGTCAGTATTATTGCCATTGGGTAATAAAATGGTTTTTCTAGTGTAAGATTCATACGTTCTGTTGGGATACTGCCTTGCTTTTAGGTTAGCATTTCAGATATGTTGTTCACAAGGGGGCTTCTGAAAACATTCTGAGAGAGAGAGAGAGAGAGAGAGAGAGAGAGAGAGAGAGAGAGAGAGAGAGAGGAGAGAGAATGCTCAGAAAACAGTTGGCTTTGTTACTCAGTATAGTTATCTCTACATAGTCTGGTTACTCCAAGTGTGATGCTTGTAAAACCTTTTCATAGACTGAATCATCTCATAGACATCTCCAGAGGGATTGCTGAAGCCAGTCATGTTCTCATTCTTAAAGACACAGTAAGAATTGAGCAGGCAGGCCCAGATACACTCACAGACCCAGGAGTCAAAAGAGGATGGCTGTCAATTTGCAGCATGACACAGCAGTGTCCTGAGAAAGTGGACAACTATAGGGGTGTGTACAGAGAAGCAGGGGCCAGAGTCTCAGAGGAGCAAGGCTAAGCACCCCCTCCCCCGCAAAGGCCACATTTGAATATGTAAAGTAGGAGTTTGCAAAGCAAGGATGCTTGAAAAGCCTGTTGGATCATTGTAAGAACACGTGTGCTGTGAAGAGCATGGTGAATTTTCATCATAGTGTGATGGAACTTGAGCTAGAAATATAAAGTGTATGAAGAAACTGCAGGAGGTAAGGCTGGAGGTAGTCTGTAATGCCACCCAGTGCTGGTAAGAATTATGATCCATTGCTGCGGGCAATGGAGAATCAAGGGGTATTACCCTCCACATTCTACTTTATGCCTGTAAGTAAAAGTAGGGGATTAAAAGAGCCAGAACACATAGATAGTGAATTTACCCTGAATCCCATTGTTTTAGCAGGCAGGTATATTTATTCTGTGCCTTTCTTGCCATAGAAAGGGGGTTTATATGGCTCAGGAAAATATGCTTGTTTTTTGGTTAATGATTCTGGGATAAGAGGTCCCTTGCATCTCAGAGGCTTCTTCATGACCCTGTTCAACTTTCTTCTTTTCTGACCTTGAGGTTTCTCATGGCTTGTGCAGAAGAAGGACATGGATTGCAATGATAATTGTGTCCTCTTGTCCCCCTGGGTCTGATTCACCAGTGACACCTTTCTTCCCCAGAGTCTTCCTGGTTTCTTTTCCCTAGTTCAACGTAAGAACACTCCCTTTTCATGCTTCCTCTTCACAGGGCCCCTGACAGTACGTGTGATGCCTGTACTGAAGATGGGACATTTCATCAGTATGTGTACAAGGCTTCCTCAGGGCGGGTGTGTGACTCTTCAGGTTACTGGACTCCAGAGGAGGCTGTGGGTAAAGTACCATGGATTTTTTTCATTAATATTTTTGTGGTCACTGAGCATGGGTATTGGATGAAGCAGTGGTATATGTTTGTGTGTTTTTGCACATGGTCAAGGGAGGGTTTGCTGAAGATCTCCAGGGTCTTGGAAACACTGTTGGTGCTTCTGCATGCTGAGTGTCCTCTATTGGTGTAATATGAATGTCCCATGGCTGTAAGGATGGGAAGACTTAACACAGACGGACTGAGAAGTCAGCCCTTCTCAAGAGTAACCTCAGGGTGAACTAGGGCCAGAAATATTGCATGTGCCTCTTAGTCCCCGAAGCAGCTTTGGTGCATGATGCTGCAAGCTAAGTGCTTACTCCTCTTTATCAGAGAGTAATAGAGAACACATTGCAGAGCACACTCATGGGCTGGCTGAGCAAGTCTGGGTGGGGGCAGGGTGGACTAGGTGTTCCACACGGATCGTTCTCATCTATGCTATTTTATGAGTCTATTAATCACTGGTACTGGTTGTGCTTTGAATGTGATCTAAGCTAGGCTCTAGAAGGGAGAAGATGTTTTTCGTTATTTCATTTCCTGTCCCTCCCCTAAATTCTCGAACAGTCACATACTCACTCACATATGCATATCAGGATCTAGAAGACAAAGTCGAACAGCAGGCTTTTCCGTGCCAGTGCAGAAAGTGCTGTGGACATGGCTCCTAGCCTTTCTCAAGAAAGGCCTTGACTTCGGCTTTCCCCTATTTTTGTTTGGTTGGTTGATGGATGGGTTTGTTGTGTTGCTGTTGTTTATTGTTATAGTTAATTTTTTCAAGACAGGGTTTCTTTGTGTAGCCCTGGCTGTCCTAGAAATAATTCTGTAGGCCATCATGGCCTTAAACTCAGAGATCCACCTGCTTCTGCCTCCCAAGTTCTGGGATTAAAGGAGAGGGTTTATTATGCCTGACTCTTCACCATCATTTTTGAAACCTACCTAACTATCATTTTCTAGATATCCCCCCCGTAGGTATTAAGATCCACAAAACTGCTGAGAAATGTGTATTAGAAAAAGTTGATTTGAAATAATTTTCAGTCCTGATTGTGACAAGGAAAACAGAACAATAATGATCTATGAATCTGTAATGACCACCTAATGTCACCTTGGGCTCATAGTTAGTTATTCAAGTGAAAGACCCTCAAGAAAAAAGCTGGGTAGAGGTGATTGACAAGACTGGTTATATATAAATCTTTTCAAAAGAGAGCACTTAAGAGAAAATCCACAAAGTGACGAGCTTTCTGTAAGAATTCTGAAGTTTCCCTTTATCTTCTGACTGCTGAGATGGCCTGTTCTTTCTCATTCTTTTAATGGTTATTTCTGATGTATCTTTTCTCTCATCTCCCTAGGGCCTCCTGACGTGGATCAGCCCTGTGAGCCTAGCTTGCAGGCTTGGAGTCCTGAGCTCCACCTGTACCACATGAATATGACTGTGCCCTGCCCAGCAGAAGGCTGCAGCTTGGAGCTGCTTTTCCAACACCCGGTCCAAGCTGATACCCTCACACTCTGGGTCACTTACCTCTCCATGAACTCTTCCCAGGCACTCTTTGACATAGAGATCTTGCTAGAACTCAAGGAATCTGTACACCTCGGTCCCTTGAACACTTTTTGTGACACGCCACTCACCATCAAACTCCATGTGGATGGGAAGGTCTTGGGAGTGAAAGTCTACACCTTTGATGAACGAATGGAAATTGATGCTGCTCTCCTGACTTCTCAGCCCCATAGCTCCCTGTGCTCTGGATGCAGGCCTGTGAGCTATCAGGTACTCCGAGAGCCTCCTTTTTCCAGTGGCCTGCCCATGGTGGTGACACACCCGCACAGGAAGTTCACAGACATGTAAGTTGGGAAGCAGAATCTCCAAAACCATGGGACTTCCAGGAACTTGTCTTCAATTTGCTTGTCTCTGCTTCTGCTTTTTAATATTCTGATATGTATGCTTTTAGAGAAAATATTTCCCAGAAAAGGGAAAGGGAAAGCAAGTACTATGACTGCTAAAGTCATCATTAGGCTGATGGAGAAGCTAGTGTATAAGGGCTTTCAGCTTGACCTATTGGTATTGATACTAAAGTTGATCAGAATGACCTTTTCTGTCTTGAGCAATTCTATCCTAGATTCCTTCTTGGAGCTTTCCAATAATATAGCATGGCTCTCATAATTTCCAAGTTATAGCCAGTTCTTCCATAGCTACACTAAAAGGTCACAGGTCTCTCAGATGCTAAACACAGCATCATGATTTATCCATATTTATGTCCATGTTTCCTTCCTTTTCTTATTCTCCTTCTCCCTTTCTTCTTTCTTTGGTTTCTAGTTTCCATTTAATTTACTTAATGTCTTTCTTTCAACATTTAGTGAGTTCTGCTGTGCTCCTGGAACAGGGTGCTCAGTGTTGAGGAGACAGTCTAATGTAAGAATTGCGTGCCTATCTTAGATGCCGGTATAACCAAAGGCAAATCACCCTACTTCATAGTCTTCTTAGAGACTTCCTAGAGGGCACAGCAGGGTACAATAACGTTTTATCAGAGGGGATCCTATTAGGTGATTTTTGCCATCTTAGAAATGATCAGATTACAATAAAAATCTTTAATACATTGTTCTATGCATGGGCTGGGTAATTTCCTCTTGATTGTTTGCTTCATCCCAGGATGACATCATACACATACTTGGGCCCTTGCTGAGGCACCTGACATGACTGGGAATGTGAGGACCCTCTCCCTCACACTCAGTCCTGATCGTGGGCTGCTCATAGATGAATGGCTGTTTCCAGGAGTGGTCCTTGAAACAGGAAGGGCAAATTCCACATCACTTGTCCTTTTCAAGTCTCATCTGGAAACGACTCTTGATAATGTTCCGTGAAGTTACATGAAAAGTTTCACATTCAAATAATGGACTTCCTTTCTTCAAAAGGAGAGGCAGCCATCACACAGACCCTAGATGTGTGCATCCTGGCTGAGGTAGACGTTCAGTAACCCTCCACAGCTATAAAGCCTATAAAGCTTCCAAATGTCCAGTTCATGCTCCAGTACATTTTTCTTTTCGTGGTTGTTTGCATCTTTGCCATCAGAAGATTGAAAAGTGGTTAAAAATAAACATAACTGGAAAGCAAATAATGAGACAAATTAGAAAGAAAAACCAGCATGATTTTACATCTGTAGCCAGGCAGTTGATATGATGTTTGTAATATAATTATAGCCACATACAAATGTTTAAGGTCAATAATATCCTTTTTTGTAGACAGAAAACCAAGGCTTATTACCCTTAGTTAGGGAGCTAGTAGATGGAAGTCCCAGGATTCAAACTCCGTTTTCAACTGACTTCATCTTCAGGACACTACCTTTCACAGACTCAGGGCATGGGAGGCCTGGGGTACCTGCTGCCATGTTCTCCCCATAAGAAGAGTAAATACACAATAATATTTCCGTCTAATCCTTTTCCCAGCCACAGAGATGCATAAGACGTTTAAGCATGGTTGGACAAGAAGAAACCACCCAAAAAGGAAACCAACCACCAGCATTGATTGGGATAAAATTGGGTTTGCTTTAGAAACAGCAGCTGGCATTCTGCAGAGAGGGTTCCTTTCTCAAAAGGGAAAACTAATTTGGAAATTTAAGAGTCTTTAATATTTAGGTGTTTTTCCTATTAAAATACCTAAAAGCCAATACAGATGATTTGAAAGGTATTTTGGAAACCCCGAGACATTTCCTATTTGCTGCATCAGATTGTGGGTGGTGGCTCTGTGGTTGTTTTAAAGAGTCTGTTAAAGAAAAGAGAGTCTGGGCAGGAGAGTCACACTGGCCACTCATGGCAGCCTCAATATTCTTTGAGATCGTGTCCTCCTAAATACATGTTTCCTATCTTGAGTTGGGGGATACTTTTCCAATCAGGGCAAGCACTGGACAAAATTAAGATGAGGCAGAATTTATCTTTGAAACAAGCAGCTCCATTCACGAGCCCCTTTCCTACTAAATAAATGTCTTGTCTCAACGCTTCCCACTTAATACAGACCAGAGAGTATGATAAATTCCTTCCATCTCTCAGGTCAACTGTACCATCTCCATTCTTGGTATTTGGAGATAAAGATCAATTTAATATGTCTCTAACTGGGAATTTTTACCCCTTCCATGAGCGATGAGCTATACTCTTGTGTTCTTCTATGAAATTCTTGGTGCAGCATTTTCAATGCAAGAGTTCTCATTTAAGAAAGTTGGGATCAGCAAGTCTGAAAGGAAACTTGACTGAGCCTACACACTGAAATTCTCAACTTCACTTAGTTTGGTTACTTTAAAAATATAGATTACTGGCTTTTCAAAAATTGCCCTATGTTACCGTGGTTGAAAACACTGCACGCCATCCTCCTAGGTTCTCATGGACTGTTACCTTAAATGTTAACTCACCAAACAATTACAAATACATTTACTAACATAGAACATATGGGGCAATAGAAATGAGCATCTACGCAAACATGGGGCTGCTCATAGGATTGAACCCTGATCTTTGTTTCAGGCAATTGGCATGTCTCAAATTTTGTTTCTCATACTACTTTCCTTAAACTCATGTGAACTAACTACAAAGGACCCAGGGCATGCCACTTTGCAGATGTGACTGTCACAAACTCATTGGTTTCTACAGGGAGGTCACACCTGGGCAGATGTATCAGTACCAAGTTCAAGCTGAAGCTGCAGGGGAAGTTGGAGAAGCTTCACCTCCTCTGAGGCACATTCACGGAGGCCCTTACTGTGGAGATGGGAAGGTGACAAGGTGAGTCCTGTGCGCTGGGTTGTGCTCAGCTGCTCAAAGAGGCTCCACCCTCCATTTGATACAAGGCTGCAAGGAACTGCATGAGTCATATGGAAAAATCCCAAAATCTGGGGTCTTGAGCAGTCACCGGCGCCTCTGCATAGTTTGAAGGGTACCCACTTTTATTCAGCACTGGTCCTCAGAGTGGTAAGCTATTAGGACTGATTCTCTGGGGCCCCCTTAAGGCACCAGTGAGGAACTGCAGGGCAGTGAGGTAGGGAAGGAATTAATATAGATAATAATTAAATAATGCTGAAGGAGGATAGAATTTAGATCAATGTCTGTTTGCTCAGTTTTACAAAGTGAGTGTGATTGGTGGGAAGGGAGATACTCCACTTACTGTGCAAATTTCTGTAAACATCACCAAGGGAAGTGTGGAATGATTCCTTCGGTTCCTTAAACATCCTTTGATCCCTGTTTTATTGACCTGTGTTATCAGACAAGGAAAGTGGTTTGTCTGGAACTTGTCCAAGTTCAGCACTGCCATATCCAGTTCCAGGAAACCCAGGACAGCTGGTCAGTTCTTATCTAGCTACCCTTATATAAAGCTGCTGGAAGTGGGGATCTAGGAGGCAAAGTATGATGCATTGACAAATTCCACATCTTATGAAGATGGCCCAATTTTTAGTGACCAGGAAAATATATGCTCAATTCTGTATCCTTTTATGGGACTCCATCTGACTAGTGATCACTGAACGTTGTTTATCTTGGTCTTCTGAGATCCTCAAGCTATGGTATAGTCCTATTCCATCACACTAAAGTATAAACACTAAATATTCTTTCCCAGATGAACACAGCAGAATTCACCTAAATAGGGAAACCTCACTCATGCGTCCTCACTCCTCCGTAATCATCCTCAGCATGATAGCTCTCTTCTTGTTCCACTCTCCAACTGTGGCTACCACAAGGTGATAACATTTGCCTAGTCATATGTAGCAGAGTGTAGTTTGGGGCCATCTTCCTAATTTGACAGCCATGTTTACTGCTGTCCCTTGAAGCAGCTCAGCTAGGGGCCACAGTTCTCTGCCACTGGGTCTCACAAAGTTCCATGCTTAAATGTACTTCTTAAGCTTCTGTTTGCATTCCTTGGCTGTCTAATCAGTGCTGTTGTCCAAGGGAAGACATTTCTGAATCCCAGCTATGCTTCAACACCCCAAAACACAAAACAAATAGGAGTCAGGCAAATTGTTTAACCCACTAGGTTCTAGATAGAAGACTATCAAGCTAAACACTGGGCAAGGCCCTAAAATTTTGACCAGTGCTCATTCAGAAGTTGACTTTCTCAAGACATGCTGTCCCCTACTGTCCTAGCCATGCAACACTCGAGACTTCAAAACATGGTGAATGCAAATACGATGTGCAATGATTATTTTAATGTAATTTAAGGCAATTCAGTTTTCAAACTGAAACTCAATTTAGTTGCTGGAAACCCTTGAAGTATAGCTTGAAAGTTTGGGACAACTTGGATAGATGAATTGACTTGTTCGACTATGAATACAAAATTGAAGTAAAGGTCAAGTATTTGAAGTGAGATTGAAGTGAAAATGAATTTTAAATGCAGTAGATTTCAGGTGTTTGGGATACAAAAGGAATATTACATGTCGCATCAATCATTTTCCATTGATTAAAAATTCAAATGGTAATGTTTTAAGTACCCTCAGTTGGATGAAATAGCAGCTAATGTTATCTGTTTCTTTTACTTTTTAGGTGACTATTAGAAATTTCAAAATTGTATGGATGATATGCAATCTGCTTATGTTAATTGCTTAAATTTTCTTCAAAATAAAATTATAAAGTTGTCTCTTTCCAAGACTATGTCCTAAAAGCCAGACAGGGAAACATCAGTGTAGACCAGTGGTTCTCCATCCAGAAGGAAAACACCAGTGTAGACCAGTAGTTCTCCACCCAGACAGGGAAGAATCAGTGTAGACCAGGGGTTCTCTACCTTCCTAATGCTGTGGCCCTTTAATATAGTTCCTCATGGTGAGCTGACCCCCAACCATAAAATTATTTTTGTTGCTACTTAATAAGTGTAATTTTGCTACTGTAATGAATCGTAATATAAATATCTGTGTTTCCTGATGGTCTTAGGCAACTCCTATGATAGGATCATTAGACACCCAAAGAGGTTGTGGCCCAGAGGTTGAGAACTGCTCATGTAGACCAATCCTCTCTCCACACATGAGTAAACTAAGAATTGTGTTTTGAAATACTTCCCAAATATCCCACAATTGATTAGGCACCTAAGATGAACCATATTGCCTTTGTATGAAAAGAATGTAAAGGGGCTAGAGAGATGGCTCAGTGGTTAAGAGCACTAGATACTCTTCCAGAGGACCTGGGTTCAAGTCCCAGAACCCATAAGGTGGCTCACAGCTGTTTTTAACTTCAGTTCCAGGGGATCTGACACTCTCTTTAGGCCTCTATGGGTATTAGGTGCACAGACATACTCCTGGCAAAACATGCATGTTAGTTAGAAATAAATCTTAAAAAGATCATTCAAAATTCTATGACATAGATGTATCATATGTATGTATAGTGTAGTTTGGGGAGAAAAGGAATGTGAAATTTTTTAAAACTCTTTTTTTTTCCAGTTCTGAGGATTGAAAACAGGCTTTCCATAAATTGGGCTAGTATTCCATTACTCAACCCCACTACCATCCCCCCATAATTTCTTCAACTATGTTTCCTATGTTTTTTTCCTGTCTCCAGTTTCATCTGACAACATCTTAAAATATGATTACCATGTTTTTGCATCTGTACCATAGTTTTAATTTATTTATAAACATTCTCATGTCTAACTCATCCTTAATCCATCCACATAGTTAGTTACCTTTGAATAATGATTGGAGCTATTTGTGATATCCTGGGTCTGACAACCTTTTAGGATTCCAAATTTCTCTGTATATGGAACTATTGAACATATTGAAAAGTAAAGAAGAAAATACGTAAGTTGTAACCACTTTACAGTAGCCAAATCTTATTTTTTTCATGGGAGTTTCACCTGCAGGGTTTTTTGTTTGTTTGTTTCCATAACAGGCTTTATGAAAGAAATCCCATTGTAGACTAACTTACGTACCTTAATCCACATTTCCTCATCAACTAATGATCAAAAATGACACTTGGAATTGATATGTAAAATAAAAAAAGATTTTTTTTAAATGACATTTTTCACTTTCCCTGTAATATATGGTATCTGCCACTAGGTGGTAGCAGGAAATAAAGACCCTAACTTGAACCCTGGTTGCACCATTGAAGACAGCCACAAGCCATGCTTCTTGAAGCTTTTAGTTTTATGTAAACAAGAGATTCAACTCCACAAAATTCTGACTTTTATAACTTCATCTGCATAAAGGAAAATGACTAAATGAAAAAAATGATAAAATGAATAGAAAATAAAATGGTGCAGATTAGCAGACCTCACCAATTAACTATTTCTGTTTTGTTGGCTTTGTTTTGTGAAGGCGGGGGGTCTTTTTGTGTATCCAAGGCTGACTTGGGATGTTCTATTTGTCTCTAGAGTATTGTGTTCCTCTGTTCTCAGGAAAATCAGCTACTGTTTAAAATTGCCAGTGGTTTTTAATTAAATGTATTAAATTCTTTTATGTTAAAACAGTTAAAATTGCACACAATCCCATGTGATGTTTTTGTTACATTGTATGATATTTAAACAGGTTAAACATATCCATCTCTTCATATATCACACTCTTCCAGTAAAAACATTTCAAATTCTCTTTACTAGCTTCTTGAATTTTCTACACATGTTTGTTTTAGTCAGTTCATTGAGTGAAAGCATGCCAGGACTTGCTCCTATATAATTATAATTCAGAACACATCAACAAACCTTTCCTCGTCACTCCCTTTTCTCTGGTCTCCTCAATTTCTGTTAGCCACCATTCTACTTTCAACTGTGTCTGAGATCAACTTTATAAATCCACAATATGAACAAGATCACAGGATACTTCTCTTCGTGTGGCTACTTAATTTTCTCAACATAATGATTTTCAGTTCTATGCATGCTGTCCCAAACAACTGAATTTCATTTTCCTTTGAGGCAGTATAATATTCTATAATATATATGTTACATTATTTTTCTCCGTCCACCAGGTGACTGACACTTAGGTGGTTTCCATCTCTTAGCTATTTTGAATAATGCTACAGTGAACATTGTAGTACATGTGTCTCTTTGATTTACTAATTAGATTTCTTTTGGATATAACCAGGAGTGGGATTTCAAGATTACATATTAACCTTTTGTGTATGTGTGTGTGTATGTTTGTATATGTTGTGCTACTCTACTGCCTTCATCCATGTTTTATAATTTACATTGTAAATGGATCATTTTTTGATTTCTATTTCCTATAATTAGTTATTACCATATCGTAATGCTACTGTTTTGATAAATTACTAGAGCTAATAAATAAATTAAGTAAAATTGAAAGCTACAAACCAGCTTTTTCCAACCCCCCACTTGTCACAGTTCTGGTGAAGATCCTGCCAGGCACACTCTTGAGTCTCCCACAAGGTTCTCCCAGATGTTCCTATTCCACAATACACTTGATTTCTAGGAATTCCTACAACCCACTGACCTAACTAATCTACCATTTTGCTAAACTCCCATCTACTTTAAATATTTATTTTTAATGTTTTCTGTAAATCATTAACTATTTGCTTTTTGTACAACTTTCAATTTTTAAAGCACAATGAGGAGCTTAAATGGATTAATGATATCTGAGAGAGAAACATCATTTTATGTGTGCCTAAATGTATATTTCTAGGAGTATTGGAGAAACGTGTGACGATGGAGACCTGTTGAATGGAGACGGGTGCTCCAGAGTGTGTGCACTGGAGGAAGGCTTCAACTGCGTGGGTGAGTCCAAAGGGTTATGTCTTATGTTTAGAAATATATCAGTGTATTGTTGTGTGAATTCTTAGTGTCTTGTGGCTTACAGATAAAGCCATAACACCAAATACTACATATATAGTCATTACTTTCTCACTTTAACCATGAAGAAACTAATTGGAGGCACAAAAGGCTTAAGTGACTTCTTTTCATTTACTTACCTGAAAGTGCTAGGTAGAATTTGAGCCAAAGGCACGCAGATCTAGAATTTCATGCTAAACAGATTGTACTGGTCCCTAGCTTGATATTACCAGGACATTCTCTTGAGTCCTCACACATATGCCAACATGCCAGATAAACAAGCAATAATGTAGATTCTACATACAAATTAGGGTCAGGAAATAATCTAAGCCCTAGTAGAAACAAGATATCTTTTGGTGTCTGTGTTTAATAGGTGAGATCATAGAGGCCAGCAGGGGGTCCTGGTGTTTTCTGTCCTGGGGAAATGAGTGGTTATCAGTTATAACTAGATGACTTCATATCTAAACCCTTGGCGTGAGAGGTAGCACACAAGACTCGCCCTCGTTGTGATGAACGCATCCGTGAACAGGTGCTTCAGAGGTAGACTACTTCCCTTCCCGTGCACTGAGATACTGTCTAGAGTAGATCCCCCACACCAAAGTTGTTTTAAGTAGCAGTGCATTTAAAACAACTTCAGGGACCTTAATTCTTAAGACACTGTAGTGTATCACAGTGCGTAAAACTTATCATGGTGCCAACTACTACATAAACATACAGATGCTTCTACCCTCCATAGCCAAAGCTGAGCCACAGAATCTTCATATCACCTATCTGTCCGTCTGTCTAGCTATCCACCCATCCACTCTGTACCATGTATTAAGTAGTATCACATTTTATATTTAGGGCTTGTGGAATACTCACATCTGCTAGATATTTCCCTCCCAGGTGTACAGGGCAGGAGTGACTTAGAGTCCAGCTTCACTTTTAGAGATGTCTCTTCTACCCAGTCCTGACATATGGGCACGCAGCTTTTGCTCACGTAATTCTGGCAATGAAAAATGTACTCGAAACAGACAATTCTATTTAACAGTGCTCTTACCTGTTAAAACTTTCTTTCTCCCAGTTTTCAGTTTGTAAACTGAGTCTCAGACCATCTTAGTGACTCATCTAGAGGCACACAAGGCCCCTGCCAAGCCGGCCCTGAAACTTCACTTTCTTTCTCTTCAATCAAGTGAGGTTTTCTTGCTCAGGCACTTCAGAGGATACATTCTTTCCTGTTTTATTTGACTGCCATTCAGATATTTGAAATGCCTCTTCACTATTCTTCTTTCCAATCCAAACATCCCCGCATGTGATTAGGTTTCCAGACCTTTCCTATTTACCCCAACCTGGCACGCTTTGTTTGGTCGATGCCCAGAAAGGAATCCAATCCCCCAGATGTGGTCTGGCTATGTGGAGTGCACTGAACCAATCGACCCCCTCTTTTGTGCACAAGTATTTGTTAATGCCACCTCTGTTTGTATCATTTCTTCTTGGTAGCCACACAGTGGTCACATACTGAAAATAAACACACATTCTCCGAACACCGTACCTTCTCCAATGCAGCTCGAGTAGCTTTTAACTTAAGAACAGCATTCATGCTGTTCCTATCACATTTGATCCTTCGACTCATATTTTCTCAGCCTCTAACACCAGTAAGACTATATCCCAATTTCTTTAACTATACTTAAGTACTATATTTAAGCTTATGTTTAAGTTATTGACTGGATTAAATTGATGTGGTATATTCCACTATTAGACATCCTTTGCGATGAATACATTTATCATATGAGAGTGTATGATTTTACCCCGTTGCTTTTCAAAATATTAGATTGGAAGGAACCATTGAAACGCAATTTTAAATTGTTCTATTATTTTCTTGTGGAATTGAAAAAATACATATTTTTTTTGTTCTGTGGCTAAAAGAAAATAAACAAGAAATAAAAAGGAGCAGTTCCTGCGTTATAGATAGAAAATATATTATCTATGCATATCATTGTCATAAATAATAACAAAGGCAGAGAGAGAGAGAGCTTGCTCTGCTGGGAACGTTGTTTCAAGTGCACACATGCTGAGAAGGTGAGGGTGCCATAAATTTGATAGACTACAGATGAAAGCCTTAAATGAGTTTAGAACCATGTCCTGTAGAAGATGGCTTACACTGGCATGAAGCAGTAGTTTTACCACGGAAGGGTCTTACATATGAAGCAGTTATTAAGGAAAATAATAACTATATTGGTGAGAGGCTGACAAACTACCAGGATATTCTCATGGGGTTTCTGTGAAGAAGAAAAAATGAAAAAGCATGTTATAAGAATAATAAATCTTAGAAATGGTTTTACTGAGTCAGTGCTGGATAGTGTGGATTTGTTTTGAATCATGATTCTATTTCAGTGTCCTGTTTCTTTAAGTAGAAATGAGAAATTTGGGTTGTGCTATTAACACTAATTGTCCTACACTTTGGTAGAATTTCATAGATGGTTTTATAAATGTACCTAAGCTTTCTACAAGGAAGGAAGCCAGTCACAAAGTAGCAATGCTGTTCACCTAGTAGGAACTGCCCTGGGTGGATGAATGGGACTTTCCCAGCATATCCAAACTCATCTTCCACCTCCAATAGTTGCCCGCAAATATTCCTGTTTTGTTTGTCTGCTCTGTTTCAGTATAGGTGATACAGGGTACAAGGCTGAAAGAGGCATGGGCCTAGATTGTCTAAGTCTCACTCAAACCAAGCCCCACAGTTTGTGAGGGTCACTTCTCAAGTCACACAAACTCATTTAGACTTGCCTATCTCATTTATAAAACAAGCAATAATAATAACAACAAAGCTACAAACCTCATGGTTGCCCTAAGCTGAGAGACCTGATGCCTATAAGACCTGGAGTCTTTGCAGCACAGTTTCTTACAGTTTCTGAGCAGTTATGTGCTCAGAGAAAAATGTCTCAGTGGTAAGAGTAATTTTTTAAAAAAATCATAATTTGGTGGTTGATGTTTTGGTGAGTACTGTGCACCCTGGTCATCACAGGATTGTCTTGACTGGACTAAAGAATAATTGGTAGCAACAACCATACTACATTTCTCCAAAGACATATAAAAAAATCCCTCAAATGTCATACGTATTTCTTGGCAGGAGAGCCAAGCCTTTGCTACAGGTATGAGGGAGATGGGATTTGTGAACCTTTTGAGAAGGAAACCAGCGTCATAGACTGTGGCCTCCATACTCCTGAAGGACACTTGGACCAGTGGGCTACCCAGGCATATTCCTACCACGAAGACAAGAAGAAGTGTCCTGCTTCTCTAGTAACAGGAGAACCTCATTCAATGGTAAGTGAAGACAGATTGTAATGGAGTCCCGGCTGGCCCTCAGTGTTTAGGGATCTTACATTTTAGTCAAGATGTTAGCATTCAATTTTGCCCTCACTGAGATCAGAACATGTTGTGGGATGTTTACTCTTTTGGCTTTTTTCGGGGGTGCCCACCATCCAGCTCCCAAATAAATCACACAGGGAGGCTTATTATTACTTACGAATGCCCAGCCTTAATGTGGCTTGTTTCTTGCCAGTTTTTTTTGTCTTAAATTATCCCAATTACCTTTTGCCTCTGGGTTTTTTATCTTTCTCTATTTCTGTAGACCTTTTTTCCTTCTTTCTCCATGGCTTGCTGTGTAGCTAGGTGTCTGGATGCTGACATCTTCCTCTCCTCATTCTGTGGCTCTTCTTTCTCGCCTTGTTTTTCCTTTTATGCTCTGCCTGCTAGCCCCACTTATACTTTCTTCTTTGGCTGCTTATCGCTCTGTTAGACCATCAGGTGTCTAATAATCAGGCAAAGAATCACAGCTTCACAGTTAATAAATGCAGCGTAAACAAAAGTCACACACCTGAAAATAATATTCCCCAACAAGAACAAGATAGTGTTAGCTGAAAACCTAGATTAATCATAAAATCATAAAAAACACTACTTGATCTCAACAACTTTTATTCAATAACTCAAGGCATATCCAAGCATCTCAAAACTTGCATAGACTTGCAGCTGTTACAAACTATATTTGGGCTCTATGTGTTGGATGATTTAGTGTAAAATGATCAAAAGCAGCAACAAGAAATCAGAAAGTTTGAATTGGACTGCTGGATTCACTAGTATTATTGTTATTACATGACTATGGGCAAGTCACTTGACCACTATGGATTTTTATTTGTTACTATCTTTTACATTTAACAGGCCAGTGTAGAGTTAATTGAAATTTTAAATATATATAAAATGTAAAAGTGTGACTTGATTTAAGTTAGTACTGAAGGAATGCCAAAGTAAGTAGTTAGTAAATCAGGTAACTCTTTTCCGCTGACCATCTGCCAACATAGTGGGAGATCTTGGGAAGACTCTAAGTGGCTATTCTAATAGCATTGTTGAACAGAGGTTGAATGCTAAAGACAAGATGAAGGGCAGTTGATTCTTTGGGTACCATTCCAGATGCCTTCATTGCCAAATAGACTCTTCCATCCATTGTAACAATGGGCAAGATGTCTACAGAAGTAAAAGCTAGCAGCCCTCTGAGTATTGTAGGCCAGGATGAAATAAGTATATTTTAAACCCCTGCTTTGAGGAAGCCTTTCTGAGTGGGTAGAGGAAGCTAATCAAGGTGCCTGTCTTCGGGTGTCTTATCAAAGATGCAAGTGTCTAGATTCCATTTCTTTTTTGTAGTTTTCTTTTTCTTGCTGTGAACATGGTTGCTGTCTCTGTAAGCATGAAGTCAGCATTGTGTGTGTGTGTTAGTGGGTTTTCAGAGCCTTGCACAGTCAGCAAATGTTCTGACACTGAGTTAGGCTCCCGGAATCTTGCAACCAGCTTTTAAGAGAAGAAGAAAGCAGGTCAAAGGGAAGTTGATGTATGTCAACTGAGTGTTCACTCATGATTATTGTGAAAAAAAGCAAATTTTCTGGAAGCTCCATACTATAGATTTTCATCTGTCTTCTGGTCTTCTTAATCACCCCTATTTGTGGCTAATCTTGAGGAAATGAACATTTACATAACTGGATAACTTTGAACAAAGTTGGCGTTCGTTAATAAAAAGGTGATGGGCAAGATACAATGAGGCCACTAGCCTCTTGTGCCACACTCTCTTTGCCAAGTCTTGGCTTCTTTCTCCTTAGAATTCTGGTGCCCAGTGACAAAAAGCCAGGAAAGTTGGCGATTCTGCGTTCACGACAGCTCTCTGAAGTGGCTTTTAGTCTAGCCTAAATGTCTTCTCTAAGTGAAGGAGGAGACATTTCCTGAAATTCTGCTTCTTGGGGTTTCTAACCAGCCAAGGGCTCCCAGTCTGTGTGACTCAGTAGCCTCCCTCTTAGGCCAGTTGACGCTGATTGATAAGGACCTAAACATCATCCTGAAAAGACTTGTGAAATGAATTATTGGATCAGTCCACTGAAGTACGCCAGAATAATTCTTTGGGCAAGACTCCATGCTGATGGTGGGCAGAGAGTTGTCCTGTGTGTTTTCTACCCTAGGAAGATACATCTTTTTTTGAAAATTGATTTTTATTGAGCTCTACATTTTTCTCTGCTCGCCTCCCTGTGTTTCCCCTCCCCTTCAACCGTCTCCCAAGATACATCTTGAGGGTTACAGCCTTGAGAAATTCTTCTACATGAATTTGGGTTTTCCTACATCTAACTTCTGAATTCTGTATCTAACTGTGGGCTGGTCGTTAGGTAGAAAAGTCGGCTCTGTGCTAGAGATCGTCCGATTTTATTTACCTCCTGCACTCCAGACTTAATTTGGGACTGAAATTGCTTTTCAGAATTGTACTACGCATCATCCAGACTCATCCCCCCACTATCTACTTTCTGGATGGTTTCCCTGTGTCTTCAGTTTGAAGAGAGCCCAGAATGAAGGCAGTGAGCGGTCTGAAGATAGCCTGCAGAAAGACAATGAGATTTGGCTCGAAGTAAGTGAGCCAAATATCTATTTGTAAAACCTGTAAATAGGGATACATTTGTGTGCATGTGTATGGGTAAAATGGGACATTTGACTGTTTTATTAGAGTTTTTCCTTCTGTTACCTCAAAGTATTTACATCTTAAATTTATTTAAAATTGACTTTCTTTGAAGTTTGGACTTCTACACAAGTTATCACTCTAGGGAAATAACATGTACCATGACATGCAAAATTAGAAATGGGTAGTTCAAATACCATAATTGCCATAGAAATCAAGGAATAGGGCTTTTAATGTCACTGTCACAAGGCTTTTTTGTGTGTTGCATCACAAACATATCTTGTAGTTTTGCTTCTATTGACACAGATTTCTTTTGCGAATTTGTTACTTGAGATAGGGTCTCATGCAGCCCAGGCTGTCCTCAAACTCTGAGCCTGAGCTCCTGATCTTCCTACTCCACCTCCCAAGTGTTAGGATGACAGGTTTGCAACACCACAAACAGCTTATGTGGTGCTGGTAAGGGATATCAAGGTTTCACAAGCATCATGTGAGGTAGACTCACAGTCTGCCCCGTGGGTGTTCAGTAGATCCAGAACCAATCTAATCCAACTTAGATCCTCTTTGCTGCACATCACTTTTGTCAGAACCAGCAGCAGTATGCATGTTGTTGACAGGCTTGTGTGTTGACTCTATCTTTTATTTATTAATTCTGCATTTTGCTCTACTAGATTATATGTTTTGGGGAATATTAGTACATTTTTAAGAACTAAACATTTTATTCAATCTTAAAATCATGTAGTGTAAGTCTTAAAGACTCTCCATTTTCTTTCAGAATATATTGGCTATCTCGATTATTATATTTTAAATTTTATATGAATTTTATAATCAGCTATTAGTGTTTTAGTCTTGCTAGGGTTTATCATTTCCTATAATTTTTCACTTTTCTTTTCATAAAACAAATCAAAATCTGTAAAGTTTAATTTTTCATTATTTTCTTCATTTTTGTTGTTTGTCTTCATGGTTGTGAATATTCTAGACAAGTGTTCAACCATTGAGCTACAACTACGCTTTTAACTTGTGTTTCTTTTTCTGGTAACTTAAAATGATGTTTTGATAATTGACTTTTGTCCTCTCTACCCACCCCCACATAGAGATAGTCCTCACTTTATATAGTATTGTGAGATCACACAATGATTATACAAAGTGAGAAATAATCAATAAGGAGATTATGGTTGCTTCATGACCCTTAAAACATTTCTTGTCACTTCAAATGCTCTTCCATTTTAGTTATGCATATGTGGGAAAGTAAAAGTAATAGAGCTGCCTTTTGTCTCTGGTTCACTACTACTTAGAACATTGGCAATATAGAAGATCAATGTGTTACACTTCTTTGCAAAAGCTTCAAAGATACCAAGGTAGTTTTACCCTTGCTTGCCTTTTTCTTATGTGACTTCTATGACAGAGCTGGTGTGTTTTTATGACTTGGTGAATTTTTTATGCCTTGCTTATAGTGATAACCATAGACCAGTTCCTGAAAAGTATTCCTCACTCTTTGGTGACATGAAATATCCCAGTGAGGCTCTTTTCTTTTTTTTGGATTTTTTTTTTTTTGGATTTTTCGAGACAGGGTTTCTCCGCCCAGTGAGGCTCTTTAGTATGAACTTTTTTCTTGATAATGGCTCCTTTAGGAAGTCTTGTTCTTTTGGTCAAAGCTACATTCCCTACTTTGGGGGGACAACTTCATTCCACTGTTGTCCTCTGCCTGCGAGTCTGCATTCTTGAACCCCCACCATTCTTAGAGCTGGTTTCTTCTTCCATAACACCATTTGTCCACTGGTCAGGCTTCGCTTCCAGCATTATCATGTTTCTGTGCTGCATTTTCATCTTGTTGACTTCTTCTTTTGATTATCCATCCTGGCAGATTTTCACATGTGTTTGTCACTAGGGAAAAGTTGAAATCCCATGTGCATTGTGTGTGTAACCCAAATCAAAGCTTCATTGATGCAGTGAGTGTGAAGAGGAAATGTTTCATCAATATGAAATAGTTCTAGTCACTAAGAGATTAACATTATTAAGCCACATTAAAGTCATGACTTTAGCAATGATGGGATTAGTCAATTGGTCAAAATTCAAACATATTACTAATGTGGAGTTTTTTGGTTGTTTCAAGATTGGCAGTGAAATGTTTATTCAGTTGCTATTAATATATTGTATCAACTTGACTTGAGTCACATTGGTGAGTCAGTAGTTTTAGTTAAACGAATTAATGACCATCATTTGTAGTATGCACATTGGAAATTGCCATATTTCTTCAAATTCCTATATCTTTCTTATAAATTATCTTCTTAACTAAAAAGTGTGTTTTTATCTCTAGTAATGTTTATTTAATCTTTGTATATTCCTATGTTCTTTGACATACTCCTTCTTACAGTGTATTTTAAAACATACTTATCAGAACCACTTTAATGGTACTTGAAACCATCAGTCTCTTTAGTGACCAGAACTGTTTTGTGCGGGCGATCTTTTCTCACTCACTGGATTTTCTCTTCTATCCCAATGAGTGAAACGTTAACTGAACATCAGGTGCTGAACACCTTGAAGAGATATTGACTGACACTGTCTTTATTTTGAGATACCTTTATTGGAATATGTATAAAAATTCAGGAAATATTACCTCAATTAAGTAAACAATTTGAAAGACTAGAACCTCTGTTCTTATTTCTGTGAGTACTAATCTAATTTCTTCAGTTTTTTTTCTTTGTTCTAAGAAATTCCCCTTGCAAAGCTTAAATTGGGCCCTCTACTTTGAAAGTCTCTAACTTCCATGGCCTCAGCAGTATGTGCCTGCCAAGGACCCTCAGGGTTTGAGCCTGTCTCTGGACAGTCTTTGCTTCATTTATACTCTTACTTTGCACTGCTTTGGATATTAAGACTATTTCTGAGGCACAGAATGTCTGATTTCATTTAATGTGATTTATTTCCTTTGGAGATGTTGAGTCTTGAGTCCTGACAGATTTGTTTGTTCTCAAACATCATCTTCATCTTACTTAATTTGCATTTTTAAAGTCATCTTGCTAGAGCAAACTTCATTTTTGACTATAAGCTACTCAATTATATCCAGAAGCAGAAATACCAACCTGAAACTGTTAATACCCATCAGTTAGCTGCCTCTTGTAGTTTAGGTTTGTAGCCTAGTCCTTCTCAACAGCTAATCTAGAAGAAGAACCTCCATATTATACAACAAAATCAAATCAAAGGTTATATTAGTGTATAAAGTGTCTAGTAAAATTTGATTTCATGAACCCATATGGTACCAAGTAAATTAGGAAGAGTATTTTGAAAATAAGCTACATTAAACAAAACATTTTCCAAGCACGGCAGAATTTCTGGCCCTTTACTCTTCATTTTAGTATAATTTAATCTTGATTTGATACACAGATATGATTTGTATGCAGTGAATCAGAGACAAATTTATTGCATAAGTGAAAAACAACAGTACTGGAAAACATTAGTTTTGAAAACTTATTTCCAAAATCTTTCATTCACTTACGTGCTACTTGCCAAAATAAAAGTTCTGTCATTTTAGCCAGTTTTACTGAGGTAATATTCTCTTGATTTTCTTTATTCTAATCTTCAGCCAATAGAACAAGAACAGAAGAATTTTTTTCACAGAGTATATAATATAAGTCGTCTATATTGTTTACAATGAGAAACACATTTTAAAGTCATATATGGTTTATACAATGCATATTCTTATGCTTTTTGCTGGTATTCTCACATATCTCTGTGAGTGACAGGAGAGATGTTTTCTATTTCACAGATGAAGAAATCATCCACGATTTGAAGTGCTTTTTCTACACCACTAAAGGATAAAATGGTAGTTAGGAAACCATATGCTCACATCTTGGCAATAATCTCATGAATCCCTCCCCCCGAACTCTGTTACTCATTCCACCAGCATTTATTAAGCACCTGTAGTATGCCAAACCCAGAACTGATCACTGGTAATGCATAGAGCAGAGAAGCAATAGAAAGAAAGCAAGAATACAAGTGGAGATGAACGAAAGGTGCCCTCCCTTGTTTGATTGCAGTTCTTCTAAAGTTTTGAGAGACTGTGTATCAGTGAATCTGGGTGAGAGGATTAAATCAGTGCATTTTGTAAACTTACATGCAGGAGCAGGTGAGTCACAGAAAGCGTGGTTTCTTTAAGAAAGGGCTTTGAATCTAAGTAATGTAGGAAACAAATAGAACCATTTGAGATGCAGACACTCCATAGACACTTGTTTGGTTCCTAGGGAGCTAGACACCATATGCAAAATCGTATGCTCATGTTTGTTTCTGTGGCTCTGAAGTGTCTCCAGTTTGAAATGATCTCACTTAGGCTGGACTGGTTAGCAACCCTAACAGAAACCACCGCATGTTCACAGTATCTTAAAAACCAGAGTCTTCACATCAGCTATAAACCATGGACCACTGCCTGGAAATTTTTTCTGCACAAGCCTAAAGCCTGTTCACCATAATTTATTTCCTTTCTTTGTTTGGTATCAACTAGCTAAACACTGAACATGAGTCTCTAAGAACATGCAATGTGTATTTAATTGGTTAGATTTCAAATGAGTACCTCTAACACCATGCAAACAGGGAAAAACACACTTGTTAAACTGTAATCTGTTCCACATAGTATTTATTATACACACTTTTAAATGATTATTTTAGAATTCAGAGATGCTAAGCATTTAAATGGTGTAACTGGTAAAAGTATAGATAGGATTATAATTCAAATCCAGTACATACCAAAGACTGTGGTGTTCTCTTTCCATAATAGGAGTTAAATACAGTTTCTATGAAGAACCAGTTATAAAATACTTCAGGTTTATTGACCACAATCCATATCATAACTGTTTTACATGGCTATTACTATGAAGGTAGAAAGTATAAATTGTTTTTTTTTAAACAAAACTTCTAATTTTACATACTTTTCATATTATATTTGTTTTTATCTTCAGCTATTTGAAATGTGTGTCTTAAATCACAGCCATATGGAAATAGGAAGTGGGTCAGGATTGGCCCACAGACTGCAATGTGCTAACCCCTGCTCTACACCACGTTTCTAAGTTACTACTAAAGATATCCATGACTGTTTATCTTATTTCAGCACCACGTTATTCAAGCTTTTGCTACTGTGACAGAATGCTTGATGTAAACAGTCTAATGGAAGAAGAGTTCATTTTGGATCTAGATTCAAAGGTTTGAGTCCATCTTGGAGCAGATGGAGAGGGTGGTAGAACAGTTCACACACAGTCAGGAAGCAGAGGGAGAATGTCTATGTGCCAGCCTCCTCCTGCTTTGCCTTTGAGACTCTTAGTGCTCCAGCACATGGGACGATGTAATTCCAGTTCAGGGCAAGTCTTTTCTTCTCAGTCAGTCCTCGGTGGAAAAATTCTCACAGACAAATGCAGTGGCCTGTTTTAATCTAAGTTCCTCAATCCAAGCAACTTGACAATCAAGTTTAAAAGTCTTACACATGACAAAATGCACATATATGTCTCTATGTGTATACATGTCCGTGTGTATGCTCATATATGTAAGTGCACATGCATGCGTGTGCTTATGTATGTGGAGACCATATATTGGTTAGTGTCAGCATGTCCTCTTCAGTCCCTCTTCACATTAATTTGTTTATATAGAGTCCCTAACTAGACCTGAGCTCACCAGTTCAACTAGGCTTCTTGCTGGCCAGTGAGTTCCAGGGTTTCTCTCTTTCCTCTGAGACTGAATTACAGATGTGCACTGACATACCCAGCTCTTCACATAGGTCCAGGGGATCCAAATTCAAGTCCTCATGTTTGTTCAGCAAACACGTTCATGACTGAGCCATATTTCCCATCCCAACATCTACTTTTGAGTCTACATAATAAGCACTGTCCCATATGAACAATGTATTTGTATATTGGGAAAACTAGAGAATGAATGAATTACCATTTTCGGCCTGTAGTTACATATATGGCAGTGGTAGCATTTGCACTCATATCGTGGAAACAGAGTATCCTAAACAAGTGCTACAAATTCAATAAAATACAACATGGACTTAAAATGTCCTGATTAAACATGAGATGTTTAGCTTAGTTTTATCATGAGCATTAGTTTGTGGTATAGAGCTCATGAGCTTTATCTCCTAAGCTGGATTTTCCTGTTATTCTCACCTTCCATATCTCTCCATGCACATGCACATACAGCTTTACTCTTTTTGCTTGTGACAGAATGTTTTCAGTATAAGAACTTGCCAGAATTTTCATATATCTATAACTTCCAGACAGAAGGTTTATAATTTTCCTTCTCTGGTAACGACTCCTCTTCTTTGTCTCTCCAATAAATGCACAATTCCCCCTGAAGATCTAACTCAAGGATTGTTTTCATTACAAATCAGAGTCTTTCATGACTTTTGCTCCCAATCCCTAGATACCACAGTCCCACTTTCTCCTCAGTGTGCTCATCTTCCGTAATGTCTGCATACTTCACTGTTCTATTTCTGTTTAACAATTGTCTGTCTTGTCAACTATCAAGAGCTTTTGAGAGAAGCAATGTGTACTCCTGAATCTATGTCTCAAGCTGGGAAAAAAAAGCCTCCTTTTGCTGTTCAAAAATGTTTGGCGATATGGCGTTAGAGCTCACCATTTGGGAGTATTCGATGTACTCAGGACACAGGACAAAAGTGGACAAGGATTGTGACTTGTGATGTGCTGGCAAAGAAGAGGTGGCAGAAGCCAGAGATTGAGGCAAGCACTTCATCTTGGAAAGACTGAAAAGACTGACTGGCTAGAGTCTGAGTGAAAATCACATCAAAGGGGGTTTCCAATGGTGGAAAAAAATCCACAGCTATTCTTTGATTTGCCATATGGACTCTCTAGAAAGCAAACGCCAAGATAGAATTCAGTGTTCAGGAGATTTATTAGACAGTGGCTTAGAAATCAGTTTCTGTGGGACAGCAAGGAAAGAAAAATGAGTGGATAAAAAGAGAAACTATACATCATTGATAAGGTCATAAGAACACTCCATGTTATCCCAAAGGACTAAGCCATGGTGAATGCAAAATCCTGCTACATTAACCTTGAGATAGTGATGTTTTTGAATAAAGACTGGATCAAGTTAGATATGTACCTTATAATCTTTAGCGCAATCAGGAAAGTACACATATATACAAATAGTTGTAGGTAAAATGTCAAAAGACGAAATGGAATAAAAATTACTTAATTCATCAACAAGAAGGCAGAGAAAAAGAAACCAAGAACCAACAAGATTTACCAAAGAGGAAAACAAAAGCCAAGATGGATGCACTTAAATCCAACTAAGTAATTTCTTTTATTAAGTAGAAGTTGTTTCAGAAAGTCATGAAAATACAGATTATAATTTTTAAATTATATACTGTTTACAATACACACACTTTAAATATAAAATAAGGAGATGAAAATTAAAAGCATGAAAAATTATAAGCACAAAATAATTATGTATTGTGATAATAAAATGATAAGTGTTGAATTTGTGAAGAAGACTGGCAACATTGTAAGAAAATTAAGTACTTAATATTTTATCCTCAAAATAAGTGAACTGAGAATTTGACAGACCTGATGGAGACACTGCCATACTTATAATTCATTATAGCTGAAATTTTCATCACCTCCTTAATAATTTATACAATAAAAAGATTAAAAACAAATCAGGACAAATACGTAAGATTTCAAAATAATTATCAAATATTGTAATCTAATTGATATTTATAGAAACATTATACTCAATAACTGAAAATAATACATAGTATTCTCCAAACTAGAACACTATAAAACAAGTATCAATATATTTATGATTAAAATCATACAGAGTAGAGTTTTTTAACCTCAGTAACACTAAGATAAATGGGAATAACAAATTATCTTTAAAATCCACAGTTGTTTTTTGCAATTAAATAATATTACTAAATAATCTGTGGGTCAGCCAGATATGTTGTTTCTGTCTCCCGAGTACTGGGATTATTGGTGTAAGACAACATGTCTCAGCTAGGTGTCAGGCCATTTTAAGGGAGATTCTGTCTCAATAAACAAAAACAAAATCATTAAAAAAAAAAACTCAATCCATAAGTCAAAAAAGACCTTTTGATGGAGATTAGTAAACATTTTGAGTGGAATGGTACTGGCAACTGTGTGAATTTTGAAGGTTAATGCTTGCAGGGAAATTTATATCTTTAAAAATCCATGCAATAGCCAGGCGGTGGTGGCGCACGCCTTTAATCCCAGCACTTGGGAGGCAGAGGTAGGCGGATCTCTGTGAGTTTGAGACCAGCCTGGTCTACAAGAGCTAGTTCCAGGACAGGCTCCAAAGCCACAGAGAAACCCTGTCTCGAAAAACCAAAAAAAAAAAAAAAAAAAAAAGAAAAAAATCCATGCAATATTTAAAAAGATATAAAATTATTAATCGAAGTTCCTCCCTTATGTCATTAGAAAAATTACAAGATAAGCAAAAGTAAAAATTAAAATGAACAGAAAAATAAGTGGAATAGAAAATGATCCAGTATTTTCTACTAAATTATTATTAGTTTCTTTTCTCTAGACATGAATTCAGTGAAGTTAGACTCTTCCTTTATACTTTATGAGATATGAAAGAAGCTAAACGTAAAACATGGAAGAGGAAAATTTCATTTTCTTTCAGATTGAATCAACACGCAAGAACAACCTAAAAAATAATTTCATGTAACACCGGTTTTTAAGAGATTAAGAAGAAATGAGTGTGTTTCTGAATTTCAACAGCTCCCAATAAAAGCTATATCTGAAGAAAACATCTTATGAAGTGAAAGTGACAAAATAATTAGTAGTAAATATGAAAAGAAATAGGAAAGAACTATGTGAAGAAGAGCACTAGATAACACGGTGGGACAGCTTGACTACATGAGTGTGGACTTGTTCTGCAGGGAGAGAGAAGCTCATACAATTCTCACACTAAATCTTGAAAGTTCATGTAATCTTCATTTAAAAACACAAAGATCTGCGGTGAAGAATTACAATGCTGAATTTCATGTTTTTTTTTTTTTCTTCAAATAGCAAAATACATCAATTATAGTGTGTTGTTGGGTTTTTGTCCTGCCCGGTTCCCATAATCATTAAGTCCCAAAGAAATAACACAGAAGTTTACATTAACTATAAACTGATTGGCCCATTAGCTCAGGCTTCTTATTAACTCTTATGACTTATATTAGCCCATTATTCTAGTATATGTTAACCACATGGCTCAGTACCTTTTTCAGTGGGACAGTCACATCCTGCTTCTTCTGTGTCTGGGCCAGGACTGCGTCCTCTTCCCAGAATTCTCCTGTTCTCATTGACCCACCTCTATTTCCTGTCTGGTTGTCCACCTATACTTCCCTGGCTACTGGCCAATCAGCATTTATTTAAAATATAATTGACAGGGTATAGACCAATATACCACAGCAATAGTGATTTATAAATGAAGAGTGTGGATAGATGAATGGGCCAGGTATTTGAGGAATGTGCATAGGGATGTTAGCAAACATGCAAACACAGGCTTCATCTCTATAAAAGGAGGCCACTTATTTATCCTGGCCACCCAGAACCAAAATAACCAAACAGAAACTATATTAATTAAAACACTGCTTAGCCCATTAGCTCTAGCTTTTTTTTGGTTAACTTCTACATCTTTTTTTGTTGTTGTTGTTGTTGTTTGTTTTTGTTTTTTGTTTTATCTTCAAGACAGGGTTTCCCTGTAGTTTTTGGTGCCTGTCCTGGAACTAGCTCTTAATTTAACCCATTTCTATTAATCTGTATATCACCACAAGGTTGTGGCCTACCAGCAAAGTTTCAGCACGTCTATCTCTGGCATTGGATCATGACATCTCTCTCCATCTTACTTCTACCAGCATTCAGTCTGGTTTTCCCTGTCTACCTAAGTTCTGCCCTATCAACAGGCCAAGGCACTTTCTTTATTCATTAATGGTAATCACAGCACGCAGAGGGGACTCCCACATCACATCTCTGCTGAGCAATTACCAGACAGTGTGAATGAGTCCTGTGGCCTGGACCTATCATTCACCCCAGGTTAGTCCACCCCAAGTGGAATAAACAGATTTCTTACTTTTGCCAGTTTTTAAATTTTTCCTTACTATCGTGAAGTAGACCATCCCATTATGCAATAATTGCTGATCCTTTAGTGTTTTCTCTTCAGTTCACAGTATAGGTGAATTCATTCATTTTTCTCCTTCTGGTTAGAACAATATTTTTCATTTTCTTATGTTAGAGTTTTAGTTTTGCCTTTCAGACTGTCGCCTTTTAGCATACTTGTTTTGTTTTTTTTTTTGCATATAGTGTATGATACATACTACTTTTAAAGAAATGTGACAAGCCAATTTCTTTAATGGTATTCATTAAAGTGTTCATTCTTGTCTGGTTTTATAGCATGGCACCAGGTGTATACCAACTCCTAGGTCTGTTTTGCAATCTTACATTGTGTTTAATTGGTCTGTTTTCCTGTTCATTACACCAACTCACTATCTGCATTATTATGAATTTAAGTTGGCTGTACATATTCACCTTCACCATTTTTTGCACATTTGTCTTAAAAGTTGAAGTTCATTACTCATGAAACATTTATTTTTTCTGTATAAAATTCAAAATGTAGCCTTGTGATTCTCCCCTTTGTGTCACTGTTCTGTTGAACCAAATAGACAATGTTTGAGACATCAAAATAATCTTTTTCTTGTGAAGGAATTTTAGATGTTGGTTTTACATGACATTTTATTGGCAGGTTTTATTTTTGACATGTATAATTACATTTGTATATGGAATTCATTTATATATTTCCTTTTGAATATTCAGTTTGCTAATGAAAGTGGTAGTATGATTTTCCCCCATTTCTTATGTTTGGAAACTGTGTAAAACTAGGATTACTTCTTCCCTCAAAATTCACAAGAACACACCTAAAAACAAAAACAAAAGATAGCAAAAGAACCTCTGTTCAGGGCTTATTTGGTGGAAGAATTTTAATTATGATTTGATTTTTTTGAATTTTAAAAATATGTTCCATGTTTCATTTCTTTTCCCTCTTTGGGTTATTGGATGTTTCTGGGAAATTACTGATTTATTCTACATATTCAAATGTAGTGCTGGATTCCTGTTCCTACTGTGCTTTTATTGCTTTTCCACTTCTGGCCATACTTACCATGCTTTTAGAGATACATATTTTTGGACATTGCCTTAGTTACATGTGAGATCTGTCCACCCTTCTGGAGTCTTCAGGGACAGTACTCTGTCTCGCTCAACTTACTTCTTATGCATCTTTTCTCTACTTCATTGACCTCTTTTTTATTGCTATCACTTTTTTTCTGCCTTGATTCTCTGGACTTACACTGATTTTCTGACTTTAGGTTTCCGACGCTTGGTTATTTTATTTTGGTGGTGGGTAATTTTTCTTTCTATTTATAATTACTACTTTAATTGTGTCCCATAAATCCCATAAATCTTGATGTATAGACCTCTTGTTCCCATTTGATTCTAAGAATTTTTTTTAAATACTTATTTATTATGTATACAATATTCTGTCTGTGTGTTTGTCTGAAGGCCAGAAGAGGGCGCCAGATCTCTTTACAGATGGTTGTGAGCCACCATGTGGTTGCTGGGAATTGAATTCAGGACCTTTGGAAGAGCAGGCAATGCTCTTAACCACTGAGCCATCTCTCCAGCCCTGATTCTAAGAATTTTGTAATATTTTATGACTTGATTTTATAACCTTAGACTTTTTATAATTGTATTTGTTTACATCATTGATTTTTCAGAGCATAAGAACTTTTTATTGTGCCAGCTAGGATATTAATAGAGGGTGTTTTTTTCTCCTCCCTTTGGCCCTATGTTTTATTAGTAAATCCCTAAATGGAAAGTTTTTATTCATTTAGGAATTAAGAGCCAATCCATAATAAGAATTCTTACTCTGCATTAATTTGTCAAAAATGTCAATTATTCTTAGTTTTCTCTCTCTAGCTACACACATATCTACAAAATTCGTTCATCCTTCTCGCTTTGGTTTTGTGTTCCTGATTACTTGTTCTTTTTCTTTTTATTTTTTCTTCTGCTTATAGTACAGTCTTTAATTTCAGTTTGATAAATTCTTGTTTTTAAGTTACTGACAAATACAGTTTGATTATACTCACAGAATACCCTGAAATATTTTGATACACTATGAAACGGTCACCACAGACAAGCCTAGTTAAGGGCATTTATCTTCCTAACACTGAGCTGGGGGAAAAAATGAACTTTCTAGTTGAATTTAGGTTTTAGTTAAGCAGCGACTAATATTTAACATCAATATTTTCATGTATTGTTTGGGCATACGAAAACACAAAATTTATTGTATGTCAGATATTTAAAGTTAAGCATACATCCTGTATCCTTGTTGGTTGGTTTTGTGACATATGACAAGTCTTCAGCCTTTTTAAAAGCCAGTCAGATGCTAATTTGTTATTTGGAAATTATTTCAACTATCCTGGAAGCTGTGCATATTTCATTGTTTGACCAAAAGTAAAAAGTACATGTATATAAGGCACTGGGGCTGAATACTACTTTGAATATTTGGTTAAAGTAAAGCTCATATGATTCTAAATGAGTATGTGGGAACATTTACTAGTGATCTGGCTTTTCAGTCTACACTAGAGATAGAACAATAGATTAGTAGGTGCTTTAGGAATTGGAAGAAGACGAGCACTACAGAGAATGAATTGTAACCTCTGCTATTACTTACTCCAACAAGTAAATTCTGGAAACATGCCATCTCTCTGGGTATCAGGTTTCTTTTGAAATTTCCTTTAAAAGATGTATTTACATACTTGCTTCCAACCTGCACATACATGTAAACTTGATAGTGAATTTTTTTAAAGGAGGTAACTAGGACAAACGATAGTCTAACCCTGGGCTGCTAATGGCCAAGGGTGAGGACAAAGCCATCAGAGGGTATTGTCAAAGCCTCAGCCCAGGAAGTATGCTTGTTCCCAGAAACCTTGTTAGAAAGGTGGAGCCTCAGTTCTACTATCTGAGGATTTGCCTGTGACCAGTTCCCCTGCAGCTTGCATCCATGTTATTTACATTGTAGCCATGTCCTCTGCAGCTTGTTTGTACGTTGAAGTCTGAAAATTGCTGCTAAAGAGGATTGTTATCTCAACAGTGAAACAGTTGATGATCAGAATGGTTCAAATCTACTACCAGTTCAGCAAGTGGAAACTCACTAACAGGATTTTGTGCTTAATAGGACAGTTTCCTCAAGTGCATTGGAATTACTTCTCTGTGTATAATGGAAATTTATGAAAAATACTTGTCTTTAGAAGAAACTTTTCAGTTGTGTGGATTCCTGCATGCCTTAGGGATCCCAAAAGAACAAAGATGACTATGTGTGTATGATTTTCACTTCCTTCGAAAGCTAAGCTAGTGCTCTAAAAGGGAAATCCCACCTTCCTGTTTATCTCTAGAGGGCAAAACTTTATTTCCCCTTTTCTATTTAATTGTTGCTAATCTAGAATTCAACTGTTTTTATAGGAAAACATGTGCTTGTTGCAAGCAGCGCAACCTTACAAACTAAGCTCTGTAAATATCTGGGAAATCCATTGTTTCTAATGAAGAATGAACACTTGCCACCTGGCCCATGCTCCCATTCCTTCTCTCGTTTCAGTTTCCAAGAGGTCTATTTCTTTCTCTTTTTTTTTGGATTTTCGAGACAGGGTTTCTCCGTACCTTTTTTTGGTTCCTGTCCTGGAACTAGCTCTTGTAGACCAGGCTGGCCTCAAATTCACAGAGATCCGCCTGCCTCTGCCTCCCGAGTGCTGGGATTAAAGGCGTGCGCAACCACCGCCCGGCCCAAGAGGACTATTTCTATCTGGATTCCATAAGGACTGTTTCTATCTATATCCTGTGACCCCTTTCCTTACATTCAGGCTTTATCTTTGGTGGGATGTTCCCTGGGATTCAGAGTTTGAGATGAAAATCTATATGTAGGAAGTCTGCTGAGGACCCTTGTTGGTGTCAGTGTGCTGGGGAACTAGGATTAGTCCGTGGGAGTGGCCTGAAAATAGGGTCAGAATCATGTAAAAGCTGGGAAGACCCTTCAGAGAAACCTCACTCTATTACTCAGCATTAGCAAATGTTGCTTGACATGACCTTCCTGCCCTTCCCACTCATTCTCCAAGAAAGTGGCATGGCCCTGTATGAGGAGGTCACCAAAGGGACAGTTTCTAGAGAGACATTACTTTGTAGTGAGTGTCACAGTAATGAAGGAGGTGATGTGGGAGCCACACTGTGGCAGCAACTGCTACAGATGTGGTTCTGTCCCTTCCTGTTTCTCCTTTGAAACACCATAAGTCTGTCTAGCCCAGTCTTCACAGACTTGGCCTTGTCTAAAATGAACTTGAGGAGACGATCTAGATGGAATTACACTGGTCATCTGAGCAGATCTTAGCTTCTTTCATAAGCTTGCCAAAGCTTACATTTTTGAAAGTCTAACCAAGAACTGTGGGAGCCATGGGAGCAATTACACATAATGATAAGGTACTCCAACTCTTATAGAGACGGCAGTGTATAAATTCACTGTGGTTATAGTTTATAGCTCTGTAGAGGAATAAAGTGGGACCTCATCTAGAGTCTGATCAATACCAAAAGGAAGAGGAGCCTAGACATGAGGATGGAGTGTAACGGGCTCAAAAGTCTGGAAAACTCACTGTCTAGAGTCTAGTCATCAACTAAGCCCCTTCCTCGATTAGACACAAGCTCCAGGAAAGATCATTTGCAACTCGGAGCTAATCTCTGCCTTGCCAAATCTTCTGATGACAAAATCCTTAGAATCACTCACCTGAAGTCATGAATGTTTGAGAATTTTCACCTACAAAAGCGCACATGGTTTCAGCCAATAGTAGTGTTAAGATCAAGAGACACCATCTCTAATTAGAATTGTAGAACCCTCTGGGCGGTGGTGGCACACGCCTTTAATCTCAACACTTGGGAGGCAGAGTCAGGCAGATCTCTGTAAGCCTGGTCTATAAAAGCTAGTTTCAGGACAGGCTCCAAAGCTAGAGAAACCCTGTCTCAAAAATTCAAGAGAGAGAGAGAGAGAGAGAGAGAGAGAGAGAGAGAGAGAATTGTAGAACCCATCTCCTTTGTGGTGGTCTCTGTCTTGCTCTACCACCTCTCTCTGCACTATTAATCGTCCATCTCCTTACCTCACATCATCCACCTTCTGGCCTCTCTGTCATGATCCCATCTGCCCGTGTACCTGCTGATGCTCTCTCTATTTTGTTTTCTCATTGCTTCAATGTTCTTTGTGACAAATTCTTTTCACCTTTCTCTGCTTTGAAAGCGATCTTTACATTTCAAAATTGTTCATATTTCTCAAAGATGCCGGCTTCTTTCTGAAATTTAGCTGTTGCTTTTCATCTTTGCAAGAGCCAAGTTCAATTAGTTGTATAGAGCTCATGCATGGCACGTGATCTATGCAGAATCTATCAAGAACTCAAACACTGAGGATGCCTATGGAACCCAAACAAATATGGAGAATCAGTTCACATTCCTGCGGGTCAGTTTATAAAAGCACATCGAATATTTTTGGATTGTACATTTAGAAGAACACAATTTTCTGTAAAATATATATTTAACTTTAATTTTTTATTCCTTCTGTTTTTGTGCCCATTGCATAAACTGAATGAGGTGTATTTCTTTGGCGAAATAAGAATGGTTGAACTTTGAGTCCTTAATGTTCATAAGTGTTATCTTGTCTGCTTTTGTTTGATATCACTTGATCTACCTTGTATCCATATGATATAAGTAATCTCTATTACTATCTTTGGGAATGAGGAACCTCAGCTTCAGACAGAGGTAGATTGCTTATGTTTATATAGCTAGCAAAGGCGTATCTAAGAGGCAAACGCAGGGCATCTGCCAGGTTCTCTTTCTCTGTCAGAGAATCTCAGTTTCTCTCCATATCTCCGTCTCTCTCCATGTCTGTCTCACTTCATCTCTCCAGTGAATCTTGCTTTCTTCTTATGTGAACTCAGATAGATAATTCTTATATGTAGAGATTCAGACTGACCTCTGCTATTGATGTGCAAATAGTTGTGAGGTAAAACATGTGCTTTCTATGCTCGTAATTGCTGCTGTGAGATATACTCGGGCTCCATTTAAAAATTAAGCTCACCTATCTTTCCTGTGTCTCTGTGAGGGGGAAATGTCCAAGATGCAGCCTCCCAGGAACCAATCACCCCATCTCTCTGCCTGTGTAACCCAAAGTTCTCTGCCTGTGTGCCCCTTATAAGTCTCACCTGTGGTTTTCCTGCTTAAGCTGTGGCCTGGAAATGCTGCTGTGACCTCCCCGTTCTGAGCATGGCACGGAGGCACTGCCATTGGAACAAGCTTGAAGTTTCACAGTGACTTGGTATTCAAACTGCCACAGAACAGAAGTCTATGTTGTTAAGAGATGCAAACAGCATTAGAAGGTTTGGGTATGGACCCTCAGGACAGAAAAGCCCACACCCACCATAAATCCTACCTCTGCTACCTAGTTTGGGATGGGTGGAAGACTGAGATGCTCTATGTTTCGCTGAAGCCACCCCACTCTCGGGTTCTGAGGCCTTCTTGTTTCTGGCTGAGGAAATGAGCTGTCTTCCAGTCTCAGGTCTCTGTTGTGGTACATGGAAAGGAAAAGGCTATGGGGAGGTCCCAGGAGGCTTTGATGTCATTTGCTACTGGGGTCAAGAGCTCTGAGTTAGACTCTTGGTTTCCTTGGGATGGTTTTATGTCTAGCCCTTGGCCATCCAGGGATAGAAGACTTCATTTTCATTTTAGAAGCTGTAACTTGTGCGACTGGATGTTTTTGAAGTTCTGAAGGAATATTTATTACTTCAAAGAAGGGAAATGAAGAAAGAGTAAGGGAGACACTGTGTGAAGGGAGTGTGGCTGGAATTTCCTGCAAAGGTGGGAAGGACGAAGGGAGAGCTGTCCTGCCTGGACCACTGAAAATCGTTAAATCACTCTAATTAAGACAGCAATGCCAGTGAGCCCTGGAAGCGTGCTGCCAGGCCTCAGGAAACTCAAGTCTGTGGACAACAAGAATTCTTGTTAAAATGGAAAACATGTTTTCAGTCTTTTCCCCACTCCAGAGGAGGTCCCTGCCAATTAGATGTACTATGGTCTATACTGGGACGACATCACACCCAAGAACCCAAGAAAAAGCCACAGCGGATATCCCTGAAGACATACATACGAGTAACATTACACAGATTGAGCACGTTGCGCACGCACCCCCCACCCCCGCACGCACATACACGCATATACATATATACATATATGTCACGTTTCATATATTTTCTCCAACAACGCCACACCTCCCAATCTGGTAAATAAGCATCCAAATATATGAGCCTGTGAGGCCATTCTCATTCAAACCATTAGAGCCTCTCTGCCAGCATCATAGGTTTCCTGGTAAATGAGAGGATCTGAGAATAGAGGCAGGAGGCAGGGAGACTGGGAGGATAACTGATACCTAGTCTCATCTTGGGACAGATCAGAAGAAACTAGCTTTTTACGGATGTTGGTTCATTAGTCATTCTGTCTATTTCTCTCCCTTTAATGTAGAAGAAGTATTGATTAGTATATAGAGGATTATTACCTCTACCAGTGCTCTCTTGAGAAATTAAAAAAGACAACTCCAAGCCAGGCATAGTATTTCACACTTGTAATCCCAGTACTTGAAGTGTGGAGGCAGGATAATCAGGAATTCCATATCATCTTTGGGAAAATAGTGAATTTGAGTGTGGCCTGATCTACATGAGAATTTGTCTCAAAAAAACAAGCAAACAAACTGTAATGAATAAAACAGCAGAACGGCACGGTTTCGAGAAAGGATGCTCAGCAGCTACCAAGGATCTTCCATCTCAGGGGCCTCATCTTGCTGTTTGCTGTCACCTTGGTTGCTGCTGTGCTTCCTCCATGTTTTCCATTGCAAAGGAGAACAAGGTTCTTACGTTCAAAGAATAAGTGCTCAAGAATGACAGAGATAAGATGGGCATATTCCTCAATTGCCTGTGGAAACCTATTGCTCACGGTGCATGTGCTTATACCTAGGTGTGTTTTGCTAGACCAGGAGTTGCAGCAGCACTTTTCCTTTTCTTGGCATCTGATGGCCTGGCCCCTGGGAAGCATCAGCAGCCAACAGTGACCATCTACCTGGTTGATGTCAGTGGAATCAACCACTCGCTTGGTGAGTTGAGAATTATTTCTTTAGAGTCACTTAGGGTTATTCCAGTAGACCTAGGAATCATTCTGATGTTGACCTCTGAAATGTTTGTGGCCTTGCATGTTACATAGAGAAAGGATAAACAGGTGATACATGGTTCTAAGTTAATGGCTCAGCACAGTGTTTATCACCTTATTTCTCCACAGGAGCCTATGAACTGTCGTGTCAACATAATCCACTAGTTATCAATGTGAGCCACCATGCGAATGTCTACCCCCACCACACCTTCTCTGTGCTGCTGAATTTGTCATCCCCATTGGTGGGTATCTCAGCAGTGGCTCTAAGGACATCCTCCCACACCAGTTCTTCAGCTCCCAGTAACTGCATCCCAGAGCAAAACCATCAGGGACAGAGGTACAGAGCTAGCTTCTAACATCTCATCTCCCTTTCTCCCAATTCCCTATGACTATAACATACTGCTGCTATTTAGGCTCATAGTGCTGTATAGCAGTTGCTTAATCATTAGCTGAAGAGGATTTAAGAACTACCAAAAAAGACTGAAGAATCAAGCAAAAAATAACATAGAAGTCAAATTTGGATTTTCAGATTTTTTTCTTTCCTTAGTTGAGTATAACATTTTCTTTTTTTGTAAATATTAACATCTTTACACAGTCTTAACATCTTTTTTACATATAAAGGCACTGACTTCAAATCAACATTGTTATATAAACTGCCAAATGTTTTGTGCCAAAAACTCAATGTTCCTCAAGCAATCTATATTTATCCACTTGTTCCCACCTGGACAGTGTATACAGAAAATTTAAGAAGTGCTTGCTAAGGCGGCATGTCACATAATCGTTTAGGGTCACATATGGACATTGGGAATATATGAACTGCATGTATCTTTCTGCGGACATTTGTGATTTTCATCATTGAGACAGATGAGGGTCCCTGGATCCTTTTCAGCAGCTAGAAGAAGGGTTATACTTCAGAGTATTCCTATACCTACCTTTGGAGGTAGGGAACACTTTGATTTAAACAATCTGTGCTGCAGTATGGATAGAATGATTCTATCAGTAGTCTAATAGGTCAGTGGAACCAAACGGTAACAGACGCATTTCCTCAGAGAGAGAAGTAGGACCACCTGCTAGGTGATTCAGAACCTAGTCACAAAAGCTGGGGTTCCAAGCAATGTTCCATCATCTCATACAGTACCTATAAGAGAGGTTGGTCCCCCAAGAGTTGGTACAGGACACATCCAGACATCAAGTCCTCAGCACAAAGGAGACTGATTAGCCCCCATAGGGGAACAAGCAGGATGGGGGAGATGCAAAAGCAGACAGCAAGCAACAGTAGCAGCAGCAAGAGCAGGCATTTTTTAAAATTGTTCTCAGGAGTGGTTTTTTAACGAGAAAATTGAGAAGTCTGTGCTAGTGAGATGGTAAATCCTCATTGGATGCGTGAGTCAAATACTGAGATTTCATTGTTGGACCTTGGCGTTTTGTCTTAGGAATGAATCAGTGGCCAAACAAGGGAATGGACCTTGGGGGCTAGCTTTTGGAATGTAATCTAATGGTTTTTAGCAAGGGAGAGAAGGGTAAAATGCAAAACCTGTTGGTGCCACTTTTGCCATTCTTGAGTCTGTGTTTCCCATGCTTTGGCCTATTAGACAGCCCTTCAGTACCTGCATATCCCTTCCAGGTATACCACGAACCATACCTGAGATCATTACAGAGTAGATAATGCCAGTAGAATACACTGTTTTTCTATTGCTGGATAGTAAACCATACCAAAATGTAATGAATCAACATTTTGATATGGCACGGTTTGTGTAGGTGATAAATCTAGATGCACTTCAGAGAGGTGTTTTAGGCTTAGGCTCTCTTCAGAGAGGGTTCAAAGGAAGTTGGGAGATTCACTTCAAAGTCCATTGCTGTGGCGACTGCTAGCCTCAGAAGATAAACCCCAATAGATATGAAAAATGGGCCATCCCATGCTAGTGTGAGTCAGTTTGCTTCATGTAAGACTCCCCATAAACTCTTTGAGTGTCTTACACATGATAGCTAATGATCCAAGAGAAAAAGAGGCCCAGAGGTGGGAAATATTACAGAAATTTCCCAAGAGGGAAGCCACATCATTTTTATAATCTAATGACGCGAGTGACAGCTCACCACTTCTAACATATTTCATGTACCAAAAATTGGTCAACAAGTCTAGCTGGTAATCAAGGAGAGAGTTTGTAAAAAGATACAAATCCTTGGGGACATCTGAGAGTCTATGTACCATTTACAGTGATTATGGCTAGTGTTAATTGAGCATTAACTAGATTCCAGGTACTGTGTTAAGTGTCAGGAAGCAGCACACAACAAGAGACAGTCTGGATGTTGGACATTGTGTCATTAGCTCGCTCATCCATGGTTTTTATGTCTTCTTAGTGAGAAGATACCCTCAAACCTTAACACAAATGCATATGATTCAAATATAATCTTTCATAATCCTCAACTCTTCCTCATGTATTTTCAAATTATCTTCTGGATTGGCTCTATGTCTGCCCTGAAGCCACACAGCATTTCTTCCTGGTCCTTGAATCATGTGCTCTCGATGAGTCTGTGCACACAATGTTCCTACTCTTTGGAATGCTGTCCAGCCCTTGACATCTCAAACTTAGTCATCAGGATGCCCGTTCTGTGAAGCTCTGTCCAACTTCTTCACTGTTTCCATAGGTCATAATATATAACGTGAGCTGTACAAAAGGGGCCACCACATTTTGTGGGAATGATCTGTTTACTGGGTGCACTTTCACACTGAACTCGGGGCTCCCTGCAGGGGAAGTCCTGCTGAGTGTTGTTAGTCCCTAGCAGAGTGCCCCATACACAGGAGGTAAGAGAAACTGACGTTACCCAGCATTTGGTTTGCCATGCTCTATGGAACAGAATTGAACAAGAAAAGCTACAGAGCACAAGTTACAGTCTCTGTAAACATGAAGGACCAGAATTGCCTTTAGCATCATAGCTGTGAAAGTTCAAGAAGGAAGTTAATTAATTGTGATCACTGAGGCTCGTTCTCCATGTATTTTCATGTGGCACTGTGAGAAAAACAAGTTTTATATGCATGCACGCAAGCCAGTGGAAATAGGATATGATTCTCTAGTTTACACTGAGTACATCTGGAATGCATAAACATTTCCAAACCACATGTGACTGACAGGAGCCATGGAAATTGGCTTTTCCTTCGCAGCCAGTATGATATAGTAAATTTTTATACACAGGAAACCTAAAGAGTCTCATGTATTTTTTTATCATGAATATATTTTAAATTCTTATGCACTTATAAAATAGAAGGCTTTGGTGGCAGAATTACATCAATCATTGCTGTATGTGTAGATACCCTATTACATGAAACCCTCAAATTCTAACTATCATCAAAGGAATTTCTAGCTACCTCCTTCTTTCTCCTCATGACCTAAATTCCATTAGTACTTACATGGATAGGGGAGAGCTGATAGATGCCTAGAATATAAGATGTGTCACCTATTTTGTATTTGACTATTAATGATCCATAACCTGGCTCTTTTACACTATAGCTTTATTCAACTCAATTGATGCATCGAATCTCAGTTGAAATCCAAAAATCCAAAGTCTGGCTCAATGGTGACATTTAATATTTTTTCCATGTACAAAGTAATTGTTTCTCTGTATCCCACTGAAAAACCAACAGTACAGAAAAACAAACCATAAAAACTCTTATCAAAATAAAAACCTGAGTTTAGCACTAAGAATCTGATGGCATAATGTGTAGTGGAGTTAAATTAAGAAACATCATTGGAAAGCAAAGAAAATACTTGTTACATTTTTAAAGAATCAACAATAGGGTGAATGTGGAATGTAGTTTGCCTGATATAGTGCTGGCCTAGCATCAATAAGTCCAAGTTTTATCTCTAGCACTCCATATACAGGACATGGTAGCACAGGCCTGTAATCCCAGCAGTGGGAAGATAGAGGCAGAAGAAAGAATATTTTAAATGAAGACATATGGGCCACTTGGGTTTTCTTCTAGGTGAACAGTTGTACTGTTTGTTTGGAATAGAAGTCAAGGTCATAGACAAAGTTGGTAAAAGACCTCGAGATTTTATAGTTGGATCAAGTTAAGTCTGTCATGTCTACAACACATCCAAGTTAAAAAAAATCTACTGTAAAGCTGTCTACATGATTCCAGGATGAAGTATAATCAAGTGAAAATGCAATGAAGAATTAAAGCATTGGGAATGCTTTAGATAATGCAAAGGTTTAGGAAGGAAGGAAGAAAGGAAGATGCAAAAGTAGGGAGAGGGAATGCCTGCTGGCTTGATGTCTCTTAGTCTCATTTCACATTATGCTGGCTGCCCAGACTCTGACTCTTCCATCTTCCTCTAAGGATCCGGAGCCCATAAGTCTTGAGGCTTAGCTATAGCCCTCTTTGGGCTATGAACTATCAGTAAGCATTCAGACCACTCTTGTTCTCCTACTCCTTTCAGCTCTTAGAGAAAAGTCTCATGTAGCCTGTCATGTGCATGAGAATCAGATGACCCCAAGTCTTTCATTTAGACTGTGTAAATGACTTTAGGAAACAAAACCATCTTTTTGTTCACATAAAGGGAGTTGGCATTGTTCTGCTGTCTATATGAGTGGATTAAAATGTTGAGGATCAGAACTTTGGAAATTCACGAGGTGAGCACTAGGAAAATTTACCAATAAGCAGAAATCGCTGTTGAGCATGGTACTTCCCTTACAGTGGGACATTTGTTCTTCAAGTAACATGGATACAGTAGAAAAAATTATTGCAATCCCTCTGATATTACATGACAGCATATCCTCAGGATCCCCCGTACTGAAAGTCTGGAGATAAAGCATACCATTTCCAAAGTCATGGGCTAACATTGATGACAGCATTGAAAACCCTGTTTATTTCTCTGCAGCTTGGACATTCCCTTCAGCTTGCCTAGGTTTCTCTCTCCACTTGTCCTACATTAGGTGACAAGTTAGTACAAATCTTCCAAACAACTACTCTTCTTTCTGTTTTCCTTGACTTTCCAGCAGTGTTTGCTCTCTCTAATTTGATGTTTCATAATTAGGTGTGTGGCTTCTTAGGACCGTTTGGTCTTTGTTAAGCCCCTACCTCCTGCCAAACCTTTTGGTTCTCCTGCTTTTGGCTTTGAAATCTACTTTGTCTGGAATTAAAATTTCCGTTCCTGTTTTCACTCTGTTTGCGTTTGTTTGATAAATATTTGTCTCTCTTTCATTTTCAACCTTTCTTTATCTTCACTGCCAATAAGCCCAGGGCTCATTGCTTCATTGTACTGTTTACAAAGACAGTAGTACTATGTCAACGCATGCCAAGATTTTATTCTGAAAATCATCTACTGAACTTAAGCCTCGAGTTGCCTTTAGGAAGCTATAGTATCTTGCCTTTAGACCATTTATTCCCCAGCATTCAAAGGCATCCGCCAGTGGTTTAACGCCTCCACTTACTATGACGTCTTTGAACTTCAATACCTGGAGGTTTGACCTACGCAAATAGAGGGTGTTGTTGATGTGTACGATGGGCAAAGAACAGATCTCTGATTAATAGAAAGCAGCACTCAGTTATCTTGTCTTTAGGGCAGGGCAGGTAAGAAATAAAAGATGACTTGTTTAACTCTTTTAACCCTTTCTGGTTTCTTTTGTATGTTTTTGTGGCTTTTGACATTGAACCAGAGCCTAGCTCATGCCAGGCAAGTGCTCAGCCATTGCCCTGTATCCTTAGCTCTCTTCACCTCTTCCAGTAGAGCAGAAAATGCAAAAGAATGAAAAAAAATGTGGTTTTGCCGGGCGGTGGTGGCGCACGCCTTTAATCCCAGCACTCGGGAGGCAGAGGCAGGTGGATCTCTGTGAGTTCGAGGCCAGCCTGGTCTACAAAGGGAGTTCCAGGACAGGCTCCAAAGCCACAGAGAAACCCTGTCTCAAAAAACCAAAAAAAAAAAAAAAAAAAAAAAAAAAAAAGAAAAAAAAATGTGGTTTTTCCTTTAATACAGTTCTTATCGACTTCTTCCCTAAAAAACAAAGCCGAGCAAAACAACGACAAAACAAGAAGTATATGCTTTAACTGCCAATGATGTTTCCGCATTGAATTCCAGCTTGTGCTTTGACCGAGAGGATATGCCCAATTACTCTAGTTTTGGTTTGGGTTATTAACAAGACTTTCACATTCTCCTGTGTTGTTGCTATTTCAACAGGAAGCTGGGACAATGCTTTATAGTATCTTGTTGCATGACTGAAAGCGATGTTGATAGAGTTTGTAGGACATGGTGACACCAAGTTGAAGCAGTACCCATGGAAGCTGTCTCAGTATTTCCCACCTTTATTTTTATTTATTTTGTGGTAGTCTGTTGGTTCTCCTCTCTAGATCTACTCTCACTGCTTACACTGTAGAACCACATCTGTATTTCGTTAGTATTTGTCCTTTGCCAGTTAGAACCATGTTTTCTGAACGTGTGAGGGAGGGGTTTCTCCTTCTGAGTTCTTTGTGCCCTCTTTTTATTTTTCTGTTGTGACATGCCTAGTCATGGGTGCCTAAGATTCATACATAGAACATCCACTTAGGTCCTCAAAGCACCAGTTTGAACTGGACGGTGGTGGCACACACCTTTAATCCCAGCATTTGGGAGGCAGAGGCAGGCAGATCTCTGTGAGTTCAAGGACAGCCTGGCCTACAAGAGCTAGTTCTAGGACAGGCACCAAAGTTACACAAAGAAACCATGTCTCGAAAAGCCAAAACCAAACAAACAAACAAAACCACCAGTTTGGGTCAACTTTTTACCACAATGAAGGCTTGGTATACTGTGATGCCATTCCATGCCATGGGGAATAGATTAGTTACTTATTGGTTGCTGTGATAAAACACCATAGACAAGGAAAAAAGAAGAGATGGGTTTTGTTGTTGTTGCTGTTGTTGTTGGCATATGGTTCCAGAGGGATCAAAGTCTATGATGGTGGATTAGAAACATGGCAGCAAGTGGCAATCATGGCAACAAGAACAGGGTGCTGGGAGCTCGTATCTTGACCCATAAACATTAAATAGAAGAATAAACTACAAGTGGTGCAAGCCTTTAAAAAAGACTCATTACTAATGGCATACTTCTTTCAATAAGACTCCCCAAGCAGTGTCACCAATAGGAGACCAAGTGTTCAAATGCATGAACCTGTGTGGGACATCAGCATTCAAACCATTATATTGTATTCCTGTTGACAAGGTGGTCAGCATGGCCCTGGAGCCCAGGAGAACAACCAAACCGATCCCTAAGCTGCATCTATGTGGATTTGTCTTCTGGTGTCATTACTGGTATCATTCTGTATCCATTAGGTCCATCCATGTTGTAGTGATTAAAACAGGGACAGTTTAACATAGTTACCAAGTCCTGAGGGTCAAGAAGAACTCTGGATAAAAGAAGCAGTTTTATGACTGGCGGCAGGATATCTAAGGAAGTAACGAATTTAGGAAAGGGTCCCCATTCAAACTGAGATTTGTTTGTCATGGCAGAAGATAGAGCTGAAGCACAAAGGATTCAGAGAAGCTAGCTAAAATTCTCCAGGATGGTTCTGGAAACCAGAGACTTCCTTACATTGCATACTAGTGCCAGGGAAGGTAGTCTGTTACTAAGCTGCATCCTGAGGACTTGCTAAGACTTGTTGAAAAGATATCATCAAGATTCTTTTGGATTCTGGAAGGTTTCCCCTGGGAAATGACAGATTTTAATGGGAAGCCCCCGTAGGGGTCCATGGAAAGTTGAAGGAAGCTAGCTGAGGTGCGCAGAGTATTAACATAACGTCCTGAGTGGTGAGCACTCTGGGCTGTCCCACACATTGCTACCCATAGAGCACAGAGGAATTAGAGAAAGGATATCATATAATAGGGAAGAGGTAAGTCCCTTCGTCCTGAACTATGTTTTAGTGTTCTCTCCTGAAGAAAACATCTTGTCAAGCTTGCTAGTAAAAGAGAATATTCATAGTCCAGGTCTGGTATCAAACTAAGGCAATGATGCATCTCTTTGCAACTGAGCAGTGAAACAGTAATTTTTGGCAGAAAAAAGAACGTCAAAGAACCACAAATACAACAACAATAACAACAAAAGCAAAAAAAAAAAAAGCCAAAAGTAAAAAACAAAAATTCTCTCTACTTTTCATTTGAGACAAAATTCCCTTCAGGTTATTGGCTTTAATATGATGACCATTTTCAATGTAACTTCTAAGTAGATTGAACTAACTAGAACTGTATATTTTAATCTTTTGATGCTTTCAATATAAACCCAAGGCAAATATAAAGGATTAAAACCTCATTAACTTATTTAGTAATAAAAGTACACATTCTGAGCCTGGCAGTTGTGGTGCACACCTTTAATCCCAGCACTTAGGAGGCAGAGGTAGGTGGATCTCTGAGTTCGAAGCCAGTCTGGTCTACAGAGGGAATTCCAAAAAAGCCAGCAGTACACAGTGAAACTCTGTCTCAAAAAGAAAAAAGAGTACACATTCTGAGTGAGATAGAAAACAAGAAATAGATACTGACAAAATTATAGTGAACTCAAACTATCATTTATCAAGAACAAATATTCTAATATAAAATTGAATCAGGTCTTTATTTTTTCAAATAAATATGCATGTGGGAACCCGAGTTATTTTGTCTATTTCTTGACTATTCAGCATATGAATGATAGATAGATAAGTAATAGATAAAGTTATTTATATTTTCATCCTTTTATCATTTTAAAAACTGTAGTAATGCTTTCTGTAACAGTTCAGGACTGGCACGTTGAATATATGTATATGTGTTTGTATATGTCTATTTCAATACTCCAATTAAAAGAACTGTTGCTTCAAGCTTAAAGCTGAAAAGCTTAATATGAATCAATCTGCCGATTGAGTTCCTTTTTATGGTGAGCATAATTGTTCACTCTGGGACATACGCATGTCTATACATGTATGGATGTATAAAGAGAGAATATTCATCTTCCAGAATATTTTAGGTGTCAAAATATGCCAGAAATCATTTTTTCATTGAAAATTGAAGTATATGCCTTACAAAGACCTTATTTCAAATAAGTAAAACTAAGACTAGGATCTATGTAATTCATTTTGAATCAGGAAAGATTTACAAAGAGGAATGACCAATTATTTCTACTAATTGTCAAGAAATCTGGTACCATCTTTGAAAGCATATTTGATTTAATGTAATTTTCAGGGGCCTCAGAATAATCAGAGAGGACTCCTTTGGGTGCCCTGACATAATTGGGCATGTTATTTTGAGGAAGTGATGTAATGTCAAGGACTGCTCCATGCAATGCAGTTAGTTGGAAATGTTTGGAGGACCAGGCCACTAAGAGGAAGCTAAAAAGATTCTTTGGGCTTCAGGGGATATCTAGTGATTGTATAATCCAGATCAGAAAAATTTTACAGATAACATGAAGGGAATTGAAGATTACTGGGAAAAGAGAAGTTTTGACCCAGGCACTATAGAATTCTAGCCCAATCAAAAAAAAAAAAAACTTACCTTCTTAAAGAAGAGAAAAATCTGATAAAGAATACCCCATTCTTGGCTATAAAATTTGCAGGAATGTGGGAAGAGGAAGTGTGGTTTCGAAAGCCTAGCTCATGCGTCAGTTTCCTATCGCTGTCTAAGGTATTACTACCACAGTTTATACTAGTACATTGTTAGCCTCACAGTTTCTGTGAGTTAGATCGCTACACCATGCTTAGATAATTCCTCTTAGAGGCTGTGATGAGATATCAGCCAGAAATAAGTTCTTGTCTGTTGACTTGACAGGGAAAGATGATACCAGTGCTTCCCATTGTTGGCACCTGATTCCAGAACACTGTCTGATGGGAGCCTCCATGCATTCTACTTCCTTGTCACAAAGTCATCATGTGTGGGTGCAAATAATAAAAACCCAGAGACAGATACTGGCTGGGGTTTATGCTGAAGATCAGAAAAGCAAAGCAACCAGCCACTGGCTCTTATCTCTACATCAGACCCAAATGGGCAATTTTGCCTCCATGAATGCTCAGACAGACTGAACTGAGACCTGTCTCCTCTTGTCTTATATTCCTCTCTAGTGCTGGGATAAAGGTCATGTACCATCACTGCCTGACTTCTATGGTTAAGTAGTGTGGCTGCTGGGATTAAAGGTGTGTGCCACCACTGTTTGGCCTGTATGACTGACTAGAGTGGCTACTTCGCATTCTGATCTTCAGGAAAGCTTTATTTATTATTAAAACACAAATACTATACTATAATTTTGTCTAAAATAAAAAGAAAGTCTATAACTAATATAGGAAACACTATATACAATAAGTACAATAACTATATACAATATATACAAGCAATAAACACATCAGCAATATCTAGTACATTTGCATTTGACAAATTCAGATAAAATAGTCCATATCTATCCTATCTTATAAATCCAAAAGGTTGTACCTAATTCATTTTCTATTCTAATTTGCATTATAAAATTATCTTTTAATGTCTCTCAACCTTTTACACTTTACACCTCAGTGAGTATCTTTTTTGAGTCTGGTAAACAAGGAAAACTGTAACTATAACTATGTAGCCTTCAGCTCCCTCAGAGATCCAAGAAGGAAATAATATTAACTGAGTAAGCAGAAAGTACAAGCAAGTGACTTTCAAAAAATTTGAGAAATTACAGAAACATTCCCTGCCTGGTCACTTACCCAAAGTTCCTCCTACAAGGCCTAGAATATTCAAAAGACTTTTCTGTAAAGCAGAATATTTTGAAGGGCTGCCCCACATTGTCTTGACAATGTTTGACAATCACTTTCTTTTGTGTCCTACTTGTCCAATTAGGACAGTATACTGTCAGCAGTCAAGTCAAGAGCATTATTGGCTTACTTTTTTTTTTTTGTCCATCTTCTTTGAAGTATATTGGTGTTACCAGGAGCAGATATGTCTCATTGTCATAAATAAAGAACCTATGTTATTAAAACATCTTCAATGCCATATTCTGTGGATCTCTGAAGTGCTTGAAGATGACCTATCTATTTAAAATATTGAAAACATACCTAATGTGGCTACAAGTTTGACTGTAATAGATGTATTATCCTAAATAGTTGGTAATAATAACTTTTGATAGATAGAAATTTGTATTATACTGTTAAATGAACTGTATAGGTACAATACCTTGAAGAATATTAGAAATGTATATACAGTATGTTTTAACAAAATTGATCTCAATTTTGTATCAATATACAAAATTTGTATATAGTATACAAAAATCCAATCCAATGTAAAATATTTAAAATTAGTAGTTGCTTTTTTAAGTAGATTCAATACTCTACCTTTTTATTTCATCGTATCTATAGCCTCCCTTTTTCTTTTCAGAGTAGATTCAATAATCTACCCTTTTATCCTATCATATCTGTATCCCCTTTTTTCTTTTCAAAACAAGAATTCTGAATCTCATCTCCTTTGTTCAACTTTCCTCCCAGCCATAACCAATAACAACTTGTAACCAGCTCCCCTTAAAGAATGACAAATATCCATAACACATTGAATGACCCAAAACTACCCACTGTACCTCTTGGGAATGTGGGTATCATATTCTTAAATTTTTTACTGGTGTCTAGGACAACAGCATCTTTAGGGAATTCTGAAAAGAAAAATTTGGGTTAATTGTCAAGTCTCGGGAGAGGTAGCTTTATCATTTGTTGTCCAGTCTCTGTGTAATGAGAAAATACAGGGCTTGTCTCAAGTCCTGGCTAGAGTAGTCTCTGAGACTGAATCATCGAATTGTTCTCAGCTAGCCACTTCAAAATGGTTCTGAGCAGTTTGTAGTTCAAATGCAGATCTTTAGGTGATGTTTTTCAGTTTAGTGGTGTTACCATAGCCCTAGAGGGATCATTGTTGTGGGGTCCCATCTTCCTTTTGGAGACTTCAAAGGTCTCTGTTAGGCATGGCATGGTTCACTACAGAAAACTGATAGAGACGCAAACCCAAAACTATGTACAAAAAGGTAGATGAAACTTTTTTCTAGAATTAGTTAGTATTCTATATGACCATTAATATCATGACAAAAAGTTCAGGATATATATATATATATATTAATCTTATAAATTTTATACCTTAATAAAAGCTGTTAAAGAGTTAATATAAAACCAAAGGATTATGATATTAATGGCAACAAAGTAGTCCTTAAATATATGTTTTTCTTCTGTCCCATATTAGGCAGCTCTTCTACACTGAGACAGAGATTTTGGATTTTACTTTAATAAACATGCTTGAGTTTAGAGAAGGAAAGCACCACCTCCAACTCCAAACCCAGCTTTAATCTTTAACTGAACTGGGACTACAAAAAGGTCATTTGCATTATATGTCTGTAGAGAATAACAGACACAGACATTAGGGAAAATTTGTGAAATTTTATCCTGTTGGAAATATAATATACCAATAGGCCAATTTATTCTTTTTCTTGAGACATTTATTTTTCTGGATGATTTCTCCTTTTTCTTCAGATGTCTCATTTGCCCAATGGTCTTCAGATTCCTTAGCTGGAAAACCTTATTCTCGTAAAAAGACAGAAGCAGAACCCTTCTCCAACCCTAATTTTATAGAGATTTTCTTTTGCCAGGTTATATCTGATCAAATAAAAAGCATTTGTTAGTTTTATATGTTAGTTTTGATTAAATGGCCATGCTGTTTGATGAACTATCACCTCTTCTAATTAAGAGATGTCTCTTGTTCAAATTGAGTCTTTATCAATTTTGATGGTATCCATAGTTTTTCTTCTGTGGAACTATTATACTACTACAATCATGTGTGGCACTTCAGGGGACAGCTCATACATGGCATCTATTTCTTCAAATCTAGTATGAGACAATCTGTCAGTAATAAGACCTTAAATGGCTTGGGAGGTGTCTCAGTATGTAAGAGAGCTTGCTAGGAAATCACAAGGACCCGAGTTTGAATCCCCAGCACCCATGTAAAATGTCAGGTATGAATTCGTGTGCCTGCAACCTCAACATTGTAGGTAAAGACATTGGATGTGGATCTCAAGAGTTTCTTGGACAGTCAGCATAGACAAATTGGTAAGATTATGATTCAGTGGAAGAATCTATATTAGACAATAAGGCAGAGAATGATAGAGGATGACAACTAAAATTACCTCTTACCTCCCAGTGTGTGTGCACACACACAAGTGTGCATACCGGAACATTCATGTTCATGCAGTGCACACACACATACACACACACACACACACACACAGAGAGAGAGAGAGAGAGAGAGAGAGAGAGAGAGAGAAGAAAGATATCCCAATCATACTAACATAATAACAGAAGTGGCATGTTAAGTGGTTAGAAGAAAGTCACTAGTCCCAACAGTACTCCTACTGAGAGACCTCCACAAGAGCATGGATGCAGAAGGCAGGAACAATACCCACAACAGCGTTAATCTGGTCTAGGCTAATATGCTCATAGGCACTATAACTCTAAGTACCTAAGTGTTGAACATCCTGACAGAGCCACATGTGACAGCCATGAGATTTCAGCCTGTTGGACTGGTTAAACTGAAGGGCTTCATGAGGAATTAGCACGTGGGAAGAAGTAGAGGGAACATTTTGGAAGAGCAGTGTCTTGGGAAGAAAGTTCTTGCCATAGTTCAGCCCTAGTGACTGGCGGGAAGGTAGATTGTCTGAGCTGCCCACCCATTTGTATGTTTCTCTCAACTCTGCTGGCTGATAATAACAGATCTATTTTATAAATGGCCCCTGCCCAGAATTTATTTACAAGCTCACTTCTCTCTATTTCTCAGCTTGCTCCGGAGCCACCTTCTCTGTGGTTTGAATGGAAGTGTTAACATATTCATCAAAGTGAAATTAAATCAATGATATCGGGCATTTTTTTTCCTGGAAAATAATGAAGTTATATAAAAATTCAAACATGGAAAAGTTTTTTGGTTATTATTTAAATTATATCTTTGCTTTTATTCTTTTCATAATGATGGATGACAGTGTTTCACATTTATGCAAAGCAATCTTTCAGAAAAGGTTAATGTAATGTGCATTGAACTATAAAACTAATTTTAAAATGATTTAACTGTTTAAATAATTGTGCCTTTCAGAAGAGCATTGATAATATTAAAAGATATTTTTGATTAGTTTTATGTTCATAACAAAGTTGAAAGGCAAGTACAAAGATTTCCAGAGTGTCCCTAACCCCCACATAGGCATAATAGTTCCCATTATCCCCAGTCAGCATCGGAATAGTCCTTTTGTTAAAACTGAAGAACCCATATTGCAACAGCATCATTACCCAGATGCTGTATTTTATATTGGGTTTATTCTTTCTAAATTTTTTAATTAATTGACTTTTTTTTCTCTCTCTTTTCTCTTTTTCTGTCTCTCTTCTCTCTCTCTCTCTCTCTCTCTCTCTCTCTCTCATGTTTGTGTGTGTTAGTATGTACATGTGTGAGGATGGGTGCATATACCTATGTGAGTGTGTGGAGGCCAGAGAAGGGCGTTGGATGGCCTCCCACCTTATTCTGTGGGCCAGTTGAAGGATATCTTATTTGCTTCCAACTTTTGGCAGTTATGAAGGAAGCTACTATAAGAACCTACCACATGCTTTTTGTGTGGCTGTAAAGCAGGCAATTTCTGAAGTATGTGTCCAAACATATGTTTAATTTTGTAAACATATGTATCCATTTTTATTGTTTTTTTTTAAAATTTCATTTGTATTTTGATCACATTCACTCTCCCCCCATGACTCTTTTCAGATGCATTGCCTCTTCTCTATCCGCCCAACTTTGTGTCCTTTTGTTTTAAACATCACCAAGACCAATCTGTGCTGCCTAAATATTCTTGGATATGTATCTTTCTACTGGAGTATGATCAACTTACTGGAGACTATACTCTTAGAGAAACCTGTCTCTCCCTCTCCTAGAAGCTAAAATTGACAACAGTTCCTTGACTCGTGGTGAGGCTTCATGTCCACTTCCTATCTCTATGCTGAATTTGGTCTGTGTTGGACGTGCATATATGTCTTGTGTATGCCATCACAATTGCTGTGTGTTCGTGTGTCGCTGCCCTACTGTACCCAGAAGATGCAGTTTGCTTGTAGTTCCTCCTCCACCTCTGGCTCTTACATTCTTTTCACCCCCTCTTCTGTAATGATCTTTGAACCTTGAAAGGAGAAGACATGGTATATAGGGCTGACCATTCTACAGTGTCTTGAGAATCAGTTAGTTTTAAAGAAAAGACTAATGAGGGACTAATACATGTTCGATTTGGTTTGATCACCTCAGGATCCAATTAGAGACCTACGAGTGTATGTACACATATTGTGCGTGAGCCCCCTTTGTTGCTTTTGTGTAGTCTTGTACCTTTGGGGTTTTTGTCTCTCAAGGTAGGGTCTGTAAGATAAAGAATCAAGGAGATAAAGTAATGACCACCCACCACAAAATCACACAGCTTTCTGTTTATGTTCACAGACTCTGGAAACATGGAGAATTAACACTCTTGCCAGTGCAGTCATCGGTTGTCCAGCCTCTTCAGATCCCCTTTTAGCGTCCTCTCTGTGATCATGACACAAAAGAAACCTTAGCCTAAAAGCTCTTCTCAAAAAGATTGGCCTGCTGATTGCAGTCACATAAATCACATAAGGGTTATCTATGTGTCACTGTCCTCTTTTATTGCAGAATGCACCACAGACATGGGATTTGGGATTGGAAGAAAAAGACCAGAAAGAAAGAAGCAGTTTTTCCATAGACCTTGTTTCAATGACTTCAATGATCCACAGAGAATGTTTAGGGGAAGTGGCTGTGTTTTCTGTTTAGAAGATGTAGAGGCTCAGTGGTTACTGGTAGGACAGGGGACAATTCATAGGGCCTCAGCGTCCTAATCCAAGGCTGGGCAGCCCAAGCTGAGCTCATTCAGTGTTCAGTCTCAACAGGATCCCTCTAGTTCTATCATCCACCATGACGCTTCATGCTTTCTTGTCCCCTGGAACCCTCCCTGCTCCTTCTATTAGTCTCTACTGTCCATCTTTGAAGCTGAGATTTGAAACGCCAGCCTTTGCCCTTCCTCCTTAGGCTGTATCGGATCCCAAGACCTCACTGTGCCTGTCCTTCCTCTGCCCATCTCTGCAGAAGCTGTATATTCCCTCTCTCTTGATAGCTGCATGGAACAGAGGGCTCCTCTTTCCCCCTTTGCTTGGGGGCTGAAGCTAAATTGTTTGCTTATTCCTTGGCTCCTCATCTTTTAGTTTTAGCAGAGGCTTCCCTTTTAGTGCTCCAGGGTGATGGGAAATGATCCCCTTTCCTGCTGGGAAAGGCACTATAGAAATGAAATATGTATTGCATTTCTACTCATTTGATTATCTTCTTCCCCAAAGCAGTTTAGCAAATTAACGTTGAATTTGTTTTTGTTTCTGCCCAGTTTCTTTTGAGCAAGGAAAGAATTATATCCACTCAATTGTTCCCTAGATTTCTTGCCCAACTTTCTTTTCCCAGAATGATTTGCCCATAAAATAAGAAGGAAGGATGAGAACCCACTAGAGAAAATTCTGGGTCCCCTGGACAATGAGAAATGGCTGGGTGGACAGGAGTCCATACTGGGAGCCACAGCAAGCTATCTGAGTCTTTTTGACTGCCTTTTCTAATGGAGTAATACAGAAAAGCAAAAGGTCATGTGCATGGTTCTCATTTGGGAGCTTCCCAGCATGTAGATAAGACTATTTTTGAATAGTTTTTATTACAATTAACACACAACTGTAGGAGATCGTTGGTGGTAGGGTATGTTCTAAGGATAACTTAGGTGACAGCTCTCAATGAAAAGCTAAGATTTGATTGGCATGTATCTTGCAGCAAAGAGATAGCAAGGCTTGATTCAAACACCAAGAAGAGACTGACATCGAAGCAGTGCCTTTGAAACGAAGTTCATAGTGGTTCATCATGGTGTCTGAGAGTCAGCCACTAGGAATTATTTTCATGAAGTCCTGACAATCCCCAATGGTCTCTTTAAAATAGAAAGCAACCATGTATCAGAAGCGAGCATGTTTTATACAACACACATTCTCCTTCAGATCTTGCTAATGCAAAATATTGAGGAGAGCCTTGGTGGAACATCCTTTAGTGGAGGCATTTGCAAGTTCTGCTGAAAGATGAAAAGCATTGAAAGATTGTGGGGAAAGGGGGGGTGAGCTGAAAATCCCACCAATGCCTCAGCGCTTTACCCAACACTAGTCTTGGTATGGCTGGTTTTCATGGTGGCTGTGGAGAAAGTACAGAGAAGAAAAGCAAGCCGACATTTCTAGAGTTCTGTATCAACTAGGCAGACACAGTTAACACGTTCGTGCATAGGTTTTGGTTGGAATGATCCTCTGGCCTGATGTAGATTTTTGCTCAGCCAGAATCACAGAGGTCTAGAAAGTCTGAATGTGGAAGTAGAAGCAAATCTGAGGTGCGCAGGCCGAGATCTTTCAAGTTGGGCCGCATCATCTAGCTTTACAACATAACCCCATTCTTTACAGATCACTCCATTCTGTTTTTACCTCCCCACACAAGTGAGTTATTAATATTGCAAAGCTCAAGTCTTATAAATATTAAAAAACCAGAAAATAATAGTACAAATGTGATGCCAATTAAAGACTAGCAGGTTCTGAGCTACATAGGAAGAGTCTGTTGTGGACTCTGGAAAGTGTGGAGTGGAAGAGCAGGAGTCCTGAAGGGCTCAGCCTGTGTTTTGTGTTCCTCTTCTTGTTGAGGACCCATTGATGGCTTTAGGTCTCCATT